>NC_057345.1:83087500-83702500 GCF_016509475.1 Prionailurus bengalensis | reverse complement strand
GGACCAGAAAAGCATCAGCAGTTATTTTCTAAGGTTACCTAAAGTTTTACAATTTTTTTTTTTAGCCAGATGAGTGTGCGTAAATGGCAGCATTATCCATTTAACTCTTTTGGCCAAAAGCACTGGATCCTTGCTTTCTCACTTTCTCTTATATATCGTATCCAGTCAGTTAATAAATTAGCTGTACCTTCAAAATATATACAGAATAAGACAACCTTGCACCTTCTCCACTTTAAGGGATCTTCATTTATATAATAAACTCTCTGAGAGGTTTTATATTATGATCTGTGTGAGTGGTTTCTCTTAGAGTTATGTGCACAACCTGTACAACCATACCTGGTCATACTGACTACTACCCTTGTGTAGATATTTGTCTGGCTCAGGCAAGAGTACAAATAGAGGCCAAGATATCATGTCTAAATATTTATAATCTATAAAGCAAAACAAAAATAATGTATATTCTACCACTCACCTTTAACAAATATATATTCATACAAAGTTGAATAGTGTGGCTTTTGGATTGTTCTCTTGGTGGGCTGGTGGTACCTGGATAAGTAATAAACATGTTTATAAACAGTTTATAAATTAATATATATATTTATATTATAAAATTTATGTTTTCTTCCCTTTATTTCAGCAGAATCACAGATTATATTGTGATCATCAAGATTGCTATATTGTTTGGTTGTGCGTGCAAGTGGGGGAGGGACAAAGAGAGAGGGAGAGAGAGAATCCCAAGCACAGACAGTGCCCACAGCACTGACAGCGCATAACCCAACGTGGAGCTCAATCATGAAACTCAGGTCTTCTCTTCATTCAAAAATAGCTTTCATCTCCATTTGTCAGAAGTGGAATAGCCCACAGTTTTTCATGTTTTTCTCTTTTTTTTTTCAAGGACATAGGATGCAAGATATAGAGAAGTATTCTTGGTAACCTGAATGGTTGTCTATAAGAATGATGTCTTGAGTTATGATAGAGTTTAGAACTGTGTTAGCTCTTATTACCAATTTCAGAATGACAGAAGCAGGTATTTGTTTTTCACTAAATATATCATGTGCGTATATATATTTGAGATATGAGGGTTCTCCAAATTGACCCTCTCTTGCACAGATCTAAGGGCAGTATTGAACTTAAGTATTCTCCTGTCTGATCTTTTTGCTTCTCCCCTTGTCCTCAGATATTAAAAAAAAAGTATTATTATTATTTTGAAGCATAAAACAGAGGATGTCCTCCCGTCTCACTCTGAATACAATTCATTCCTTACACAGCCTGCAGTTTCTTACATAACCTCCTGCTATCCTTCTTACTCCAACTTCTGTTGTTTCCCCAGTGAGTTACTCTTTCTGACCCCTTTGATTTTTTGTAATTAAGACATTATTGTTTTTAAAGCAGTTTTAGGTTCACAGCAAAATTGGGAGGAAGGCACAGAGCTTTCCCATATACATCCTGTTCCCCAAACATGCATAGTCTCTCCAATCACCAACATCTCCCACCAGAATGGTACATTAATTAAAAATGGGTGAACTATATTGATATTATCACCCAAACTCTGTAGTTTACATTATGGCTTACTCTTGGTATTGCATATTCTGTTGGTTTGGACAAATATATGACAATATCCACCATTATGATATCATTCAGAATGGTTTCATTGCCTTTGAAATTTTCTGTGCTCTACCTGTTCATCCTTCCTCTTCCCTAAACCACTGACAACCACTGATTTTTTTTTTTATGGTGTCCATAGTTTTGTGTTTTCCAGAATGTAGCATATTGTCTTTTGATTTTGGCTTCTTTCACTTAGTAATATTCATTTAAGTTTCCTCCGTGGCTTTTCTTGGCTCCATAGGTCATTTCTTTTTAATGCCAAATAAGATTTCATTGTCTGGATGTATCGTAGTTTCTTTATCCATTTATCTACTAAAGGACATCTTGGTTCCTTTTAAGTTTTGATAGCTATGAGTAAAGCATCTATGTGTAGTTTTGTGTGGACATAAGGTTTCAACTCCTTTGGGTAAATACCAGAGGTATCAAAGTGATTGCCCAATCAAATGGTAAGAGCATGTTTAGTTTTTTTAAGAAATTGCCAAACTGTTTCCCAAAGTGGTTGTACCATTTTGCATTCCCACCAGCAATGAATGAGAGTTCCTAGTGCTCCACATCCTTAGCAGCATTTGATGTTTTAGTATTCTATTTTGTTAGTATTCTATTCGATTTTGGCCATTCTAAATATAGGTGTGTTGTGGTATTTTGTTTTAATTTCCATTTCCCCAATGACATATGGTATGGAGCATCTTTTCATATGCTTATTTTTTCATTTATATATTTGTTTGGTGAAGTATCTGTCAAAGTTTTTGGGCCATTTTTTAATCAGGTGATTACTTATTTGTTGAATTTTAAGAATTCCTTGTCTATTTTGGATAATAGCTGTTTATCAGGTATATCTTTTACAGATATTTTCTCCCTGTGTGTGTCTTCCCTTCTCATTCTCTTAACATTATCTTTCACAGACCAAAAGTCTTTAATTTTAGTGAAGTCTAGCCTATCAGGTTTTTTTTTTTCATGTCTATATAGTGGAAAGTATTGATTATGTTTAGGACTGGTTAGGATCCTCCTTATTTTTAAGTTAGTGTAATTTATCACCTCACTTATTAATCCCTTCACCTAAAATATGATGTATTAAATCACATAAATGTACCTATTACATATAAGATATATTACATATACATATAAGGCCAAGGTCGCATAAAGGTAAAACACTTGAAAGATATATACCATCATGGAAATTTAAAGAAGAGTAATTATAATTTAAATATGCAGGGCCATTTGGACCTCCCTTATGTAGTCTTTTTCAGATATCCATATATTTACACTATTTTACAGAAAGTTTCTGACCCTACGTCAAAACTAGATATTCAGCCCTAATCGCAAGAACTCTGCAAATACCAAACCAGACCATGCCTATTTTTGTAATTTCTGCAGTAGGTAAAGGAGTTATACTCTGAAAAATAAATATGAAAGCTTTAATTATAAAGCACAATAAATAAGAGTTTTATGTCTATATGTGTGTGGATGTGTATGTTTATGCTTAATTAGGTGAACCAGGACTATAATCTAGAAATTGAGTTGTTAAAATTTGTATCTTTGAATGAGTGAAGAAGTGTAGTTATATGATAACTGAAGAAAACAAAGGAATGTAAAGATTAAATAAAAACTAGGCCACTTTTGAGAAATACTCAAGGACCACTTTTAGGGATTATACTTTTATTACCTAAATTCTTAAAATCTTAAAATTCCCCACATTAAAAACTAATTCTTGGGGTGACTGGGTGGCTCAGTTAGTTAAGTGTTCAACTGTTGAGTGCGGCTCAGGTCATGATCTCAGGGTCATGAGATTGAGCCCCGCATGGGGCTCCATGCCTGGGTGTGGAGACTACTTAAGGTTTTCCCTCTCTCTCTCTCTCTCTCTGCCTCTCACCTGCTTGTGCACATGCTCTCTCTCAAAAACAAAACAAAAAAACCCCTCAAAATAAAAAACAAAAAACACCACTAATTCTTCAAATCTGTTTCAATTTTCTTTTTTTTCCCTTATAATAATAGGGTGTCACATTTGTTAACAATGTCATTATATACTAGTATTATTAATATTAGTAAATATTAGTATCATTTTCGTGTTATAGATTTGGAAAATAGACCTCAGAGAGTTGAAAAAATCTTCCTAATATCACAGAGCTAGTAATTTTCTCAACCTTACCTTCCCCATCTTTAAAATGGAACATACAGTATAATATGTGTAATTTATTATAAAAATAAGTATTATTTTATTAATAATATCCAAATTATAAAAATGGAGTTGTAGCCAGTGAGCAGTGAACATATGAATTTTTAAAAAGATTATTGTGAAATTGCTTTGTATATAATACTGACTTTCTATTCATTCCACCCATATTCAACTGATCTGATGCGTATATAGTAACCATCTGATTATGGTTTGGCTTTCAGTAGATTTCCTTTCCCAGTTTTGGTGATTTCTCACGTTAAATCAAGAACATATATCTGACGATTATTTGATATCCCATGTAGCTCAAACATAGGCAGAAAATGATGTTCATAGGAATTAAAGTATTCTGGTACATAAAAGTGTTATTTTCCTCATTATAAATTAATAAAGTGGTACACTGAAACCTATTCTAGCAAGAACGAGTTAGATATATTTTCTTCAGTAATACTTCACCAATTTATTAGTGATAACCAATTGACTATCAGTACCCAAACTCCACAGTGCAGTTTTTGTATCTGTATATCATTTTTAGACACAAGTCTCCCTTAAATTCATTAATCTCATTCTGAGTTAATGATTCCCTAGAAGTGCTCCCTAGCACTTGGGCATCTGTATGTCAGGTTATTTTTCTTGTATTATAGTCCTCCATTGACAGGTCTCCCTCACTAGACTAAAAATTTCTCTGTGAATAAATTCTTGGTGCATAACCCAGAGCTTGATCTATAGTATAGTAGGTGGTCGATCTCCATTTACTGATTTAATTAATGATTGATTTATACTTAAATCAACCCTTCAGGAACTTGCATGCTGTTATGTACAGTCTTAAAAAATCTTGAGTCAGTGAACTTCTTGGGTGTTGTCATACCTAAGTTTCTTAACTAGGAGAATCAATCTGAAAGTAATTAATATTCTGTTGCCAAGAGTGGGCATATATGATGAGCAGCAACCTTAATGAAGTTGTTGAGTACTACCTCAAGGCTGATTCTTATCTTATCCTCTTTTGATATGTATTACACTACGCCTGGCCTAAAGTCTAGATTAGAGTATTATCTGAATAAAAGTATTTAGTAAATGTTCTAAACTGTGTAAATAGCCATAATTTATTTAACATTTTTCTTTTAGAATGGTTTATACATCTTCAGTTATCTTCATAATACAATTTTATTAGATGGTAGACATGAAGGATATCATCATATAATAAGAGATTATCAGATAATGTACAGTAGTGAAGGGACTTGTCTAACATTGAGTAATTAGCATAATTAGAGTTTTCTTCCATTTTCCAGTATTGTTTTGCTTTATGAAACTCTTTAAAAAAAACAGTGTAATAAACCAGTACGCATGAAGACATGGAAACAAATATATCTTATCCCTGTCCCCTACCCCCCCCCAAAAAAAAAGTTGAAAAAGGATAATATATGAGAAATACTAAAGATGAAAGACATTTTTTTACCGTGTTTGGTTCTGGGCAGGCATTATAGAAGACAACAAACTTATGAGAAAATTAATCTGATTCAAAAAGCACCTGGAAGACTCGAACCAAATTTAAAGCATCACAAGTCTGGCAGGGTGCAAGTAGCCCAGACGAGCCACCCCACCCCACAGTGAATCCCACCCCTAGGAGAGGGGAAGAGAAGGCACACACCAGTCTGACTGTGGCCCCAGCGGTGGACTGGGGGCAGACATCAGGTCTGACTCTGGCCCCGCCCACCAACTCCAGTTATACACCAAATTTAAGAGAAACAAGATTCAAGAACAAACTATTAGAAAAATGCAAATTAGAAATCTTTAAGAAAGAGCTGGAGAGGAGCACATGGGTGGCTTAGTCAGTTAAGTGTGCAGCTTTTGCTCAGCTCATGATCTTGCAGTTCATGAGTTCGAGCCCCATGTTGGGCTCTGTGCTGACAGCTCGGAGCCTGGAGCTTTCTTCAGAATCTGACTTCCTCTCTCTCTGCCCATCCTCTGCTCACACTCTGTCTCTATGTCTCAAAAAATAAATAAATGTTAAAAAATTTTTTTTAAAAAGCTGGAGAGATCTAACTTTTTCATTGAGCTTGTAATAGAGCTTTTTAGAGACAGACAAAAAGAAGAAAAATCTAAATGTTTAAAGTAAGTTAAACTGGTTGCTGAGTCTTTAAAAAAGTTTCAATCTTTAGAAAATACATCAAAACACAACCAATTTCATGGAGCTTCAACTAAAACAGCCTTCAGAATATATCAGAAGAATGAAGAACAACTTCAGATGGCACTCAACAATGCATTGTGTAAGTTCTGATCTTTAGGGAAAGACAAGGTTGCTTTCACAAGAAGCCAGAGAATGGAAAAGGAAAAGGAAAAGGGAGCAAACTTATTAAACTGGATAAAAATGTTAGAAAACTCTAAAGTGTGTATGAAACAAATTCTAAAAGTTAAGGAAAGATCAAGCTTCTAGGTGAACACAAGCTAATGATGAGAGACTTAGCTGTTGCTCTTGGAGAAGATCACATGAATAGTGGGAACTTGGAGTTGTATATAAAGAATGCATTGGAAATGGAGACTTCTTAGAAGATGAATCAAAAGTCATTTTGAAGAAATTAATTGATGCAGCTGAGTTACTCATTTAAAAACTCTTAATGAAAAATAACCCCTGAATGCTTACTAAATTAACTGATGGTGAAAGAACTTACATACTTAAAGATCATATCAAAAGTCTCCAAACTGACAAAATTTCATTGCAGTTAGAAAACACAGTCATGCACACAGGAAGGGAGGGGGGAAAGTTCTAGTGGAAACTTCAGATCCTTTCAAAACTGAATCAAAAAAATACATTTCACAAAACATGCAGTTTAAAGTGAATTTACTCCATGAAAAGAAATAGAAGAGGATCTTTCCAATATAGCTGGAAAGATCAGCCAGGTATGTGAAGAGATGGGCACATAAAATTGTATGCCTGATCTATGCTGACATTTTAGATGTTCCAAGGAGGTCATTTAGCTGAGACACAAGAGACTACCCGGAATGCTCTGGAGGAACAAATCTCTGGGGAAGGAGGAACATTAAGGTATGATGTGCAGATGTTGTCTTATGTCCAGTATGGAGCAGATACCACCCGCCCTCAGGTTAGAGCTACATGAACAGGGTTCTTCCATCAGTCCAGCTTCCTCCTCACACAGCATGTTTCCACAAACATGAGGTGAGCTTGACTTGGTGTTCCTTATGCTGGCAGATACCTCAGACATTTTTTGACTCCACTCTCCCACCTAACATAGAGTTGCTGGTCCAGATTCTGGTGCTTTGAGTCTATCCTGTCATTTTGTTGGAAGTCAGATGTTAGAGAGGCATCCCCAGGTACATATACTAAGCGGAGGAACCTTTGACTTCCCCCAGTTCTGTAAAGTAAAGATGAACCTCCTGAAGAATCCACTCCCCTGAAGGACTTCCCTCACCCAGTGCATCATCCCCTGAAAGGTTGCAATACCAATTACTGGGTTTTGTTCTGATCACACAGCCTAAAAATAGAAATAAGCCAATTTCCTAGTTGATACCACTTTCCAACGAGTTTGCTTTTAAAGATCCAGAACCATAGCAAGAGGCTTCTTTACTCTTTACTAAAAGAATTTTGATTTTTTTTTCCTTTTATTCCTTTTACTATTAAGATATTATACAATGGCTGAAATGAAAGTTTGGTAGGATTACAATCTATAGGAAAATGTTTCATACCTGTATATTATTTAAATGTGAATCTTATAGGGGCACCTGGGTGGCTCAGTCGGTTAAGCATTCAACTTCAGCTCAGGTCATGATCTCACAGTTCTCGTGGGTTCGAGCCCCACATCAGGCTCTGTGCTGACAGTTCAGAGCTGGAGCCTGCTTCAGATTTCTGTGTCTCCCTCTCTCTCTGCTCCTCCTGTGCTCGTGCTCTGTCTCTCTCTGTCTCTCAGAAATAAATAAATGTAAAAAAATGTTTTTAATGTAAATCTTATAAGTAAATTACTTCTATATTATTGAACATATCGATAGTGTAATTACGGTATTTTTGTTGTTTAATCCACTAAAACAATCTAGAAATACTGCAAATACTTTCTGTTTTCAAGAAGAATTGTGAATTTTTACCTTTTTTTTTTTTTGCTTTATGGCTATTAAGTGATTATGGAAACTTGATAGCATTGTAATTCTTAAGATAGTATTTTACAAACGGAGCTTATTAAAATGTGAATTTCATGAATAAATTGCTTATTTTCTTCTGTTTATAGATAGCATAAAGATGGTACTTTTGTTTTGCCATTTCATAAGCCCCTCCTCCCAAATTAGCTGTAGTAAGAACTTTATAAGGGAAGTCTTGGAGTTGAGACATTTGAAACTCAAACTGTATTTCTGTAACCAATGATTAATCTATTGGTTAAAATGAGTATGCTTACCAAAATAAACTTTGGTTAAAAAAAATTAAACTACCTAAACATGCAGGCCTTTGGAAAACAAAAATAGACATCACTGTCTAGTTTCAATTATCAAATCTACACTACTCTCAAAACAATTTTGATGTTAGTCATAATATATGCTTAATGAATATATACATGAAATCTTTAATCGCAAATGCAGAATATATTTGACAAATATTATGTAACAATCATTCTTAATTTTGGTTCAACATAATATGCCATGTTATAGTTCTATGAATTTACAATGGTCTACATCTAATGTTTGATTTTATTTCTATTTTTCTAACTTTTACTTTTTTTCTATTATGTCCATTTTTTACTAGCAATTTTAATAATTCTCCCCCTTTTTAAAGTTTTAGTTATTTAATTTTGAGGTGAGTGGGGAGAGAGTGTGTGCCAGCACGAATGGGGGAGGGTCAGAGAGAAAGGGTGAGAGAGAATCCTAAGCAGGCTCCATGCTGTCAGCTCACAGCCCTATGTGGGGCTCAAACTCACAAACTGTGAGATCATGACCTGCACTGAAATCAAGAGTCATATGCTTAACTGACTGAACCACCCAGGTACCTCTTATTCCCCCCCCCCTTTTTTTAAAAATTTTTTTTAACGTTTATTTATTTTTGAGACAGAGAGAGACAGAGCATGAACAGGGGAGGGGCAGAGAGAGAGGGAGACACAGAATCCGAAACAGGCTCCAGGCTCTGAGCTGTCAGCACAGAGCCCGACTCAGGGCTCGAACTCACGGACCGTGAGATCATGACCTGAGCTGAAGTCAGCGGCTCAACCGACCAAGCCACCCAGGCGCCCCTTATTCCCCCCTTTTGAATAATTTATTTGTCTTTGAAAATATTGAGTAAAATTTTTATCTTTGTTTTATTATTCAGCTTTATATCTGCTTACTATTACCCACATAACTCTAAGCAGTACTTTCTAAAACAAACAAACAAAATGTTAAAAGCAAATACTGTTTATGACAGTGTTGTGCTGTCTAGTAATACTATTCATAACCTTTTTAACATCAGGGACTATGTGAGTTCCTTCCCTTTCTGTCTCTTTTGTTCCCTTTTCTTTTATGTGTATCTACTCATTGGTAAACACTAACAAAGATATAAATGACAAAAATATGTTCCATTATTTAAAATTTTTTTTGATGTTTATTTATTTTGAGAGAGAGAGAGAGAGAGAGACAGAGCTTGAGCAGGGGAGGGGTAGAGAGAGAGGGAGACACAAACTCCAAACTAGGCTCCAGGCTCTGAGCTGTCAGCACTGAGCCTGATGTGGGGCTCAAACTCATGAGCCATGAGATCATGACCTGAGCTTAAGTTGGGTGTTCAACAGACTGAACCACCCAGGTGCCCCTGTTCCACTATTAATACTAGTGTTTGTGATGATTTAACCTTTTTCCCCCCAGTTTTTCTCTGGTAGATTAAATGACATAGCCTTAGATTTTCATAACTATGGGAGATAGTAGAAATTCTAAATATTTAATGAGTCACACTTTAAAATATCTTATTTACCGCTAGAAAATAAGTATAAGGAGATGTACAAGTAAGTTCAGTCAAAACTGTGAAAGAAAACAACATAAACAACAACAAAAATAAACCTAATGTGGGACATAAGACAGTAAGAACTTTTCTCAAACAAACAAAAAACCCCACATATCTATATTATAAACTAATATATGAACAAAATTATACACAAAGTAAATAAAAATGTTTATGTAAGTTCCATTAAACATGGAGCATATTATTTTATAACCACTGACATCATCAATGCACAACAGTAACACAAATGACAAACCATTCAAGACCTGAATTTCACAACTGAAACAACAGACTTAAAGTCAGTTAACAAAATTGGGCATGAGTAGATTATTTTTTGTAAAAGTATATTTAATCTAAGACATTTAAACCAAGAGACAGATAACAAAATTATAGCCCCCCCCCCCAACAATCACACTATATGGATCATTGGAAAGAAAGCACTACTCTAAAAATATTTAATGATAGAAAAGAAAATGTTTGGTCTTTTCAAACAAAAACTACAATGTAAAAGAAAAGTACTTCAAAAATAGATAAGAAAAGGTGGAAAAGATGGCAGTGTAGGAGGATGCTGGGCTCACCACGTCCTGCTGATCACTTAGATTCCACCCACATCTGCCTAAATAACACAGAAAACCGCCAGAAGAGTAGCAGAACGGACTCTCTGGAGCCAAGCGGAGACAAGAGGCCCATGGAAGAGGGTAGGAAGGGAGGAGAGGTGGTGCTGGATACACAGACTGGCGGGAGGGGGGGAAGGAGCAGCCTACCCTGCAAGGCAGAGCCCCTGAGTCTGGCTTGCAAAAGTGGAGGGGCCGGAATGTGTGAGTTCTGACAGCCAGCGGGACTTAACATCGGGATATTAAAGTCAGCAGCTCTGCTCAGAGAGCGGGAGGGTGAGAGGACACTGGGAGGGAGAGGTGTTGAGCCCTGGAAGACAGAGCTCAGCTCCGCGGCGAACAAAGATGCTGGCCAGCGCCATCTCCCTCTCCCATCCCACAGCCAAAATCCCAAAGGGAACCAGTTCTCATCACTGAACTTGCTTGCACCATGCAAACACCCAACGCTGTGCTTCTGTGGATCTATCCCTCCAACGGGTCTGCCTCTCTCCCAGTTCTCCAGGGCCCCTCCCGCAGGGGACCACCAATGGCAAAGCTAGGTAAGCCTGCCCCTCCCACCCCTGTGCACTTTGCGGATCCACCCCGGGGAATACACCAGAACCTGTCAAAGCAGCACCACAAGCCTGGAAGTGTGCAAGCAGCCCAGACAGGGGCCACACCACTCCACAGTGAGTCCTGCCCCTGGGAGAAGGGAAGATAAGGTACACACAAGTCTGACTGTGGCCCCAGTGGTGAGGTGGGGACAAACATCAGGTCTGACTATGGCCCCACCCACCAACACAAGTTACTCCAGGCAGCGCAGGGGAAGTGCCCTGCAGTTCCACACCACCCTAGATATTATCCAAAATGACAAAACCGAATTCTCCCAAAAGAAACTCCAGGAAGTAGCAACAGCTAACGAATTGATCAAAAATGATTTAAGCAATATAACGGAACAGGAATTTAGAATAATAGTCATAAAACTAATTGCTGGGCTTGAAAAAAGTATAGAGGACGGCAGAGAATCTATTGCTACAGAGATCAAGGGACTAAGAAATAGTCATGAGGAGCTAAAAAATGCTATAAATGAGGTGCACAATAAAATGGAGGTGACCACAGCTCAGATTGAAGAGGCAGAGGAGAGAATAGGTAAATTAGAAGATAAAATTATGGAAAAAGAGGAAGCTGAGGAAAAGAGATAAAAAAATCCAGGAGTATGAGGGGAGAATTAGAGAACTAAGTGATGCAATCAAACAGAACAATATCCGTATAATAGGAATTCCAGAAGAGGAAGAGAGAGAGAAAAGGGCTGAAGGTGTACTTGAACAAATCATAGCTGAGAAATTCCCTGATCTGGGGAAGGAAAAAGGCATTGAAATCCAAGAGGCAGAGAACTCCCTTCAGACGTAACTTGAATCAATCTTCTGCATGGCATATCATAGTGAAACTGGCAAATACAAGGATAAAGAGAGAATTCTGAAAGCAGCTAGGGATAAACATGCTCTATCATATAAAGGGAGACCAATAAGACTAGTGACAGACCTATCTACTGAAACTTGGCAGGCCAGAAACGAATGGCAGGAAATCTTCAATGTGATGAACAGAAAAAAATACACAGCCGAGAATTCTTTTTTTTTTTATTTAAAAAAAAATTTTTTTTTTCAATGTTTATTTATTTTTGGGACAGAGAGAGACAGGGCATGAACGGGGGAGGGGCAGAGAGAGAGGGAGACACAGAATTGGAAACAGGCTCCAGGCTCTGAGCCATCAGCCCAGAGCCTGACGCGGGGCTCGAACTCACGGACCGCGAGATCGTGACCTGGCTGAAGTCGGACGCTTAACCGACTGCGCCACCCAGGCGCCCCCACAGCCGAGAATTCTTTATCCAGCAAGTCTGTCATTCAGAATAGAAGGAAACATAAAGGTCTTCCCAAACAAACAAACACTGAAGGAATTCGTCACCGCTAAACCAGCCCTACAAGAGATCCTAAGGGGGATTCTGTGAGTGAAATGTTGCAACGACCACAAAGTACCAGAGACATCACTAAAAGCATGCAACCTACAAACATCACAATGACTCTATCCCCATATATTTCCATAATAACACTGAATGTAAATGGACTAACTGCTCCAACCAAAAGACATAGGGTATCAGAATGGATAAAAAAAAAAAACCAAGACCCATCTATTTGCTGTCTACAAGAGACTTATTTTAGACCTGAGGACACCTTGAGATTGAAAGTGAGGGGATGGAGAACTATCCATCATGCTACTCGAAGTCAAAAGAAAGCTGGGGTAGCCAGACTTATATCAGACAAACTAGACTTTAAATTAAAGGTTGTAACAAGAGATGAAGAAGAGCATTATATAATAATTAGAGGGTCCATCAATCAGGGATAGCTAACAATTATAAATGTCTATGCATCGAATATGGGAGCCCCCGAATGTATAAAGCAATTAATCACAAACATAAGCAACCTTATTGATAAGAATGTGGTAATTGCAGGGGACTTTAATACTCCACTTACAACAATGGATAGATCATCTAGACACAGGATCAGTAAAGAAACAAGATCCCTAAATGATAAACTGGATCAGATGGACTTGACAATTATATTTAGAACTCTGCATCCCAAAGCAAAGTAATATACTTTATTCTTGAGTGCACATGGAACATTCTCCAAGATAGATCACACACTGGGTCACAAAACAGACCTTAATAAGTATAAAAGAATTGAGATCATACCATGCACACTTTCAGACCACAATGCTATGAAGCTTGAAATAAACCACAGGAAAAAGTCTGGAAAGCCTCCAAAAGCATGGAGATTAAAGAACACCCTACGAAAGAATGGGTCAACCAGGCAATTAGAGAAGAAATTAAAAAATATATGGAAACAAATGAAAATTAAAATATAACAATCCAAATGCTTTGGGATACAGCAAAGGCAGTCCTGAGAGGAAAATACATTGCAATCCAGGCCTATCCAAAGAAACAAGAAAAATCCCAAATACAAAATCTAACAGCACACCCAAAGGAAATAGAAGCGGAACAGCAAAGACAGCCTAAACCCAGCAGAAGAAGAGAAATAATAAAGATCAGAGCAGAAATAAACAATATAGAATGTAAAAAAAAAAAAGTAGAGCAGATCAATGAAACCAAGAGTTGGTTTTTTGAAGAAATTGATAAACCTCTAGCCAGGCTTCTCAAAAAGAAAAGGGAGAGGACCCAAATAGATAAAATCATGAATGAAAATGGAATTAATACAACCAATCCCTCAGAGATACAAACAATTATCAGGGAATACTATGAAAAATTATATGCCAACAAACTGGACAACCTGGAAGAAATGGACAAATTCCTAAGCACCCACACACTTCCAAAACTCAAACAGGAAGAAATAGAAAACTTGAAGAGACCCATAACCAGCAAAGAAATTGAATCAGTCATCAAAAATCTCCCAACAAGTAAGAGTCCAGGACCAGATGGCTTTGCAGGGGAATTCTACCAGATATTTAAAGCAGAGATAGTACCTATCCTTCTCAAGCTATTCCAAAAAATAGAAAGGGAAGGAAAACTTCCAGACTCATTCTATGAAACAGGTATTGCTTTGATTCCCAAACCAGACAGAGACCCAGCAAAAAAAGAGAACTACAGGCCAATATCCCTGAAGAATATGGATGCAGAAATTCTCAATAAGATACTAGCAAATCGAATTCAACAGGTAATAAAAAGAATTATTCACCATGCTCAAGTAGGATTCATTCCTGGGTTTCAGGGCTGGTTCAACATTCGCAAATCAATCCATGTGATACATCACATTAATAAAAGGAAAGATAAGAACCATATGATCCTGTCAATCGATGCAGAAAAAGCATTTGACAAAATTCAGCATCCTTTCTTAATAAAAACCCTCAAGGAAGTCGGGATAGAAGGAACATACTTAAACATCATAAAACCCATTTATGAAAAGCCCACAGCTAATATCATCCTCAACGGGGAAAAACTGAAAGCTTTTTCCCTGAGATCAGGAACACGACAGGGATGTCCACTCTCACTGCTGTTGTTTAACATAGTGCTGGAAGTTCTAGCGTCAGCAATCAGACAACAAAAGGAAATCAAAGGCATCAAAATTGGCAAAGATGAAGTTAAGCTTTCACTTTTTGCAGATGACATGGTATAATACATGGAAAACACAATAGACTCCACCAAAAGTCTGCTAGAACTGGTACATGAATTCAGCAAAGTTGCAGGATACCAAATTAATATACAGGAATAAGTTGCATTCTTATACACTAATAATGAAGCAACAGAAAGACAAATAAAGAAACTGATCCCATTCACAATTGCACCAAGAAGCATAAAATACCTAGGGATAAATCTAACCAAAGATGTAAAGATTTGTATGCTGAAATCTATAGAAACTTAGGAAGGGCATTGAAGAAGATATAAAGAAATGGAAAAACATTCCATACTCATGTATTGGAAGAATAAATATTGTTAAAAAGTTAATACTACCCAAAGCTGTCTACACATGCAATGCAATCCCAATCAAAATTGCACCAGCATTCTTCTCAAAGCTAGAACAAGCAATCCTAAAATTTGTATGGAATCACAAAAGACCTTGAATAGCCAAAGTAATTTTGAAGAAGACCAAAGCAGGAGGCATCACAATCCCAGACTTTATCCTCTACTACTAAGCTGTAATCATTAAGACAGCATGGTATTGGCACAAAAACAGACACATAGAACAATGGAATAGAATAGAAACCCCAGAACTAGACCCACAAAAGTATGGCCAACTAATCTTTGACAAAGCAGGAAAGAATTTCCAATGGAAAAAGGACAGTCTCTTTAACAAATGGTGCTGGGAGAACTGGACAGCAACATGCAAAAGGATGAAACTAGACCACTTTCTCACACCATTCACAAAAGTAAACTCCAAATAGATAAAGGACCTGAATGTGAGACAGGAAACCATCAAAACCCTAGAGGAGAAAGCAGGGAAAAATCTCTCTGACCTCAGCCGCAGCAATTTCTTACTTGACACATCCCCAAAGGCAAGGGAATTAAAAGCAAAAATGAACTTTTGAGACCTGATGAAGATAAAAAGCTTCTACACTGCCAAGGAAACAATCAACAAAAGTAAAAGGCAACTGACGGAATGGGAAAAGATATTTGCAAATGACATATCAGACAAAGGGCTAGTATCCAAAATCTATAAAGAGCTCACCAAACTCCACACTGGAAAAACAATTAATCCAGTGAAGAAATGGGCAGAAAACATGAATAGACACTTCTCTAAAGAAGACATCCGGATGGCCAACAGGCACATGAAAAGATGCTCAACGTCACTCCTCATCAGGGAAATACAAATCAAAACCACACTCAGATACCACCTCACGCCAGTCAGAGTGGCTAAAATGAACAAATCAGGAGACTATAGATGCTGGTGAAGATGTGGAGAAACGGGAACCCTCTTGCACCGTTGGTGGGAATGCAAACTGCTGCAGCCACTCTGGAAAACAGTGTGGAGGTTCCTCAGAAAATTAAAAATACATCTACCCTATGACCCAGCAATAGCACTGCTAAAAATTGACCCAAGGGATACAGGAGTGATGATGCATAGGGGCACTTGTACCCCAATGTTTATAGCAGCACTTTCAACAATAGCCAAATTATGGAAAGAGCCTAAATGTTCATCAGCTGATGAATGGATAAAGAAATTGTGGTTTATATACAGAATGGAGTACTATGTGGCAATGAGAAAGAATGAAATATGGCCTTTTGTAGCAACATGGATGGAACTGGAGAGTGTGATGCTAAGTGAAAGAAGTCATACAGAGAAAGACAGATACCATATGTTTTCACTCTTATGTGGATCCTGAGAAACTTAACAGAAGACCATGGGGGAGGGGAAGAAAAAGAAAAAGGTTAGAGAGGGAGGGAGCCCAAACATAAGAGACTCTTAAAAACTGAGAACAAACTGAGGGTTGATTGGGAGGTGGGTGATGGGCATTGAGGAGGTCACCTGTTGGGATGAGCACTGGGTGTTGTATGGATACCAATTTGACAATAAATTTCATATTTAAAAAAATAAAGGCAACAATTCAACTCCCCCCCCAAAAAAAATAGATACAAGAAATATATAGATTTTAAAAAGCTGAGATGTTTTTTGAGATAAAATAGAGCTAAATAAGATGAGGTTGGAGAGAGGGGAAGGATAATGGAGAAGGTACTTACAGAAAAGTAAAATGCGGGAAACAAAAGCAAAAATGAACTACTGGGACCTCATCAAAATAAAAAGCTTCTGCACAGCAAAGGAAACAATCAGCAAAAGTATAAGGCAACCGACAGAATGGGAGAAGGTATTTGCAAACGACATCTCAGATAAAGGGTTAATATCCAAAATCTATAAAGCACTTATCAAACTCAGCACCCAAAAAAATAATTCAGTGAAGGAATGGGCAAAAGACATGAATAGACACTTCTCCAAAGAAGACATCCAGATGGCCAACCGACACATGAAAAAATGTTCAACTTCACTCATCATCAGAGAATTACAAATTAAACCACAATGAGATACCACTTCACACCTGTCAGAATGGCTAATATGAACAACTTAAGCAACAACAGATGTTGGCGAGGATGCGGAGAAAGAGGATCTCTTTTTGTATTGTTGGTGGGAATGCAAGCTGGTGCAGCCACTGTGGAAAACAGTGTGGAAGTTTCTCAAAAAACTAAAAATAGAATTACCCTATGTCCCAGAAATTTCACTACTAGGTATTTATACAAGGGATACAGGTATGCTGGTTTGAAGGGAAACATGCACCCCAACGTTTATAGCAGCACTATCAACAATAGCCAAAGTATAGAAGGAGCCCAAGTGTCCATCAATGGATGAATGGATAAAGAAGATGTGGTGTGTGTGTGTGTATGTATATATATATATATACACACATGTATATATATATATATATATATATATATATATACATACACACATATAAAGACAATGGAGTATTATCTGGCAATAAAAAAGAATGAAATTTTCCATTTGCAACTACGTGGATGGAACTAGAGGTAATTATGCTAAGTGAAATTAGAGAAGACAAATATCGTACGACTTTGCTCATATGAGGACTTCACTCATATGAAACAAAAGAGATGAACATAAGGGAAGGGAAGTAAAAAGAATATAAAAACAGGAAGGTATACAAAAATAAGAGACTCATAAATATGGAGAACAAACAGGTTACAGGAGGCGGTGTGGGAGGGGGGATGGGCTAAATGGGTAAGGCGCACTAAGGAATCTACTCCTGAAATCATTGTTGTACTATGCTAATTTGGATGTAAATTTAAAAATAAATAAATAAAATTAAAAATTAAAAGGAAAAGTAAAATGCAATCATAGAAATAAAAATCTCCTTTGAATGCATTAGACAACAAGACTGGACAATACAGATAGAAAAACAAATTTACTAATATCAAAGATCCATTTGACATTATTTCCAAAAATATACTGCAAAGAAATACATGTAAAGTAAAGTAGTTGAAATAATATATATTATGTTTTAGGAAGGGAAATCCAATCTATGCACAATGAAGATCTGGGAAGAGTGAAACACAACAAATGATGCAGAAGCAGTAAGGAAATATAGTAAAAGAAACTATATTAAATGTAGTATATAATATATTTATATTATACTACATATTATATAATTTATATATATTATTTATATAATTATATAATAATAATTTATATTATGATTTATATAATTTATATAATAGTATATATTACATAAATATAATATAGTAAAAGGAGTATACTAAAAATATAGTAAAAGAAACTGCTTCTCAGTTCGGGGGGGAAAAAGACATTTCCTATAATTGAGTAGACATGATTTTTTTATGCAAAATTAGTGGGAAAATTTCATAGTTAGCCATAATTTCATAGAATTTTAAATACATGAAATCAGTAACTGTAAAATAAAGGTGTGATAAATTCAACCTAATTAAAATTAAGAACATCTGTTCAATAAGACATAAAAAGAATGAAAATTGAAACCACAAATTGAAAGAAGATATTTGCAACGAATATAACCAACAAATTATTTCATTTGTGGCGTACAAAAGACTCTTTAATATTAGTAAGAAAAAGACAGTCCAACAGAACAATAGGCAAAAGACAAGAAGTTCATGGACAGAAAAGGAAACATGAATGGTCTTATGCATAAAAAGATGGTCAAACTCATAAGATTCTTCCCTCATAAATAACCAAGAAAAAGGCAAATTAAGAATGTATCAAGATAGGGGTGACTGGGTGGCTCAGTCTGTTGAGCATCCGACTCTTGATTTTGGCTCAGATTATGATCTCACAGTTCATGAGCTCGAGCCCTGCATGGGGCTCCACGCTGACAGTGTGGAGCCTGTTTGGGATTTTCTGTCCTCCTTTCTCTCTGCCCCTTCACCAGTCGTGTTGTCTCTCTTCCAAAATAAGCATTTAAAAAAATGTATCAAGATATAATTTTACACCATTATATGGACTAAAATTAAAAGACTGACAATATAACTGTTGGAAACCATATGGATTTATAGGACTTGTAAAATATTGCTCGGCAAGTATACATGGCATTTACAATTTGACATTATTTTCCAATGGTGTACTGTTGGAGCACCTATGACCTGGTATATACTTCTGGAGAATCTTATGCACATGTGTATCAGGAGAAATGTCTAAAAATAAATTAAACAGTGATGCCATGATAGTAAATAATTCAAAACAATATAAGTGTTCATGGATAGAATAAAAAATAGGTGCTAATATTCTTACTACTATTAAATTATTGACTTTTAAATCTGAACAATGTCAGTTTAAGTAGAGCTATTAAAGTATTAAAGATACTTTTTTTTTACAATAAAGGAAATTTTCCTACCAAATCATTGCAGGTAACAGATGAAAATATAGCATAATAAATGCAATAAACACTAGAAAATAATGAAGATATTTTAAAGCAAACACATAGAAGGCACTTAACACTTGAGGGAAAACAAATTTACCATTTATGATCACAAATTTAAATGGTTTGCACTCATAAATAATAACATTTTTTACCCTTTATTATAATTAAACTGAAACAAAATTTTGGAGAAACAAAGCAGAAACAAACTCAGAACTGTATTTAAAGATAAATGCATGAACAAATATAGATTAAATAAGCAAATAAAAATAACATAACCACAATAATATGCTAATTAATAAAGTAAAATACAAAGCAAAAGATTAAATTGAGTTTCAACACATGATAAAATACAGCATCTTAACTTAAATGCTACCTCTTCAGGGACCATCTGACCTAAATTCCCTGTCCAGTCACCTCCTCTCACTTCCTTCTATTTTATGTTCACCATATTATTTTTACAGTACCTAAAATTGTAACTACCTCTTTATTGTTTATCCTCCCTAACTAGGTTGCATATACAATGTGACCAATCCTGTTTAAACAGAGATTGATGGTATTATTTAAAGAATATAACTAACAGTTTAAATGTGATATATGCTAACATGATATTCCACAATTAGGGGACATACTTTACTTTCGATTGTTCTTAGGACATTAAAAAGTAACAACTCAGTATGTCACCAATTAAATACAATATTTTATAGTCAATTCAAAAAAGAATTTATTCTATAGGGACTCTCACTACAGTGCAGCCTAATGAGAAAATGATAACAACAGGAAAAATATCATTTGGATAAAAGTACCAACCATTTTCTTGAGCATTTATTAGGTAAAAGTATAATAAAAAAAACTATTAAAAATACATAAAATGAGAACACTTTGTACTTAAAGACCCATCCAGTTTATAATTAATATTTTTTCATCTTGATGTATTTAACTCAAGAGGTTATGATTTTAAAAAGCAAGAATGATAGTAAAAAACTGAAATGTATAATAACGTTGTTAGTAATTAAGATGAAACGTGATGTGGTATGTTGTGAGGACATCTAGTAGAGAGATATGAGCTAGGCTACAGATTTAGGGACGATTTTCCTTTCCTTTCACAAGAAATTGCTATACAATCATCAGAATATGAGAAAATTAAATATACACATTCATATCTAAATAGGACCTGAAAAGAAGGAAGGGAAACAAACAGCAGTTATACTGTTTTAGGAAGTATGAGTTGACAAACCCTCCCTCAAGGGTAATTTGTGAGCATTCATTGTTTGAACTAGCATTTCCACTTTGAGGAAGCTAACCTATAGAAACATTCAGATACGCACATCTGAAGGTAGATATTAGGAGCTTCACTGTAGAAAGGTCTATAATGACAGTGACCTGGGAAGTACTAAAAGTCCTAAAAAGAAGGATGATTAAATATATAATTGCATATGTATGTAATAGAATATTATACAGCTATTAAAATTAATGAAGTACATCAATGTGTGCTGCCCAAGAAGCAGTTAATTCCTGTTTTATATGTAGCAACTAACAGTTCTAAAAGTCTATAACCTGATGAGCAATCCAATATAACATTATGTTACAGCGTTACATATAATTATTTATAATACTAAGTTTCTGGAGAGCAATCAATAAAGTAAATTCCCAAATTGGAATAAAAGGGAAATAACTAATGAACGTAACACAGTAATCTAGATCTGTTCAGAAGGAACTTCTGTTTAGGGTCCTAGTAAAGCATTAAGGTGGCATTAGTCTAAACTTAATTTGTATAAAGCTTTGGAATATGGGAATAGGCTAATCTGGGAAAAGTATGCAGCAATTAATGGGAAAGGCAGATTCTAGATTATTAAAAATTTTGAAGCACCTAATAAAATGATAGGAACATACTAAGTAGAGGAATTCATATATTGGTTGGGAAGAGTGCTAAGTAAACAAGCAATGTTGATAAAATGTAACTATTTTAGTGTCATATAATTTATTATTTGTAAGTTGTTTTGTCCTCCTCCCTTGACTACAGTGAAAGTTCCATGGAGAAAAGATTTTTTTCCATTTAGTTTTATTCCAAAAGCTTATAGTTGTGACAGAGAATTAATAAGACCTCAATACAGATTATTTGATTAGATGAAGAAAGGGAGAGAGAAGAAGGGAAAGTAGAAAGACGAGAGGGTGGGCTACATCAGATGTAGGTTCAAGGTACTGGAGGTGGAAGAATAATCAGATGTTTTCTAGAAGATATAAAACCTTGGCTGAGACCCGACACAAGATTGGATTTAGTGAATGTACTGGATTGTGTGAGATTGTTTTGTTCCTAGGTCAAATGGAAGACAGCTTAAAGGTAAATAGAAATGATTTCTGTGAAAATATTGTTTTAGTTTGCAGTTAATGTTCCTGTGGTCTATCCAAGGTGAAGATGTCCAGTAGATAGATAGATAGATAGATAGATAGATAGATAGATAGATAGATAGATAAATAGACAATGGATGGATATATGGATACATAGATGGACAGAATATATATACATGTTCTCTATATATTTCCTAGTAAGAAAAATAACCAGAAATGTGTTCACTGGATTTAGCAATGCAGAGGCCATTTGTGACCTTAATGAAAGCAATTTCATTGAAGCAGAGGGAGTGGAAACTAGTTTGTGGTGGGTTTAGGAGTGAAAGAGAGATGAGCACTTGGCATTTCCAGAACATGGGCAGTGTTTGTGAGATCTGATCTTGGTGAGTGCAGGAGACTAGCTGGTTACATCTGTGAATGTCTGTAGTTGTCATTTGCACTTCAGTTTTTTTTGTGTGTGTGTGAAGTAACAAACAAACCTAAGCTGTGTTTGCCTGTGGGAGAGGAAATATTGCTGCGGAAGTAGAGGAAAAAAAAATGTGTACACTGCACTACACTGTGGGTAAACTTCTTCCGTAAGCTTTTTCACTAGGAGCTTTGAGAATCCAACAGTATAAATATAACCTGACATTGATTGGCAGGGGGGAAGATATGCCTGTCTATTATTTGTATGTGAAAGGAAAAGAAAAATAAACAGCTTTCATTAACAAGCAGAATAATCTTGTTCACCAGACCACATAAAATGCATTTAGTTTTTCTCACCACAGGTGTATAAGCTTGTACTTCTGATTGTTTTAGGGCACTATTAGTGAAGATATGAAAGTACTTCTGGGGATATTTGAAAATCATTTATTTCAAAGAATATGAAGTATTGAGACCTGAAACTCATGATTTATTGATTACTGGGTATTCATCTGTTTATACAATGGAAAATTACCCTAGAATTTCCATCTCTACCATTTTCTTACACTTTTTTCTGTTTCTTTCTTACCATCCTCCTTCACTCTCTTATTGTCTGCATTCCTTCATTCTCTCCACAAATTGTTATCAGTAAATATTTGTTGAAAGTTAATAGTGTATTTTGTGTATGTTCTAGCATTAAAAGATTTCAATTGAGCATAAGAGTCAATAACATTACATGTGTTTTGTTATATTTAAACTTATTGTGAAATTAACTCAGAAATATTCACCTATACCATATAAGTATCTTGTCTTTACTTTTAAAATTAGTTTTAAAATTGTGACCTATCTCACAGTATTACAATGTGGTAATTGACACATTTGTTTTTAAGCTTGTTTTACAATTAAGTACCAATATTTGGGAATATGTAATTGGAAGAATTGTATATGGGCAAACCAACAAGCTTTCTTTGGAGCAACAGCTGTTCTGGTCACACCATGCCCCAAATGTCTCTGCCTAATACCCGCATTTTAAAAAGAAGTCTAATACAAATATGTATCTAAAATAATTTTAAACATCAGTACCGACACACATTTTAAATTGGCATACATAGGACCACTTCCATTATTTTTGTTATTCGTTACATTACTGATCTATATGTGGTTATATAGACATATGTAGGTGAAACAAAGATGGCTAAGACACAATCCCTGTTATCAAGTAGCTCAAATCATTTCTAATGTTAGAATAGAAGAGATGGGAATTCATGCATTTTTATGGCCACAGATAGAAAACCTCCTTTCTTAAAACTAGGATGAATCCTCAAGGAGAATTTCAAAAAGTGCATATAAAATAAGTCTTTATCTTCCATTCACTCTCCTATCTAGTCACAGTTTTTGGCATGAAAGGCTTGCTAAAACTGAGAGATGCCCTAGGAGGTCAAATGTAAAGTAATCACACATCTTGTGGCTTCTCACTATGACTTTGACAGTGGAGTTTTTTTGTTTTTTTGTTTTTGAATGTTTATTTATTTCTTTTTGAAAGAGAGATAGAGCACATACAGGGGAGGGGCAGAGAGACAGGAAGGCAGAGAATCCCAAGCAGGTTCCACACTGTCAGCACAGAGCCCGATGCTGGGCTCAAACCCACAAACCGTGAGATCATGACCTGAGCTGAAATCAATAGTGGGACACTCAACCAACTGAACCACCAGGAGCCCCAACACAGTGGAGTTCTTAATTGGGTTTCTACTAGTGTCTTAGAGTGTGACAGCACATGTTGGTAGATGTAAAGTGATAACATATTTTGTAGTGATAAAAGTTGAGTCATTTGTACACATTCAAAATTTGCAGCACTTGTAAATATATTTGAACACTGTTTATAAGGACCCTTCTGCTTATTTCCTGTTCTTAATAATTTGAAAAATATATTATTTTAAAAAAATGTGTTTTTTTTATTAATTTTGAGAGAGAGAGAGATGGTGAGTAAGGGAGGGCAGAGGGAGTAAGTGAGAATCCCAAGCAGGCTCCACACTTACAGTGTGGAGCCTGATGTAGGGCTCGAACTCATCAACTGCAAGATCATGACCTGATTCGAAATCAAGACTTAGACACTTAACTGACTGAGCCACCCAGATACCCCCAAAAATATACCATTTTTAAGCTTTTAGTTATAAATTATAAATACTTAATATCTTCCTTCTGTATGTCATTTTTACCATTATATTTTTATATATAATAATACATTTATGTTATATATTTACTTATTTTGAACATTTTTGTTTATATAAATTTATTTCTATAATGTAAGGAAGTATAATTGACTCATTCACCAAGCCCCATATAGATCCTTGTTGGATCCTCCAGATCCTCGGTACTTCAGTGTGGCAAATATTATCAATATCTGTGCCATGGTGTTCTAAAACAAAATAAAGAAAAGCAAAAGGGTAGGAAGTGCTTCACTGAGTGATTTCTCAATTTGTGATGATGGAAAAGCAGGTATATCTTTGTAGTAAGATCAGTGGTACTCTCATCAGCTAGATTATTACATTGTGAAATTTTAACCCATAAATAATATTACAAAGTATGGCCCATGAATCTCACGATTTTATAAAATGCCCAAATTTTAAGTATATCTGGGTAAGAAACATTATTACTGATTTCATTTGTGCTCCATAGAAAAAGCATAGTATGCTCCTTTTCAAGTCCTTTATAGAATACACATAAAACTTCTCATCATAACAGTCCAGAGATATAAGCTGGCTGATATTTTTCTTCTTATGACCTAAAACAGTCTTTTTGGTCAAAAACCTTGATGGCAGCTGTATTTAAAAAAAATTATATGGCAACTGTATCTTAATATTTACTTATAGAATTTGAGATCATTTCATCACTAAAAGATACTGGTAGGTGGTGTCCAGAAAGAGAAAATCAGGCATTCTACTACAATCTTTTCTATTGAGGCCACTGGGGGCTAAACATTTCTCATTTTAATGTGCCTCAGTATTGATACAACATGAAATTAATGGTGTTGAAAGAAGCAAGTGAATTACAAAAAAACATTAAATGTGAGCTTCAGTTTTGATACATGTGTGATTGTGTTTATTTTTTTTTTAGTAGATGTGAGATAGTAGCATGGTATAGTCTCCAGAATCTTTGTTCCATTAATTTGCTTATCTGTTATTGCTAAGCATTTGTCTCAGAACTGAGGATATAGTTGTGAACAAAACCAACTGAGCTACTGCCCTCAAGAAACTTGCATTCTAGAAAGGGATAAAGGCAATAAAAAAATAAACTATCAAACATATAGATGGTAAATGCTGTAGAGAAAAAAAAATAAGTGTAGGTAAGGATAATAAGGAATGCTGGGGTGGGAGATGTTATATGACTTTGGATGTCAAGAAAGATCTTACCAGTTAGATAACATCTGAACAGAGATCTGAATGAAATAAGAGTGTGCTTTGACAAAAATCTGGGAGAAAGTATTTCAGACAAAAAAAGTACAAATGCCATAAGAACATATGGAATGTGTTTATGAAAAATCAAGGAGCCTGGACTTCTAGTTTGTTGCCACTCTTCTTAAGAAGTAAAAGACTAGGGGCGCCTGGGTGGCACAGTCGGTTGAGTGTCCGACTTCAGCCAGGTCACGATCTTGAGGTCCGGGAGTTCGAGCCCCGCGTCAGGCTCTGGGCTGATGGCTCGGAGCCTGGAGCCTGTTTCCGATTCTGTGCCTCCCTCTCTCTCTGTCCCTCCCCCGTTCATGCTTTGTCTCTCTCTGTCCCAAAAATAAATAAAAAACGTTGAAAAAAAAATTAAAAAAAAAAAAAAAGAAGTAAAAGACTAAAGGGCGCCTGGGTGGCGCAGTCGGTTAAGCATCCCAGGTCACGATCTCGCGGTCCGTGAGTTCGAGCCCCGTGTCAGGCTCTGGGCTGATGGCTCAGAGCCTGGAGCCTGTTTCCGATTCTGTGTCTCCCTCTCTCTCTACCCCTCCCCCGTTCATGCTCTGTCTCTCTCTGTCCCAAAAATAAATAAACGTTGAAAAAAAAAAAAGAAGTAAAAGACTAAATGAACAGGCTGAAAAATCAACAACTCTTTTTGGATTAGTAAGTGAGAAAAGGAACCCAGAGCAAATGGCTTTCCCCAGGATTGGGGAGACAGACAAGTACGTACAGGGAATCACAGCTTACTGGAGTAGAGACTCATGAAAAGAAACTTCCACAGGAACTAGTGCCAAAGAAGGAAACCTGATCTGTAATTGACAAATTGCTTGAGGCTTCTTGTGGACAAGTCTGAGAGTAAAAATCTCAAGGGAGACCTAGTCAAAGGGAGGCTTCTGCACAGCAAAGGAAACCATCAGCAAAATAAAAAGGCTCAACCTAGGGAATGGTAGAAAATATTTGCAAACCACTTATCCAATAAGGGGTTAATATCCAAAGTATACAGAGAACTCATACAACTTTGTAGCAAAAAACCCTAAATAACCCAATTTAAAAATGGGCAATGAATTTAGAGATTTTTCCAAAAGTATATAAATGGCCAACACATACATGAAAAGTGTTCAAAGTCACTAATTATCAGGGTAATGCAAATCAGAACCACAATGAAATATCGCCTCCACCCACAAGAATTTGTACTCTCAAAAAGATGAGATAATAAAAGCTGGAAAGGATGTGGAGAAAAAGCTTAAGAGGCCCAGCTCTCGGCCTATCTTGGCTTTTGACATATTTTTCTCATTAAGCTTAATCATTTCTAGCTTTTCATTTAAAATGAATGACATATGACACTTCTTTTCACTTGAACACTTGGAGGCCATTGTAGGGTTATCATTTGACCTAATTTCAATATTGTTTTGTCTCAGGGAATATAGAGGCCTGAGGAGAAGGTGAGAGATGGGAAGAATGGTTGGTGAGATGGAACAGTCAGAGCATTCACAGCATTTATGGATTAAGTGCCCTCCCTTATATGGGTATAGTTCATGATCCCCCCCCCCCAAACAGTTATCAACAGTAACATTGAAGACCACTGGTCACAGATTACCAAACAAATATGATAATGATGAAAAAGTCTGAAATGTTGCAAGAATTTTCAAAATGTGGTACAGAGATACAAAGTGAGCAAATGCATTTGGAAAAATGGAGCCAATAGACTTAATGCATGGTTGCCACAAACCTTCGATTTGTAATAATTTTTAATGCAATATCTGCAAAGTTCAGTAAAGCAAAGAACAATAAAATGAGGTATGCCTGTACTTTGTTTTGAATAATAAAAATAAAGGGCATCAGAAATGACATATATGGAAATTAGACAAATAATTTATATTCCAAAAGTATAATTTGTTAGAGATATATTAATTTTTAAATATGAATTAAAATGTTCTTCTAAAATATATTTTATATTACTATAGATATAGCTACTTCCATTGTCAAATATTATCTTTTTTAGCATCGTTGCTTTGTCAACTGATTTAAGTTATATAAACTTAGGAAAGATTCTACTCTGTGATTTCCATAAAATGTACTGTTTTATTTTATTCCATGAACAATTAAAAAAAAAGAAGATAATAGATTTTCTCTTCCATTAGCAAATTGGTAAAGAATCATGGGAGATATATTGTACAAAAGGACATGTATTGAAAAAATCATTATCAATTTGATTTTTAATATATCATTTATAGAAGAACAGATGGTAGAGTTCTAGTTATAAGCAATGAAATATAAAAATCACCTACCTTGATGGTTTTAGGAGGCAATTTGCATTATCAAATTAAGTTAGAAAAAAATAGGAAACTTAATTCTATAGATGACATTATTGGTAGTTTTATTTTCCTTCTGATCTTATGTATTTCTTATCTCTCATGATTGCATAGCACCTCATATTATTCCTCTTTTCATTTTTCCTCCTATTCAGTCAGTCTAGTATTCTGAGGCTAATTTTTTAGAGATTTAAAACCAGATTCTCGTGTGAAAATCCATTTATGTTAAAGAATTCATATGAAATAAAAGGACTATTGAATCAAAGCACAAAGTAGTTCATTAAGATGTATTATAGAAGTGAATAATGTCCTAATAAATAGTTTTAGACTTCATTTTCATAACTAAGAATTTAGTTAAGCATATCTTAATTTATTTCCTTAATTAATACCTACTTTGTAAGTTAAGTAAGAGAAAGCTGGAAATTTAACCTGCATTTTACTATTTGTAAAACGGTGCAAAAATATTCTATACAAGTTGTAATCGTGCATGACTTTAATCAGATATTTGGAGACCTATTTCAATTGCCTGCAGTGTTAGCTATTCAAACTGAAAATATTCTGTAAGATTCCCTTATAACTTGAGAACCAGATGACTCATTTCCCTTAGACAGCTCAGCTTGTGCAATTTTAGCTGTGGAGAATGAGCTGTCCATTACTCTTTATCACCATTCTCTGCTGAATGCGTTTGCTCTTTCTTCCTTTCCATTGCTTGTGTTTGTTTATCTAATTTGGATTATTAGCATGCCATAATGGTCTATAATTTTTCCCCCTCAGTCATTTACTTCTCAGGCAGGAAATTTCTCAGTGCTCCTGAGGACAACAATAACACGTGATTTGTTTTTGTTAAAGGAAAGTCACATAATTAAAAAGTTTGGAAGAGACTCATGTCTTTAAGAAAAGCTTTATTCAAACATTGCTCAAGAATATTTGCCCATGTTTTTTTTCCTGTAAATATACATAAAGGAGATACAGTGAGTGACCTAAGTGATAAATGCTGGGCATAGCAATCCTTAAATTCAAGTTTTTTTCTTTCTTTTTTTTTAAAGTTTTTTATTTTTTATTTTGAGAGAAAGGAGAGAAAGAGAGAGAGAGAGAGAGAAAGACAGAGAGGGGGAGAGAGAGAACTCCAAGTAAGTTCTGCACGGTCAGTGCAGAGCCCGGTGTGGGACTCAAACTCACCAAACTGTAAGATCACAAACTGAGCTGCAATCAAGAGTCAGAGGCTTAACCAACTAAGCCACCCAGGCACCACTGTTTTTTTACATTTTTACTATAACTATTATAGTGTTTTAGGAATTATGAAAGATAATTCAGTTACTATTTGTGGACTGCATAGATTGTGGTGCAGATCCTCATATCAAACTTACAAGGTTCAAATCTGTACTCTGTCCGTTTCTACGGAGGAACCTGTAGGCAAATTATTTAAACTCTGTGCTTCAGTTTCCTTACCTGAAAAAAAAAAAAGAATATAGTAATGGTTCTCTTTTGGCCTGTTGTAGGGTTTAAAAGAATTGAGACATGAAGCAGTTAGAACAATTCCTGGTCAAGAGCAAGAATTCAGTTAATGTTGGCTATTGAAGGATTTTTGATAGTGTAGGGAATTTTAGGCAGTATATACAGATAGAACAGAGAAAAATGGAATCATTTGATATCCTACCACTGAGAAATAAGTGACTAACATTCTGAAGTGTTTCAGTCTTAGTCTGCACCTCTATATTTTTATGAAAAATGGAGTTATAGCATACATCTTAGTTTATAATCTCATGTAGTTCATTTAAAATAATATGTAAAATTTCCATTTAATCACATATTATACTACATATTATTTAAATGTCTTCATTATCACAGTGACATGGTAATTATATATCCAATGTCCCAGAGCTGAACATGAAGTTTTCATACAGGATTGATGATTGATTGATTTAGCTACCATCAACAATGCCTCAGTTGTTGATATTGTTATAATGGCTATCATTTTATGTATTTACATATTTAAGATTATTTTCTTAAGATATGTAAAACATTTCCTTTCATTTTTAACCTTCAGTTCTTAGTTATACCTCAGAACAAACTAAAACTGATCCCATTTCAAATGTTTGGGAACATACGACTCATAATCTCATAGAGATACACAGGAAAAATTTCTTAATATTTCCTTATTGTTTTCCTCTGAAAACTCTTTGATGTTCATGGGAGCTTCTCCAGAACAAACTTAACACTCAAGATGCTGACCAATGGTGACATGCAGAGGGGGATACTACTTGCTGTTAATTACACAACACAGTTGTTCTTTTATAAAATAACACTGAATCATATTTAATCAGAATTGTACAAATTAGTCACTTTATATATTAGAGATTTGCATTAGTATTCTTAAAGTACGTAATTTAAATCTAAATCTATATTATGTACATGTATATTCTGAATGTTCATGTAAAAATGGTATTTACATGGTATATACATGTAAAAGGAAACCTTTTAGTGTTTCTGCTGCCCACATAACGTAACATAACATAACATAATGTAATGTAACATAAATAACATAACATAAATAACATATAATTGCATATTACAGCTCAACTTCCCATCTCCTCTGCAGTGACAATTTTACATCATCTTTTTTTTAAATTTAAGTTTATTTATTTATTTTTGAGGCAGGGGAGGGGCAGAGAGAGAGGGAATCCCAAGCAGGCTCCACACTATCAGTGAAGAGCCTGCTGCGGGGCTTGAACTCACAAACGATGAGTTCATGACCTGAACTGAAATAAAGAGTCAGACGCTTAAGCAACTGAGCCACCTAGATGCCCCACTTTTTACATCATCTAAAAGAACTGTTTTGTGTTTATTTGATCTAGTCAATATGGCACTTCAGGAGAATGGCCACTTATAATCTCTAAAAAGTTCATAACAAATGATAATTTCTCATGTTAAATAAATAGATGTTTTAAAGCTTTCCATTGATATGAGTATTTCAAAAATATTTTAAATGTTATTTTCATCTTGTTTCATTTCTTATTATAGTATCTTCTCTGTGGATTTTACCATTTATCTATATAAATAATCTTGTGTTTTGCATTTTCCTGGCCCATCCATTTATTTTTTAAAAGTCATTTGGTATAGAGATGTAGCTTGTCATTTTGGGATTTTTTTAATTATAAGAATCTTTGTGAGTTTAATTGGTCTATTAGTACTTGTATTTGAATGCTGTATCTTAGGCCCTCCCCACCTTTATCATGTCTATGATATTTTTTTTGCTGAAATTTTCATTTTTTTCTGTAGATTAACAAACCATAAACTCCATTTTGATTCTGTAAGTGTGTGATATTAAAATTTTAACATACTTGAATTGATTGAATTCTCTACCATAGTCAGTAAATACCAGGGTCAGTAAATGGGAGTCAGGCTTTTTTGAATCCCTTCATTTAAATTGATACATTTAGCATGCTTTTATTTCCTAACAGTCACTTCTGTTGTTTTGTTAGGGTAAGCTTGTGTTTACAGTTACAGTATGTTTTATGTTTTAGGTGCTATGAAACTTCTCTTTTAAGAATAATTTTAAATATTGTCACTAAGCTTCATACATATGTTAAGGATAATTATATTGCTGCAGATTTCTAACTTTTGAAAATAATTTTATTCCTCATTTATATTTTTTTTATATTACATCTTTACTTAATGGAGTTCTTTTTGAGTTTTTCTTTTGTAAAAATTATATTCTTAGTTTTCAGTAATGACTGTATCCCAAAAGTATTTTGTTATTTTGAAGAAAAATTTATAGTTAGTTCAATGTCAGACACATTGTGTGACATAGCATAGTTCTAAATTCCTAGCAGTTAGTTGGAAACAGAAGAGTGATTTTAAGTGGAGGTCAGCAGAGCAAGTTAGATTTTAGGATGAAAAACTAAAATTGATAGCTGGGGCAGTTATTTCCTCTACTTTCTCTTTATTGTTCTTATTTAGTTCTATAAACCAAAAAGCAGTTTATTTCATGTACTGCTTTTTGTTTTGTTTCTTTTTGTGTGTGTGTTATTTTTTAAAAAAATCACTTCTTGATGACTTTGTCTATTATAGAAACACATGATGAAGTAATATTTTAAGAAATTAAAAAAATTAGTAAACAAGCGAATAAAAAAGAAAATAAAAAGTCTGTGATTATTTTTTCTATGTTTTTAAGACAATGATGCTAAATATTTCCCTGTAAAGGTTTCATGTAATTTGAATAACTACAGACTTTTTATCATGATTTAGTAAGATTCTATGTGATTTGGATCCTGTCCACCTCTCCTGTTTTACTTTCTGCTATGATATACTCTATTTATCATGCTTTAGGCACAGTGGCCTTCTTATTTACCTTAAAATTAGTCAAGGTCTATTATGATCTTAGAAAGGCCTTCTCTGACCATTCTGTTCATTCTAGGCCCATCTTTCTCACTATCACATTATCTTCCTTTCTTTCCCCCAAGATTTAACTATCTGAAGATATTGGTGTTAAATATTTACATTTGAAGTGTGTATGTTTACTATATTTCATATAGATATTTTAAGTATATGTTTATATTATCTCTTTCCCTCCATAAGAAGGGATCCTTTTGTCATAAGAAGACAGAGAACTATAATATTTAGAATTAGCTCTGTAAGTTCTGTTGATTTATTTCTACTAAATCTATACAAATTAAATTCATTGAAATGCTTTATTAATGCATATGTTACAGAGTATCACAGTGTAGTGCTCCTCAATTAATAAAGAAATGTGTTTATTATTAAATCTTTTTACTGGATTATTGCTAAACAAGATCAGCCTGATTGTGTGCTGTAATAAGTGTTCAAAAAAAAATCAAATTTACGTTTTCAACTTGGCTGGGGGAAATGAAAATTCTCATACAGCCAGTGTCATATTGTTCATTGGGGATTGTGAGAAAGCCCCATGGACAGTGGATATGGGTCAGACAATGGAATTATTCTAAGTCATAATATAATGGTATATGGGTATTTGTTACTCTGTTTTATTTTGTCTTAAAATTATAGTCAAGTTACATGTAATCAAATTATGATAAGGAAAATTATGACAAAATCCTGATGAATATACTGAAGGGAAACATAATTTGCTATGAGGAAAATAGCTTCTGCCACTAAATCTTTATGTTCTAGTGATTAGAAGTGTCATTATAATTCCTCAGAACATCTAGATTGGGGGTTGAAGAGGGAGTTATTGCTATAGTGAGAAGCTGTAAAGCAATATTTTGTTGATTATGTTCAAAACTGGTTAAATGCATAGGACAAGTTGTCCAGTTTTGAGCTCCATTAATAAAAAAGGAAGTGGGGAACCAGAAGTGGATTTGAGATAAGCACATGTATAAATTGAGAGTTAAAAACAAATCAGAATGATGAAGCAAGGCTAAAGGATTGGATTGTTCAGGCTTGAGACTAGAAGAGTGGGGAGTTAATAACAGTCTTTAAGGATGAAGGGTTCTTACAAAAGAAAGATGACTAGCTGTTTTTCATCTCTAGTGAGTACAGAACAAGAGGATGGGATTTAACAAATATTTATTGAACATCTCCAGTGAGTGCAGAACAAGAGGATGGGAAGCATAAGGGCTTTAGATTAGAACTGAAGACTATCCTAAGAGTGAAGATTTTAATTCCTTGAGAGGTTGTGAATTTTGTTTTTTGGAAGTCTCTTAAACAGTATAGATTTTCACTTCATAACTCTACCAGTAGACAGTAGTGTCAATTCAACAAACATTTATTGCATTCTTAAAGCCCCCTCCAGTTCAGTGATCTTAGCAATCTGTCAATGAATAGATTGCTGGGCAGATCTTTGTAGAACTAGCCAACATTTAAGCTATTTAAAATAAAAATAATAATGGGACGCTTGGATGGCTCATTGGGTTAAGTGTCAGACTCGTGGTTTCGGCGCAGGTCGTGCTCTCACAGCTTGTGAGTTCCAATCCCACATTGGGCTACACCCTGCCAGTGGGGAGCCTGCTTGGGATTCTCTCTCTCTCTCTCTCTCTCTCTCTCTCTCTCTCTCTCTCTCTCCTTCTCTCCCCCTCCCCAATTAAAATAATTTAACTTAAAAACATAATAATGATAATTATGTTAATTATAATTATAATAATTTAATGTAATTAGTAGAAGAATAGAATTAAAAGGTATTAATAGTAGCATTTAGTAGAGAATAGTTATACAAAATAAGTACCTATATTGTAGAATATGTATATATATATGTATATATGTATATTTAATATGTATGTAATGCTTAATTGATGTAGTAAGATATTCAAATTATTCAAATACATTAGATAGATGTCTTCTGATAGAAATAAATATTAGTGAGAGAAGAAACCATCTTGAGTTGCAGCTTAATGTGATTTTTCTTAAAAATGTCCATTTGAAAATTAAGCTCTGTAAGAATTTTTCTTCTTTGTAATTTTAACATACTCATTAACAATTTAACTTTATATGTCTGTTATTCTACTAATGATTATAGCCAATATGTAATTATTCTAACAAGGATATCAAGAAGCTGCTCAATTTATCAAATTAAAATATTTAATATGTTTAATAGAAGTAATTATGTATTACTAGTGGCCATTAAAAAATAAAATTAAGATATACTTACCATCTCCCATGAAGAAGGTCAGTTAAGAACAATCAATAAAGCAGTGCTTATCAACAGAGCTACTACCTACCAGAGAAGTTCTGGGACTTAAGCCCACAGTGGAAAATGTCTATGAAGTCTTTACTTTGTTTAATTTTAATATTCATGAAAATTTTGTATTTTGTATGGTTTTTATTCACTCATTGAACACCTAGTATGGGTCAGGCACTCTTTAATGCCCTGGGGACACAACCATGGACAAAATAGAGGGAAACTGCTTCTCTTATGTAGATTGCATTCTAGCTTGATAAAATTAGTAACAAACAAATAAGTAAAATATATAGTGTACCAAATTCATTTAAGATCTATTCATTTGTTAAAATATTTGAATTGCTTATGCTGAGGAACAAATAATTTTTTCTCCCCAGCTGCTCCTTTTGAGTAGCTGGAAGAATGCTGTTTCAATGATCCTATCAGTGTCAGGAAACTGGTTTAAATTAAGAAGTACTTATGTTACATATTCATTTCAGCCATGTGGTGATTATTTTTCTTTGTTTAGCCTTTTATATTGGAGATTGCACATAGTCATGTGGGGAGGGATACCATGTGTCCTTTTACACTGCCCTCTAAGTTCATCCAGATAATCACTAATAAGAGATATCCAGAATCAAGTCAAAGAGGCAGTGCGGTGCAATGTTTCTAGGCTGCGTTGATGGAAATTTGGATCAGTATATTTTTTTATGACAAGTTAAGCCACTTGTGGTTTATGATGGGGTGAAAGGGTCACTAATCTTTTGGTCAATCTTCTCTTGTCTATGTGATAATCTCATAAAAGGACCAGTTCAGAGAATAATGATGACTGATAACGCTATTAATTTAAAAACTGATACTGTAATTTCCATCACATGTAAATTATCTCAGCCTTGCAATCTACATAATCAACTCTCTTCATTCAGTTTTCGAATTTCGTTTTTGTTGCAGCATTTTGGTTATGTACCATGAATACATGTTTTCCTTATAATTTTGTTTGAATCATGTCCAAAACTTTTTAATAATATTTAAGTAGGTTTGATTTACAACTCTACATTAGGTTGAGCAATGAATTTAAGTTAATTTACCTTCTTTTAGTTTCTCACCTCTGACAGAGCATCATTTTTCCTTCATGAAGAAAAACTCTTGACTGACAGTTTCCTTCAGTGAAGTACAGCAGAAAAATCTATGCACATTCCTGTCTATTTTGTTAAATATTCACTAAAAATACAGTTATTGATACTTCAACCTTTAAAAAAAGTAAAACTTGGGGCGCCTGGGTGGCGCAGTCGGTTAAGAGTCCGACTTCGGCCAGGTCACGATCTCGCGGTCCGGGAGTTCGAGCCCCGCGTCGGGCTCTGGTCTGATGGCTCAGAGCCTGGAGCCTGTTTCCGATTCTGTGTCTCCCTCTCTCTCTGCCCCTCCCCCGTTCATGCTCTGTCTCTCTCTGCCCCTCCCCCGTTCATGCTCTGTCTCTCTCTGTCCCGAAAATAAATAAACGTTGAAAAAAAAAAAAAATTAAAAAAAAAAAAAAAAAAAAAAAAGTAAAACTTGACTGTTTTACCACTCAAACCTATTGAGAAAAAAAGGCAAATTCTTAAAGATAATTTATAATTTGAGAATGGGGCTTGGAACGTTTGGAAGGTGGCATGGCCCAGATGCAGGTTTTTGTACTTCTGCCTTTGATGAATTTGACATCATGGTGCACATAACTCCATTCATTTTGTTTTTCTAATCATGCAATTCTGCTTAATAATAAAAAGTTGTATCACAGGAGAAAAAACTCAAAAAGCCTACTGAAATTTTTAACTTTAAATATTTGGGAAATGCACACATCATCACAGTCGAATAAAATGGTAAATATGGCAAAAATAGGGAAAATTAGTTATATTCATACAAGAAAAATACAGTATCTGTCTACCCCCTGTTTTCAACCAGTTATTCAGATGTCATTTGAATGTATTACATTTTATGGTTTGGACATATATAAATAACCATTTTCTTTTTTTTTAAGTCGTTTGTTTGTTTGTTTTGAGAGAAAGAGAGAATCCCAAGCAGGCTCTACGCTATCAGCACAGAGCACAGTGCAGGGCTGGAACTCACAAACTGTGAGAACCCTACCTGAGCTAAAATCAAGAGTCAGACACTTAACCAACTTGAACCACCCAGGCGCCCTGATAACAACCCATTTTCTGCTTGGATGCTTCTTTTATGTCCAAAGCATATTCAACCAAAATGCTACAACATTGGACCTCAAAAATTTATTCTTATTTCATTAGACATGTGGGGAGGTATACTCTTTATTTTTTCTTTGTTGTAAGTTATTTTAAACACTTTATAATTTTTAATACTTTCTTAAGTTATATATTTTAATGATATAAGTTTTCCAGTAAAAATCCATTTAACTCCATCTCATAGATTGTTATTTTTTTCATTTTTCAGTTTTTGTTATTATTCTTAGTATACTTCAAAAAAGGAATGATTTTGTGGTAAAATGTGCCCTAAACTTGTCAAATATAAACAACTGTCTGGGAGTACATTTATAATGTAAATGATAAATAAAATGTCAAAGGGTATGAATAGGAAATATCTAAAAGAGAAAAGGTAAGCAGGCAATAAACACATGAAAATATGTTCACTCTCATTAGTAGCCAGAGAACTATAAAATGTCTTTTAGTCTCAATTTGCAAACATTTAGGAGATTAATAATATCCAGCATTAACAGTTTCAGGTCACTAAGCACTTTCATACTTTGCTACTGTGTTTTGGATTGGTACAAACTTGGTGAATATGCTGATAATGTATGCTACAATGAAAAAAAAAGATCTTAATATTTCTGCTATGAAGAATTTATCACACATTAGGAGAAATTACTATCACCCATGTCCAGTAGTCTGTATTACTACTCATAATAATAAAATGCCATAATTAAAGTATATTTTTATTATTAATAAAATTGTTAAAATATGGAATTTGAGCTGTTTTTAGAATTTTAGGCATATTTCTTAATTGGTAAGATATCCATATATTTATTTTATTTGGAAAAAAAATTGCCGACTTTTTGTAAAGTTGGACCCCACTGAAACATGCACATGCACACACACATACACACACACACACACACACACACACAGAAAGAGAGAAACCACGACATAAAACATATGTGTTTTTTTTTTTTGCTTTTTAAAAAAAATTTTTTTAACGTTTATTTATTTTGAGACAGAGAGAGACAGAGCATGAACAGGGGAGGGGCAGAGAGAGAGGGAGACACAGAATCTGAAACAGGCTGCAGGCTCTGAGCGGTCAGCACAGAGCCCGACACGGGACTCGAACTCACGGAAGGTGAGATCATGACCTGGGCCGAAGTCGGACGCTTAACCGACCAAGCCACCCAGGCGCCCCCATAAAACATATGTTTATGTGAGCATGGAAACCTCTATAGAAAGATAGTAATTATGGTTAAAATGGCTAGCACAGAGGAGTGGAATTAGAAATTGGGGTAGGAGATGATAAATTTGTATATAATTGTATTTTTTCCAATTTTATAAGGACATATATTTCATAATTGAGCATCTAATTGTTAAATAAAATTTGAAATTAAAGAAAAACTAAACTTAAAAATGCTAATTTGGGGGGCCTGGCTGACTCAGTGGGTAGAACATAGGACTCTTAATCTTGGGATCATGAATACAAGCCCCACATTGGTTATAGAACTTACTTAAAAATAAATATTTAAAAAATGTAATTTGTTTATAACATGCAGAACTTTCAGCATGTGATTTTTATTGGGAGTAAAGCTTGATATATATATCAAGAGTAAAACTTGATATATTTATTAGTAAAATATTTTTAAGGAAGTTGTGGAAACTCTTGATGTATTTTGTAGGAGAGAGTTTTGTCTGTTGGTTGGTTTAATCAAAAAAGAAAGAAGCCTGGTTTCTAAGGCTACAAACTTATTTTGCAGAAAATTGGTTTACAAGGATCTGCTGAAATCACTGATTCTAGCTTCTATACTCTTTTTTGGGCTAGCACTGGGTTCTGTTAACCTATATGACTTCAGGATTTATAATGTTAAATTTAATAATAATGCTCAGTTTCCATTATTTATCAATTGCTTAATGCACATATATACATTTTTTTCTACTCTGAGATTTCATGGAAAGGACACTATATTGGGTAACATGGAAAATGTGACTCTATTAATGTGACTTTGCTGGCAGGAGATATTTCAAAACTTTTTTCACAAAATATTTTTCATTAAGCTAATGTTCCTGGAAAAGTCACCCTTTTTTCATTTGTTTTCTCATTTGTTTTCATTGTTTTTGAATACGCTCATACTTTTTTTAACTGTTACACCCAGCCATTTTGGTAAACTACAGTGTGAAAGTATAGAGAACTGGAATTTTTATCTTTGCTAATTCTAAAGTGTTTGATATAGTGAGAAGCACACCAAACAAAATGCTTCCTGGTATAACTAATTAAATATAAACCAATGTCTAAGACTTTGATTTTTATCCTGATTACTGAGCTTTTATCAGAATTTCTTTTGGTCTATTCTGTTTAGTCAGAGTAAATCAAATACAGCTATAATTTGTGATTATTTCAATAAAAGGAGATAATTTATTTTTTATTTTATACCTTTTGAAATGAAAGTCATATTTTTATCAGAAATAAAATCATATATTGACAGATGCTAAATAACTTGATACATATTTCAGATACACAGATACTGTTTCATGTGCCTCTGGCATTGAAATACATGGTAAATATATCTTAGAATTTATACTCAAATCTATACCTCTGTATGCCTCCTATCTGCCATGTTAGATTTTTACCTAATCAATATTTTTAAAAAATTAATGTTACATTCAAGTGTTTAGTTTCTTAGGATAGATGGTTCATGAACACTGAATTTATACCTTCCATATTGATCTACTTATTGCTGATACTTAAGATTTTAGAATTGAAATTACTTATTATTCTTGAGAATATGAATATTTAATCAGTCCAAACTTTTGAAATAACTGGTGTTTTAGAAACCAGACACAGAAATTATAATAGGAGTTTAGACTATAATATATTGCTGTAAGGATAATTATTAAGGGAAAACACAGCTGACATTTTCTGATTTATGCACACAATCAGAGATGGAGTCCAAGGACTGTGACATAATTATCTTCATGCTAACAATTTTTGTAAATCTCTTGACAGAATTTTTGCTAATTTTAAAATGCCTTCTGAAGATTAGCACTTAAAATTGTTGGGGAAAATAGCACAATTTATTAGCAAGGGTATAATTGTAAACCTTCTAAATACTCATTGTGAATATCATTTAGACAGTAACTCCTGCTTTAGCAGCTGGTATATAAGACACCAGTTTATGGAATCTTGAAACAACAGAGAGTGGAATCTAATTAAAGAGGATTACATGCCAAAGAAAAATTATTAAAAACAGACTAATAGACAATTGTTATGAATTTAGAAGTCTCTGCCAACTTTGCTTTTTCATACAAATTTATGTAAGTAACTGTCAAGTAAAAGCCTTTAATTTTTTTGAAACCAAAAGGATGTTACAAGGCTTTATGTTTTGCTACTTAAAAGTGATTGCTTTCCTGAACTTTACGTTAATGCAAGAACTTAAATGGTTGTATTACTCTTTCCTCACAAATTTAACATACACCAGTGATTTGAAAGATAAATAATTAGAAATACCCTTTTAGGTTTTCTTATTTGTTTGATATTTATCTAATACCAAGCATCCCATACTGCATATAGGGAAACCTTTGGCATATTTTTCCTTTTTAAACAAAAATCAGCTGATCAATTTAGGTACTGTTAATGGAGGTTTATGTTGAATTGGTTTGTATATTTTTCTTTGTGATTTAATTTAAAATTTGTGATGCACTGAAGATTGTTAAATGTCAGTATCCCGTTCTAGCAAATGCCGCCTCTCTGTTTGAATTGACTCACTTTGCTCCCATCTAAAAGGGGTTTTTTTTTTTTAAAGATAAGGGAATTGAGATAGATAAAGTGATACATAGGCAGCTATTAATTATTATGTTTAAAATAGAATATTGAAATAAGTGGTCCTTCTCAGTATTAGAGAAAAGTTCATATCTGTGAATATACCTAGTGCCTAACTTTACATCTTACACACTCTGTATGGTATTGTTATAATACATCATGCATTGCATTTACAAAATTCTGTGGTGTAAATTGACTTTTGTAGATTTTGACTAAATTAAGCATAGTATAAATTAATTGTTAAACACAGGGAATGATGTGTTTTCTAAATAATTAATAAATGCATGAACAAATACATTGGATTCAGTAAATGAGATATTTGTGTAGCAGTCTTGTGTAATATTCCTAACAATAATCCTTTATATGAAAAATTTAACTATCTAAAATTGTTTTTGAGATACAGAGAAACACCACAGATGTCCTGGGTAATAATATTCGAATTGTTTTTCCTGTGTGACCCTTCATCCTTGCCCCCAAAGCTCTCTTCATCTGTTTAGATGGCACCTATTCCAGGATTGCCTGCTACCCTGGAAGGAGACTCCCCAAGGACAAGGAATTGTTTTAAATTTAAAGCCTCCAGATTACATCAAACTTTAAATCTAGAATAAGTTTAAGATCCTACAGAACTAGAAAAACCTATGGTTTTCTGGTGGTGATAATTAATTCAATGATGTGGTAATTGATACTGATGTTAGTAAAAACTATTAGTAAATATTTTCCTTTTAAGTTTCCATACGTCAAATAGCTATTGGATCATAGTGGTTGATGGTCATTTTAATATAGATTGCTCAATGCTGGCATCAGTTCTTCCATGCAATAACAAATCAGCCAGTACATGAAGCATTTGGTACTGTGAATTTATTAGTATTAAAAAATGAATTTAATATTCTGTTTTGGTAAAAAGACATTTTATAGAAGCTAATTCATAAATATATCATACCTGAAGACTTATCTTTTGGGAAAGTTTTGATCTTCTTGGAATTAGTTTTCTCATAGTAGCCTAATTTAACATAGCAGGGCACAGAATATCCACCAGAAGGGCATTTGAAGGTACATGAAGTCCTCTCATTCATTTGAAGATCATAACAAGGAAATGCCTGCAGGGAGCTAACCTGTACTGCTAACTCTGGTCTGTACCCACCCTGGTACTAAAGAAGTGTTTAAATGTGAGAGCACATAGACGAGCTTAGGAGACAGATAAGATGATCAAAACATCCATTCCTTCTGTAGCTTTCTGTCCATTTTCCATTGCATCACTGAACATAGAAAGTTGAGTTTGGCCAGTAGGTTTTTGCCATTCATCTAGAAAATATATACAAAAATACTATTTTGTAGGTATCATAAAGCTGAAATGGAATGGGGGGCTGCTGGAAATGAACTGGGAATTGAAGCTAAATCTGGAGAAAATGATACAAATATAGATTGATTTACAATACAACCTTTTCCCCCCACTTCTCTTATTTTTATCAGATTCTATAGATACCAACAGTTTCTGGAATTTTCAGGTTTTTTTGTTCGCTGTTTCTCACTATATTAGCAACTTGTAAAATACTTATTTGGAAGTCCTTGTTTTCTTGGTATATTTGACTTGCAAATAATTTTCATTTTGATTATGATTATGATTATTTTTTATCAGAAACTACACTTGAGTGTGACTTGTGAGTATATATAGGAAAAACTATCTTAAAGGGTTTGGGAGATTCAGTGGCAGATCAAGATTTGTTTGGGATTCTGCCAAAATTTGCATTAAAAGGGATTAACTCTAGAATGATAGGAGATGATGAGTTATAAATCTAAACACATGCAATACATACATACATGCATACATACATACACACATACATATGTAAATCTTAACAAGGGCTGTGTCTGGTTAAGCCAAGTATTATCACTGGTATAGATCCCTTTGTGGAATGCAAGAATACTCAATGCAATCTTCTTGAAAAAAAAACCTTTAAAAGCTTCTGATTTCTTTTGATTAGAATCTATGCTCACTAGGCAACATTTGATTTTTACTTGTCATTTCATACTGAATTTCCTAAAAGTTAAATTTCACTGATCATGTTATCACAATGCCTGAACCTTGTAACAGTTTCATGTAATAATTGAGTGCATTTGCACTCTCGTTTTATACATCTGTTTCTGTTAACTTGGTTAGTGGAAGACAGAATATGAAAGGCAGACTCATTGTCAGGGACTGAGGAAATTAACTGTTTTAGTTCGTAAGACTAAGAACCTCTCAGGCCATGATATAGTCATCAAGATAAGGCTACAGTGGAAGGTCTCTTGGAGGAGGAATAGTTAGCTGCCTTCACTGACTTCACTTTCTTTTATTTATTTATTTATTTATTTATTTATTTATTTATTTATTTTTAAGTTTATTTACTTTTGACAGAGACAGAGAGCGAGCATGAGCTGGGGAGGGACAGAGACAGAGAGGGAGACACAGAATCTTAAGCAGGCTCCAAGCTGTCAGCACAGAGCCCAATGCGGGGCTCGAACTCACAAACTGTGAGATCATGACCTGGCCGATGTCGGAAGCTTAACCAACTGAGCTACCCAAGTGCCCCCACTTTCTTTTAATTGAAGGTAGCATTTGATCCGTGTGTGACTAAATGCATGTAGAATCTCCTAGAACTTCCATTCAACAAACCTTTAATGGTTAATTACTATGTGGAAGTGCAGTAGTAAATTAACAAGCAAACAAATGCCTCTTTGTTTCATGGAGTGTACAGTATTTCAAGAATACTGTGACATAATATGTTCAGTATAATGAATGTTATGAAGAATAATAATAAAGTAGCACAAAGGGGCAGAGAGTGCAGGTGAGTTCATTTTTAGACAGTGGTCAGGGAAGATGTTTCTAAAGAAGTGACATTTAAACAGAGACGTGAATGAGATGAGAGATTAAGCCATGTGAATTCTGGGGCGGGGGGGGGGGCAGAGGAGGGAGGGGAGACCATTTCAGGCAGAGGGTAAAGGCCCTGAGGAGAAAGGGTGCTTTTGTGTAGAAGGAACAGCAAGGAGGCACTGTGACTGAAGCAAGTTGAGCATGGGAAGCCTGGTAGGAAATGAGATTGGTTGGGTCATTAAGAACTTGAAAGTGGGCAGACTTTCTTTGTTGAAATTATAGATTTTCATTATTTAAATTGCTCTTTGAGGGTTGCCTGGGTGGCTCAGTCAGTTCAGTGTCTCACTCTTGGTTTCAGCTCAGATCATGATCCCAGGGTTGTGCTCTGCACTAGGTGTAGAACCTGCATGAGATTCTCTTTCTCTCTCTCTCTCTCTCTCTCTCTCTCTCTCTCTCTCTCTCCCCCCCCCCTCCCTCCCTCTCTTCTGCCCCCCCTTGCCCCTCTCCCCTGCTCATGCTATCTCTCTAAAATAAGTAAATAAATAAATGAATAAATGAATAAATAAATAAATAATAAATAAATATATATATATTTTAAAAAATTTAATTGCTGTTTGAAAGCCTTCCCCTTGTCAAAATTAAGTGTGCAAGTAAATAATAATATTTACTTCCAAAAAGCAAATATTAAGGCGATTTTTGTGGTGATTTGAGACTGGCAGTGTTTACTACACAGTACTCCACATTATTTGTTGAAAGAATGATACTTGTGTTTCACTTGATTATCCTGTAAACCATGTGATAATCAAAACATAACCATGCATTATGTAAAGAACTGTGTGGTAATTATAAAAAATTCTTAATCTCCAATTTTGTTGACCTCCCTTAGATACAGACAATGAATGATCAACAGATAGACTTCTGCAGCAGAACTGCTTCTATTTTTGCTACCTTAGAAAAGTACTAAAAGGTTACTTAATTCTTACCATGAATGAAAGTTAAAATATAAGTAAAAACATTTTGATTGAGAATATGAACCTGGGAATGAGATTTATTCTGTCCATTTAAAAAGGCATTTCTTGTTTAGAATATATTTTCACATGTATGATCTCTTAATTTATTCTCACAACAGTACTTTAAGGTGGTGTCATTACTTTTATCATCTTCGTTGATGTCTTCATTCTGTGAGGGAGTATTTGCAGATTGAGATGTTAAGCATTTTCTTAAGAACACATAAGCAATTTAATTGCAAAACTAGAACTTAAAAACAGATTTACTGTCTCCACAGCTCGTACCTCTCCTACCATATTATATTCCATTTCACTGTGATTCAAGATTCTCCTAGACAGGGCCTGACTGTAAGCTGGCCACCATTAGTGAAATGACATTAGCTAAATATGATTATGTCTTAATGTTCCCTGAAAGGATTAGACTAGTTAAGACATACCAAAGGGAAAAGTAATTATCTGTTGAAATATGAATCTCATGATTAGAACTGGTATATTGGTATTAGAATGTTCATCTAGAATTTTAAAAGATGTGAATATAATCATTATTTCTTACTTGACTTATAAACAATTTCATTTGAGCTAGTTTTGTTGAGTGCCAAAATTCAAATATAACATTTTACTAGAACAGTAAGTTAACCTAATTTATTCATTATTTATAGGAACCTAGACCTTAGGAATTTCTAACTACTTGAGACACATAGGCACTAGTATTATCTTTTCCTGATTTGCCTTATTGTCTAAAGAAAACCATTAAATTAATCAATGTTAAATCACCTTAGAGTTGTAGTAGTGACTTGGAGTATGCTATTTAAATTCTTCAGATTTTAAAATGTGCCATATAAGACTTGTGCCCTTCCCTGTGATAATTCCCTGTGGGTCCTTCAAAATATAGTATGCTGCAGGCTTCCAACCATCCGAGATTTGTAATGATCATTAATGCATGGTTAATATATAGGAATGATTCTCCCACTGGACATGAAACATACTTGCTGGATAACAGTTACCTTATTGAATTGAAATTGTATTTTTTGAATATGGGATGTGTGTGTGAAAATTTAATTTTTTAAGAGGAAAGGATCATGATTTTTATTATATTCTCACAGGTATCTTATGACCAAAAAGTTAAAACTCTTTTTTTCCATAAAGACTGTATTTTTTTTACTCTACTATTCCTAAGAATCACCTGGAAAACATGAAAATGCACATTTTTCTACTTCACTTTATAAAATCTTATCCCTTAGGATTATGCTGGGTAATGGATGCTCTTCCTCTTCCTCCTCTTTATTCTTTTCCTCCTCTTCCATTGTTTATTTAAAAGCTTCTACTCAATGTATCAAATGATTTGCATATATTATCTCATTTAATTTTTTTTTGTTTTCCATGCAAAAAAGTGCTTTTTTTATAGCATGGGGACAAGACCCATGCGCAGAAAGAGCTACACTGGGATTGTGAGGAGTGACTGATTATATACTTTTTAGTTAGTGGGAGTTAGGGATACTATAAATCTTTAATGAATTTGAAAGCAAGGATCTTGAGGGACTAGTTATTGTTAAGATAAGGTTATATTCTATTGTCAAGTAAGACATTAGTCATGAGACCATTCAAATATATATCATAGGTATATGTTTGAAGGATGATTCCTATCATGTATTGTTTGGGGGAGGGGGGTGATGTTTACAGTTATCAGAAAGAAGTACATCAACCAGAGCAAAGCTAGAGTGGTAAAACATTAAAGGAAGTCCTTGAGGAAGCTGTAGGAATGTTAAATCTGTATGCCTCAGGAATCCTGTCAGGAGAGACTAGCTGCAGCAAAGTCCTGCCTTTGTTTTTTTTTTTTCTCCCATCATTTTCTCCACTGAACAACTTTGACCCTTAAATCTTTAAGGTTGCTGAGGGTGGAAGGTCTTATCTTCTGTAACTTCTTCCTACTGAATAGGGATGTAGAGATATCCCTACAGCCCTAGAAGGTAAGTAACTGAGTTAAGTATCCTGCCTAAGATCAAGTAGCTAGTAGGCAGGCAGTAACACTGCAGTCTGAGGCTGAAGTCACTTCTACCTTAGCCTTTTTTTCTTAATCTGGAAAAATTTGACTCTTTTAAAAGACATGTTAAGGAGTCAGAAGTAATAAACTTTATAGAAATCTCTGTTCCAGGAGAATGAATTCCTCTCTCTTCTCCAAATTCTCACTAGATTGTGATTAAGGTAGGGACTTATTTATCTTTATATACCTGGTGCTTTGTATGATGCCTAACATACAGTAGAATTTTCAAGAATTTATTCTGAGTTGAAATTTAATTGATTAACTTGAGGTTTTATGATTTGGTAATTCCAAGACTTAATTTCAGGAGCTATGTCATCAACTCTCTGGGACCTTAATAATACAGAGCTAAGTTTCTTCATTTATTAAAAGTAGTTTTCTAATTTTTACAATTTAGGTTAATATATAAATTTTAGATCCAACCTATTTAGTTTTAGTTATGATTATTTCATAAAGGAAATGCAGTCCTGTGGAAATTAAGTCATATGATAATATCCTGATTTTTTAAAATTTAGTAATATGATTTGCTAACTTTGTTGCCTATTTCCAGCTCCATCTAGCATATGAATCAGTAGATACTTGGTTGAATTTGTTATAGTTTAAACAAAGATAACCCAGTAATATTATTTAAATTTTTTAGCATTTAGAGATCTCCTTGTGTGTTATTTTGTTTCCATGTTGCTACTGATATTCTATTTGTTTTATTGTACTTTTATATAATCCTTAACACAGATGAGGCATAAAATACTATAAAATCTATCACATTTGAAACTAGACCTTCCCTCAACCCGTGGGGATTTATTTGGCAGAAGGCCAGCAAAACCAGTTCTTTTTGATGCTTAGTTTCTAGTTTCTACTTTAATTGCTGCCAAAATCTGAGCACTTGGGGATTTAATTGCTCATTATATTTGTCACAGTGGTGTCACAGACCCAAATAAAGACTGTTACATGAAAAAATATTTATGGGTATTAATTTGGCCTAAACATGTGTATTTAGATTCCTTATTTTTCTACATTTTAAAGTATAGCACATCTAGACAGAAATAAGAATTCTTTAAGAACTTAGGTCCACCTTCCTAGTAAACTATTATTATCCGTCTAGTCTGGTATCTGAATTTCACAACTAACACCTGGGGGGTGGGGGACCTGTTCAGAAATTTATTATATTCACTTTATTCAGCTTACTTTTTTGAAGCAGTCTCTAAGGGATTTAAGTCTGGCTCTGAGGACAGACTACTTGGGTTCGAATCTCAGAATCCTTTCCTGACTGTATGATTTGAACGAGTTATCTTAATTTCCCTATGCCTGTTTCCTCATTTGTAAAGTATAGATATCTTTGTTATTGTGAAGACTAAATGGGAAAAGCTTCTAGAAAAGTGTCTGACAAGAGAAGGTCCTCAAGGTTTGCTAGTTTACTGTAATTCATCTTTATATGCCAAAAAATTTCCCATGGTTGCTAATTTGAATTTCCAGTTTCCTACTAATTAAGTAAGGATAACCTTTGCCTGCTATAGTAAATAACATATTTGGTCAGCACTGAATCCACTGCCTTTCCTGTCCTTCCATTTTTCCTGTGTGTTCCCACTTGCTTGTTCCATAGTTGTAGGCTCATAGCCTGCCTCTTGTTCCAGTGTTTCATTACTAATCACCGGTTTTTCTTGTTCTTGTGTTTGCTAATCTGAGTAGTGGTTTGTTTATTCATTCTCTCTGTGTCCCCTTTTCCCTTTTATTCACCCTTTGCTGTCCCTTTTTTCCTTCCTACAAATACTTGCACCACCTTGCTTCTGCTGTGATGCTTGCAGCTTTCTCATGAAATAACCTTGATCAAAGGAAATTATTAGGCATGTGAAAAGAAGGAAATGTAAGTCATCACCATGGACAAGGTAGTTTTTTAGAATTATTTGGAAGTTTTTTTGTACCCTGGAAATTAAGTTCCCTATGTTTTACTTATACTTGAAATTGTCTTCTGGGATAGTCCTACACTACAATATAGAATTCCCAAGAATGAACAACAGAGTAAGACATTTGGTTACATAAAAATACGTTTATGGGGCGCCCGGGTGGCTCAGTCGGTTGAGTGTCCGACTTCAGCTCAGGTCATGATCTCACTGTCCATGAGTTCAAGCCCCGCGTCAGGCTCTGTGCTGACAGCTCAGAGCCTGGAGCCTGCTTCAGATTCTATGTCTCCCTCTCTCTCTGACCCTCCCCTGCTCATGCTCTGTCTCTCTCTGTCTCAAAAATAAATAAAAACATTAAAAAAAAAATACGTTTATAATTTTTCTGAAATTCATACTGATGTGAACTAGGACAAGAATAGATTTTATTTTTTTTAATGTTTGTTTTTGAGACAGAGAAACAGAGCATGAGTGGGGGAGGGGCAGAGAGAGAGGGAGACACAGAATCTGAAACAGGCTCCAGACTCTGAGCTGTCTGCACAGAACCTGACGAGGGTCTCAAGCCACCAACCCTGAAATCACAACCTGAGCCGAAGTTGGATGCTTAACCAACTGAGCCACCCAGGTGCCCCAAGAACAGATTTTGATAGGACACTGGCTATACTTTATTTATAGTTGTCCCTAATGCTATGGACATGTTCTTAATGGTGGATATAACAGTAAGTCTGTTTGCCTCTCACCCAGTGGATCTGATGGCTTAATTTTATTTATGGATAGGATGAGCAGATAAATGTACTAGCTGCTGGAGATGTTTCTCTCATTATGGTAAAAGAATAGCATTTGAATTATAATTAAACTCATATCTCTTCTTTGAAATACTGTTCTTGAAAAAAAATATTGGATTTGATTTCCATTTCAGGACACGGAAGTATTTTTGGTGAAGGTAACAGACCACTTAAATGCTTACAGAGTTTTAGTTTTTTTCTTTATTATTCTATTGGGCACAATAAGCTTTGTGGAGACCCAGTAAGTGAGAAACAGAGTATTATTTTTTTTTAGTCAACCTAATATTCATTTTGAGTTCCCATTCCAATATGTAATTTTAACCACTTCCAGATAAAATCACTACTAAAGTCTTCTTATCATTAAAATGAGGAAATAACTATAAGTGCTCTGGAACACTCTCTCTTGACTAATGCTGAGAACCTGTCCTCAATTCCTGGAGCCACAGTGAGCTTAGTGGGGCTACTTCAGGCTTCTGTATCCAATTTTCCTCTTTCTTCGGCTTTTATGAGAATGCTTTCATCTCCTATTCCTGTGGCAGAAAAACTAGTCAAGTGGTCTTTCAACTCTATGGCTTATGCTAGGGATGAACGCTTAAGAATTCAAAATCTAGTAATTTTGTTTCTTTTTTAATGTCTTTCATGAACTTGTTCTTTTGCAACTGTGGAGGCCAAGATAAAGTTTAAAATTTCAATGAGAGGGGGCACCTGGGCGGCTCAATCGGTTGAGTGTACAACTTCGGCTCAGGTCATGACCTCACAGCTTGTCAGTTCAAGCCCGTGTAGGTCTCTGTGCTGGTAGCTGGGAGCCTAAAGCCTGCCCTGGATTCCATGTCCCCCTCTCTCTCTGCCCTTCCCTTGCTCTGTCTCTTTGTCTCTCAAAAATAAATAGAAAAAGAGGCAATGCATTTGTTGTAATATCTGGACCTGTGGGGAGATTTTGAAAACACATATTTTTAAAAATATAAACTTGAAAAAGAAAACTTTCCATAAGAATTCTGTTTTTAGAAGGCTGTCTACACATGGATTTTACTGTAAAATAACCTTTTCCAAAAATTGATCAGATTAACTTTTTGGGGGGAGGGATTTATAAATCATAAGAAATAGTAAGAAGCTATTTTTTTAAATTGCATTGTATTATACACCTGTTCCCAAGGTACTTCAGACATGGATATTGGGATAACAAGAGGCTTTTGTGTTTGCTTTTGAGTCTAAGCTACTATCACACTGTTGTACAGGCTGCCTTAAATATTTGTTATCTGTGACTTTCTTTTGCCATGAGCATTATTGCTCTAGTCTAGGGAGTGACTTTAAATGGCTAAACTGAGATCTTAAAATTCTGTCTTAATTACAGTAGTGCAATTATCAGGCTCTTTCATGGATTTTAACAATTAAATCTCACATTTCCTATAGCATTGTGGGCCTTAAAGACAGTACCCTATTCAAAACATTTGTTGTTAAATAAAGAGATTCAGATGTAGTGTTTGATTTTGTTAATCCCTGTCAGTAAATGCAAAGTTTTGAAGATTTTCACCCATAAAAAAACAAAATTATCCTGTCAAGGGACAGATTTATTTCTATGAAATGACTCCATTTAGCAAAAACATGTATATATGTATGTGTATATATGTGTATGTGTATATATTTAAAATTAGAGATTTCACAAATATGCCCATAGCAATTAAATAGAAATATCTATTCCCACATCTGATTTATAAACCATCTGTGGAGAAGCATCGAATTAAAAGATGAGTGCTATTTTTCATATCAAGAATCAAGTAAAGTTTGAAAGAAAAAGTTTACAAAACTTTCTTCCATTTTAAGATTTAAACATAACTCTTAGTAGTGATTCATCTATATTCATCTATATTCATCTATATTGATGGAGTTGGGTTGATAGCAAATCTAGTTGCAGAGAAAAGTAAGTAAAATTATATGGCCAAAGAGAAAATATACATTGTTTTCTATTAATGGTTAACATGGGGGAAAAAATGAATGAAATTAGAATCAGAAACCTTGAATTTCAGTAGTGATTGTACCATAGAATACGGTAGTCACATACTTTGAATGCATTGTAGGTGAAAACAATTTGAGATACATCAGAATAATCTCTATAAATGAACATTTATTTTTCTTTTTACAATAATTTTTAAGCTTTTAATTAATTTTCAACCATCCATTTCTATCCTATGTTTAATAATATCATTAGCAAACCAAAAAGAAATTGGCTAAATAAATAGTAGCACATGGATGCATGGGAATATTATCCAATTTTAAAAATTGTATTGTGAGATGTGTTTAGAATTATGGATAGATACTAGTCACATATTATTAAGTTTAATTATATTAAGGTTAAAAATGGTATATTCCAAAGATCATATACCTAGTAGTTTTGTTTGGATCTTTTTAGGTATTCATTTGCCCCAAAAGGCATTATTTGAGTAGCAGTTGTTAACATTAAGCTGTTATAGGTTGAATGTAGCAAATGGATATAATTGAATTTACCACATGGCTTTATTTTTTTATTACTTTGTGTACATTGTTATACTTCTCCTTGGGTATGCAAAAGTAAAGAAAACTGTCCAGTTTTCCCAGAACCACTTACCGAAGAAACTGTCTTTATTCCATTGGATATTCTTTCCACAGTGGCACTACTAGGTGTTTATCCAAGGGATACAGTTATGGTGTTTTGAAGGGACACATGCACCCCCAATGTTTATAGCAGCACTATCAACAATAGCCAAAGTATGGAAAGAGCCCAAATGTCCATCAATAGATGAATGGATAAAGAAGATGTGGTATCTATATACAATGGAGTATTACTCCACAATCAAAAAGAATGAAATCTTGCCATTTACAACTACAAGGATGGAACTAGAGGGTATTATGCTAAGCGAGAATAGAGAAAGACAAATATCATATTACTTCACTCACATGAGGAATTTAAGACACAGACAGATGAACACAAGGGAAGGGAAGCAAAAATAATATAAAAACAGGGAGGGGGACAAAACATAAGAGATTCTTAAATATGGAGAACAAACAGAGGGTTACTGGAGGGATTCTGGGAGGGGGGATGGGCTAAATGGGTAAGGGGTATTAAGGAATCTACTCCTGAAATCATTGTTGCACTATATGCTAACTAATTTGGATGTAAATTAAAAAAAAATAAAATTTAAATTAAAAAAAATAAAGATGATTGGAAATGTTCTGGATAATTTGAAATGTGAAAAGTTTCATGAGCTTACTGGCAAACAATTTTAGGAGGAAAAATCTTAATTCAGTCATAATTAATAGAAAAATTTAAGAAGTATTGAAAAAATCCTGTTTTATATTTAAATTTGTTTTATTCCTAGCACTTATTTTATTGTATTCTATTAAGAAAATGGCATATTTGGGGTGCCTGGGTGGCTCAGTTGATTAAGTGACTGACTCAATTTTGACTCAGGTTATAAACTCATGGGTGGGTTTGAGCCCTGCATCTGGCTTTGTGCTGACAGGGCGGGAGCCTGCTTGGGATTCTCTCTCTCTTGCCCCTCTCTCTGCTCATGATCTGTTCTAAAATAAATAAATAAGTAAACAAACAAACATTAAAAAACCCCAGCATATTCAAAATAAAATATAAAAATATTTCCAAAACTTTAAAAGTGTCTTTTTAAATAATTATTTTTAAGTCAAAAGAAATATAAACCCATAACAAACTTTGGAAAATTCTGAAAACTGTAACATAAAAGAACATTTATTTAACATTTTTTGAATTTTATTTTATTCAACATTTTATTATAATCTGAGTTACTATTTCATTTCAATAAGGATGTTAGACTTCATTACAGGATTGGCTTTTTCATACAGAATTTTAATAAATTATAAAATGTTATTTCATGATTATTAGTTGGTAGCTAATATTTACTGGTAGATACTTTGAACTTTTGTATATGCCTTTTTAAATTTTAACTGTAGTGTTATGTGATTGCATTATGATTTGTTTTCTTTATCATTTTTAAAATTTTATTTTTAAAGTTTTGTTTATTTTGAAACAGAAAGAGAGAGTGTGAGCAAGGGAGGGGCAGGGAGAGGGAGAAAGAGAATCCCAGGCAGACTCCTTAATATCAGCATAGAGCCTGACACAGGGCTCGATCTCACAAATCATAAGATCATGACCTGAGCCAAAATCAAGAGTCGGACACTTAATGACTGAGCCATCCAAGCACCCTCCCTTTTTTTTTTAAATTAATTAATTTATTTTGAGACACACACACACACACACACACACACACACACACACACAGAGGCACTATGATTTCTTAACCAGAATTCAGACTCTCTACTAAAAACTTTTATTGCACTATAATTATACAATGGAAAAATAGATCTTAAATATGCAATTCCATAATTTTCACAAAATGAATTAAACAGTTCCCTAGAAGACCCTCTTTTGTCTCCTGTAGTACTATACACCAGCTTCTAACATCTTGATTAGTTTTACATGTTTTTAAAATAAGAGCTTTATTGAGATAATATTCACAGGCCATAAAGTTCACTATTTTTGAAGTATATAATTCAGTAGTTTTTAGTATATTCACAGAGTTGTGCATGTATCACCACTCTTTCGGAACACTTTCATCTCCCCCAGAAGAAATCCCATTACCATCATCACTCATTCCCCCACTCTTTCCAGTCTTTGGCAACCTCTGATCTCCTTAATGTCTCTGTGGATTTGCTGTACTGGACATTTTATAAAAATGGAATTACAGGGGCGCTTGGGTGGCGCAGTCGGTTAAGCGTCCGACTTCAGCCAGGTCACGATCTCGCGGTCCGTGAGTTCGAGCCCCGCGTCGGGCTCTGGGCTGATGGCTCGGAGCCTGGAGCCTGTTTCCGATTCTGTGTCTCCCTCTCTCTCTGCCCCTCCCCCGTTCATGCTCTGTCTCTCTCTGTCCCAAAAATGGATAAATGTTGAAAAAAAATTAAAAAAAAATGGAATTACATATACAACATGGCCTTTTCTATTTGGCTTTTTCACTTAGCATAATATTTTTAAGATTCATTTATATTGTAGCATGTATCAGAACTTCTCTCTTTACGGCCAAATAATATTCTGTTGTATCAATATGCTACATTTATGATTTTATTGACTTTTTGACTTGAATTTTTTCTGCTTTTTGTATGTTATTAATAATGCTGCTATGAACATTTGTATACAAATATTTTTGTGGATGTATGTTGCTCTGTGTTTCTGTTCTTACACCAGTACCACAGTGTCTTGATTACTTTACTTTTAGTGTCAGTTTTGAAATCAGGAAATATGAGTCCTTCAATTTTTCATTTCTGTTTTTAAGAATGTTTTGACTACCCTTGTCCCTTTTGTTATAGTATGAATTTGAAGATCAGCTTGTCAAAATCAGCAAAAAAAAATGTCAGCTGGGATTTTGACAGGAATTGCATAGAATCTTTAGATCAACTTAGGGAGTAATACCATCTTAACACTATTAAGTCTTCTAATCCATGAACATGGGATGTCTTTCTATTTATTTTTGTCTTCTTTAATTTTTATCTTGAGGTGTGCTTTCCAGTGCACAAATCATATGCTACTTTTGTTAAATTTATTCAGGAATATTTTTATTTTTTGCTATGTAAATGGATGGTTTTCTTTTTTTCATTTTTGGATTATTCACTGTAGCTTTGCCTATTTTTTAATTTTTAAATTTCTTTAAAATTTTGTTTATTTTTGAGAGACAGAGCATGAATGGGGGAGGGGCAGAGAGGGAGACACAGAATTTGAAGCAGGCTCCAGGCTCCAACCTGTCAGCACAGAGCCCAATGTGGGGCTTGAACTCACGATCCACAAGATCATGACCTGAGCCAAAATCAGATGCTTAACTGACTGAGCCACCCAGGCACCTGTAGGTTAATTATTTTTGAACTTTACATAAGTGAAATAATTTTGCTATTTGTTCTTTTGTGTGTCACATCTTTGCTCAATATTGTATCTATGAAATGTATCCATGTCACTGCATGTAGCTATAGTTCATTCTTTTTAAAAAAAAAAATTAAAACCTTTATTTATTTTTGAGAGGGGGAGAGAGGAAGAGAGAGAGGGAGACACAGAATCTGAAGCAGGCTCCAGGCTCTGAGCTCTCAGCACAGAGCCCAACGTGCAGCTTGAACTCAAGAACTCTGAGATCATGACTTGAGCCTAAATCAGAGGTTTAACTGACCAAGTCACCCACGTGCCCCATGTAGTTTGTTCATTCTTACTGCTGTGTAGTTTTCCATTGTATATAATGGCCTATTTATATATTCTACCTTGATGGACATTTGACTTGTTTCGGGTTTTGGGCTATCTTGAATAATGGTGCTATTAACATTTTTGTACATGGATTTAGGTGAACCTATTATAAATTTGTTCTGGGTGTATTCTTAGGCATGATTTCAGCTTGTGAAAGTACTTCTAAAAGCTTTACAAAGTGATTGTAATAATTTAGTTCCATCAGCAGTGCTTCAGTTGCTTTTTATACTGAAAAAGTGCTCTATATAATCTACGTTGTAGGCATTTTCACAGTGTGTAATGGTATTTGCATCTTTCTCACGAGTAGTAATATTCAGCATATTGTTTTTTTAATTAGCAGTTTTGGATATTCTCTTTTATACAGTGTTTGTATACAGTGTTTTATACAGTGTTTGTATAAGTTTTTTGCTTATTTTCATTGAGCTTTTTGTCCTTTTTATATTTATCTGTAGGAGTTTTTTATTTATTATAGGTGTAAGTAATTAAAATAATGTGAAACTGGCACAAGTATAGGAAATTGAGTAGTGGGTCATAATGGACTCCAGAAACAGACCAAATATATACTGTGATTTACTTTATGGAAAAGATTAACTATAGTGGGGAAATGATGGTCCTTTCAATAATTACTATTGATTTAATTAATTATATCATGTGATTTCCTATCTCACATCTTGTGCAAATGTCAGTCCCAAAAGATTGAACATCTAAATGTGCAATGCAGAATAATAAAGTTTACTGAAAAAATATAGGAATATATATTCATAACCTTGAGGAAGCCAAAGATTTCCGAAAGAGGACACAAAAGGCAATAACTATTAACCATAAAAAATAGTAAATTGGGCCTCATTACAAATAAGAAATTTTCTTCATGAAAAGACACTACTAAAAAATGAAAAGACAAGACATAGAGCAGGAGATGATATTTACAATTTATATATCCAAAAAAGGACTGTTATTCAGAATTCAAATTGTTTTAGATATATTTCATAATTTTCAAGATTTTCACTATAAAAGCGTATAACTAACTATCTGTTAAAAGGATCTTTGCCCTAATTTTGCTGATTAAAAAAAATCAAGGTAGAAATAGTATATATATATGTATATATATACAGTATATATGGATATGTATTAGGTATATATGTATATGTATTGTGTGTATATATATACACAGTACATATGTATACATAATTTTCAAGATTTTCACTATAAAAGCATATAACTATCTGTTAAAATGATCTTTGCCCTAATTTTGCTGACTTAATCAAGGTAAAAATAGTTTTTAAATTAATTCTTACACATTGAAAATTATTAATCTAAATTCTGTAATTTTCTAAAATCCAGCATATGTATGTATAATTTAAAATGGAAAGAACACATTGTTATTTAGTTTCGTTTGTTAGATTAGCTAAAATGCTAAATCTAATTATTTTATTACCTAACTTATATATAAAATCTGATATGCCAAAAGATTCATGGATATGTTTTTAGTCAAAAATTTAATTCTATACCACATAAATCTTCTCAAAACTTATTAGTCTTGGGGCGCCTGGGTGGCGCAGTCGGTTAAGCGTCCGGCTTCAGCCAGGTCACGATCTCGCGGTCCGTGAGTTCGAGCCCCGCGTCGGGCTCTGGGCTGATGGCCCGGAGCCTGGAGCCTGTTTCCGATTCTGTGTCTCCCTCTCTCTCTGCCCCTCGCCCGTTCATGCTCTGTCTCTCTCTGTCCCAAAAATAAATAAACGTTGAAAAAAAAAAATTAAAAAAAAAAAAACTTATTAGTCTCATGTAAGATTAAGTTAATTTTACATTTAAAAATATATTCAGAATTATAATTAAAAAAATAAAAACTTAGAAAAAACAATTCAGTAATGCTAAGAACATGATATAATGTCACTTAATTTTAAGAATTGGACTTATTTATTTTAAACATATCTATATGTATACATCTCTTTATAAATATATACACAATTGTTATTTAAAGATCTTATTCTAAAATTTTGTTTCCAAAATGTTGGAAGTTGTATAATTATCTTATGCTGGGCTGTATCTTTCCATGTAAGTAATTGTTAATATTTTTAGAACTAGATATTTATCTTATACAGTTTATTATAATTTCAAACTTACTTTTATTGACTTTCTCTTTTGAATTCAAATTGGTTTTGATATATTTGAGATTATTTTAGTGAAGTAATTTTCAAACCTCAAAGCTCTAAAAGTTGTGCTATGTTTACATAAAATTGATTTAGTCTGTTTACTCCATTTTGAAAAATTGGTAAAAAGACTTCTGTGATAGCTGTATCATGACATTTTTATTTTGTTACTGTTGAATTCACACTGTCAATTTTAATGAATCCTACCCAATTAAAGTTGTGTGCATATTTTTCATGAGTCCATAATCAATATAATCAATTATATTTTTACATAATTGCATAGATACAATTTTATATCAGGATGTTGGAGATTAATACATTTTTTAAAATGTTGCAGAAATGCGAGAAGCTGGAGAATAATTTTGATGACATCAAGCACACGACTCTTGGTGAGCGAGGAGCTCTCCGAGAAGCAATGAGGTAAGTCTGGGTCACCATAGCAACAGTCACAGATGTGGTAAAGAAAAAGTCATTCTTCATTATTGGGGGAACAAATGAGTTCATTGCCACCATTCAGCTCTGTTCTCTAAGGTATTAATTTGTCAGTGGAGAGACTTCCCTTGAGGCTGTACTTTGGTTTTGAAGCTGCATAAATGTTAAGCCTCAGTGCACAGTAAAAAATGTAAATGTTTAATTTGTTACTTAAAATGCTTAAGGGGTGTCTTGTTTTATATTTATACTAAACTGTGTGATTGAATGGAAATATTGTTCATCTAAATTCTGCCTGAATATAAAAAATAAACAGAACAATGGTGGTTAAACTGAGTAGTATTTTCTCCTAATTAATATTTAATTTAAAAAGAGGTACTTAAAATTTCATATTCTATTAGATTTTATAGGATTATATCATAGTATTTTTAAACTGATTTACACACTATTTTAAAGCATATAGATTCACTTTTTTTCAAATACAGTAGTCTATAATGAGCCTGATTTTTGTTTTTGTTTTTTGTTTTTTTGCTTTTTTCACTTTTGACATTTCTGTTTCTAAATATTTCTCTGAAATCTCTGCCAGACTTGATACCTTTTTAATAACTTTTAAGAATCAGTCTTTAAATCCGTATTTTAGTAGACATTAAGAATGTGTAAGGAATAAAACTCATCATCCTTAGGGCTAGAAAACAATAAATGAAATTAATTTTAAAAGTTGTGAGCTTCATCTCCCCATTTGAGTTGGATAATTTCCAATATATTCGTACAGAAGTAGTATATTTACCTTTATTTAGCCTATGAAACTACAATTGATTTTTAAAATGCAGTTCTCATTTTTTTTTCAGGATCGTAAGGCTAAAAATAATTTAAAATAAGAGAAAGGATAAACCTATGAGGCTTTCTAGAAGGGAACGTGGGTACAATTTTGTTATTGCTAGCACACAGTTACCATATACTTTAGTTTAGAAGCTGCTCTCATTTAGTAACCTTCCTTTTACCATGCAAGCAGCAGGGGAAAGTAATTAAATTTAATAGAAGCTGCCCTCATTTTGAAGCCACTTCTATTTAAAACCACAGGGGGAGGTAATTAAATTTAATGGAAACAGTAGCTTCTACACAAAGATACATGGTACTTCTGTATAGATGATTATGATGTCACAAAAAGAGGAATAATATATTACTAGTACTGAGAAATTACCAGCTGGAGCAAGTGAGCCTATTTTATTGTTAATGTCTTCACTAATAAAAAAAAGAGGGAAAAATAGAACTGAATATACAATAGAGAATTTGCACCTATAAAATGCAATCATACATTCACAGAAAGTTAGGTTTTGAAAAATAGTAATAAATTAAAAAGAAGGTATAAAACATATTGTGGAAAAAGCCAATGCAGAAATTATGAATGAACTCCTATTTTCACTATAGTCTTTATCTTGTGTCTAAAACTACCACATTTATAAGTTGAAGGCATTGTTTTTGCACATGCTAATGATAATAAATTTGAATATATTAAGTGTGTACACCAATATGTATTTAGAAAGCTACAGTTATTCTCTGTATTTTTATATCTACTCAGTTTGAAGTAAACACATAGACACACAGGAAGACAAAGAGAATGCCAGCTCTGAAGCTTTGAATAAAAGAACTGAAGGCCTAAAACATAGAAAGAATTTCAAAGGGGCAATGTGAATGAAAATGGGTGTGACTGAGGGAAATATAATGAACAAGGAAAGGACATGTAATTAGTATAGAAAATTTGTCATCAAGGAAAATCAAACTGAATTATGGGAGAACTGTGTATGAAGAGATTATTCTGCCAAATTTTGTAATACTTACTTTTTAGAAAATACTAGGATATTCTGCTTTTAAAAAAGTAGAGATGAACTAATAAGAAAAACAAGTATTACCTGGTTAGAATAACCTCTCAATCACTCATGCTATCAGATAAAGCAGTATTCTAGATAATTTAAATCAGCTTTTAATTATATGGCTGTTTAATGTACTTTGTTTACATAAGCTGCATATTTTACACATGCACATGCACACACATATTCATAATGTTTGGATTCACTAAACACAATTAAATAATTTAGTAACCAAAGCATTCAGCAATTTAGTACACTGTGGGCCCACCACTTTTGTGTTTGCTGTTGTTTTTTGCCTTTAGGAAATGTAGCAGTAGCTCATTTGTTTATATGTGAGATTATAGAAGCATGGGAAAAAAGTTGTGATGCTATGTTACTAAGAATAAGAGGAGAAACATGGAGGGGCAAAAATTAATTGTTCTTTAATCTGTGATCAATGTTTGCCTTACATGAAGGGTGTCTCGATCAAAAGAAACTATGGGAGGGTAAGATATTTGATTTAGGCCTTGAAAGAGGGCCAGTTTTGCAGATAGAGGGAATAGAATTGAGAAAGTCATGGAGGCCTGCAGGTGCAAGATGTATTTCAGGAACAGTCAGTAGTCTGATGTAAAGCAAATTTTTTCAAGCTTTTTTTGAATATGTTTTCCCACAAAACTCACATAGGCAGAATTTTTGAGTCAGTAACATCTCTCCTTCCATGTCAAGAATCCTTGGGTGGAAATGAAGCAGTATGAAGTTGGCAAGGATGATGTAAGCATTTCAGAATCTCAGAGTGTGAGAAGGGGCAGTCGGAGACAGGTATGAATAATTTGCTGAAAACTTTGGTGACCATAGGGACTGGCCTTAAGAGGCTGGTTGGAAATGTGTTTGTTACCATATTCTGGAGGCTAGTTACATAGAGTCTAGCTTGCCATGATAAAGAGTGTAAATTATTTCAGGAAGTCATTATTTTTAAGGAAGGGGTGATAGGATTAAATGTAAACATTAGAATTTTGTAGAATTGTTAGAGGGGAAGAAGATACAATATAGGGATAGATGCAGTATTCCATGGTAGCTTTTCTCTTGGTCCTTGGACATGGCCTAGCTCAGCTGTGGGAACATTCTTTTCTCTCAGTGGCTTAACCTCCACAGCAGTCCTCAGGTGACCCTGGACACCCGCAGTGGTGCTCTCATTCTGAGTGTGTCTAGCCTGGAGAAGCTGGAGCAGAAATGGATGGAATCTGAAGATTGACATTTTGTGAGTGCTGTGTTTGGGTGCTGTCACCAAGTTGGAGGTATATCTCCAACTTGGTTTATTAAAGTTCTTAGAATAGGAAAGAGGATTCTGTCCTTGCTCAATTCTCTGTTATCTCATCCAATCCCTCAACATGGCTGGTCTTTGCCATGTAGTCTTGAACACATTCTTTTGTCATGTGTTCCCAGCTCATAAATCATTTTAGACCCCTCCCATACATCCTTCCTACCCCAGATGTGAGGACCTGTAGCCACCTATGTTAAAAACACAAGGAGCTACGAACTAATCTGGGATGTACAGGCTAAGTAAATCAGGTATTTGATCAGGTTTTAGCTAATACCGAGAAAGGGGAAAAAAGGATTTAAAATATTGTTTTGGAAGAAAATAGCGGGGGCAGTTGAGGGGATGAGAGAGCTAGAGAAATCAGTGACATCACTAAGATAAAGGCCCAACAGAGGGGAGTGTGTTTGGGAAATATGAAAGTATTTAAAATGTAGATCTGATAAGACTTTGTGGCTTAGCCTCAATAAATCATAACCTTGATTTAATCTGTGCTGCTCTGTTTTAAATTATTCTTATCCTTTTTGAATAAATTATAATTTATTTGTGTGTCCTACTAGATAGTAACTTCCATGAAACTAGGATTGCTCTTTTGCCCTCTTGTGTATTCTTAGTCTTACCATAGTATTATCATATAGTAGGTACTCAATAATTATCTGTTGAATTGTTGGTAAAGATAAAAGTAATAAGGAGGTTTATTAAAGTTAAGTCAAATGTTTTTATTTTGAATATTTGGATATATATTAATTGGGATAGGGAGAGAAAAAAAGGGTTAAGGAAGAATATTTTCGTTTTCAGATTAATTTGAGATAGCTGTGGCAAACTCGTATAAATTTGCAATAAGCAGAAGGAAAATATAATTCTACAACTCAGGAAAATACTGGGGGTTGATGTGCACATTTGGACTTGTTAAGTATTTTGATACTTGTAGCCATTGGAAAGGATGTGATTTCTAAGAATAGTGCATCAAATCAGAAAGGAGGAGAGTCTAACCAGATGCCTAAGAAAAAATATTGGGCTTAGGAAAATGTGTGTCACAAAGAAACATATTTTGAGATTTAAAAATTATAAATAACTTTCTCCAGCAGAGTAAGTTGGAACTGTAAAGTGGTGTGCCTGAGAAGAGAAGGGTGGGCGGCATTCCTGGCCAGTGTTCTGTGGCTCCTGGAGATAATCTAGAGAAGTGCTGCCCAGCAGAACTTTCTGTGAACTGCAGTAAAACTCTCTAGTAGAAATGTTCTATGTTTCTGTTGTTTAGTATGATTGCCAGTGGCCACATGTGGATACTAAGCACCTGAATTATGGCTCTTGTAACTGAAGAGCTGAATATTTAATTGTATTTAACTTTCATTAATATAAATGTAAATGGTTGTATGTAGTTACAGGCTATTCTTTGGACAGCATCACCTACAGGTATATGTTTGAGTTGCTAACGTGACATTTGTCTATCTCTCATGAATGGAATTTTCATCAAATGGAGTGGCTAGGGTAAAGCTAAACCAGGTTCACACACATCACATATACATCACATGCTGCTCTCTCAAAAAATGAAGAGTAAAAGTTAGTTTCATAACAGTAATGGATGTAAAACCAAAATGAACAAATATGACTTGATATGGAGGAGGTAAATGACTATTACTATCTAAAGGCATGACTTATATGTAAAAAGCTCAAGAGAATTAACAACAAAACCACGCTAGGAATTAATAAAATAATTTAGTAATGTGGTCAGATTTAAGATAAAAATGGAAATTTATTAGCATTTCTATGTATTACCCATAACTAATTAGTGGTTGTATTGATAGTAGATCCTATGACAATCCTATGAATTTATTATATTATAAGGTACCCCAAATCATCCAGAACATCTTGAATCACACAATAAGTGGTATAAGAGGCAGCCATTTAGTTATTTGGAAAAAAAATCACTTTATATTTACACAGGTGCTGAAGGATGTTTCATGTATATCAAAGAACTAAATGAAATAAATGAAATGGCCAATGTCCACTACATTATGGGAAGCAACAGTTTTATTTATTTATTTATTTATTTATTTATTTATTTATTTTGAGGTTTGTACAGGGAAAGAGATGATAAGCTAAAGAGTAGAAGAAGAAATCACTAAGCTTTGCCTGCATTAAAAAAGCTTCTGTTCGTGGAAAGAAATCATGAAATTAAAAGACAACATCAGCGTATTACATTGCTGTGTGTTTAAGAGATTCAGAAAGATTAGGAGCTCAATGGATAATTGGCAAAGTATGATTAAGAAATCTTTGAAAATATTCAACTGTAATGGCCAACAAAATTTAAGTTACATTAAAAAATGTATTAATTTCTTGATTACTGATATTACTGCAGTTCAGCAGGGAGGAAATTTTTGAGTGTTAGCAATGGAATGGCAAGACAGCCATTTCTCACTCCCAGAGCTCAATAGGGGTGGAAGTGACTGCTGCATTTAAGGGAAGGATCACTCCAATAAGTATGAAAAGCTTTAAAGCAAACATACCTTTTACATATTAATTTAACTTCCTGAAATAAATCTATTTCAGAAGACTTAGAAATTATGGGCAATCTCAATGTGTTTCTCAAACTATTAGAATATAACAGTAAACAAACTGAATAGAACCCAATCGTCTACTGTTAAGGAAACAAGTAAGGAAATGAATATTATATATATAATGCATTTGATGTATATTTATATACACATCTATGATTTTATATAGATATATAAACTTAAATATATTTATAAAACATATATTTATGTAACATGTGATATTATATATACACACATGTAATGGTGAATTGTGCCATCTTTAACCCTATCTGGATACTAAAATGATCTTCACCACAGTGTTTTTAGTGACACAAGAATCCTCGTGTTAAACTGTTCACTGAAAAATACCAGGAAACAAAATTGCATGTAGAACATTATCTCCACTGAATATAAAGAATGCAGAGAAAGAAGATGAGATTAAAATATACTAAAATAGCTATTATATTTAGGTGCTAGGTGAACAGATACTTTTTTCAGGCTTATAATTTTCTGTTCTAAATTTTCTATAATAGGAGCACATCATGAATGATTCAAAAAATAATGAAGTAAGAAATGGAAAAATGGAAAGAATAAAATATGATATGAATACTAGGATAAGTGGTAAAAATCAGATTTTAGACTCCAACTGTGATTTTAGGTAAATTAATCTTTTTTTGTCTTATTTTTTTGTAAAATAGGATTAAAAACTTAATAGGATTGATATGATGAACAACAATAATGTAGGAGAGAAAGCTTTGTAATTTATGAAACAATAAAAGGATGATACAAAGTATTATAATGTTTGTATATGTTATTTGCATTTAATGGTGTTTCAGTGATTATTTCAAAGAATTTACATATGTCATACATAATGGAATTGACTGGAAAACTATAGTGTAGCCTTAGAATGTAAAATACCAGAGTGAATATTTCTTGTCTCTCACTTATACAGAGCTCATTGTAGTTCTATGGCTATGTGGAGATATTGTACAGGATTTCTAAAAATGATGACATAAGAAAAAAAACATTTTAAAGACAGGAAAAATACATCTCTAGGTTAAATCTCTGTCTATAGTATGATAATAGTGAGTTTAGAGGTAAAATTCACAACTTCTTTTCATCATATTTTCTCCTTATCACTGCCAATTCAACCTTCTTATCATGCCAAAGTGATTTGATTTCTGTATTATCATATTTTGCACCTGTCTTAGACCCTGTAATAAATTCTAAACATCAAGGGGAAAAGTGGAACCTTTTTAACATTGTGTCTCTCTATCCCCCTTTCAGTTCCAGAGGCAGTAGTGGGACATGTTGAATAGATATGTGAAATTGGAAAGTATTTGAATTGAATAACTTGAGAAAAGGGAGTGTCAAATTGTGGAAAAGAAATGGGTACTTATAGTTCATTAAGAAGAAAAAGTAACAATGTGGTCTGAAGGTTTTAGAAAATGACAATACACAAAAATAAAGATTGGTCAGATTGGTGGTTATACTTCAATGGTGAAAATATAAATTACATATTTGGAATACAAACATTGCTAATTAGAGGTTAGTATTTTATTTGCAGAGCCAAACCTATTCAGTGACACCTGTTATGTTTAGATTATTGTTATGGAGATGAACTTCCAGGACAAACATGAAATTTCTTTTTCATTTTTGCTTGGCTTCATCACGTGTTGGGAATTCTGTCACTAGATGGTGATATTGAGTTGCACACTTTATGTTTCTGGCTTTTTTTCTGGTGTGTGTAATTGTAATTATAGGTGTGCCATAAGCACAGCCATTTATGCAGAGTTAAACAAAATATAACTATACGAACTTGGAAAATAGTTTTAAGAGGTATAAATACATTCTAAGTGTTATTTAAGTCAAAAGGTTAATATTGTTTTAATGTGTTTGTGTTTTTACTTTAGAATCATTGACTTTGATAGGTAGAAAGTATATATATAAATAACAATCTAAATTTTTCATTAAAGACTCAGGTCTAAGAAGAGATTCAGAGACATTTAGAAGAGGTCTTTTCCAGTTTTCCTCTTCTAGATGTATTAGTCTAGAAAGTTCATCTTTAATTTCACTTCTCTGTTAATATCCAGTGGTAAAAGGGACTGTTTACCAACTGATCTAAGGGTTATGTTACTCCTGGTACCTAGATATTGTTTTAGCTGCTTATTGTTATATTAATGTTTTAGTTATATTAATTTGCATCTTGTGCTGAGCATAATGGTTAAACTACACTATTTCTTTAAGTGGTACTTCTACATGAACTGGAATAAAAATTCGTCTCTATGAGTAGTTTTGTCTATCTGAATAAGGCTTGAAGGTAAGATAGTATTATTCTATTTAATCATTTTTGTAGGTAAGTTTTTGTGTGTATGTATATATTAAATATGTGTAAATGTGTATGTTTGTATATGTAAATGTATACTTTCTATATCTCTATTTCTGTCTAAATCTCCCCATCCCAGTCAAGGAAATCTTACAGTGTGACAGCATTTTGAATTTGGGGATCTCTATGCTTTTTAGACATATCTATTAGGACTACAAAGATTTATGTACAAGAAGGTTCAATGAAATTTTTTTATAATAGTAAAAAAAGGGAAAGGGGATAAGAAGGCAACCTAAATATTTATGAATAGTGAGTTTGAGTAATTTAAAAGATGAATGTAAGGCATGAAAAAAATTGAAATTGCATTGTAGTAAAATAAAAGATAAAATGAGAAAGCATTAACAAGATACTTCTAGTAAAATCATCAGATTATTAAATAGTATGGAAAGTAAATACAATTTTTTAAAAATTCTGGGTATGGTATATAATGATATCAACAATTACAGATGATTTAACATCTGTAACTTTTTTTTGCTTTCAAAGTTTTCAAAAATAAACACATTATTTTTATAATCATAAATGCCCATGTATATGTGTGTATCTGTGTTTGTTTTTTAACTATATGAAAAGTTTGACCTGCGATACTGGGTTCAGAGGCGATGTGTTAACTTTTCATTTTAATCAAATGTCTTGATCCTTCATAATTATATTTCTCCAAGTTTTCTTTCACTAAAGGGATCAGCAGGTATCTCTCTAAAAAGTACCCCCCAAGTCAGCAAATTATAAGAGTATCCTCTTTTCTTCTATGCAGAGGAGAGTACCTTGTCTTTGTCATTTCTATTATAAAGAGGCACATATTCTACTATGCCCACAGTAGGTTCCTGCATTTGATCACCTAACATATGGATTTGGTGACCACACTGAATTATCTTTAATGATAATTTTTTTGAAACAGCAGCAAATGAAATCAGGCATAGGTTAATTAAATTATATATGTATAAAATGCGTTAGCCTATACCTTAATCTAAGCATGTGTTCATTCAACTTGGTGCCTACTATGTGCTAGACACTATTTAAAAGGAGTATTTGTAGAAGAAAATAAAATTATAATTACCATTTTATGACTACTCGGTAACTTTAGAATGATAAAACTAGAAAAGAAAATATGAATCATTGGTATATTGGATGTTTATATTTAAAACAACAAATTAGCAGCAATAACATAATAGAATTTAACCATGATAAAAAATAATTCGATTTTGGGGCACCTGGGTGGCTCAGTCAGTTAAGGGTCTGATTTTTTATTTTGGCTTGGGTCATGATCTCATGGTTTGTGGGTTTGAGCCCTGCTCTGTGTCAGCGAGAAGCCTGCTTGAAATTCTCTCTCCCTCTCTCTTGCCCCTCCCACACTCGTGCTCCCTCACTTGCTCTCAAAATAAATAAATAAACTTAAAAAATTAAAAAAAAATTGTATTTTCCCGTTAGTAGTTTAAGATTGTATATTAAAGACTAGAAAGGAAGGGATACAGCTTTTGTTTTGCTACGAAAGAAAAGTGCAGAGCTAAGTCTTACTCTAGAATGCTTATCATTTTAGATACAGACTTTGAATGAGCAGCTAATAGCTAAAATTATTTAGGAGATAAAAATTGGTACTGTGAGGATTAGCTTTAATTTTAAGTATCCATAATTGAAGTGCCACATTATGATTTTAATGTTATGATAATCTTGTTAACAAGCTGTTGTGTATATACTATCATATTTTAATGTAGTTGCAAAGCTTAAGTAAACCATAAAGTAAATTGCTTTTTGAATCAGGCTTTTACAAGTGGAAAATTAGTGGTTTACATGTTTTGAATACATATTTTGTAATTATGCTTGTCATTTTCTACAACTTAAGAAGAATAATAGAATAGGTTTATAGATAATGCATTATTGTTCATTGGCATATTTTGTTATTGCCCATTCTAATTAGTTTGGTTTTATTATACATATACTATAAAATAATAACTGATTCTGTTTCTTTTTCTGTAATAGTCTTCTGGAAGGTACACATTGTAGTTTAGTTATACTACTTCTCATTTCTCATATATCATCACATTACTTTTAACAGAAAATTAATACCTTTTCTTATCTAGTATTTCTACAGGTTATTATGATATACACTGAGTTACATCCATTGGGAGGGTTTGTGTTTATTTGGGGGAAAAAAGTGTCCTATTCTGATAATTGGTGAAGATAGCTAGTAAGTAAGATTTACTTTTTCTGAATTTGTTGCTTCAGTTGACAAAGACAAAGCATGGCAATTTGATAGTCTAAGCCAGAAATAGGCAAACTTTTATGTAAAGTCCAGACAATAAATACTTTCAGCTTTCTGGTTCCTGCAGTCTCTGTTATAGTTATTTAATTATGCTGATGTAGTGCAAAAGCAGCCACATAGACATTTTGTGAACAAATATGTGTGGCTTCATTGGTATGGCTATGTTCTAATAAACTGTTATAGAAACAGGCAACCAGGTGGATTTATCCCATGGGTCATAGTTTATTGACCTCTGGTTAAGAGCAGACTTGACATAAATCAATTAAATTTCAAAAAAGTATTGGTAAATATATTATGAATTTGTTATCTCTGATAAATTAATACTAAAAAATACTGTGAAGTTCTTCCAGTTTTATTTACAAAGATGACTATACAACATTTACTGAGGTGTCCTTATTTCCCAATTTCTGGGCTGTTCTTTGAAATTGAGTAAGTGACACTTCCTAGATTACTCATTCAAGTAAATAAGCATAAATCAGAGAAAACTCACCAATTGCAATTGTAAAATCACCAATGTGCAACCAACATGAGGTCTCGGTATCAATGGCACTGAATCAATTAGCATTAATTCATTATAATTATGGTTTAGAGTTAAAATGTGGACTAACCACTGAAGAACCATCTACATTATGAAACAGTATAATGTTACTCTTCATTTTAGCACTAGTTTACCACAATATGGTACTTATAAAAATATACATTGTGATACCTGACTTTGTTAATTATTCTTATAAATATGGAAGAATCATGGTATCTACTGAAGTACATACATGATGTCTGATACTGATTTGAAAATAGTGTGATGTGTTGCATGGTCTGTTATTTTAACTCCTGTGCAAAGTTTTATACTTTAAGGGGCTATGTAAGGAATTGCCTTCATTTCAAAAATGTAATCAATTGATGTTTAATAAATCTGTGAATTATAAATAAATAATTATCTTCTAGTATACAAAGAAGTTTTTTTTAATATTAAGTGAGATTGCATATGGGATATTCTGAGCCCTTTTTAAAAAATGTTCTTGATGTTTTAAGTTCAGTCTTAATATTTTCCAAAGAGCTTCCTATGAAAATTAGTTTAATTTAATACATTTCCTAACTTTTAGCCCTATAGTTTTTTTTTTTTCCGCATTTTAAGAACCATTATTTTGGCTGGCAAATAGAAGAAATAATAGTAGTCATTTAATTTTGAAATCTTCCATCATATCAACTTTCATCAAGTTTTAGTGGAAATGGGTGTTTGTCATTGGACCACAGAGGAAATACTTTTAATGGATATCTGTGCTATGTTTACAGACGAATCTTGCCAATATCTTCCTCTATCTTTCAGGAGACTTTAGAAAAATCTTTTTTTATTTTTATTTTTCTTAAGATGGGAAAGAAAAATGATTTACAATAAGGTTAAATTACTTACTGGTATTATATTTGTCATTGTCATATTTCCCCTCCATATTTCATTTCTTCCTTCATCCCCTTAGAAGTTGTTTATAATTTCATATTCTGTGAGAGAATATTGCTTGAGACATTTCTCACCCAGGGGTAAGAATTGTGTTGAAATTTAAACAGTTTGGATGAAAAAGCTGTTTTGGAGATCGCATTTCTTCTTTTCAAAATAGAGAAACAAGTATAAGATTTTCTTCAATGTTAAGAAAAAGGTTACTGGTTTTGACACATAATTATTATTAAATGACTAAATATGAATAGAGTATATTAAGTAATTTATTTTTTTCTTTTGTAAGTTATTTAAATTCTGGTTAGTTAAAATACAGTGTAATATTAGTTTCAGGTGTAGAATTTAGTGATTCTTCACTTGCATACAACACCCAGTGCTCATCACAAGTGCCCTCCTTGATCCCCATCACCCATTTAGCCCATCCCCCACCCTCCTTCCCTCCAGCAATGCTCAGTTTGTTTTCTATACTTAAGAATCTGTTTTATGGTTTGCTACATGGGGGTTGGGGGAAGAGAGAGGCAAACTACAACTTAAAAAGCATTGGGTAGGGGCGCCTGGGTGGCTCAGTCGGTTAAACGTCCGACTTCGACTCAGGTCACCATCTCGTGGTCTGTGAGTTGGAGCCCCGCGTCCTGCACTGGGCTGATGGCTTGGAGCCTGCTTCCGAATCTGTGTCTCCCTCTCTCTGCCCCTCGCCGTTCGTGCTCTGTGTCTCTCTGTCTCAAAAATAAATAAACGTTAAAAAAAAATTAAAAAGGAAAAAGCATTGGGTAGCCAGTCACTACCATTAATTGAAATCTGAGGATCATTCCTTGAGTTGGGTCATTTCATTAAAAATGAAAGTCTGCTGTGTTTTGGTATTATTATAAGACTTATACTGTAGTTCATATTTATTCAGGATTATTCTGTTCATCTGAAATTTTTAGAAACTTGATTGTTCTTTCAGTACCTCCACCAAAAATCTGCATTATTTAAGGGTCATGACAAATATATTTGTCACAATAATGTTTCTATAGATGATATAGTTATTTCGGAAAGAGATCTTGTTTATCTCAATACTAATAAATGCTATTTGTAACCTGTAATTGTATGAACAAACTAGGATTTACTAGATATATCTAAATTATTGCATGTCTTTTATTATTTATTATTTTTATTACTTATATTATCATTTTGTCTGATTATATATAACAAGAAATGTAGTTTAAATGTGATGGTACCTAGAACCTTGAATGCATGTTGGAATCATCTTGTGATGATCCAATACCTAAGCCCAACTCCAGAGTAATTAAATGAAATTGTTTGTGTGTTGGGGTGGTGGGATTACAGTCAGCACCAGTATTTTTAAAGCATCTTGGGTGATTCCAGAATGCAACCTAGGTTGAGGATTGCAGTTCCAGTTGGTTTCCATGAAGTCTGTTCTGCAGACAGCAGCCAGAATCGTTTTATTAACGATTCCATGTTTCTCCTCCACTCATACCCCCTCAGTGAGCTCCTACCTTACTTGCAGTAAAAGGGAAAAATTCCTCCAAGCTGTATATAATCCAGATCTTCTCCACTATCTCCTTGACCTTATATTTTATGACTCAATTTTTCTCTTACTTACATTAAGCCACAGTGGCCTAAATAATTAGAAATTAAACAATAAATTTCTGAGACGCCTGGGTGGCTATTTTGGTTGAGTGTCTGACTCTTGATCTCAGTCAGGTCTTGATCTCAGGGTCATGAGTTCAAGCCCTGCATTGGGCTCCATGCTAGGCATGAAGCCTACTTAAAAAAAAAAAAAACAGAAATTAAACAATAAATTTCAAAATAACCATTGGTCACAGAAGAAATCACAGGGATATTTAAAAAAAGTATTTTGAACTGAATAATACATCAATAAAATAAAAATTTTAATTTAATATTAAATTTAATATTTAATTTAAAAAGTAATATTAAATATTTAATATTTAACTTAGTATTTAATTTTAATTTAAATAGAAAACATCAAAATTATACAGATGCAAGTATAGCATAATTTAGAGGAAAGTTTACAGCCACTTTAGAAGACAGTTTCACAGTTTATCATAAGACTAATTGCCCTTACCATTTTTACCATAATTGAAAAATGATTTTGGATGTATAAATCATCATTTTAAATAAAAAAAAGAGTAAAAGCCCTAATTAAAAAAATGTTTTAACAGGATCAGGAATAAGGAAAGGCTGTTCACTCTTAACATTACATTTAAAATTTTTTTTAATGTTTTAATTTATTTTTGAGAGAGAGAGAAGCAGAGCATGAGTGAGGAAGGGCCAGAGAGAGAGAGAGGGAGACACAGAATCCGAGGCAGGCTCCAGGCTCTGAGCTGTCAGCAGAGAGCCTGACACTGGGCTTGAATTCGTGAACCAGGAGATCATGACCTGAGCTGGAGTCGGATGCTTAGCTGACTGAGCCACCCAGGTGCCCCTTAACGTTCCATTTTAATATCCTACTAGAATCCTAGCTAATGCAATAAGATCATGAAAGGAAATAAAAGGTATACTGGTTGAGAAAAGAAAAATAAAACTGTATTTGTTTACAGATGGCATGATTGTTTATAGAAAATATGAAAAAAAAGATTAAAAAGCTCCTGCTGAAATTAATAGGCAATTATATTAAGGTTGTAAGATACAAGGTTAATGTGTAAAAATCTGTTGTTTTCCTAATATCAGCCAGGAATGATTATGATTTGAAATTTAAAAAAAAAATTACCATTTACACTAGCATCCAAAAACTGAAATATGTGGGTATAAATCTAACAAAATATGTACAGGAAAACTATAAAACTAATGAAAATAAATAAATACATAGATATTCCATTTTACTAGGTAAGAAGACTCAATATTGTTCAGATGTCATTTCTTTCCAACTTGATCTTTATATTCAACACAATCCTGATAAAAAGCCCAGGAAGATAGTTTTGGTTATCCACAAACTGATTCTACAACTAATATGGAGAGGTAAAAGACTCCGAATAGGCAGTACAGTATGTCAGAGAAATGACACTACCCCACCTTAAGACATTCTATAAAGATATAATAATCAAGATGGTATATTGGCTAAATAATAGACAAATCAACGGGATAGAACAGTTTGTTCAGATATAGACCCACACAAATATAGTGAATTGATCTTTGACAGAGGAGTAAAGGCAATACAGTAGAGAAGCGATAATCTTTCATGAAATGGGGCTGAAACAACTGGACACCCACATGCAAAAAAAAAAAAATCTAAACATAGACCTTACACCTTTCACAAAAATTAACTCAAAATAGATCATAGACTTAAATGTCAAAGCAAAACTAGAAAATTCCCAGAAGACTATTATAGGAGAAAACCTGCATGATCTTGAGTTAGCAGTGACTTTTAGATACAATCAAAAGGCATGGTTCCTGAAATAAAAATTGATAATCTGCACCATATTAACATTAAAAACTTCTGCTCTATGAAGGACACTACCAACAGGATGAGAAGACAAGCCACATATTAGGAAAAAAGAATTTTTCAAAAGACATATTTGATGAAGGACTGTTGTTCAAAACATACAATTTTCTCTTAAAGCTCAATGATAAGAAAATAACCTTACTAAAAAATTGGCAAAAGATCTGAATATACAACTCACCAAAGAAGATGCACAAATGGAAAATAAGGATGTAGAAAGATGCTCAAAATCATACGTAATTAGCAAATGGCAAATTAATAATATTAAATACCATGACACCTGTTAGAATATATATGTTTCAAAAACTGAAGAGACTGACAACACTAAATGCTGTTAAAGATGTGGAACAAAAGGATCTCTCATTCACTGCTGATAAGACTGTGAAATAATACAGCCACATGGGAGGTAGGTTGGCAGTTTCTTAGAAAACCAAACTGATGATTTCTCCTCAACTCATTTTGAGAATATTCTCACTTCTCAGGAACTTTAGGCTGTGTAATTTTTTTGTTGTTGTTGTTTTTCTTTCTCAGATCTCTGATGCCTCTAAAAATACAATGCTTGTGGCTTATCTAGCTTTTTCTAATTTATGGCAATGGGAGCTTTGATTGGCCTTCTGTGACCTACATTCTCCTTAGAAGTTCAGGTTCTCTGTCTGCCTTAACACATTGTTTTGGTAATGAGTTATATCCTGAGTAAATATAAGCAATTACATGTCATTGTAACTTTAAAGAAAACAAACCTGTTTTTTGAATAATTGATTTTTATTTGGTTCATTTCAAGTAGAATATTTAATCCACTGCCTCCATTATTTTCTCTAAAATATGAAGAAACTTTCATCCCTGTTCCTCTTCTCACTCCATTTATGCCTTTAGTGATATAATCTACTTTCTTTGCCTTTATTCACAGTCTGCATATTACTGTCTCCTTAAATCTGTGTAATCTGCCACATCACTCTCTTGAACCCCAGAGCCGTGGTTCTAAGGCTTATTTGACATTTGAATGTTCATCAGGAACCTGAAACTCATCTGCTCAAAATCAAAATATATTGCTTCACCTTTCAGTAGGTCGCCTACATTCCCAGGGTTCCAGTTTTGACTCTATCACTAGGACTGTCTGTAATTTTTAGTAAGAATCTCCTTAACCTCTATGAGTGTTAATTTTCAAAAAAAACCTTTATATTTTATTTAAATGAATCGAAATAGAACAAGGTCATTGCTTGTTTTAACAAAATATTTTATCAAATGTCTAATTAGTATTTGTCTTTTTCAAAACCAAAATAGTATATGTTCAGGTTACCTCACGTGTAAGTGAAATAATTCACTGCTTTGATAGGAATTAATTGGTCAAGTCAAACAACGAATAATTAAGGATAACTTGGTCTTGTCGACTCAGTTCAATGCTCAGAAGTATAGGTTTAAAAATCCTAAGAGACAAAGCTAAATTAGTTTTAATTGGGCCTTTTATATGACCACTTAAGTGCTTACTTTTCCTAATGTGTTGGTTTTTTACAACTAAAATATGCAACCTGTTGTCTTTTAATTTCTTTAATTCCCTCTTCTTTTCTCAGGAGAGAGTTCTGTATCATTGAGTACGCTATACCTGGGTGAACCCAATCAAATGACTTAGACTTTGGTGTAGGAAAATAAATATCAATGAGATTCTGTAGGGATAGATAATGTCAAAGATACATTTAGGATGTGTCTAATTAAAGTTTTATGAAATAAATGCATTTATGTATTTTTCCTAATGAATTTTTATAGGGTATTAAAATTCTCACAAATAATAAGTTTTAGGATATCATACGATAGGATATAATTTACAAAATTGTTTAATTTCTTTCCACTTTTGGTTATAGTAATATTCACAAGTGTGCCTATTTCTAAAGAAATTGTATGTGTCTTCATGTGAAATAAAATCTTTGGTATCCTTCTAAGCTGATCCTCAGTTAATGCTGATAGTACTTAACAGGTGTTATTTATATGAAGTTCCAAATTGGATCTTACATCCCATTATATATACTTCCCTCCAAAAGATGTCTGCATTAAATGAGAATTAAGATTAAGAAAATGACATTTAACATTAACAAATTTTCTTTTTCTAAATAAAATGCGATAAGACTTTTCATTACTCACTAGAAATGAACTTTTATTGCTACTTCGCACAATTGTTCATAAAGCTACTCCAGCTTAAAAACCATTTAAATGAATTTTATTACTGCAGTGACAAACTTCATTGAAAGTTATTTTCACTTTAAAGATGATCTTAACATATGGCATCCAGGGAGAGGTGGGGTGGGCTTTTTAAGTATTTTCTAAAGATCACTTTTAATTCTTCAGTGAAAATATTAGCACTTTCATAAAGGTTTTTTTTTAATCTTGGCAAAATTAACCATGGAACACATGATAATATATAAACAGTGTTACGTATAACCCTAAATGATAGTCTCTGTATATAAATTTCAAGCCTACTTTGTGTAGAAGAAGACTTCGTTTTTAAGACACATTTTATTTAATAATCAAAAGAAAAAAAACCCAACAACTTGATCATCTTTAAATAGTAATATATATGTTGCTATAATATAAAAGAAATTAAACACATTTTTTTCAAAATGCTTTTCATCTCTCCATTTTTGTGTAGTTTTGTAGATATTTTGGTATAAGTATGTGAGCCCATATTTCCATTGTCAAAAATGTATATTCAATCATGTTATTAGGAGCAGTTGCCATTATAAGCAGTTACAAAACACCTTTTTGATTAATGTCTTTTAAGTTGTTTTTGTCCTACTATTTTTGGCCTGAATGTAAAATAATAATTCAGAAATTCTTATGTTATCTATAAAGGAAGAGCATGAAACAAGATTATTATAGTAACTCAGTGATATATTATAAAGAAGAGTATTTCCTGTAGGGTAGTCCAATTACAAAATAGTAAAACAGGAACAAAACACAATAAAGTATTTTTTCTATTTGTTTCAGTAAGTTTAGCACAGCAGGGATTGTGGCATTCCTCCTGGCTGGTGCGTCAAATCTGCAGTTTGAAATGTAACTGCAAATGGGAGTTATTTTAAAGACATCATATATAAGCTAATAACCTTAGCCATATAAATGAGACAATTATACAACATTTAATATATTTAATTGCTTTTATTGCAATAATTTCATATCTTCGGTTTGAGAAAATAATGTGTTTATTTGAAAAGATTAATAAACTTGTATGTTGAAGACCTGTAAGAACAAAACTTTGAATCATTTAAATGCTTCTTTTGCCTGTCTGAAATTTTTATAGATGTCTATTTACTTGACTGTCTTTGATGAGCCAGTTCAGTTCAATTTGAGGAAAAAATGTTACTGGTGGTATAAATTAACAACAACAACAACAACAACAACAACTGTAACACAAACCGATATAGGATCTAGTAGAACTTTTGAAAAATAACCTGAAATCATTTGGGGACCATACCTTGGACTGCAACATAAGAGGGAAAATATGTTCATTATATGGATTTATAGAAATTTAAAACATCTATATTTTTAATGGTAAGAGGTCTAGGTTTTAGAAAGTTTGGCCAAGATAAAAAGGATAAGTAGGGGAGCTCAGACAACTACACCAAAGAGAAGATTCCAGAAGCTAGGGTGTCAGAAAGTGAGTCTTGAAACAATACAGTCAGGATTTTTAATAACAGAAATTTCTGAGGTAATATAAGTGGGACATCCAAAGGATAAATGGTACTTTGAGTGGCAGAGATTGCTTCTGACTCAGTGGTTCCTTGTGTATTTCTTGTACAAGGCCTAAGTTCTTATTTGAGCAGCAACAGCTCTAACGTGTGAGAACATGCTTAACAGTTCCTGATAGCATGGCACAGTGTATAGTCGCTAAATGGGGAGACTAAAATGGTTCTGACAGAAACTTTTAGTCTTGCCCTATTGGTAGTTCTTATTCAGGCAAAAGAAAGATTTGTCTTAATTAAGGCTTATGTTCATATGTTCATAATTAAAGAGTTTTAAAAGCCAGAAAAAATTCACTAAAAGCCAATGGATATAATTGTGCAGTATCCAACTACAAATTTATCTGGAAAGCGTTTCACTGCCAAGCTTTTGGAGTGTGTAGTCTAAACAGTATAATTCCATGCCTTTACCTCCCAGTCATACCTCAACCCACCACAATCTGGCTTCTTTGCATCTCTTTTTCTATTAGGCATAGTACCCTTAACGAAGTAAAAGCTCAACTGACATTCTGATGTATTTTAATCTGATTTATTGTTTATCATTTATATCCTGCTTCTCAAAGAAATTAAAAGAGAATCTGCTTGCATGACGATAAGATACTACTAGTCAAATAATAAAATAAATCATGTTTGTCACTTATTAGAAAGTAAACAATTAAGAAAAGGAGTAAGAAAAAAAAAACCCTACTATGCAGCGAATAGTTCCTGTACATGACTGAAAATTCAATAAGAGGCAAACCATAAAAACAAATTTCACAGAACACGAGAAAAAAGGGGCATCTGAGAAAAAAGTGTCCTTCGTATTTGTTGTTCCCTTTACCCCTATGTATCGACATGCATTGCTTCCTCTCCATCTTCAGTTCTTGCAAATGTTACCTCCTAGAGAGGCCTTCCTTGGTTACTATGTAAAAGTCACCTAACTTTTATCATCAACATTTTTTTTGTTTGAAATATTTTAAAAATTTTTAAAAATGTTTATTTTGAGGAGGGGAGAGGCAAAGACAGAGAAAAAGAGAATCCCAACAGGCTCTAAGCATCAGCATGGAGCCCAACACAGGGCTCAATCCCATGAACTGTGAGATTATGACCTGAGCTGAAATCAAGAGTCAGACACTTAACTGACTGAGCCACCCAGGCACCCCAACATCATCAATATTTCTTATCCATCTTACCTAATTTATTTTTTCTCCTGATAACTCATAACTATCTAATATGCTATATATTTTGGTTTATAATCTTTAATGCATCTCTCTCAATAGAATAAAGCTCTATGAAAGCAGAAAGTTGTGTGTTTGCTCACTGTATATCTCTAGCATATAGAACTGTTCCTGGGACATGGCACGTGTTTAGTAAGCATTTGTTGAATGGCTGCATGGATGAATAGATTTAATAATTATATTTGACACACAAGCCCAAAGATAAGGACAGAGATGGGCCGTGGTGTGGAAATCTGAGAATGCTGGACCAATTAGATAGGTATGGAGATGTAATTGAAGGCATGAAAATGACTGTGAAATGGAACAAAGAAAAGAGCACAGTAAATGAAAAGAGCATGCTCCAATATGTAACAATCATTTAGGAAAAGAATGGGAAAACACAAGTAAAAACAGTGGTGACTGGGGAATGGACAAATAAGCATTGGGAAAATAGATTTTTAAAAATTCAAGTATAATTAGCATATAGAGTATGCTAATACTCATAAATTAATACTCATATTTCAGGTGTACAGTATAATGATAACAACAATATAATGATTCGACAATTCTATACAATTCTGTACATTTCTCAGTGCTCATCAGCATAAATGTACTCTTAATCCTCTTTATTTCACCCATCTCCCCACCCACCATTCTATCTAAAAATAGAAAGTTTTTAAAGTGAAAGAAAAGAATGTTTTAAGATGGGGAGGAACCAATTTTATTGAGTTCTTCTGAGAGATCAAATAAGAGATTTGAACAAATATTCTCTGGATTGAATGGCATGGACATAATTGACATGAGCCATATCCATGGAGAAGTAGGAGCTGAAGCTAGATTGTGCAATATATGAATAAATCAATGGACAGGAAGGAAATAGGCACAATGAGTATAGACAACAAACTTCTTTTGATTTTTTGGCTATCCACAGGAGGAAGGAGAGGGAAGATTCAGGGAGCAATGTTATCAGATTGGAATAACCTAAAATAATTAGATGCTAATAAGGAGGTTCCAGGAAATAAAAGAAGTAAATATTGAAAGCATGTGACTTTAGAGATGGTAGGAAGTGGAATCCAGTTCCATTTGTGGGAATTCCATTTTGATAAGAATAGGGTCAGAAGCACAGAAGAAAAGACAGTGATCAATCATTAGAAATAGGTTTAGAGAAGTGGTAACAGCACTGTTAGGGAACACCACCAAAAGGTTTTTATTTTTCACAAAAATACGAAAGAAGGGAAACGGCTGAAGATAAATGAATGGAACAGGAATAGCTTAGAAATCATAAGGAAAGATGAAGGTTTAATAGTGCTGGAATGGAATGGAATGGAATGGAATAGTAGAAGGTTAACTAAAGAAATATGTTTCCTTGATGTGGATTCATGACAGCTCACCTGATCAGTAACACTGGCTATATCATTATGCTGGGCTTTTTTTTTGTATGTATGTAGGGTTTTCTCTGTGAACGTGGGTGTTTTCATCCAGAGTATGAATTTTCTAAGAGAGGCATGATGGAAGATCTAAGTAACAAGGGTCTAGGCATTTTTACAAAAAGTTTTTTGAATTGATTAAAAATAGAGTTTAAGCCAAGTAAAAACAGGGATGGCTGAATGGATAAAGAAAAATTGGAAGAAATAATAATAGTAATAATAATAATGGCTATAATTTATTACTTATCATATGCCAAGAACTCTTCTAAATACTTATCATTTGTTTACTCACTTAATTCTTGTGACAGTCCTATGATGTAGGCTTTATTATTACTTAAATATCAGGTGTTATTCTTAACACAGTTAGAACCATGCATAGGATTATACAGATAATAAATAACAGATCAGCAATTTGAACCATTAGATAGTCTAGTTCTTGTGTATTCAATTTAACTACTTTGGAACACAGAATATAGCAGAGGTCTTGAAGAGCATGAAGACCAGTACTAATGGCGGAACTGAGCAAGCAAAATGGGTGGCTAAGAAATCCACATTGGAAGCATGGGATGTTTGAATTAGTAAATTAAGAAGGAATACACTTTAGGTTGACCACAAGGTTCTGGTCTTGGCATGTGGACTTTTATTTATTTATTTTTTTCTTGCTTTCCTCCAATGGAACAATTCCACACTGCAGGTATAAAATACTTTATTCTCACTTACTGAATATTATGTTTCTTAGGTATCATTTTTGAAACATGAGTTTTGATAAGTCATTGAGACCCTAGTAATTTGTGATGGATTTTTAAGAAACTGGATTAAAGTATATTCAGTGCAAACTCCATGGGAGAGCATCTTGAGGTAACAATCTCAAGAAATGGGTCAGACCGGGATAAAGACCAAAATCACAGTGTAGCAACACATGTTTATTTCATGTCATGATGGATGACATAGTTTGTGCTTCACCTTTGTTATTTCAGATAACTAACATGGACTTTGAGAAGGTGATTTTTTTTCTTTTTTTTAGGATGAGATCTTATTCATGTGCATATAAATGTGCCTTTAGAAATTACTTGTCATATACTCAGTAACTTCCTTGAGAATTTGCTGATTGGTTACACGGATCAGGGCCACATTATATTGCAAGGCTAGGAAAATCATTAGAGTTACCTAAGAAAGACTCAAGTTATTCAAAGTTACAAACTTCATGTTAACCTGTTATTCTTAGTTGATGAAATGTGTTTGACTAATCATTGCATAAATCCTCTGCACTTCCATGTTGCTTTCTTTCCGTGGGTGAGGGGAAGTATACCACTATGGTAAAGTGCATGAAGTTTCAGGCCTACCTTGACAGGGGAACAAGCTGGGCATGTTTGAGGACTCTGATGAAGGCAACATGGGTGAAGCTTCATGGAGGAAGATGAGTTCTGAGGCAAGATAGGGTCTGTTGGCCATGGGAAGGAATATGAATTTCATATTAATGATAATAAAAGCAAATAGACACTTAATCTCTGTTGTTTTTTGCAGATGGAAAATTAAGATTCAGAATTTTTAATAATTTGTATATGGGAACTCTCTTAAATGACAAAGCTGAAACTTATACTTTTCTCTGACAGCAGAGTCTAGCCTTTAAAAATATCTCCTTTACTTCCTAGTACATAAATGACTTAGCAGAGGTTTTTGAACATATGTAACCTACATTATATGGCAGGTAAAAAATTTAATCACTGAAGTAAATAAGTCTTAAGTACCTTTAATCTATTTATTTAATAAATTATAGCAATAACAAATATTGTTAAATAATGATATCTCTTTTTTCAATACTTTGCAAAAGCAAATACTTTGCACGGATTATCTTGTTTCTTTCCAATAACAATCCTGTGAGACAGGTACTGTTATTATAACCATTTTATGTATGAAGACAATGAGATTCAAATTGGTTAACAAACTTGTTCATGGTCATACACCAAGTAAGCAATAAATTCATAATAGCAAAATTATTTAACCATGCATCTTATTGTCATAGAGAATTCTCTTAGATCATGGTTTTTTAAAAGCTTAGTTTCTGGTTAGTCTGTGTGTGGTTTAGTCATAGAAATAAAAGAAAATAATATCCTGTAAATCACATTCTTAGTGGTCTTTTCCAAGACCATTGAAGAGAGAATATCCAGAAATCTAAGTTAGGAAAATAATCCTGAAGAAGTCGATGTCAGAGTAGGACTCTAAATATAGGTTAGGACTATGTCCTTACTGGGAATATGCTCAAATAAGAATTTTGAAAATATTTATTCAATTATTCAGCAAATATTAAAAGCCTACTATGTGCCAGGTACTTGGGGGAAAATGATTGATGGATAGGAGCCAGCTAAGATCAATAAGTATCTGGCTGTGATTTAACTCTTCTAAACTTGTCAGAACCTATTAAATAGTCCCTGAGGTTAGTTGTTTTGGTCGACAGGAATTGGTGCCAAATAAAAAACCTTCAAGTAACTATTAACCTTGCATTGAATGTATAACAAAATTATTACTTACATAAAAAGTTTATCATAAATCTTAAGATGCAATTATTACTCTATGGTTTGATCATTTCAAAAGCAAAAATAGATTTAAAAGCAAAGATTTACTGAATTCTGAAGAGTTCATATCTGAATTTTCTATCTGAAATATGACAAAATAGTGCCAGTCTTATGATGCCTGGTTTAACATAAACACATAAATACTAGCTAATCTAAACAGTATGCCCAGCGAATTCATGATCATCCTGGAATGATACTCAGCCCGGCTGATGTCATGAAAGAAGGGGTGAGGGGGAGAAACTGGTCTCTGCCTCTAGGTTGTTAAACCATAGAAAGCCTGGGAATACATGGCTTTTTAAATATAAATACACACTTCTAATTCAGGGTTTCTTATGATGTCATATAGTTATGCTCTTCCGTTTGGTGTATGCTCTCTTGAATATTTCATGCTAAAAAAGAACAAGTAGAAAGCTGAGCTACTATCCTTTTGGCCAAATGTTCAACTTTTCCTTCTGTGACTTTGAAGGTAGTAGCCTGCAGATGTAACATCTTCCTTCTTAAGCAATTTCCTTAAGCAAAATTGTTTTAAAAATATGCCTGATATCTTTGTTTATACCTACAGGTTGCCTAGCTGTTGGCTACATGCATGGTTTTCAATGAAGCGTGTGTGGGTGTGTGGGGGTGTGTGTGTGTCTGTGTGCGTGCGCGCACGCACCTGCGTGCGTGCGTGTGTGTGTGTGTGTGTGTGTGTGTGTGTGTGTGACTTCTAATGGCATAGTAATAATTTCAGGGGAGGAAGCAAGAAAGAGAGCAAAATAAATATTACATTTTTGTACTCTCTCCTTGCATTTTTTTTTAAAGATAAGAAGGCCCTGTGGCTAAATATAAGCTGGTAATTTGATCATTACTTGTTACTCACTTGAACTACTACAGTCAACATATAATGGACAGTGAACAGAGAGAACTCTTTTGGTAAGCCATGTAGTTTTTCCAAGCGTGATTGCTATGCTATGTGTATTTAGATGGAAGCTTTTCCCTGTATAATCAGCTTGCTGCTGCCCATTTTACTGCCAAACATTCCTTGTCTATGATAGCATAATACTGTTACCAAGGGAACAGCTTATGGCCGACACTTGCAGTAGTGCCACAAATTAATTTCACAGTTATCAGGATATAGGACGATAACAGTAACGTGGGCTACTGTGAAATTACCATTGTTCCCATGGAGTTACAGTGTAATTATTACTTTTGTAGTAACTAAGCAAATAATTCATATGACTACTGATGGATGTTTGTTTTCTGTTTCTCTGCCTCTCCCTTCTACCTTTCCCTTTTCCTTCTAATATTTCTCTCATTGTTGGTTTGGAATCTCTCTGACAGCTTTTTCATAATTTATAATATAGAGTAATTTTTTATATTGGCATTAAGAAAGGATGATAGTGACTTGAGGTGAGGACTTACCATTTATGGAAGTCATGTTCATAATTAGGATGTTTACTATATACGTCATGAATATATACAGACTAAAACATAGATTTTTCCTGGTATATTGAAAGGATATATTCAATTTGTAATGAGTGTAGGATGAGAAATTAGAATCTTATTTTCATAGAAAATTAAGTCCATATGTTGAATAGAGGTATCCATTTAATGTGATTAAAAGCACTGAAGAAAAATGAATAGTATCTAACTTCCTTAATTAGTGACATGATTTGACACAAGACAGACAACTTCCTTAAGTCTCCATACTTTCACCTATAAAATGGGGATGTTAATAATATCTATGTAACAATTGGTATGTATATTAAAAGAGATATGTGTGGGAGTGAATTTTAATCTGTACAGTACAATAAAAGTTTTAGATGTTACCAGAATTGCCATATCTTTATTGGAGCATGTCTTGATGACATATTATTCTTGTTCATAGGGTAAGTTTATAAGGAGACTTCAAAAAACAATAGTGACACAAAGAAGGATCAGTTTTTATTGTAATTTATTAGAATAAGCAATACTATTTCATTATATCTATGGTACAAGAAAATGAGACATGTAATCAGTTTAATATCATAACAATAATTTTTAGTAACTAAATTCCTCAGAGTATGAAATTCATATTTTATACTATATTGAATATCATATATGTGTTAAATAAAAGTTAAGCATTGAAACATAAAATAATGAAAGTAATGTGTATAATATGCTCATTATTTAAAAAAGAGGGTCCATGCTGGTTAAGTCTCTGAGTTTGGCCCATGTCGTAATCTTGCCCTTTGTGAGTTTGAGCCCCACTTGGAGCTCTGTGCTGACAGTGCAGAGCCTGGAGCCTGCTTTGGATTCTGTGTCTCCCTCTCTCTGCCCCTCCTCTGCTCATGCGCTCTCTCTCTCTCTCTCTCTCTCTCTCTCTCTCTCTCTCTCTCTCAAAAATAAACATGTAAAATTTTTTTTTAAAAAGGGGCACCTGGATGCCTCAGTTGGTTGAACCATCCGACTCAGGTCATGATCCCAGGGTCCTGGGATCCAGTCCCTGCATTGGGCTCCGTGCTAAGTGTGGATCCTGCTTGGGTATCAGTCTCTCTCTCTCTCGCTCTCTCTCTCTCGCTCTCTCTCTCTTTCTCTCTCTCTCTCTCTCTCTCTCTCTCTCTCTCTCTCTCTCTCTCTCTCAAACAAACAAAAAAATAAAAATAAAAAGCCCCAACAGTGTTGAATGTATGTGAAATTATAATTGTTCACTATGTCAAAAAACGAAGTTGCTAAGACAAGGATTCATCTGTATAAATGAAAGTCAAATTTATGTAGGAATATCTATTGTGATTGTTTGCTGTAATTCACAATATGGTCTTTACTTTTTATTCTACTTAATTTGCTTTCTAAAATTTTATATGTCATATTAGTAGGATACACATATGATGTAGAGTTAACAGTTTTTTCACTAAATGTTGCTATATATTTGTTATTCCAACACTGTAAATTATATACCTCTACCATTTTGAAAATTGATGTGTGATAGAACAAAATAACTTGATGAAATTTGTTGTAGGTAGAGATACATTTATTTTGTTTTAAAAGTTTTTAATGTTTATTTTTGAGAGACAGAGTGTGAGTGGGGAAGGGGCAGAGAGAGAAGAAGACACAGAATCTGAAACAGGCTCCAGGCTCTGAGCTGTCAGCACAGAACCTGATGCGGAGCTCAAACCCATGAACCGTGAGATCCTGACCTGAGCTGAACTTGGATGCTTAACTGACTGAGCCACCCAGGCACCCTCTTAGATACATTATTGAATGAATGAATGAATGAATGAATGAGTGATGATGAGTATGTAGTAAGCTGCCTCCAGGTGCTGAATGTCTTTTTGGAGAAGATAGGAAATGACAAATAGAACATATTTTCTCCCTTACGTTTTTCTGCTACCCATTTTGAAGTTACCCAACAATAGTAGCTTCGAATTCTAAAGAATTTGAAAGAAGCATGAGTTTAACTGACCTTTCTGTATATCTCATTAATCATCGTTTTTTTATATTGTTTTTTTTTTTAATTTTTTTTTTCAACGTTTATTTATTTTTGGGACAGAGAGAGACAGAGCATGAATGGGGGAGGGGCAGAGAGAGAGGGAGACACAGAATCGGAAACAGGCTCCAGGCTCTGAGCCATCAGCCCAGAGCCCGACGCGGGGCTCAAACTCACGGACTGCGAGATCGTGACCTGGCTGAAGTCGGACGCTTAACCGACTGCGCCACCCAGGCGCCCCTTTATATTGTTTTAATGACACTTATGGATAGTCTGACATTATTAAGACCCAGTTTTATCATTGGTGAAGTGGAGATGATGCTGAAATGTTGTAACATATTTACATGTGTTACACATGTAACACATGTATAGGAAATATATATGTAAAATATTTGGCACAAGAAAGGTCTAATGCAGTCTACAGACTTCAGTAGCAGTATTTTTCTCTTTCCCTCTCTGGGAGAGTGACAAGGTCATATGATTAAACTGGTGTCAGGGAAGTACCTATGATTAAGGTCTTCTTACAATATAGTCCTTCCTTGCATTTAATGGACATATGACAAACAGTTGTTAATTGAAGCATCTTTATTCTGCATTATGACTCTGACTAAGAGAGGTTTGCAGAGGAAGGTTCTCTTTGACTTAGAGCTGTTAAAAAGCATGCATCTGTTCCCTCATTTTTACAAACAGTTTTTTTTTTAATGTTTATCTATTTGAGAGAGAGAGGCAGGGAGAGGGGCAGAGAGAGAGGGAGACCCAGAATCCAAAGCAGGCTCCAGGCTCTGAGCCTTCAGCACAGAGCCCGATGTGGGGCTCGAACCCACAAACCATGAGATCATGACCTGATCCGAAGCCAGATGCTCAACTGACTGAGCCACCCTGGTGCCCCCCATCTGTTCCCTCATTTAAAAAATATTTTTTTGAGGGGCGCCTGGGTGGCTCAGTCGGTTGAGCGGCTGACTTCGGCTCGGGTCATGATCTCGCGGTCCGTGAGTTCGAGCCCCGCGTCGGGCTCTGTGCTGACAGCTCAGAGCCTGGAGCCTGTTTCAGATTCTGTGTCTCCCTCTCTCTGACCCTCCCCCATTCATGCTCTGTCTCTCTCTGTCTCAAAAATAAATAAACGTTAAAAAAAATAAAAAAAAATATTTTTTGAAATCAGATTCTTAAACCCCAAATAGTATGAACACTGTGTTTTCTAGAGTAACTGAGAATTGAGAAGATTTTTTTTCCTCTTATCCCATTACTAACTCCTCTGTATTCCCATTTCTTTCTTTCCCCACAATTTAACAAAAAGGAAAGATCTAATAAAATATTGGTGTAGCTAAGTATTCAAGTGTACAAATTTCAGCGATAAGAATAGCTTTAGACAAATCTATTAAAATATTTGTTTTTCTCTTGTCCACAAATGTGGTGTACCAAGTGGGATGAATTAGCTTAGTCTGTTCACTATCATTTAAATATTCTTTTTCTAAAAAGAAAGGGGATTTTGCAGTGTAAAAAAGAACTGTACCTGGGGCCAATTGATTCATGGGCAGACCATGATGTAGGTACTAGACTTAAGCATGTTTTTTCTGTAAGCTTTCTGCATTATCGCAAATGCAAATTTCTCACTACTTCAAAAATGTTTAGCACAGCTATACTATAAATACACACTAGACCATAAAACTTGTTATAGTACTGCTAAAGCTACAGTCGCAAAAGCAGATTATTATGGTTTCCAAGTTAAGTAGAGGTTTCAGTGGTTTTAGTTTTATAAAAGATGTTTTCCTTCCTGAATCATAAAGTGAATCTAGTAGTTCTTAACTGGGGGACTGGGTGTTATTACTCCTCAGGGGACATTTGGAAGTGTGAGGAAGCGTTTTTGGTTGTCACAATAATACGTTGATGCTTTGGCATTTAATAGGAGGGGATCAGAGATATCGGATGTCCCACAAAAAGGAAGAGCTGTTCCTTACAAAATGTGAATAATGCCTCTTGAGAAACTATGACTACAACTTATCTGTTGTATTGAATATTTTTTATCTTACATATTAAACTCTTATTTAGACACACTTTGGATGACCCAACTGCCTGTTTCCTGGCTGAATGTATAGACATTAATAAAGAAGCTAAAAGTTCAAGGGAGTAACTTACTTATTTATAAAATATATTACAATAATTTGATAGGTGGAAACTGTTTGATAGCAGCTTTTACTAAATTATTTACTGTAATAATTGTAGATGGGATTAAATTTATCTGTTGCTTTTCTTTTTCTAATTGAATATTTTGAACTCAGCAGAATGTCCTCTGGAGTAATTCTGCTTTTTCCAAGTTAAGCAACCTTATATGAGCCTAGTCGTTTGAAGAATTCTAAAGAACAGTAAAGAAAAGATGTAAAGAGACTAATAAATAATATCCAAATGATAGGAGAACACAGAAAATAATCACACTGTTTTTTACTTTTCCAACATATGTTATCCACATTTTGCAGAAAAATAGAATGTATTCAGGCAATTTCTCTGAAACAAATGTCAAAAAAGTAAGAGAGGCGTATAAATCACATTGTTGCAGAATATTCTGTGCCCTCCATGGAAACATTGTATTGTTGTTTGAAATGTATAGATTCTGTTGAAAATCCATTCTCTCCAGGGTACCCTGATGCAGAATCCCTCTGGGCATTGTACCATCCTTCTCTGTATGTTTAAGAAAGAGCTTTCAGAGACAAAAATGTTAGTATCACTGCTCTCCCTCTTATGCAAGAAGGGTGACCTCTTCTAGCGGCAACTTTTCTGTGTAAAAAGAGTATAATCCCAAAGTCAGCTGAGTTTAGGAGTAGCGTCTGTTTTGAGCCTTGATCAACTTTGAGACAGATTTATCACTTTTTCCATCACCAGAAAGAGTCGCTCTTAGGAATTTTAGTTAGCAGTCAGAAATTACTGAAGGTTTCCTGAGGAAGGTGGATGAAAGATTTACAGCATAGGTCCCAAATTCCTGTTAATGTGAACCCTGCGTAGCCTTGTCCCTTCTCAGAAGCTGCCCCTGACTCCTACACACACCCTTCTGTGTTGCCAGTGTGGTTCTCTGATCTTCGACTTGATCCTCTTCCTTCCCATCTTGAAGGCCTTCCTCTCTTCTTTTTCAAAACCATCCATCTCTATGTCTGTCAGAGATTTAAAGTTGTATGTAAGTTAATCATTTTATGTTTAAGCTTTCTTTCTAATAACTAGCTGAGATCAGCTGTACTCAGAGTGAGCGTGTTGATTTGGGAAAGGAGTTGAGTGATTTGGGGACATGGAATCCTTCGGGGGTTATATCTGAGAAGACATACTTGTGTTATTCGTTTTGTTATTCAAATATTGCTTTTCTGGGGAATTGAGAAAATTGTGAAATAGCAAAAGGAACTCAGGCCAGCATGAGATCCCATGGGCTGAGAAAGAATGTGGGAGGTGAGAGTAAAGTAGAGAAAAAGAAATGGGGCTATTTAAAATTTTGTAACATCTTAAAAATATGATTTATTTTCTGGGAAGAAAAGCCTAAAATTCATATTCATAAACCATTTTTTTCAGAAATTAAAACACTAGAATTTACCCTGCAAGTTTGTATATTCTACTGATCAATAGTAACCACGCGAATAATTGCTTATCATTCAGTTTGACAAAAGAAAGAAATGCTGTTCAATGATTGATGCTCCCAGTATAGTCAGAAGCTGTATCATTAAACTATATCTCAGGTAAAGCATTTCTAAGGGAGGCTCAGCTTCTATATCCCCATTTATTGGTTTCTGAAATGTAATATACAGATAGTACTTTCAAAAATTCAATACTGAAAAATTAGCAAATTGATTTGAATATCTCAAATTGGGGCTGTTACATGAACCTTTGCACATTCTGGATCACTGTGGATTTATTACTGAATGAGAGGACTAATGTGTACCACCAACTTAGGTCATCTCTTGTATTGATTAAGTTGAGTCCTATTCAGCCACAGGATTTTGCACTCAGAGTGTTTTTGCCTTTGCACTCTGCTTCATTCTTCGATGAGAATTCAGGGGGAGTTGGCTTTTTTTCCTTCTTTAGCTGATTACTCTTGGGAAAATCATGTTAGATTCTATAGGCCTATGTGCCTTGCGATCACTTTTTTCTTACTTTGTATCAATTATTCAGGGCTGCATAGCAAACCACTCTAAAACTTAGTGATCTAAAACAACAACAGTTTACTGTTTCTTACATTTAATTTGATTGGACTCAGCTGGATAGTTCTGAAAGTCTTGCTTGGGCTCACTGATATGGTTGGGCTCACTCATATGCAGTCATGTGGGAGCTCAGACAAGTGTTGGAATGACCAAGATGGTCTCACTCATATGGCTGATGGTTGGTGCTAGCTATTGGTTGAGGTGCCTTTGTTCTCCACAACACCTCTCATCTTCCAGTGGGCTAAACTAGTATCTCATAGCTTAATGGATTCTGAAAGAGCAAAAGTAAAAGTGCTAAGTGTTTTAAAGCCTGGGCTCAGCATCATTTCTGCCACCATTTTGCTGCTCACTCAGTCACATAAGGAGTCCAGATTTAAGTGAAAACAGATTACATCTCTTAATAAGAGAAGAAGCATGCACATGTAGGGATGAGAGGAACTGTTGGTACCCTCTGAAGAAAATTTATAACGTATTACCAATACAGTAGTTGTTACATTGTATTATGATTATTATTTCAACCTGTTATTGTCTGTTTACCCACTACAGTGTAATTTTCCTAGAGGGAGATTTATTATTAAACTTTGTATCTCAGGTGTGTTCACAGGTGACCAATAGTGGTCAGTGGCAGAGTGGACTTTCTGCAAACACTATTGATAATGGTAACATCGATATTAACACACACTTGTAGTTTAACATTTACATATAAATATCTTCTATTTTCAGAAAAAAAAACTTTTGAGAATCATTAACTCTATATTTAAAAGTACTCTTCTTACTGTAGCTTTACTTAACAGAATTCTGTTGGTTTAGAATTTCCCCTAAGGCTTAGTGTTTTTTGTTTTGTTTTGTTTTTTTAAATGGAAGACATCATAAAAATTACAGAAGGATCATTATTTTGAATTTTGTATCTTAGACTTGTACTCTTTGGCAAGAGTTGTTCTTTAAAGTGTTTTCTACTTCTCTGCCTAAGGGTAGGTTGAATCTTGTAAATAGACCTGTTTCTTCTTCTTCATGTATTATAGACTAGCAGGGGAACCTTGCCATGGAATACTATTCTAAATGAAGACTAGAAATTCAGGATGGCAATTTAAGTTAGCAGTTATGATATAGCATCTTGAAACTTCTTTCTTCCCAAAGTGTTGTCATTATGATCTGTTTCATTATTTAGGATAAAAGTCTCACTTATTCCATTTTACATTATATAAAGGTGCAATTATGACTTATTAAGTAATGCTTTCAAATATGTTCACTGCCTATACAAAGTATCCTACTGGGAGATCTGTGAAATGATAGGGAAGGATTGATTTTCTTCCTGAATTTAGGTATTATTTGTGTGCATATAGAACTTGAAATTTTTGGTAGTCTTTTCTGTAATTGAACCCAGTGTTCAATTTTCTCATTACTATTGTATGGAGAATAGAAGGCAGCATGAATATTTTAAGGGCTGTTCTTGGTTCACAGTGACCTGTGTATTTTTTCCCCCAAAGCCAGGGAAATAAAGCATAAAATATGAAGCTGTGATTAAGTAGTCTAGAAGTTAGGAACTTCCATGCAAAAAGAGAACGATTTATACAATTTTACCCCTCAGCAGTTATGCTTTTTATTTCCTCCCTAGTTCTTTCAGGTAAATGCTATATTTTAACAAACTTTACCTATGCAAATTTTTGCTATTTTTAAACCAAGCAAAATAAGTGATAACTGCTTGTTGCCAAGATAGCGTAAATTAACTCATTGGCCTCAGAATGTGTAAATTAATAGCAGCCCTCAGAAATCACACTCTTCAGCCTAACAAGAGTGCTACTCTTTAGGTGTAAACTTCAGGTGTCTATTCTAAGTTTCATTCAGAGAAGAGCTAATAAAATGACTAATGCTAATATCTTCTCAGGTAGGGCCCTGATCTTGTGTGAGCACATTTCTAGGATGAGGAGGATGAATATTTAATGGATGTTCCCATGGTATAAAATAAGATAATCTCTGACAGATGGTGGTTTTAAATGAGCACATTACAATAATTCAGAGTGGACTGGGCACTTTTATCTTTATGCCTTATTTAAAAAAATCATTTACAAGGGTGATGTCTTTTGTGTAGGAATTAATGCTAATTACAATGCACAAATGTATGTATTTTCATATATCACCCTGTTTTTTTCATCCGCATTTTAGAAGAAGGCATGGACTTCTTTGTAATCACCAACCATCACGTTTCATAGGATTAGTAAAGTAGTGGTTACTAATAAACATGTTTTAAAAACAGAAGGAAATGCCTTTTTAAAATTGCCTTTGTTCTTTTTAAAGTAGTAAAAAATAAATGCCAGTTGTGTTCTAGGATTGTCTTAAATTGAGTGTTTTGGGAGAAATCCTGCATCTTTTTTTTTTTTTTTTAATTTGGTTCAGGCATATTGTTGACCTAAGATTTAAAGGCCAAATTGGGCACACATTAGTCAGGAGGCAGTGACCTATAAGGAAAGGTTATCTTTCTCTTTCAATTAGCATAATGATCTATTAATAAACACGGAGGTATCAGATGTGCTTGCAACTTATTGCATATTTAGGTTCTCTTCATGTTTAGAGAACTGCTACAAAAACATATGGCATCAAAGACTGTTGATGGATGGGTGTCATTGCCTAAATGAAAGCTTTGAATCACAAATGTGTGTGTAAGTAGTTATTTTCTTCCATTTGTAAAATACTACTCTAAATATATATTCAAATTGAATAATATGCATAGCATAAAACAATGGTCCACACTGCTTCATGTGATGCTTGTAGAGGAAATGTGTGTTCTGTGTTATACAGGCAAAAATATACATTTATTTGACCTTTGTTAAATTTAGTAAAAGCCTTTTAAAATATGGTAAATGTTATCAAAATGACCAATGAAATAGGCATATTAAGTAAATTAAATGTTTAATGGACTTCATGGTGTGTGAAGTTTTCTGGAAAGGCAAATATATTTTTATTGTGCTGCTATATCTTTTTCCTTCTTTCTACAAATTAAAGTCTGAGTTAGCTACATCCTCATTTAATGATTTTACTAAACAAGATATAAATCTCATTCTCATTAAACAATGGAAATTTAATAATTGTATTTGTGTTTACTAAAGTCAGAACACCATGAAATTATAAAATATCTTTTACAAATAGCTCTCGCCTTTCTTACTTTTAAGCATAGTTGTACAATTTTTCCTGACATAAAGGTTACCAGGACAGGGATTATTTTCCCAGCTTCTGTTTGTTATTAAAATTCCTTTGGGCACATGTTTTTTATGTATTGGCTACCTTTATTGGTGCGCATTTAACACTACAAAAACTGGGGACAATTAAGTTGATTAAAAAAGCCATCAAAATCACGGTCTTATAGCATTGCCGCTGTAGATAGCGTGTGTCAGTATAGTCAGTTGGTTATAATGAATCCCTCACATATTTTTCACAGAAATAGTTAGAAAGGACATTCTAAAAGGGAAAAAGAGGGAGTGGCAGTACTTGAACATAGACCATCTATGAGAAAGAGTGGTTCCCTCGTGTCCTTATCAGTAATAGGAAATGTGATGTGCTTTGTTCTTCCTTAGTGAATTAGTGAATGAACAGCCTATTATATTACATGAGAACCACCCAGAACACATATTTTAGTCCATTACTTGAAGACAGTGTTTCAGGCTTGCAAAACTGTCTATATTTAAATTTTTCTTAAAACACTGAGAAACTTAAGTATATTGTCTTATTCTGTATGTCCTTCTCCTGTATGGAGCTACTTAATATGTTCTCTGGAGCTCTTTGCTAGGGAGTCTTCATTACTAAATAGATATCTTTCAACTGTTGGTATGAAGAGCTGACAAATTGGTTTTATTTACATCGTAAGAGTAATTTAAAAAAAAAGGAAAAGCAAAGCTCGTACTGAAGGAAACCTTGCTGCTTGGAGAAATAATGATCACTGGGAATTGTGATTTCTATAGTTTTGCTTATATTTACTATTCCTCCTATATTAAATATTTTAAATCTCTTGGGAATAGAAATTCAAATGAGATCAAGTATTGCATATCAAATTGGTTATTTTGATAACCAATTAATTGATAACCAATCAAGGTAAGTGTCATTCCTACTACTTAAACCACAATATGTGTATTGTATACTCTGAACTTGCTTCTCCTGAGATACCATCTGTTGCCGTAGGAAACATAATTTTATTAGAAGTATGAGGGATTGTGTGTCAAAGCTGATGCTTCGTATTACTATAATATGGGGTCAGGCTTGGGATTTAGGATGAAGTACTGATCTTAAGAAAGCCTTCCACTGAACAAGTTGTCATTTGAATCTATTCCTTTCTCTCTTCCCCAGCTCCGTGACTCCCAATAAATGATGCCTTGTTATTCTTGCCTGAAAGTAAAATAGTGTAGATTCTTCCCTCACTTATAAAGATCATCTCTAGGGTAACAGCCCCTTCCCCCTCCCCACTTCCAACCCAATAAAGAAAAAACATCCAACTTCCTATGGTCTGAGGCAACTCATATGAAAATATTATTTTTAAATAGGATGATCAATACATATCCATACAAAATTGGGTCATGGAGTTACTTATATTATAGAAGAGACCAATCATTTATAGGTATGACTATTCAAAAATTATTTTTTCAAAATCAAGGTTTTCTATTGTATTTCATGTTCAGCAGCCTTGATTCTATAAGAACTAAGAAGAGAACATTTGAGAGATGGGTAGCACAAGAACTATAAAAATTAACATTTTGTGTTTCTCCTCTAACCTTCCCCTCCCCCACATTCTTGGCATTCTCCAGTGCCTGCCACATTATTGTACTTTTCTGTAGGATTGTACCTTCATTATGTTGTCTCACATTTTATACTTTTAAGTTACAAAGACCCACAGCAACACCTTGATGGTATTGCCAGTTCAGGTAATATTTTCTCAACCTTGATTCATAGGGACAAATGCAGAAAAGGAGTTATGATCATTTATTCTGTTTTACAAATGTAGCAAAGAGTAATAGTTTACTCTTTATAAATGAAGGCAGTTGATTAATCCTATTAAGATAGAGAAGGTATAGTAGTAGCTATGATTCTGTGACCTATTTCTGAGTGGGCCCTTTTCCTCTACTGGTCTTGCCTCTGCAGCATTTTTACTTTCTGTGCTTTTGTTGGCAGTTTAAAATGTAAATCAAAAGTGGAATAAAATTAGAGTGCAGCTTGGTAGGGTGGAAAGAAAAGTGAGTGTGTCTGCAGTGTCCTCAGCAAATGAGTAGTTCCCAGTGTAGATATTCTACCTACAGACAATTAAGAGCTCTGTGTGGTAGGCTTCCTTTCTCCAAGAAGGAGGTGGCTGCTGGAGATGAGGACCTCCCATTGTGCATGTGCCAAGGAAAGCTGCAGTGGCTGCCATCCATTGTGTTGTTAACCACAGCAGCTCTCTGGTGCCACAGAAGAAAATGGGATGGTGGTTTGAAAAGAAAGGGAGGTCAAACGACCTGTAAAGAAGTGGAGATCACAGGGACACCTGGGTGGCTCAGTTGGTTAAGCCTCCAACTCTTGGTTTCAGCTCAGGTCAGGATCTTATGGTTTCGTGAGTTCAAGCCCCGTGTTGGGCTCTATGCTGACAGTGCAGAGCCTGCTTGGCATTCTCTGTTTCTCCCTCTCTTTCCCCTCCCCTACTTACATTGTCTCTGTCTCTCTCAAAATAAATAAATAAACTTAACAAAAAAGAAGAAGTGGTGATCACAGAAGTAGCAGAGTTGTGAGTACATCTCCCACAGTGAGTTATGTAACTCACAGACACTAGGTGGTAGGAACAGTGCCTCCTACATGGACCTTCTTTGTTTACAGTGGCTTGATTGTCCACATTTTAGTGTGAGAGGATAAGCAAGAGAGAGCACAAAATAGTGGCTGAGTTTTGAATCTCAACAACTTGAATTCGATCTTTCTGTCCTTTCATGATTCCCTTACACCATACCTTTCAGTATTTAGCTTTTCTGCCTAAAAGCTTTATCAGGGAATAAGAGACTAGAATGAAACATGTTTAGACAGAAACATGAATTAGTTAGAACCACAGTACTCTCACTTACTGTATGATCTTAGGCAGCTCTTTCAACCTCTGTGAGACTCAGCTTTTTTATATGTAGTGTGGGGATAGAAGATGCTTAGTTCTCATGGATGAGGTGGTTGATGAATTAAAATAATATTATAAGATTATAAGCATTTGTAAAGTGGATACTATTATTAGTAAAATATTTAGCATTTATTAACCACATTAGATGTGTTATTATCAGTATAGAAAAATGAGAGTTGACCTGTTAAAATAATTTATGTGACTCTTAGACATTATTTAGAAGAGAAGCAAACAATTTTGCCACTCTGAAGCTGTTAATTGTTTGTACCAAGATTTTGGGAGGAGAAATGTTAGGAATGCTCACAGGAACTCGGTGATCTCTACCACACCGTCATTAGGATCTTATACCCAAAGGAGGCTGTTTATGACATGGTTCAGGTTATTGATATAAATCATTCTCTTTCAGAATTTATAGGGTATTTTTCCTGCCCTAAACAAGACTCCAGCTGTAAAAGAAATATTTAGGGATGTTGAAGTGATGGCACCATATAAATAAAAATGCATGGTATATGTTACATAGCAAGTGCTCAACAAATGTTTTTAGGTTGACAGTACAAGAATGGGTGAACAAATTGACACATTCTCATGGCACCTCAGAAAGAGTAAAGCTTGAACTGTAATATGAAATAATTATATATGTCCAATTTTATGAAAAACCCCTTGTAGTCTTAAAATCATAAGTAATTTTGGGTAGCAGAAGTGCAAAGCAAAATCACTAGTTTCTAATCTTTAATTATGTATATTCACACTTAAAGCTGTGCTGTATTTAAAACTGTTATGATAATTTCATATAAAGGATAGAAACAGAAGTCTATGATAGAGGTTAACAGGTAGAGGTTTAGCCATACCAGCACAGCTAGGACTGCTGTATCATAAATAATACAGCCTGTTTTCTAGTTTTCTGAGGCTGTATACTCCAAACAGAGAACCATTAACTGTTGTGAGAGATGTCTAGTCATGCTGCAGTCATAGTCATTCTGGACATTATTAAGCTCCTAGAACGATGCCTTTTATTTCTTCACTCTGATATTATGTTGAAGACATAATCATATTCCCATTGTCTTTACGTTTATTGTATTCTCTTAAAGATGTGCTATTGTCTTTACCTGAAATAGCATCAAGCGTCTTTAGTTTTCTTAAAATGTCAGTGAAATTATTCTGAAAATTGAGCATCCATGTATTTAAAGCTGAACATAACAGATCTATGCAATACGATTTGTAATAATTCTTCATTTGCAATTTGACAAGTTGCATGTTTCCATCTGGCTTCTTTTCAGTTAAGAGAAGGGACAGAATGAGGTTTTGTGGAGTACTACTTGCTTGGTAGAACTTAGAATATACCTCCTTCTGAGCTGACAGCTGTTGCAGTATGTTCAAGAAGTATCCATGATTTCTTCCCTGTGGCGTCACCAGGTGCTGCAGTGCCTAGAGGAGTTAAACGTCGCACTAACTTTTACAGATGTCTTTATTGTTATCCACATGTAAGAACTCTCTTGATTAAAACTTTGGGCGAAGAGCAAATCAGTAATTAAACGAAGCAATATGTTATTGTGCATGAATTCTTTTTATATTTTTATTCCTTTGCTCATAAAGTTTAAACAAAAATGGAAAACTTTAGTGAATTATCAACTTTTTAAAACTATAGTGCTTAAGTCTTTATTACATCCATGTTTGTTCACTAGTTTCTAGTTTTTCTCCATTCATGATTTAACTTAATTGAGCATTTCATTGAAATATTTTTGTTGATAATTCTGCTCAGTTCAAAAAGAGTAAGAGGGTGATTACAAAAGTACAGCACAATAAGTTAATATTGTTTTTCTTTGATTCTAAGACATCACTGATTTAAAAACTGCTTTTCTTGGGAGAACACTACTGCATTAAGTATAATTATAAAATAGAACTTGATTTCAGAAGCTGTATTGAAATAAAAATGTAGAAATTAAGTGATACAAGTAGCTCTATATTATCAGGCACTCAATAAATATGAGATCTCTCTAATCCTTTTCTGTAATCACTAGATTAATTATGCAAGGAAGGTATCTTTAGCCCCTGTTTATAAATGGTAAATCTATAGTTTATCCTAGAGCTGAAGCAATTACTCAGGGCTCTACAACTAGTAAAAGTTAGAGTTGGTGCTGGTTGTTCAGCTTCCAAAATGCATATTCTTTCCACAATGCCAAGTATATACATAAAAATGAAAGTAAATGGTGCTTTCACGTCAAAGTGAAAATAATGCAGAAGAACAAGATGTAGCCAGCAGTGATAGCAGAATGCAAAATACATGCAATGACTTCTTATATACTTGATAAACACGAACCGTAAATTCATCTGTAAGTACTTTAGCAGCTAATACAAAAAGGGAAACACAACACAAGCATGAATCACTGGACCCATTGAGAAAAATAAACCAGCTACTGGGTAAAAGCTTCATGTTTTCTGGTACAATAAAAAATTTCTAATGTGGACATTCAGAAAGAGGGTTCTATGTAAATAGGTACTTTATTTTGTAGTACTAGTAAGTAGTAGTTTTTTACAGTATTTATTTGGGCTTGTAAATTTCACACAATAATGAATTTATTCAGGTATATAATCTTTTCTTAATTTTAGTGTCTCTTTTCCCTATACTTTCTTCCAACCTGAACCATTGTGAGTTTTATATCTTTTAGGTATGTGTATGCAATATTGTAGATCCAAGAGGGGCAACACTATATAACGATTGGAGGATGACTCAAAATTTTAGTTTCATAGACAACATGTAATCGGTTATATCCTGGCCTCTTGGAATTAAAAATGCTTATTACATCATTTTGTAAACATCATTGTGTTTCTCAAATTTGGAAAAATATTCTCTTAAACACACTATTTTTTTCTCAGGCTGCTTTCAGTAGAACTAGCAATTTTATTTCTTTTTTTATTTAAGTCAGATAATTTCATTACTTCATGGTCATATTCCTGGCAAGAGTTTATGTTTAAAACAGTTTTCTGAAAATTAAGATATAAAAAGAATTGTCATAAGGTGGCAGTATGTTTCAATGATAACCATCAGTATAGAAGGGATGCTTGTACCAAGTGGTTCCTTAGCCAATGTTGAGCTGTGCATAGAAGTTCACTGTACCTAAGTTGTTCTTTTATTTTAGGAAAATTGAGCAGCTATTTCTTAGAAAATATGTGGAAAGTTATCAAAGATCCTACTCTTAAATTTTACTATTACTAACTCCAAAGATTATTAGAAAATAGATTTAATAATTATTCAATGCTACTTAAAGGGAAACCTTTCCTTCATCCCATCTATGCCTGTATACAATGGCATAGCAGTGAAAATGAATGCTTTCTGTTATGATCATTGACATGTTTTAGTGATAAATGATAAGGAAATTTACATGTTCTAAAAATATATTTTAGGTTATAATCATTTTGTATGTTAAGTATATAATAATTATAATTTTCATTTTGGTGATATTGAATACAGGATTTTTTATACATGGTTTAATAAATGATATTTGTCTGTGGAGAAGTGATAGAAAGAATTTAAGCTTTTTAATGAAATGGACTAAGTTTAATTTCCTGCCTTCCCACTCATTAGCTTTGAGACACTGAGCTTGTTACTTTGCCTCTGAGATTTTTCTCATTAGGAATTTCGAGATAGTAATAATGCTTACTAAATAATGCCATTGAAAGTTTAAGTTAGATGATGTTATTGATGTACTTACTAAACTTTGAGATATTTTGTTAATTATTATTACACCTGCAGAAACAATTCCTTTTTATTTCTAAATACTTTCAGATGTGACCTTACTTTGTGATAAAAATTTGAAGTTTGTCACATTTTTTGTCACATTATTATGATGTGGTACATAATTGCTGCTTAACCATGCAGCCAAGCTAGAACAACAGAAAAACAAAAGCCTGTCTTGCTCATCATCCGTTACATATCAGTGCTTAAGCATTTGTCAATCCCTACCTGCATTATGAGTGTGAAGGATTATGAGTGTTACTAGGACATAGAGGACATGATCTCTGTCCTTAAACCATACTGTTTGGCTAGTAAATAAAACTGGAAAAGAAAGGAAGACCTATGTTTTAGCCACAGTTCTGCCATTAGCTAGCTTTGCAGTCTTGATTAAGTCTCTACAGCCCTGTTTTGTTATTGGTTAATTGAACTTGATAATCTGTAAGGTCCATCTGGCACTTCTGCCCTAAGAATATTTCATACTATGAATCTGCAAATAATTAAGCAACAAATTGCATGTTAGTGAACATGCAAAAGATATTTAAGGAGAGGACAAATTAGTGTGGGCTTGTTTGCCTGGAATATCTTTGACATTGTTTTCAAAGGACATACATACAGATGCCCATAAGCAAAAGGAAAGCCATTTTCATGACATAATCATTTTTTCTATCCCATAAGTAAAATAACAGAAACCTATAACATTAAAAAGCCTGGTATATTTTAATTTTAAAATATTATTAATGTTTTAAATAATCTGAGTAAATTAATCATTTTGGATTTCATGAGCAGCTGGTAGGTAGCAAATAATGAGTACCTAGGGAAGAAAGACATACAAATAAGTAATTATTAATTGCAATTATTAGTGGTTTAATCATGGTAAAAGTGTCCACACTTTATATAGATAATTTAGATAATTTCATTAAAAGTATATATCTGTCAAAAAACTTGAATACTGATTTATTTAAAATTTACATATGTAGCTTTTTCTAGCCCATGTGAATTCTTAGGGAGATACACCAAAAAATGTTGAATCTTACAAAAACAATGGCAACTAAATCTGATGGACGATCTAGTAGTCTTGAAGAAATGTGTACCAAGTATGTATGCATCAAAAGGAATTCTTCTAAGAAAAGTTTCATCAGGTTTCATATTTTGTTGTGCCTCAGGTTTATATCATATTAGGGAAGAAGATGCTTTGCTGCTCATACATGTTTGTTAATGACCTTACATCTGTGTTAATGAGGAAGCTGAGTGTCATTTCATTTGTACCTTTATTTAACTGCCATGAAAGAGAGTCTACTCTTGTTCCTAATTCCACCACTCTTCCTACTCTTTCTACACACAGACAGGTCTTGAAAATCTTAGGGAAATCAAATTATAAGTCTGGAAAAATGAATCAAGTCTTAGAACCTTCCTTGAAAGATAGCCCCAAGAATAAAGGTTTGGTTATGTGAAACAGATGAACCCTGGTAGCAGTGCTTATAACAGTTACCCATTATCTTCTGATATCCTGGAGCATACTAAGAAAAAAAATTAACCTTTACAGTAAGTACATAGACATGCACTTACCTTAACAGAGTTTTAGGACCTCAACACAGTCATGAAAGCATGACTTCTATGAAAAAAGAACAGAATACTGGCAGAAAGAAGACAACGGAAAGAAGTAAGACAGAATTGCTAAGAATCTAAAAACAAATAAACTCCACTTTGGAGACAATAATGAGTAGAATTATGGCTAAAGAAAACAAGTGATAAAAAGAAATTTGATCAGCTCGTAACTACAGATGAATATGATAAAGTGTAAAATAATGTGAGATAAATCAATATTAAGATCAAAATGATGGCCTATTATATGATTTCAGTGATTTACTCAGAACATGTTTATATTCTGTCTATACTAGATTTAATTCAGTTCTCTAGAGATACAGCAATTAACAAAGTAAAAATTGTACTTATTTCCACAGAGTTGACAGCCTGTGGATGGAGAATAAAGACAGGAACATAGGAATATGTAATATGTAAGAGGATGATAAACACTTTGAATAAAAACAAAGAGTAAGGGAGTAGAGAGTAGGGAGACAGAAATAAATTTACCCCAAAAAGAAAATAGAATAAGTGGACTGAAACAATAATGAAAGACATGATAGAAGAATGTTTTCTTTACCTAAAATGTGTAGCTTGAAGAAATTTCTTTTTGTTTTACTATTGTCTAGTCACATTTTTGTTCTAAATAAGAAAAGTTTTAACAATAATCTGGACCAAAGAAATAAATTGATTTTAAATTAGTTGGCTTCATACATCTTTTCAGTTCCATGTGTCAGAAGACAAGGGAGAAATTCTATCTAAAGAATTTTAAGGAAAAAATATATTATGTTCTAGTAATATTATATACAGCCAAAATGTTTATGTATAGAAGGGATAGAAAGATTTCCATAGACATTCAAGTGTTCAGAAAATATACCATATATCTCACCTGTTAGGAAAAAATTGGAAAATATTTCTCAACTGAATGAAAAAATTGAGATATCAAAAATGAGATTTAAAATATCTTTTGTACAGGGATGCCTGGGTGGCTCAGTCGGGTAGGCGTTTGACTTCGGCTCAGGTCAGGATCTCCCTGTCCGTGAATTCGAGCCCGGTGTCAGGCTCTGTGCTGACAGCTCAGAGCCTGGAGCCTGCTTCCAATTCGGGGTGCTTGCCAACTCACACTCTGTCTCTCTCTCTTTCAAAAAAAAATTACAATTTTTTTCTCAAAAAAAATTTTTTGTTGTACAAGAAAATGTAAAAGACAGGGTGCCTGGGTGGTATAGTTAGTTAAGCATCCAACTCTTGATTTCAGCTCAGGTCATGATCTCAGGGTCTGAGATCCTCCCTGAGCATGGAGCCTACTTCAGATTCTCTCTCTTTCTCCTTTCCCTTCCCCTGCTCCTGCATGCATGCATGCTCTCTCTAAAAAACAAAAACAAATCTCTTAAAAAAACATAAAAGACAAATATTCTTTTTTTTCAAATATTCTTTTTTTTTTAATTTTTTTTCAACGTTTTTTATTTATTTTTGGGACAGAGAGAGACAGAGCATGAATGGGGAAGGGGCAGAGAGAGAGGGAGACACAGAATCGGAAACAGGCTCCAGGCTCTGAGCCATCAGCCCAGAGCCCGACACGGGGCTCGAACCCACGGACCGCGGGATCGTGACCTGGCTGAAGTCGGATGCTTAACCGACTGCGCCACCCAGGCGCCCCTTTTTTCAAATATTCTTAAAAGAATAGACTATAATGTAAACATGCCAATATAATAATGATAATCTCCATATAAAACCCTAGACTGTAATAGTGAAGAATGAGCAATTATGGAGTAGGGAGGTGAAGGAAAGTAAATATGTACTAAATTTCTTGCATCAAAGTCAAATATTTTAACTGACCATGGAAAAATATGTTAACTTATGCTTACAAAGAAGAGCACAGAAAAATTAAAAGCAGTATATGTGCTTTGTAAAACATTGGGGAGACAAAAAATAAAGAAAAATGTTATGCACCAGTTAATATTGCATTGACATTTATAATGAGAAAACTATTAGAATTGGAATGCTTGATAGTAACCTAATGGTATGGGGGCAATATGATAGCAGTCAGCAAGTAAAAATTAAATAAAATTAAGATATCAAAAAAATGTAAATGATAATTCCATCCAAGAGCTGGTTCTTTGAAAAGATGAGTCAATTATTTACATAGAACAAACCAAATGGATAAAAATAAATGATATAAAAGAAAAAATTAAGAATATTAGGAATGAGGATATTATGGGATGCATCCATACATGCAGAAAAATTGTTACAGCTTTATAGAACCATAGACTACTATCATTTTTCTCTACACTTTTTTGTGTTTTAAAATTTTCAATAAAAACCATATTACTTTTAGGACAAAGACACTAAGTAAGGTTTAAAATTTCAAGTCTTCTATATTTATTTATTAATATGTCTTATGAAAATAAGTTCAGAGGAAATTATCTATTCATAATTAAGATTGTGAACTCTGAATTCAGATTTAGTTCCACCACTTGCTGGCTCCATTGCCCCATCTGTTAAATGAATTAATAACGATGTCAGCCTCCCAAGCTTGGTGTAGGAACATACAAAGGTACTCTATAAAGAACGTAGCAGGGGAGTGCCTGGGTGGATCAGTCTGTTAAGCCTCTGACTTCGGCTCAGGTCATGATCTCACAGCGTGTGGGTTCAAGCCCTGTGTCAGGCTCTGCTGACAGCTCAGAACCTGGATCCTGCTTCAGATTCTGTGTCTCCCTCTCTCTCTGCCCCTCCCCCATTCCTGCTCTGTCTCTCTTGCTCTCAAAAGTAAATAGTAAACATTAAAAAAGTTAAGGGATGCCTGGGTGGCTCAGTCGGTTAAGCATCTGACTGGCTCAGGTCATGATCTCATGGTTTGTGAGTTCCAGCCCCTTGCTGGACTGTGTGCTGACAGAGTGGAGTCTGGAGCCTGCTTCAGATTCTGTGTCTCCCTCTCTCTCTGCCCCTCCCCTCCTCGTGCTCTGTCTCTATCTCTCAAAAATAAACTTAAGAAAAAAATAAAGAAAAAACATAGCAGGTGTTGGGCACATGGTAAAAACTCAAGTGTATGTTCTACAGCGACTGTTAGTCGCTTAGAATAAAACCTTTCAATTTATTGCTTTGGAATTTAAAAAGGTAATTTAAAACTGAATTTAAACTTGTTAACTAGTTAATTAGGTTACTGATTTTCTGTTCTCTGAGGAGAAGGAAGTTTACCCTCTGAGTCATGAAAAATCATCTTTGCACAGCTCCTTTATTCAGAGACCTTCTATTGTCTTCAGAAAAACTGTCCTCTCATCTTTTCCTATATCTGTAGTAGAAGAAATACTTCTATCCTAAGTTTACTTTTTAAACCTTGCATTCTTAGTTTTACCTCCCCCAGGATCTTGATCCTCAGATGTACGCTTTTTGTTATTATCTAGCAATTCCCCTTTCTCTGCTTGCCACTTTTCCTCCATTTACAAGTATGTGTGATATACTCTATATAGGAAGTGTTCTAGCTTGACATTGCTGTCCTTCCTAGTTACCATCTGATCTGTCCTTCACATGTCAGACTGTTTTGAACACATCTGCATGTGGAAACTCTGCCTCTAATTCTTCATCAAATACTTCTTAGCACTGAAATCTTACATACACTTTTAATACACTCTATTGAAATTACTCCTTGGAAGATCACCATAAAATTCTCCAAATTCAAGTAGCTTCTTTATACTTCTTTATACTTCTTTATACTTCTTTATAAGTTCTCTGTAGAGACAAGATGGGATAAAAGGTAGAACGTTTTTGGTGTTAACTGTGAGCAGGCTAGATAACTAACTTTTATCTTCTAATGAGAGACAAGGGTACAATTTCTAGGTTCCATTAGGTCAGATGTGGATTCATCTTGTCCACTGCTGTATCACCAGGACTTTATACAGTGCCTGGGAACGTGGTGTAGATATGTCAATTTACAATACTTATTGTATATGGATGGCTCTTGAGAAAGTCTTCTCTTTTTTTCCCCCATTTCTTTATATTCACTGATGTGAATGAACAAGTGTGAGGGTGGTATAGAGAGAGGTGAAACAATTTTAAAGGACATGATTGGGCAGAAAGAGTAGAGAATATTGGTAAATAAATATTTATCATTTATATTTGTTATAGTACTATGAAGAATACAAGAAAGAATATACCAAAAATAATTATCTTTTACTTATTTTTCTATTTATTTGATTTATAAGCTTTCCTCTTATTAATAAGTGCAAATAAATTAAGGGTAAGAAAGGATTATTTAGCAGTTAATACTTTATAATATCAGAAAGTATTTTGTGAAACAAAATAAAAGTATGGTGCTTAAAATGGTTAGACTGCATCATCAGGTACACAGGTTATCCAATTTAAATCAGCTATTATTTTCTTTTCCTTATTCACTATTATTCACTTATTATTCCTTATTTACTCATTCATTATTTTTATTATGTAGAAAATCTTTAGTGCTAATTGACTGCCTGCTTATCATATTGGTATGGGAAATTGGAGGCATTCTAAATCTCCAGATGTAGTACCTATGACTAGTTTTAATGGAGACTGATGCATTTATCTGTTTTCAGTCAGTTGTAAGGGAATATGATGTCACATAAAATATTTCTGTCCAAAGCCATACCATAATTTTAGTTTTCTTGTGTTAGAACTTGTACTGTTGAGTAAAAGTAGTGCTTTATACACACACACAAAATATGCTTATTGGATTAATTCATTCTCCTTCACTCACTTGAAATACATTTGGTGTACATTTGTCTTTGTGTACATATATGAGTGTCTCTATAGGACATATTACTAGGGGTAAACTTCTGGGTAAAAGAACAGGAGTATTTTTTTATATATAAGTGTCACACAGCCTTTTAAAGTTGATAGTCACTAATAGATTATTAAAGTGCCTATGTGTCACTTATCTTCCAACATTGGACATTTTTCTTTTTGATATTCGCCAATGTGATGTGGGAAAAGTCACATTTTGATTTAAATTTAATTTCTTTGAAAACTCATTAGTTTAAGCATTTTTAAATATTAAAAATGGGTGGCCATGTGTATTTTGTCATAATTGCTGATTTATAATATTTATATTATAGTGTTATTGTCTATTTTATCTAAATACACACAAATAGATCCTATATGTAGATGTATATGTGTTTGTACATATGTATTTATTATGTTTTAGATCATAATGATTTAAGATATATCTTAAAGACCTAATAAATGTAAGGATATCTGAAGGGGACTTGTATAACAAATAAAGTGATACACTGAGTTTATGGATATCATATGCAATATATTTCATGATTTTCCTAGGCATGATCTCACATTTGTAGAGATTTATTTGCAAGAGTATTATGAAGTTTCCAAGTTTAATAAAATAGAAATGTTTGTTGTATTATCCAGTCAGCCTAGACAGAACCTGTGTCAGGAAGCTCTCATGCAAACACAGTGTATTTCTTAGTTACTCAAAACAGTATTTTCTCATGTAAGGTGTTAGCCACTACAATTATCTTCATATTCCAGTCATTGTGTTCTCATTCATATGTACAACATTAATTATGCACGTATGTATGTTTTTATATCCTAACTTGGAAATTTTCATACTCATAGAAAAAAACACATGCAAAAGTTTTTTTGTTTGTTTTTTTAAGGCTGAGTTTTGTTATTGAATTAGTTTATTAAATACACCAGGTATTTACTTGTTTCCATAACTTAAGTCATAGCATTTTATCGTTTCTTAATAGCTAAAATAAATATGCATACTCCTGTATCATAGTCCTATAAAACAAATGTATGTTTTCATTAACTAATGCACTTTTATTAATCAACTGTTGGGAACGTAGAGTCATACTGATAATAATGTTCATGTAAAATAAATAAGGCATGTGATCTCTGAACTCAGACAGCTTGCTTGCAGTTTAGTTATAGAAGTGCAGCATGAATGTGTTAACGAGCAGTGACCCTTTGCACTTGCAGTTCCTCCTGTCAAAATGTTTGCCCCACCAGGTCTTCCAATGGCTGGCTTTTTAATATCATTCAGGCTTAGTTCAAATATTTCCTTCTAAGGGAAGTCCCAACTACCTGATCTAAATGATACTCACCCCTATTAATCAATCACTGTGTTTCTCGTTTGTTTATTGTAAACCACTCATCAGGAGCTGAAATCGTATTGATCACTAAGTTGCTTACTGATATATTCCTATGTCCTTCCCAACCTCCACTCTCACCCCAAATGGAAGCTCCGAAGTAGAAGGATGATAAGTTCTTCCTAATGTCTCCTGTTTTCTGTTTTATTTCCCCAGATTATGTGTCCTTTATAAGTTATGGAGAAAAATAATGTTTGCATATTTTTAAGCACTGTCCCATTTGGAATAAGCAGTTAATATGTTGCAGAAATTTGAGAATACATGTATTCATATTTTAATGGCTAAGAAATATTTCTGAATTAAGTTCACATTTGATTTTGAAATGTTTTCCACAAAATATTTTAAGAACTAGTTTTGAGATCTTGTCCCATACTTTGAAAATGTGTTTTTTTTTAAAAAACAGGTTTTTCCAATCTAAAAAAGGAATGGTTTTTACATTCACAAATAGTCTCATAATTGTTTAAAGTTAACACATCACTACTTAATAACAGATGTTTTACACATGGCTTGTTAAATGTTCTTTTATAGCCCAGATATATGATGGAGATTATTCTATGCTTGAAGAATGTTCAAAAAATTGACAGTTTCTTTTAAGGTAAAGAAACCTATTACAACTTAGTTGAAAATTGCTGTTCCCTTGCTTTAGAAAAATGTGTATAATTGTATCGAGCTCTTGTATTCTTTGAGCATGAAAATTGTTATACCAGAGAGTACTTCATTCCTTCCAAAAAATTCTTTTCCTTCCTGCAGAATTGTGCTGGTAAATGGGAATCAAGGCGAGACCAGCAATTTCTAGATCATTTGTAAGAATCTGGGACATTCTGTCAATAGAGAGATGAATAGCTATAGAAAGGCCTCTTATAAGTTATACCTTAGTAATTTTTTTTTGTAATTTCATATGAAAACTGAATAGAGTTTTCATTTTTTTTAATTATTGCTATTTTTTATTTAGTGGGATTATGTGGTATGTCATGGTTAATTTTATAAATATTTTATTTCTCATGTCTTTTATTGCTATAATATAAAAAATATTAATTGTTTCTTAAGGTTGTATTTATGAAATTGATTTGGCTATAAGAGCTCCCATTTAACCTCCTCTTAAGTGGTAGACTTATACGGAGTTTTCTTACTAAGAAAATAGCATTTTGAAATAAATATTTGTGATTTTAGAAGTCCTACATGCATAAAAAATGGTTTTGCTTACAGCAAAAAATGTTGAGTATTTATTTCTCTTGTAACAGGAATTTAGCTTTTGTGATTGAATTATTCCAATTTTTATATGACAATAACTGTTCAACTATCTAAACTACAAAGAAAATGACGAAGTTTAGAATGTAAAAGGATACTTGAAATTTTTATATTATCATCACAGATCTTAACATGTGTCTTCTAAAATACCAATAAAAAGGATGAATGCATTTCTTTTACTGTCAATCTGTATTTGTATAAATTCTTGCCTATAGAAATACGTTTGGCAATGCTTACACAAAAGGAACATTTAGAATCGGTTAAATTGAAATAAATGCTGATAAGAGCAACACATTCAGGACAAACCTACATGTTTTCTGATTCCCAAGATCATAGTTTCATTATAGTAATTTTTTTTATTATTATGTTGAATACACACATAGACACATAGCAAATTTTAGAACACTATAGATTATATGTCTCCTTGCATTAAAAAATCTATATTCTTTTTAAACATAGGAGGCTATTTGTTCAAATAATTCCATGGTTAGAGACATATGTATGTATTTGAGAGAGTACTTCTCACATTCCCCAGACTTAAAAGGAACCGATCGCTCTTTCTCTGGGTTATCTTCTTTTTGAATTGAGCCATTATGAACTTATGCATGGAACATTTAAGTAAAAAATCAGAAAAACTTAGTGGGTTTTCTCTTAACTCTGCCAAATCTCATCTTCTCCTTGGTGCACTGGCAATGAGAAGACTGTTGAAATTGATTCTAAAATTATTGAAGATTTGGTTGTTATTTAGCTTGCAGCTGAGATTTGTAGAGGATTGATATGTGTATCAGTTCGCTATTACTGCATAACAATCTATTCCCAAACTCAGTGACTTAAAACAATAGCATTTATTATTGTTCATGAATATACTTATGTATCATGTTAGGGCTAAGTTGTGCAGATAGTTCTGCTGATCTTAACTAAACTCTTTCATATGCTTGAGGTTGGCTGCCTGTGGAGTCGTCTAGGGCAAGCCTTGACTTTTACAACTGAGATCTCCTCCCTGGTGGTTACTCTCACGCTAGCTCCATCAGGCTAATTAGGAATTGTTCAAATAGGAATGGCAAGTTTCCAAGAGATGGAGCATAAGCATGCAGGGTCTTTTGAAGCCCTAGGTTCACAACTGATACATAATTTGCCACATTCTCTTGGACACATCAATTCACAACATTAGCTTAAATTAAAAGAATAGGGAAATAGACTCACTTTTATTTATTTTATTTTATTTTATTTTATTTTATTTTATTATTATTTTACTTTTTGATGAGAGAACTTCAGAGTCACATTGTGAAGGGTGTGGATACAGGAAGGGGTAAAGAAATGGACCCATTATGTCATCAGTCTATTACAGACCACTTATGGCCTCAGTTACATATATGTCTCAAAAGCAAAATAATGGTAACTTCTAACCCAGCACTGCCAGAAGTCTCATCCAGTGCCAGCATCATGTTCATTCCAGGGTTTCAGAAACTAGTAAGTTTTGAAATGCTCCAAGCAGTCACTGGTCCATAGTAATTCTAAAATTATGCTGGAAAAATATTACCAAGTTCCTCAATTCCAAAAATAGGGAATGTTCCTTGATTGGCTCTTGGTTCTTCTCCCTGGAGTAACTTTCTAATTCATTGTTTCCCATGACCTCTCTGCATTCTTTGCTCTGCCTTCTGTGATATCTTTCCTAGTCTGTTGCTTTTCTTGGCTCTCGCTGAAGAAATGGTCCATTTTGCATGTATATAGTTTTCTTGGACTTATTCCTGCCCATAGAAAGTGAGAGGCCCAGAGGACGCTTTTCAGTTTGAACAATTTAAGCCACTTTTGTTACAGGTTGGTGGCTCTTTTACCTATGAAACTTACGTAAAACTTTGTGGGCTTTCTGTGTCTGGTTATAGCCTAATCTGCTACAAAAGCCAAATCACGGTTGTTTTTGAGAAATGTTTCTCTTTAAATATTTGGCCACTGCTATGTTTGGATTTGACATCCTTGAGACCACACCTTAAAGATTTTCAGAAGCTCCAATCCTCCTCTTTTCTTCCTCCACTGGACACCACTTAATTCTTTTAGAGCTCTAAGCAAAAGGTCTTACAGTCACAGCCTTGATTTGATTATAGTTTTTGATATATTAATTATAGTATATCATATTACTTTGAAAATCTTTTGCCAACTGGGAAGACTAGTGATGAGAAACAATTTTTGTTTTCCAACTTAGCTTTCCTTGCCTTCTCTCTATACTTTCTAAGCTTGCCAAATGGATAAGGGCTTTTTTTTTACTCTCTCCCTATCAATATACCTGACTATATGTAGTAAAACCAACAGACATTCTGAATGTATCACCTGAAAAACTATCTTGTCAAGGTCCATAAATTCATTAGTATATTATTTTGTTTTACATTTACTGTAAGAAACTATTTTACATTTGCTGCTACATAACACAGGTCACCATTTTTTCCAGGACAATTAGCTCATTGGTTTAGAACATATGTTAATTACTTGCATCCAGTTTTCTCACCAGTTGTCAATACTTCCCCAAGGATCAGGCTCTCCAACTTCTGTTCATGCCCCAAGCCCACCTGAGAGGTGTGAGATGTTGAATACAGATGGAATTTGGAATTCCTCAGGCAAATACATGATATTGACTACTACAGCTGCTTGTCCTCCACAGCTGGTTCTTTGTCCCCTGGGCTTGCACCTAAATCACTCAGATGTCCTGCCTTAGTGTAATGGGCCATGATTATAGTGGCCCTGAAGTGGTCCAATGGCCTGTCTGTAGCCATAGTCCATGGAAATGTATTAAACACAAGTTTATGAAAACATTTTGCTGGCATATATTAAATACTCAAGCAATGAAACGTAAACTGAGAAATCATTTTCTTTTCGCAAACTCTATAAAGAACACCCACACCAAGTTTAATGACGGTGGTGAAAAAAAAAAAAAAGCAAAGGATCTCATCAGAGTGAAAGTAAAGTGTTAGAGAACACTTAAATCTATGACTGAATGGAAGGAAGCTTAAAACATTTAAACTTTTAAACTTTAGAAAGGATGACTCCTTGTAATATTTTTGGACAGGGGAATATCATTGGACAGGAAATGAATGTATAAAGATTAGCTTGGTAGTGGTAGTAGATTAAAGGGAAGTAGTAGATACAAAATTGTCAAACATGTGAGAAAGTTAGTTCACATAGAAATTAATCAAAGGTATAATTAAGTCATGATATCTCATTGATTTTTCATTTTTTCATTCATTCATTCATTCATTCATTCATTCATTCATTCAACAAGTGTTTGTTGAATGAATAAACTGTTGGGCACCGTGCAAAAATGTGAGCTATAATGAATAGAATTAATACTGCTTTCAAAAATTTTTTAGGCTGCTTCAGATTCTGTGTCTCCCTCTGTCTCTGCTCCCCCACTAACACTCTGTCTCTCTCTCCTTCAAAAATAAACATTAAAGAAAATTTTTAAAAAATGTAGGGTATAAGAATAGACACTGTATAATAAATCTGTGAAATAAATCTTACACATAAAATATGAGAAGACATTCATAAGCCAGCATTGTAGGTCAAAGTAAAGTAGTATAAGTAGTTATTCTTAGAAAAACAGGATTTCTTTCTTCTTCTTTTCCTTTTTCTTTTCTTTTTTCTTTTATTTCTCTTTTCTTTTTCTCTTTCAATTTTTCTTTCTTTCTTTCTTTCTTTCTTTCTTTCTTTCTTTCTTTCTTTCTTTCTTTCTTTCTTTCTTTTTCTTCCAAGTATAGTTGATATACAATGTTATGTTAGTTTCAGGTGTACAACTTAGTGATTTGAAAGTTTATAAATTATACTATGTTCACCACAAGTGTAGCTACTGTCTCTTACATTGCTATTCCAGTATCATTGACTGTATTCCTTATGCTTTGCTTTTTATTCTCATGGTTTCCTCACTCCATAACTGGAGGCTTGGATCTTCCTCTCCCCTTTACCCATTTTTCGCAATCCCCACCCACCCTTCTTCCTCTGGCATCCATCATTTTGTTCTCTTTATGTATAGTTCTGAATCTAGCTTTTGTTTGTTTATTCATTTTTTTTAAATTCCATTTATGAGTGGAATCATATGATATTTGTCTTTCTCAGTCTGTATTATTTAAATTAGTGTTAATACCCTCTAGGTCCATCCATATTCTCTCAAGTGGCATGCCATCTCATCCTCTTTTATGGATGTGTAATATTTCCGTGTGTGTGTGTTTATACATCTCATTTGTAAAATTCAGTTTATCTATTGATTGACATTTAGGTTGCTTCCCTGTCTTGGCTATTGTACATAATGCTGCAGTAAACATAGGGGTGCATATATCTTTTCAACTTAGTGTTTTGTTTTCCCTGGGTAAATACCCGATAGTGGAATTATTGGATCATATGGCATTTCTGTTTTTAATTTTTCGAGGAAACTCCATCCTGTTTTCCATGGTGGCTGTACTAGTTTGCATTCCTACCAGCAGTGCACAAGGGTTCCTTTTTCTTTGCATCCTCACCAACACTTGTTATTTCTTGTCTCTTTTATTTTAGCCATTTTAACTTATGTGAGGTGATATCTCATTGTGGTTTTGATATGCACTTCCCTGATGATCGGTGATGTTGAGCATCCTATCATGTGTCCGTTGGCTATCTGTATTTCTTCTTCGGAAAAATATCTATTCAAGTCCTCTGCCTAGAGTTTAATCAGATTATTTGTGGGTTTTTGTTGTTGTTGTTGTTGTTGTTGTTGTTGAGTTGTAAAAGTTCTTTATATATTTTGGATGGTAACCCCTTATGAAGGAATGCCTGACTGGCTTAGTCAGTAGAGCATGCAACTCTTAATCTCAGGGCCATGGGTTTTAAGCCCCACATTGGGCATGGGGCCTAGTTAATATTAAAAACAAAAACAAACAAACAAAAACACCCTTATAAGGTATATGATTTGCAAATATCTTCTCCCATTCAGTAGGTTGACTTTTTGTTTTATTGATCATTTTCTTTGCTGTGAAAACCTTTTTTATTTTGATCTAGTCCCAAGATTTTAGTTTGCCTTTGTTTCCTTTGCCTTTGGAGTCAGACCTAGAAAAATGTTACAATGGCTAATATCAAAGAAATTACTGCCTGTGCTCTCTTCTAGGATTTTTTATGGTTTTAGGTGTCACAATTAGGTCTTTAATCCTTTTTGAGTTTATTTTGTGTATGGTGTTAAAAAGGAGTCCCATTTCATTCTTTTGCATGTAGCTGTCCAGTCTTCCCAGCCCCATTTATTAAAGAGCCAGTCGTTTTCCCATCGTATATTCTTGCCTCCTTTGTCATATATTAATTGGTCAATTAATATAAGCATGAGGGTTTTGTTTGTTTGTTTTCTGGACTCTTTATTTTTTTCCAACTAGATCTCTTTGTCCAGTTTTGTCTCACCCAGTTATTACAGCTTTATAAGATATCTTGAAATCTAGAACTGTGATACCTCCAGCTTTTTCTTTCTAGGATTGCTTTAGCTATTTGGGGTCTTTTGTGGTTCCACACAAATTTTAGGATTACTTGTCCTAGTCCTGTGAAAAATGCTGTTGCTGTTTTGATAAAGATTGCATTGACTTTGTAGATTGCTTTGGGTAGTATGGGCATTTTAACAATATTAATTCTTCTAATCCATGAGCATGGAATAGCTTTCCATTTGTTTGTGTTGTCTTCAGTTTGTTTTATTGGTGTTTCATAGTTTTCAGAGTAGAGATCTTTCACCCTCCTGGTTCAGTTTATTCCTAGGTATTTTATTCTTTTTGGTGCACAAATGGGATTGTTTTCATAATTTCTCGTTCTGCTACTTCATTATTAGTGTATAGAAACTACCAATTTCTGGGTATTAATTTTGTATCCTGCAACTTTATTGAATTCATTTAATACTTCTGGCAGGTTTTTTATGGAGTCATTAGGGTTATCTATGTATAATATCATGTTGTTTGCAAATAGTGACAGTTTAACTTATTTTTTACCAATATGGATTCCTCTTCTTTTCTTTTTTTTTTTTTTTTTTTTTTTTTTGGTCTGGTTGCAATGCCTCGGACTTCCAGTATTATGTTGAATAAAAGTGGTGACAGTGGACATCCCTGTCTTTCCTAATCTTAGAGGAAAAGCTGTGTTTTTCATCATTGAATATGACGTTAGCTGTGGTTTTTCATATATGGCCCTTATGTTGAGGTATATTTTCTTTAAACCCAGTTTGTTGAGAGTTGTTATCATGAACAAATGTTAAATTCTGTCAAATGCTTTTTCTGTATCTATTTAGATGGCCATATGATTTTCATCCTTTGTTTTGTTGATATGTTATATCATGTTGATTTGCAAATATTGGACCATCCTTGCATCCCTGGAATAAATCCGACTTGATCATGGTAAATGATCCTTTTACTGTATTGTTGAATGTGATTTGCTAGTATTTTGTTGAGGGTTTTTGAGTCTGTGTTCATAAGGATATTGACCTATAGCTTTCTTTTTTCAGTGTATGTCTTGTTTTGGTATCAGGGTAATGCTGGCCTAGTACAATGTTTCTGGAATCTTTTCTCCCTCTTATATTTTTTGGAGTAGCTTTCTTTAAAAGTTTGTAAAATCACCTGTGAGTCCATCTGGTCCTACAGTGTTAGTTTTTGGTAGTTTTTTATTACAGATTCAATTTTTTATCTGTAATCAGTCTGTTAAGATTTTCTGTTTCTTCCTGATTCAGTTTTGGAAGATTGTATGTTTTTAGAAATGTATTTATTTCCTCTAGGTTGCTCAATTTTGTGGCATATATTTTTTTAGTAATACTCTCTTACAATCCTTTGTACTTCTGTGGTGTTGTTACTTCCTTTTTGTTTCTGAGTTTATTTATTTTATTCATTGAGTTTTTCATGATGAATCTGGCTCAGAGTTTATCAATTTTGTTTATCTTTGCAAAGAATCAGCTCTTGGTTTCATGTGATGCCAGATTTTTTATACATCTAAGTGTAAAATATATACCCTATGCATGTAAGATTTTATATTCCCTTTCTCTATTCTCTAATTTTCTCATCTTTGTTTTTCTTTTCCTTCTTTCTGTACTCTTCTTTCTTGGGTCACTGTTACTTTTTATTTTATATTCACCTTTTTTTCTTTTCTATTATTCTGTTCTTTTTGTTTCTTTTTTTTTCTCAACAGTTTTATGACCTCTTCCTTCCAGTTTCCTATTCTCCTTCTTCCCCCTTTTCTCATGCTTTCCACCTTACCTGAAAAGATTGTCAGCAGTGTTCTCCTTATATTTTTTTAACATAATGATTATATCTTACTTTGTGTTCATTTAAAATTGATGAAATATGTAATAGGTATTAGTACAATTATAAACTGGCTGGAAAAAAGTAAAATTGTTGAGGATGTTTTCACACATGAAAAATGCATGCTAATTAAGCTGGTATGAATCTTTATTTCCAGGAAAAAATAAGATTCATAATAGATATTTTGGATGAATATTGAGAATCTTAATATGCTATTTGGATTTGAAAGTTCTCATTCCAAGTTCCCTGGAATAAATAAAAGTAACCAAATTAATAAATCATAATAAAATATGCACTTCCTACTACTATGCAAAAACCTTAATAACCAAGATTATTCAAGTCTGTTCAGCAAATCTGAGCTCTTACTCTATGTGAGAAACTAGGCTAGGGAAAGGAATATATTATTGGATATCATGGCAAAGTGCCTTCCTCTTTCTTCTTTTGATTGAGTTCAGAGAAGGGATAGGTTAGCTCTGAATAAGGTAATGAAGAATACCAGTGGAAGAAGTAGATTGGATGTGTTTTTGCCAGAAAGAAGAAACCTGAAGGGAATTATAGAAGAACAAAAGAGGAAAATAAATATAGATATTATTTGAGAAGTCCAAATTACATAGCATGAAGAAGCAATGGTTGCATTTAGGGGCAGTGAGTAGAAGATAAATTAGACTGTTTGTTCACCTAACATTCATTAACCCTCTACTACTAGTTGGGCACTGTGCTGGATATAGAGTGATATAGAAATGAAGAAAAGTGAGCACTTCTCTGAAAGGATTTTACAGACTAGTAGGAGAGACAGTTGTGCAAATAAACTCATCTAACCAAATATAGAAACAGACGAAGGTAAGGCACAATGAAAGAACTGGCCTTTTCTTTCTTGGTTAGGAAAGTTAGAGAATGACCATTTTGCTGGGAGTTGTTAACGTAGATGAGGAAATAACATTTTGAGCACTTACTCTATTACAAGACATTCTGCTAGACTCTGGATATCTGATGTCCTTTAGTCCTTACATAACTCTTATCATTCTTACAGATTAGGAAAGTGAGGCTCATAGTAGTTGTGACTTGTCACATAGTAAGTAGAAGAGACAGGATTTGAATCCAGATCCATTTGATCTTTAAGATAGTACTATTGCTGTTATTATATTTCAGGAGTCTGTGCTTGATTCGACAGTTATTAAAAGATAGTATGGCAGTCATGCTTAAAACAAATGGGGATATACACTCATTTTGAAAAGGGGTAATACTCTGGGGAATAAATAATAACGAGGCTCTCTATTAGGTAGATTGGAAGGAAAGGTTGTAGATAGGTATAAATATGGAGAAAGAATCTGAGGAGAGACAATTCAGAGAAAAAACTAAAGAAGTTTTGTTTTGAACCTATGATATTGAAAATATGGAAACTAATGAAGTCAGAGAAGAGCTAGGGAAGAATGGATTTCTCCATTCCTTCTATTACTTATTTGTTCATAACCTCATCATTCCTTGGCAGGAATATGAAAATAACTTGTTCATTCTTTATACTGCCACCGGAATTGAGTTTCTAAAGAATCACCTGGATAGTAACCTTGGATGACACACCATTATCCATTATACAATGATGTGTAAAGTCCTTATCCCAGAACATAAATGTTTTAGTCTCTGTCACTCTGTGCTGCATTTTATATGAATTCCCAGTGCTGTGTTATAATTTACTAAATTTCTTTTGAGTACATCCTGTCTAGAATCTACGCCATCAATGATATTTTCATTTCAAAGACAAAATTTTATATTTCCAAAATTTCTATTTGGTTCTTTTATTATCCTCTCATTTTTCTTTTATTTTTACTTCTATTTGATTCATACATTTTTATTTTCTTTTTAAGTGATGGTATCCACTCTTTTTTTATTATTTTATTTTATTTTATTTTATCTCATTATAAGTTTATAAACATAGTAGCCCTAAGGAAGTTTTTCAGATTATTGTTTTCACTTTGTAATAAATTCAGTTCTAATTACTAGCGGTCTTAATGTGACTTTTTCTTTGTCTGTTTTTAGAAATTTTATGTATTTGTGCATCTTGAGTGATTGTTGTGTTCATTTGCTTTTCTCTTGATGACCTCTCCCTGTCTCATCTAGCAACTCCATGGTTGCCTCAATATAGATCTCAATGTGCTTTATCTAGAATAATGTCTTAGATCAGTGGATCTTGGAGTAATCTCATAGTAATATTGTGTTGATGTATCTGTGGGAATCACCATGAGGGATGGCTTGACCCATGTCTTAGATTCTAATATGTATTGTCTTCCTCTTGATTCTCTTTGTCATAGAGCTTTATGTAAGTCTCTATAAGTTAGCACATTAATGTTTTCCTAGCCCCTTCCATGTGAAATGTAGTGCCATCCATCCAGCCCATGATTTTAAGCAGGGAGTCTTATTCCAGCCCCCTATTTAAGGTGGGATACTTGGTCTCAATTACACCAAAATAGTTCATTCTAGACTATGTATGCTTTCTTTGAAACCTGGAGACCATCAGGCCTGTTGCTTCAGTTCTGCTTGCTATGCTACTGTGTTTTTATTTCTTTTCTTATCCATTGAGCTATCTCAGTTATGTGTGTGTGTGTGTGTGTGTGTGTGTGTGTGTGTATGTAATATGGCTATATGTTTTAAAAATGAAGATGAGCTTCCAATCAAAATTTTACAATATAATTTTATTAAAAATTCTTAAAGGAGTAGTTAAAGTTACTTTTAATTCAGACTAGATTTCCATGCCTCCCCCCCACCCCACTTTTCTTCAAGCTACTGTCTGTCAGGTACCTGTTACTCTAACTCTTCTGAAGACTTGAGATATTCCGTGAATATATCTGAATATATCATGTAATTTATTTTTTTTTCTTTTTCTTCTTGGGAGAGAGAGAGAGAGAATAGGGGAAAAGGGCAGGGGGGAGCGAGGCAAGGGAAAGAGAATCTTAAGCAGGCTCCATGCTCAGTCTGGACCCCAATGTGGGGCTTGATCTCATGACCCTAGGATCATGACCTGAGACGAAATCAAGAGTTGGACACTCAACCACCTGAGCCACCCAGGTGCCCCACATCATGTACTTTTTTTGTTCCATGCCTTTGGTTCCATGCCTTCCACCTGAATACACACTTGCATTCTGTCAAAGTCATTATTCTTTAAGACCCAATTCAAAAGCCATTTTTCATGAAATACTTAATTGCCTTGGTTCTCCCCAATATGAAGTTATTCCTTCCTTTATGCTTGTGAAGCATTTTGTACTTTTTTTTATCATATTGCATACACCCATTGGTTGGGTGTTTAAATATCTGATGCCCAACAATATGGTAATTGTGTGAAATTATAGGTCACATTCTGTTCATCTATGAAACCTTGGTGTTTAGTATGGTTTTTGTCACATGGTAGTTACTTAGAAAATCCCTGATAAATAAACACATTGTTACTACTGAAACAAATGAATTAGTCATTTCGTTAAAAAATTTTTTTTAATGTACAGAAATCACTTGCATTCTTATACACTAATAATGAAGCAACAGAAAGACAAATAAAGAAACTGATCCCATTCACAATTGCACCAAGAAGCATAAAATACCTAGGAATAAACCTAACCAAAGATGTAACAGATCTGTATGCTGAAAACTATAAAAAGCCTATGAAGGAAATTGAAGAAGATATAAAGAAATGGAAAAAAATTCCATGCTCATGGATTGGAAGAATAAATATTGTTAAAATGTCAATACTACCCAAAGCTATCTACACATTCAATGCAATCCCAATCAAAATTGCACCAGCATTCTTCTCGAAGCTAGAACAAGAAATCCTAAAATTCGTATGGAACCAAAAAAGACCCCAAATAGCCAAAGTAATTTCGAAGAAGAAGAACAAAGCAGGAGGCATCACAATCCCAGACTGTAGCCTCTACTACAAAGCTGTAATCATGAACACAGTATGGTATTGGCACAAAAACAGACACATAGACCAATGGAATAGAATAGAAACCCCAGAACTAGACCCACAAACGTATGGCCAACTCATCTTTGACAAAGCAGCAAAGAATATCCAATGGATAAAAGACAGTCTCTTTAACAAATGGTGCTGGGAGAACTGGACAGCAACATGCAGAAGGATGACACTAGACCACTTTCTTACACCATTCACAAAAACAAACTCCAAATGGATAAAGGACCTGAATGTGACACAGGAAACCCTCAAAACCCTAGAGGAGAAAGCAGGAAAAAAACTCTTTGACCTCAGCCGCAGCAATTCGTTACTTAACACATCCCCAAAGGCAAGGGAATTAAAAGCAAAAATGAACTATTGGGACCTCATGAAGATAAAAACCTTCTGCACTACAAAGGAAACAATCAACAAAACTAAAAGGCAACTACAAAGGAAACAATCAACAAAACTAAAAGGCAACTGATAGAATGGGAAAAGATATTTGCAAATGACATATCGGACAAAGGGCTAGTATCCAAAATCTATAAAGAGCTTACCAAACTCCACACCCGAACAACTAATAATCCATTGAAGAAATGGGCAGAAAACATGAATAGACCCTTCTCTAAAGATGACATCCGGATGGCCAACAGGCACATGAAAAGATGCTCAACGTCACTCCTCATCAGGGAAATACAAATCAAAACCACACTCAGATATCAACTCATGCCAGTCCAAGTGGCTAAAATGAACAAATAAGGAGACTATAGATGCTGGTGAGGATGTGGAGAAACAGGAACCCTCTTGCACTCCTGGTGGGAATGCAAACTGCTGCAGCTACTCTGGAAAACAGTGTGGAGGTTCCTCAAAAAATTAAAAATAGACCTACCCTATGACCCAGCAATAGCACTGCTAGGAATTTACCCAAGGGATACAGGAGTACTGATGCATAGGGGCACTTGTACCCCAATGTTTATAGCAGCACTCTCAACAATAGCCAAATTATGGAAAGAGCCTAAATGTCCATCAACTGACAAATGGATAAAGAAATTGTGGTTTATATACACAATGGAATGCTATGTGGCAATGAGAAAGAATGAAATATGGCCTTTTGTAGCAATGTGGATGGAACTGGAGAGTGTTACGCTATGTGAAATGTCATACAGAGAAAGACAGATACCATATGTTTTCACTCTTATGTGGATCCTGAGAAACTTAACAGAAGACCATGGGGGAGGGGGAAAAAAAGAGGTTAGAGTGGGAGAGAGCCAAAGCATAAGAGACTGTTAAAAACTGAGAACAAACTGAGGGTTGATGGGGGGTGGGAGGGAGGGGAGGAAGGGTGATGGGTATTGAGGAGGGCACCTGTTGGGATGAGCACTGGGTGTTGTATGGAAACCAATTTGACAATAAATTTAATATTAAATTTTTTTTAACGTTTATTCATTTTTGAAAGAGAATGCGAGCAGGGGAGGGGCAGAGAATGAGAGAGACACAGAATCTGAAGCAGACTCCAGGCTCTGAGCTGTCAGCACAGAGCCCAGCACAGGGCTCGAACTCACGAGCCGTGAGATCATGACCTGAGCTGAAGTTGGACGCTTAACTGAGCCACCCAGGTGCCCCAGTCATTTCTTTTCTTAGTATCATCTCAGTTTGGCATTGTGAGCTTACCACCAATTTATATATGTAAAAGATTGTGGAAGGTGGCAAGACAGTATAAAATTTTTTGTCTTACAAGTATTAATCTAAAACAGAACATTTTTAAAAATCAGTATGTAGTGGTTTCTACATAGTATTAAAAACATAATTCATTACTTATCTTCTAAATATACCAAGGTTAGTTTGGATAAATGCAAATTTCTACTCTGACATTACTTGATGTCTAGAGGGAAAGAAAATATCAGACAGTTATAAGGTTAAGAAGAAGCCATATGGATAAATTTGTTAGATTACTTAAGAGTTAATAAGTATAACATTAGAAGCCAAATGGGCATTGAAGATTCAAAAGCCAGGATTGTAGCAATTTTAAGAAGCATAGACTAGAATAGGTTTGTGTCTGTGGGATTTAGTAATGCTGGTTTATAGGTAGGGTAGTAAGTAAACGTAACATAATCCATAAGACTTAGCTCCAGGGAGGCATGCTACACATTTGTGGGGTAGGTATGGACACTAGCAGAATATACAAGTGAATAAGTGTGTTTTGAATAGCTACTTGTGTTTAACACTTTATGTATTTCTAATGATTCTAAAATAAGTATTATCTCATTTCTCAAATGGAAAATGTTAGACAAAGAAAGATTAGATGGCTTATCCAATCCCCATAACCTCCTAGTGGCAGTGACAGGATATAAATCCCTATTTTCTGGCCCCACTCAGTATTCTTTTGATTATTTTGTGGTACACTTTCTAGAAAAGAAGCTTGATGTTTCCTTTGCTGGGTGCTAAAATGGCATGATGTAGATAGAAATAAATGTAAATTTCTTATTGTAGTATAGGTAGAGGAGATCAGTTCCTTATACCTAAAAATGGAATTAAATAGCTTTTTTAAGGACTTAATCCAAAATTAAGTCAGACTGCCAAGAAATACAGAGTGGAGAAAAGTGATCCTCATCACTTAATGTAGCTGAACATTTTGGACCTGAACACAGTTGTCAGATACTTTACCATTTTTATTGCTGTGGATTGGATTTTTTTCAAATTCTTCATTTTCCTTTTAAAGTAACAATTTCCACACTGCTAATGAAATTTTAGGAGAGGTATCACTGTAAGTTTCAAACTATGTTCCGTTTGTTGAAATATTTTTTCTCATTCAAAAGAAAATGTTCAGAGTTTAAAATTTTGGTGATTCTTCTTTAAGAAAAATTTTAATGTTTATTCATTTTTGAGAGACGGAGAGAGAGAGAGAGACAGAGCACCAGGAGGGAAGGAGCAGAGAGAGAGGGAGACACAGAATCTGAAGCAGGCTCTAGGCTCTGACCTGTCTGCACAGAGCCCAAAGCCATGGGCTTTAGCCCACAAGCTGTGAGATCATGACTTGAGCTAAAGTCGAATGCTTAACCAACTGAGCCACCCAGGTGCCCCCAAATTTTGGTGATTCTTTATCGAACTTCCCCCCAACTGAAAACTGAATGTGGTCCTTGTTACTGTTTTTTGAAAGATTTTTACTGTCATAATATCTTAACATTTGAGAAACATATGAAGAGAACATCAGATCATGGTCTTTTTGTACTAGAAGTCACCTAATTGCCTACCCATTCCTGAAAGATAAGAAAACTGAGACTAAATCAGGTTAATGCTTTGATCAGAGTTGTATAATTTGTCAGTAACAGAATAGGACCCAGAAAGCACCCTTTGCTCAGTGCTTTTTCAATGTAGAAAGGCAGTTATGAATTAGATTCTTGAATGTGTTTTCCTCTGAGAGTTTATTTTTAAGTATATTTGCTTCATGACTGAATCACTGTGTGATGGGAGATGTCTATAAATGATATAATCAGGGGCAGGTGTTCCTTTTACTTCGACAGTGTGCATTATGGGAATTTAGTAGTGCAGACAAAAAAATGTTGAGGTCCAAACTTCCTTCATTTGATAAGGGTATGTGGAAAATGATGATCATTTTTCCCCCTAAAGAGATTACAGAATTTATATCCCTTTGGAATCCACAGTGAAACTTCGAAAATACTACAAATATTTCTTTTGGAAGCAGATGTATGTAATATGCTTGTTTTTCAAATTAGCTGATCATAAATACTTTATATACTGTATTTAGTACTGAATTATAGCTCTCTAAATTACTTTTAAGTATATGAAAAGAGGAAAGTCTTAACAAGGCAAAAATATTTCTGTTTGTAGTAATGGGAAGTAAATTACCTTGTAAAAATTTTAATTTTCCCAAGGTAAGAATAATACAAACCCTCAAAATTCAAGCTTGTGCATAGTCCTCTTTTTATTATTATTATTACTCATTTATTTATTCAGCTGACATTTGTTGAGCAGCTGGTATGGCTAGCTGCTGGAAGTACTGGACTAAATCAGCAGTCTCTCTGCCCTTGTCAGACACCCTCCCCCTCACTCTCCTGCTCCAGACACCAGGATCTTCCTTCAAACCCTCCAACCTGCTGAGCCTCCTGCCATCTCATGGCATTTGCACATCTGTTTCCTCTGCCTCCTCCTTTTCTCTTCTCAATCTAGTTGATTTCTACTCATCCTCGAGATGGCAGGAAGAACTTCCAGGATCCCTTAATCCCATTGCTTTATGCTATCACAATTCATCTTTGTTTGCAGAGAAATGTTTGTTTGTTTGTTTGTTTGTTTGTTTGTTTAACTCCAAGCTACAGAAAGGAAGTATCTGTGTCTGTTTTAGTAGCCATTATTTTCCCATGGCCTTGCACCTAACAGGCACTCAAACAATATTTGTTGAATGAATGATTGTCCTCCTGAGACCTATCAGCTATTTGTGGATGCAGTTAATTAAAAAAAAATAATTATATAAAAATGTGAAAAATGTGGGGATATGAAGAAGTAAATTAATAACCTTTAAGAAGCGAGGAGGTAATTGAGGAAGGCTTCTCAAGAGGAAATGCTACCTGTGTTATATCCTGGAAGATACCCAGGAATTTGTCAGATGAGGTGTATGAGTGAGGAATTATGCATTTTGTATTAAGGGAAAAAGCAAAAACAAAGGCAGGAAAATGGAAAGAATATAATATGTTTAACTAAAAATACTGCTTTTGTATTAGCATTACCAAAATCAATATTGTACTGTCGCCTTATATATAGAACTTTAACAACACCTCTTCAATAAAAAAAGATTTATGCATCCACTATGCTGGGAGAATAGATTAATATCTGCCTAGCTTGCAAACCAATTTCTTCTCAGTGGGTTTGTTCTGAGAAGTTCACCTTAAAAAAATGGCAAGATGGGAAGAGGTGGGACATTTCACAGCTTGAATGAAAATGTGGTACATAAGAAAAATGTATTCTCCAAACTTATTTTTAAACAAGTTTCTCTTTCTCTTTCTGTATACTTAAAGTTGAAAACTTAGGTGTCTCATCATATGAAATTCATGTATTGGAAGAATATCCATTTTAGGTGTGGGAAATAAAGGAGTCAAAAGAAGTATACCTCTATCACAGAGTTTCCCTTGACAAAGGGAGATTCATTTGCCTCCCTGACTACTCCCACCATCCTAGGTTCTAATGCGTCTTTTCATTGTTGACAAATTAGGTTTGCCTACACTGACTACCCAAATGTGGAATTGGTTACTGAAGCAGTCTCATCAAAACTGTTATTGATGAAGTAAAGAAGAGATCACTTGGAGAAATGAAATAATGAGTACCAAGTCACTGCTAAGTGTAACTCATCATGCTATGTATCTGTAGACATGCTTGTCTCTGTGGTGTGGCTGCTAATTTCATTAAAAACCTTATGGATGCACTAGCACTTATATCTTACATATTTTATTCCTCATGATCTCTCCTGGTTATACTTTTTTTTTTCAAAATTATACCACTTCACTTCTGTATTCTACAAGCTCCCTTGAATTGGCTTGGAAGATATTTTTCATTTATGTTTTTCATTTATTGAGCAGCTACTATGAGCATGATGTTGTTGGTGCTCTTCATAATTATCTCATTTAATTTTCACAGGAACCACGTGGTAATTATTATTTTACAATTTCACCATAAAACTGTGCTTCCCAGTAGCTACTGAAAAACAGTGCTCATTTATTCCATTGTATTCTCCATTGTTCGTAGATAATCATACATACAATTTACAATGATTTACGTTATTGAGCACTTATAAGGCAGGCACTAAATGTTTTACATATGTTAATTTTTTTAAAATCATCCCTATAATGGTATGATGTCTAGCCTATAATTAGCAAGATATAGGAAAAAGTTGGGGGCACAAAGAATTTAAATAATTGTTCTGGGATCACAAAGCTAATAAGGATAGAGCTGGGTTTAAATCCAGAATCCATCACACTACATTTTCTTTTATGGTGTTTTGTGATAAGTACTTAATGGATTGTATATGGGTAAAAGAAGAGAGATCAGTTAAGAGATGATCTGTTTGCGACTGAGATGAATCCAGAAGTAGTTGAGCAGAGAGCTCTATGCCACTTTCAGTAGATGGTAGTAAATACTTCTAGTCTTTCACATATCTTCCTCAAGTTCTATATTTCTTGGCCTGCCCATAAGAGACACAGACACACGCGCGCACACACACACACACACACACACACACACACAGTCTGAAGAAAAAAAATCCACTTATTATATTTTTAGCGTTATATTGGTGTTGAAGCTAGAGGAGTGAACAGATGGGGGTACCTCTAAACTTGGGGGGCAAGTCTGTGTATCTCTCACCTCTCCATTACCATACCTTCGCATCATGAGAATGTATATTCATGAGTCTGACTTCTTCACTGTGAGCTTCTTGAAGGCAGAGTCCATGTCTTGTTCATATTGGTATCTTTACCATCTACCTAAATACCTAGCAAATAACAAATGCACTGTACGTATTTGTTGATTGAGGAAGTAGGGAAGGAAGGAAAGAACAAAAGAACAAAGGAAATAATATGTTAAGATTCCACAGACCATGAACACATTTAAGTTCTATTACCTTCACTGGAATTCTTCATTCAGCTTTCTTAAATTTAATCGTGCATGTAACATACTATGACAACATTGTCAGTGTTATAATGAGAAGCATAGTCAATGGAATTTTCCATTTTTACAAAAATATATATTATTTGCCCCTAGCTTTTTTATTTTCCTATTTTTACAGTTTAAATTGTATCAAGCTGTAGGCAGCTAATTTTGATGACTATGTTCAAGGTATTATTTCTGAATTAAGCTAATTTTTTTTAGAATAATTTTTTGTAAGAATGTTCTGATAATGATCAGGCCATTTTCACATTAGTTCCTTTACCAAGCAGTGCCATTGCTTGAAATTTTGGTCCACCTTAAGATATGAATTAAATTGTGAAGATTAAGCATTTATATTCTTATCTGTTTTTCTCCCATATTCATTAATTTCCTGAAAGTTCTGCATATTCTTCATGTGCAATGTCAGCATCAACTCTTAGGCATAAACTCCTAAGGACTGGAATAATGTCTAAGTTATTTCAGAGAGAACCTCATAGGGAGTAATAGTGGTCTGCACAGCAACTTTAATGGGGACATTTTGGCCTTTACTTTTTTTTTTTTTTTTTGCTGCAGTATATAATGTTCCAAATGTTGCATAGTGACATAATTATTTTGGGCTTGGTCATGATTATAGATGTCAAATATGTTTTTATTTTATCTATTATGACTTCTATTTGTGATATTGTAGAATGTTTCTAATTGCTTTTATTTTGTCTGTCTGGTATTTCTGTTGGAAAGACTGATCTTCCTAATTCCTTGATGGGTAATTTACATATAAGAAAATGCTTTGTAAAGATATCAGGATCTGCAAGTATTATTGCTGAGTACTTTGTTAAGTAAATGAGGAGTTTTGTTAGATTGTTTTTTAAGGCAACCATTTATGGAATATATAGCATAATAATGCTGTAACATGCATGGCTTTTATCTGTTCTATCAGAAAATCTTTCTCAGGTTCTCTGGGGCTACTGGCTATCATTACAAGGAAAACTACTAGAGAAATGAAATGATGATGCCTACAGGCTGGGCTTTGGAGAAAGTCAGACCTGGATAAGAGTCCTGAATCTGGATTTCACAAACTGTGAGGCAAGCTCTGACATTATCATATGCTATTAAGATTTTAGAATGAAATAGAAGAGAAAACTGTCAATCACAGACCCTTAGGGTATTTTTATTAACTTCTTAATGATCACCAGGATCACAGAAATAGGAAATAAAATATTTCAAACCTAAAACAGAGAAGGGAATTGTGTACCTTATTGTCTTTATCTTTAAAGTGAGAATTACAACAGTACCTATCCCATCAGGTTCTTGTAAAGATATAGTGAGTTAATATTTATTTCTGCCTCATTGAGTGAATATGAAGATTAAATGAGATAATACTTTTAAAACATGGCATAGCGCTAGCATATAGTACTAGCTTTAAATAAATATTTACTCAATAAATTAAACAAAATATAAACATTTTCCATATTATGTGTATATTATTTACATAAGTGTGAAGAAAAATTATTAAAAGATATATTTTTTCCAAACATTAACAGCAGTAACTGGAGTTATTACTAAAATTCTGGCTGCCTTTTTTATCCAGTTTCAAATTAATCTATTTCCAAGAAAACCAACAGCAAAGACAAAGGAACACAACTATTTCTCACTGAAAGAGGAAATAGAAGAGACACCAGGAAAGTGAACCAGCTGTTGCATTCCAATGTGATAATTGCTTTGATAAAGGAACCCACAGGGTGCTTTGGGAGATTGGAATGGCAAGAACCAGGGAGCTCCATGAGAAACACCTAAACTGAATTCTGAAGCAGGCTTCAAGTGTGGCTTTTGAGGCAGAGAACATACTGGAATGCTTAGAGGCTGAAAAATGACTTGTGCTCATAGAACCAGAGGGCTCTAGAGTAGGACAAGTGGTATAGCTGGAACTGTAGGAATGAATCAGGTAGGAGCCAAGGCTTAAGGGTCATTTTGTCAAAAATTCTCCTGTAAGCAGGAGAATGTCATGATCTTTAAAAAAAATTGTGCTGAATACATTCTTCTTTTACTTAGGATCATCAACATAGATTCCAATTAGGAATGAATATTTAAATTTAAATTTAATTTAAATTAATTGTGTGCAGGCAGGTGTTTACTTTTTGAAAGGGGGAAATGACATCCTTTTTATGGAGGAAAACTTTTAGATAAATTGTGTAGGTTGCACTCATGAAACTGAATAGTTCCAACAGGAAGAAAATCCAGATCTGGCTATTGCTCTCCAAATCTGTTCTTTCAGCACCTGAAATATAGTCGCTGTTGCACTTAGAAAGAAAAAAAAACCCTAGACAAATCTCTTTTACATGAACTAAGTCCAGTTTATTTTTAACCGTCTTCAAGTAAACTTCAGTAAATTCTCCCCTTCACCAGCACAGAACTTAGAACATAGTGGTTTTTTCATAACTTTAGGTTGAATTATTCCTACTGTGCTATAATACCTAGATAGCTAACATGTGGATAAATTTGTTTCTGAATTCTATTATTGGTGAATGATATAGTATTATTTTAAGGCCAAACAGTTTCTTCCACTGTTGTTTTAACTTAATGAGTCCCTTCAGTACTTGTGCTATCACTGTTTATTTGAGGAGACCTAACCCTTTGTTCTGTTAGCTTTTGTGAACCACCAGCTACTCAGAAGTATATTCCATTGTTAAAACTCTTTTTAAAAGCTCTTGACTGAATCTTTCAGAAGACTTTTGGAGTTTTCAGGGAAAGGAAAAGAGACTATGGCAGCATCATTGGTTAGTTTTTCCTTGGTCAATTCAAATGACCAAAGTAAAAAAATTAAAATTACACAGGATATTGTGATTTTAGTTGCCAGTGTCAAAGTATGTTAAATTTTAAATTACATGTTATACTTGCTCATTACAAAAAAAAGAACTCAAGCCGTATAACATTGTATAAAGTTAAATCTAAAATACTAGCCCACTGCCCTTAAGTAGGTTTACATATTTACACATATTATTTTTTCATAGTTAATGTGTCACGTAAATCCGGGAATTGTATCATAATAAATAGCCTATTTTATTTGTTGATTAAACTATTTGACTTTTTTTCTATTTTATGTCTTTATTATTAGAAACCAAATAACAGTCTGTTAGTATTACTATTACTGTTATATTATTTCTGAAATTGCCTTCACATAAGTCACAAAATATACAGCTTTTTCAGTTTTGAAACTTACTGATAAGTTGACTTTTAGGGCATCTATGACTAATATATATCACTTTTTTGTTACCTTCATATAGAGGCTTCATTGACATTAAGTTAAACATACAACAGGTGGTTCAAAATTTGAGAAGATAATTTGCACAGCATATGGATATGCTATAAAAAATTATGTCTTTTTTCTAAGAAGCCTGGAAAGATCCTCAATATAAATCAAAGATTTTATCACACTACTGGGGATATAGTCCAGGTGAAATAAGATTATTGAGTAGTAGGAAAGCTATAATAAAAACTGTCAGTACTGTCACCCCGTTCCCTCTAAGGTCTGTAAAGGATCAAAAGTATATTGAGCATCATCTAACAGCTGCCTAGAATGTGAGGGGAACCACAATTGTGATGAGCAACAGTATGCTGGGTTGGAAAAAATACACATAACTTGTAGTTAAGTTGAAAATGGTAGGTAGGATTATAAAATGTATTGTGAGGCTTGATTTTTTGAAAATGGCTACCTGCTAACTAAACATGTAACTGATTTTATTATGGGTATATATATTCACATGTATATAAACTTATTCAAATTAAAATGGCATATAAATACAGGTATTTTATTAATTATAAATAGTTACCTAGGGAAAGACCATATTTGTACATAGATAGTATATAGGAAAGTGCTACCCTTCCATGGAGGGTAAGAAGTTCTTTATTGCTACCTTACCATGTGGCAGCAATTGAGAAGAGGAAGGGAGTGCTTTTGGCCTTGGGCTCAGAAGAAGGAAATGTGCAGCTGTCTTTTGTCATCCTGAATCCGCTTTCATCAGACACCAGCTGCCTCTACCATGCTGCCTAAGTCCATTCCCAGTGAGGTCAAAGTCATATACCTGAGGTACAGTGGTGGGGAAGTCAGTGCCAGGTCTGCCCTTGCCCCGAAGATCTGCTCCATGGTCTGTCTCCAAAAAAGGTTAGTGATGACATTGCCAAGGCAACTGGTGATTTGGAGGATCTGAGGATTACAGTGAAACTGAACATTTAAAACAGAAAGGACCAGATTTAGGTGGTACCTTCTGCTTCTGCCCTGAATTTCAAAGCCATCGAGGAACCGCCAAGAGACAGAAAGAAGCAGAAAAACATTAAGCACAGTGGAAATACCACTTTTGATGATATTGTCAACATTGCCCCACAGATGCAGCACCAGTCTTTAGCCAGAATACTCTCCGGAACCATTAAGGAGATCCTGTGGGCTGCAAGGTTGATGGCAGCCACCCTCATGACATCATAGATGATGTCATTAGTGGTGCTGTGGAATGCCCAGCTACGTAAGAACCACAATGGAAAATATTTCAATAAAGGATCATTTGACAGCCAAAAAAAAAAAAAAGGAAGGGAGAAATATGTCTAACATAGGCATGAAAATATGGAGGTACTAGGAGATGATCTGTGGAGCAGGAATAAAGAAAAGCCTCTTTTATCACATATATTCTCATATTTACAATTTGCATTCCTCAGATAAATGCTTGGCTATACATCCATAATAAAGATAAGTTACACTTTTAGTAAGGATATAGGTATTTTCAAAAGCACAAACTTCACAGTATATTGTGTAGTCCAACCTGTCATCTTAGAATTTAACTAATTTTTAAGAGGAGATTATTTTTTACCTCATACTATTAGCATGGAGCAACAAACCGAAGCCCTAAGAAGAAAGGATTCAGTATAAACAGCCTTGGATCACTGATGAGATTGACATGTGTTTTAGGGATTTGATTCCTGAAGAAGTGCAGTGAATAACGAGTTTTCCATAAACATGTATGAGCAACTCCATATGGGCCAACTGCTAGCATAGATACTGAGAACCAAAGATGAATTATAGTCTCTGCCCTGGATGAATCTGTAGTCTTTTTGTTTTATTTTGTCTTGTTTTTGGATTGCATTAGGTAGAAGTTTCTTTTCCCCTCATTCCTTTCATTCATTCTCTCACTCCACATTATTGGTACTTAAAATGTGTATGATCCATGGTAGCTGCTGTGTGTCTTACAGAGAACAACAAATATGCAGCCAGAACTTGCTTTTGATAGTAAGCTCTGGTATACTCATATCTACACATGGTAAAATCCCACTTACGCTCCTACTCTAGCATAAGTATCTCTGTCAAAGAAGGCTTCTCTGATTCTCCTGAGATAGAAATAATTTCTCTTCCTTTTGAAAACTCATAATGAGAGAATGAAGACTTTAAGCATATTATTTATGTTTGTCAGATATCCACTCTGTTTACTGTCTATAAATAGCAGTAAAACTTTGTGCTGTGACTCTTAAGCAACTCCTTCCACGTTAGAGAAAGTACCATATAACTTTCAGAGCATTTTAATGATTATAAGAAAGCCTGTTAAGTAACTAAAGAAGTACATATTATTAATGTGAATATATAATTTAAAAATTTATAATAAATTTCTGAAGTACAAATTATTCTCTGCGTTTGCATGTGAGAAAGCTGATGCCCAGAGAATTTAAGTCATTTGCCTAAAGTCTTAAAACCAATAAAGTGAAGTCAGTAATTAAATACGGGCACTCAAGCACCAGAGCCTTCTCTCTTCACCTGTGTGCTATGCTTTCTCAGTGAGTACATTTAAAGGCTTTGGAGAAGCAAGCACATTTGAGCACTTAGTTAACATTACAATTTACATAAGTCTGTGTGTGTGTGTGTGTGTGTGTGTGTGTGTGTGTGTGTGTGTGTACACATATACATATTCAGTCTTATTTTTGCTGGCTGCTTTTAGAATAGCCACATTTTGCAAGGAACTCTAACCTAGGTACATGGCTTATCACTATGTCATTACTGCAAGACAGAGAAAGCTCTTTATCTTCTTCTTGAATCTAGCATCTTCCTTAGTCTCCTTAAGTATTCTCAATCCCCACCATCTGTAAGATGGATAAAGGATGGTTTCCTAAGAGAGTGTTGCCAAGAAGACCACCCCTTCAGGACATAAAGCAGAGCTTTTATCAATGATATTCTCTGTTTTTCTTAATTATTAAAGTCTGCCTCTGTAGACTGCAAGTGACTGGGATCAAATTATATTAGAGATTTTAATATCTAGATGTCTCCTAGGCAGAAAAACATTAAATAAATATTTTTATCTTTGTTTTATATTCGTCGACTTTAACTGTTTCTATATTATTGATATATAAAAAACATGAATGTGTAATATTAATTAATAGTTGCAGTAACTTATATTTTATTCCATTTCAACAATTTCAACAATAGTTGGTAGGTATGATGCTCTACTCTTTAAATAAATTGGTAACAGAGAGAAATTGGAAATGAGGGTGCTCTTTCCGTGCTACTACAACCTTTAGTGATCCCATTCTCCCCCGTAAGTCTTAGCGTAATTATCATCAGTACCATACATTTGGCAAATACATTTTGTTTTCTTTACACATTATGATACTGTTGTTTGGTAATGTTATTTAAATCTTGTCTTATTGTTTAGTATTTCTATTTCTAATATTTTAAAGCCCCAGTAGATTCTGAAAGCCTTGAGGATTGACTCCCCTTCCTTTAGTTGGACTTGTTTCTCTTTTCATACCCACTTGGTTTTATCTTCTGTATGTAGCAGTGGTGTGTTTATTTTCTTTCAGCGACTCTTCCTACAGTTATTCAGGTACACTGATTCCACCCCATCCTTTTTTTCCACCTGTGTGCGACACAAAAACTGATTTTCAATTTCCATCTTCTCTTGTAAGAAAGAGAAAAATCTAAGTTTAAACTGCTCTTAAGAGCAGCATCCTCAAAGACTTATGATGATACTCTCTTTGTGTAGTAAAATAGGAAAATGTGTTTAAAAATTTTTCAGAAGGTTGTATGCACTAAGTTTTTATGGAACTGTTTGATTTGCTTGTAGGATAAGATATACATGAATTTGTGGCTTCTTCTGCTCTTGAGGTTTTTTAGCATACTTAATTAAAAAAATAAAATATGTTTAAAAAGTGTCTTTCTAATAGAAGTGGCTATACCAAAGTTATTAAAATGTAATAAAATTAGCTTCCTAAATTTAGGAATTAGTGCCTCAATGACTAAGGTTATATAAGCCTTTGAAACCATGTGAGATTGTAAAACCCTAATGTTTTCATCTTGACTTGAGAAGCTTCTTGAAACCTTTTACTTTTTTTTCCTTAAACTAAAATTGGACTCCAAGAGAGAGGATACTGTAGCTTTTTTCTAGCTGTGACATCTTAACTGCTTTTTTCTGTCTTCAAATTACTCTGGCAAGGAGGCAGTGATGTTGCAAAGAGATAAGGTCAGTAGAACATCATCTTTTAAAATTCTAACCTGTCTTCATACGTGAATGGGATAGTCCTGAGTGTAAGATGGTAAATGCATTTTAGTAGTTTCCTCAACTGCCTTGGCCACTGGTCTCCTTATACTTCTGGGAGATTTCTGGAGCCTCAATACTCTCATCTATGAAGTGGAAATAAAAGCCATATTATTAATTTTTAAGAATCAGTCATATATGAAGATCAAAAATGAGTATCAAAATTTAACTGAAGGCCTTCCTTTTAATTAAAAATATACAAAAAGTGTAAAAGACATTTTTTAGCCACTCATATCTGAGAAAACCAGTAATTCTCTGATATAGACTACAGAAAGATTGTAGAAGAGTTTTTAACTATGTTTTATCACTAGACTCATGATCATGATAATCCAACAAGATATTTTGAGTATCGGTCCTATGAATTGTGTTCTGTTCTAAATCTTGCTTGTTTTGAACTGTCTTAAAACACCTATAAATGAATGGTAATTTCTAGAGGATAAATAGTCTAGTTAAAAATTATGTTTTCATATTACCTACAAATTATGTAATTATTAAAAGTCTAAAACATGAATATCACTGGTTCAGCATCACCAAGACAGATTGGTGCACAACTTAAAAAGTTCAGTTACCTTTAACAATGTTGCTATACCTTCCCAGCCAGCTGACTGTAGAAGCTGGGCCAAGATATATACTACGGATATTCAAAGTTAGTTCCAAATATCCCTGAGCTAGTAAGAATTTGTTGTGTAATTAGAGAAGCAGAGTCAGGAAACATATAGGAGAGGCTATTAATTGAATATTGAGAGATGTAAAGAGAATATTTGGCATCTGAGAATTGCTCTTGACTGTTTCATATATCAGAACATTGAATTGGTCTCATTATGTTTTAAAGATATCAACCATCTTTCTTGGGTCTTTTAATTGTGATGGGATCTGGTACAAGGATTGCAAGCTGTGGAACTCAGATATATATTAAACACTTCCAACCCCCCCCCCCCGGGGTTGATTTACATTCCTTGATTTACATTCCTTCCATTCAATTATGTGCCATTTCAGTAGAAATATTGCCAAATTGGGGTAGGATATTAGACTACATATTTGCCTATACTGGTGATTATAGGGTATGGAGGTTAGGTCCTATACCTATCCACTACATTTCAGTTAGTTAGACCTTCCAAATCAAGGTAGATCTTCCAAAGATCTGAGGTAACACAACATCAATGTTAGGAAAATATCTTAAAATTTTTCTAGGTAAATATTAACTTGCTCAGTTTGATTACATATAGACTAGTGTAGATTATACATAGCCTTATCAAACAGTGCTAACTTGATTGAACCCAGTCTAGCAAAAAAACAAAGACAATGCAATATGAGTGGGGAAAGGGCAGAGAAGCAGAAAGAGAATCCTAAGCAAGCCTACACCCAGCACCAAGTCTGATGTGAGGCTACATCTCACAACTGTGAGATCGTGACCTGAAATGAAATCAGGAGTTGGACACTTAAGTGACTGAGCCACCCATGTGCCTCTGATTTATTTTTTTTTTTAATTGAGGAAGAAACTGTTATTTAAACTCATGGATTAGAAAATTCTTTAACAAGCATAGGTCACAATTCCAGCTCCTATGGATGCTTAACAATAAAAGAAGCAGGCATCTGTTCTCAGATGTGTAAAGAATGAAATGTTCATTTCTTTACTTAGTATAATTTTTTTGGTGTTATTCTATAGAGTAAAGCTGTCCAAGCTCACTAATATTTGGGGAGAGGAATCATGGCTCCCTTTCCCTGGAGAAAGATCTTTATATCTTTAATATTTTTTGTCCCTTAAGTAGCAGTACTAAAGTTTTCATGGTCATGTTGAATCATGAAAAATTAACATTATTAAGGATTCTATATTTTGTTCTTAATGAAATCCATTGTTATGCCCTCTATTAAATGTGGAAATGAAAAAAGTTTATCACTAGTAAAAAATCTAAGATGTTTCATTCCTTTAAAAAATCTAAAATACTCCTTTTGGTATAAATATAATTATTTGGGGATTAAAAATATTACATGATTGTTTATCTGAATTAACTTTTGGCTCTTATAGTGCATTTAAAAATAAATTGCATTATAACAGAGTAACTTTGAAACATAAAAGGGGAATTAAATGAATGAAGATAAAAACAAGTGTAATTTAAATGTTACTTCTTAGGAAAAATTTATGTAGAATGGTGGTTTACAATAATTGTTGACATATTCCCCTAAGTACTGTGTCTGTGATTTTTCATGGTATCAATCATTTAAAGCAATTTAGGTAATAACATTCTGACATGCATTTCTGCTATTTTATTTACACCATTTGCCTACATCATTGTAATGCAGTACCTTTCTGATTTGGTACAGTAAATGCACTCTGTAATATCTATTATGGCATGGTCAAAGGATAATTTATTGTCAAATAGAAAAATAGGTCAACACTAATGTCACTTGATGATCAACCCTCCCCCCCCCCCCAAGTTTAATAAAACATCTCACCAGTATGCATTCCAGTGCAGTGGTTGATATTTTATTAGGACTACCTGGCTATAGCAGTAGTGTAATTACTGAGCTGTCAGAGTGATAAGTGGGATTAATGGCAGCCCGATGCACTTTAGTCTGCAGAGCGCTTAGAGAATTGCAAGATGGTATTATTATCAGAGTCTGCCCATTCTGGCATATTCATGGCACCAAAGAAAAAAAGAATGCTACAATTCAGGTTTGCATTGCCCTGCCTCATTAACATCTGACATTTCCAACAGCTGTTATTTGTGAACTAGCTCAATAATAAAAAGGGAATTATTTGGTAAAGAGGCTTAATAACCACAACTAAAAATCCTTACATTGTCAGTGCTGTTAAGTGAATCTGTTTATGTTGAATTTAAGATTTCTCTAGAAGAACAGGACAATACACTGTGCATTAATTTGGCTCATTCATACCTGCTGACATTATAACTTTATATTTTAATTGCCTTATTATTCAGGTTGGGTATTAGAAAAAAGAAAGGTAGGAAACTTGTGAGTTCATTAGGGATAAGCAGAATCTATATGACATAAATGATATGTATACACATGCACACAGACATATATATATACATACATATACACATATGAAACAAATAAGTACATTTGTTGCTTTATTCCTGTGAATTGCCAGATATTTTTAAAACTGTCGAAATGACTTTTTTTTATAAATTAGAAGATACTTAAGATGGCATATTATTTGCCAAATTTCTAGCTATTTTATTTTACTACATAATAGGAGATCCTTTCAAACCACTAATAATGCTCAACATATTTATCCATGTGAAGATAACACATAAAGTATCACCTCATTTCAACATCATAGACCAAATAGACCATGTATTATGCTCTGTTTGCATTGTTTTGCAATGTATGCTGCTGATTACACTTTCAAGAAGTTCTTTTTGAACTCAGTGACAGTGTTTTAGGGAAAAAATCATAAGTATGAGAAGATAGGAATTCAACTAAATGATAAATGTGAATCTAACAATGGCATTTAGAGAAATGATAGGGGAGAGGTTTAATGACTACATTTCAGAGAAGACAATTGATTATGAAAAGCCTTCGGTACTCATTGTGTAAAATTTAATTTAGAGAGAAGGCTAAGGGCACAAACCAGAGAAAAGAGATCAGATTTAAAAACAAGATATTAATTAGGTGCTGAGAAATTGGTTCAGACAATGAAGAGAACTCTCCTACTCACAAAAGAATGACAAGGAGACCAGTATTGTTTTCTCAAAGGAAATGAACCAAGGTCTTTACACATGGAAGTAGATAGAAAATGAGCTAGCTAGTCACCTTTGTCACCAAGCAGTGTAGGATTCATTCTCAATGAAATTCTTGGAGAATTCTGGACTTCTTACAAGAGTGACAGTGGTGTATCTTAAGTTTCAGATCTCCAGCCTGATTCTTCTCTACTCCTGATCTCACTGTGTGACAGACCAGACTGCATTAGTTTATGTACCTTGTACTTTTCTCCAGACCTGGGTACATACTGACTTATTCTCTTGAGTGACCTTACACTCCAAATCCCACCCTTTTCCTCTTCCCTAATGCCCACTCATTCTTCAGTCTTCCTTTTGAGTGTTACTCCTCCCAATCAGCTTTCCCTGACTCTCCTCCTCCAGTACTACAGTTCCTCTGATATCCTCCCTGAGCATGCTATTTTCACCCAAATTCACATTGACAACTACAGTTGCATTTATATGTGTGAACTTCCTTCAAATCGCAAGGTGCATGAGAGTAGGACCATGGTGGTCATCAATTTTATATCCTCATATTCAAGGTTCTGACATGTAACAGGGACTGATTAGATTTTTATTAAGTGAATGAATAAATGAATGAATAACACACATTAATGTGCAAATTAAGGACCATTCTAGCCCGTGGTTTCAGTCCTGAAGTAGTAATTAAACAATCATGATTCTTGCTGTGTGGATCGAACCATGTATAGCAGAATCACCTCAAAGGCTTTTTAGTTTTTTTTTTTTCAAATAGTTTCCCAAGCCAATAACTCAGACTCAGGAGGGGCTCCTCTGTGGAAACTGTGACATTTACCAAGCTGGTCCTTAGGTACACTAAAGTTTGAACATGTCTCTGGTCGGTTCTCCAGGAAGCAGATTCTGAGATGGGATTAGTATGCAGGAAATTTATTAGAAGATCAACATTTGTGCAACAGTGAAGGAATCAGGATTGGACAGACAGCCATAATAAAGGCTGCAATGGATTTCTGCAGACTTGTTCCCCAAGTCTGGGCAAGGGGACTGGGCTCTAACCTCTTCATTGACCTGTAATTGGAAGCAGGCTGCTACTAGAAAGGGGACACGACCTTGGTTGAGCCTGTTCTCTTTGACTAAGGGCACAGCAGCAGGGGAATAAATGCTTCATTCTGGAAGGGGGTGGATCTGGGCTATGCATTGAAGCATGTACTACAAAGGCCAGTTGCCGTGTGAATAGTTTGGAGGTTAAAGAACATCAGAAAATTGGAGGAGAGAGAGATGATGGGAGGGAAAGAAGGAGGGATAGAAGAAATGTGGGAGACAAAGTGGGAGGGACGAAGGGCGGAAGAAAGGACGTTACAAGCAGTAAAATGACAGGGACTTTGCTTTTGTGTGTGTATAATAATTGCGGGCTTTAAGGCATACAAAACTTTTATCATTAAAGACTGCATTCTCTGAGCATTGTCAGTTTAGTGAGAGGTCAAAAAAGACTGATTTAGTAAATGAGTGAATGATGTATCTTAAATAAATATGATCCTTTTAATCTCTAGGAGGAACATGGAGAGAAGGGGCAGTTAACCTGAGTGGTGCTATTTTATACATCTCAGAAGGTGTACAAAAAATGAAACACAGATACTCTATGTTTACTGCTTAAAAAAAGATTTTGTACCTAAAAATAGCACAATTTTATTTGTTCTTACTAGACACTAACTCTGAATGGGTGTAGGGTAGAGAATATATATAATATTATCTCACTTACCTTATAGTTTCTTTATCTGGTTATTTTATTTCTTAGGTGCCTGAAATGTGCTGATGCCCCCTGTCAGAAGAGCTGTCCAACTAATCTAGATATCAAATCATTCATCACAAGTATTGCAAACAAGGTAAATTCATATTTAGCTCTGCAAATAAAATTAACAGCATTTGATCTTGATGTCTATCTACTATGACCTGTCTTGGTAAATTGGGTTAAAGTATTAGAAATGTGATTTCTATAGGCATGTGAAAATGTAGCACATTGTATTAATTAGCCTCTTCCATGTTTTGATATAATTATTGTAAAAATGCATGTTTATTGTTTATTGATTTAAAAAATTAGTTTGTGTTGAAATTAATGATTTTTTCATCCAAGGCACTCACTGAATAGATTGACTCTAGCTTAAGCTTGGTAAATGCTTATAGATAGGAACTGTCATTGATTATCAAAACACATTTCAAATTTATTAAATATCTGCTTTAAAATATGTTTTAGTATGAAGCCTGGCACACTGAGACACGTCAAGGAATTGGACTTTTCCCTGGGGCTAAAATTCAAATAATTTTATTTAAGATTCAGAATAATTCATACACACTAGATAGACTTATAACCAAAAACCCCAACACCAAAATATAGAAAATAGGCTTTTGTGAGCATAAGTAGAACAAAAGGAGTTTTAACCTTTTTTTTTTAAACCAATGTAAGACTAAGCACAGTTTTTCATTCACTTAGTGAATTTCTGATTAATTAAATGATTAATTAATAGTATCTTTTCTTTGTGAAACGAGTATTTGTGAGCTCTTCGCCAAGTGTCTGATGCTTTATCAAATGAGCAGGAGATGAAGGAGGTCTTCCTATAAGGATGTAGAGAATTCTTTGTTTCACAAGGTTTGACATTTATGTTCTAAAATGCTGTAAAAATCCAATAAATGCTCCTTCAACAACCAGGTACCTTTTTTATAAACATCATTTCTCAATGTCAATTATTTTTAAAAAAGTATTTCAAGAGAAAAATGGTACATTTATATAGTTTTAAGATTTCAAAAGAAAGATTAAAACTTAGGTATACAGTATGATATTAATCTACATGGTCATCTTTATTAGGATTTTAAGTGTAGGTTAAATTTTAGATTGACCACTTATTGTGAACCCAGGAAAAATTGCTTATTTATAGAAGAAAGACAGCATCTGTCCTACAAGGTTGTGGTGTAAACTAAATACTTGTATGTGAAAATCTCAAACATATTATTATTTAGAAAATAATAATTTATTATTATTTAGAATTATTATTTAGAAAATAATAATTTATTATTATTTAAAAATATTTTGTTGATATGGAATTATTAATTATCCTATTCATTCAATATGGCAAATGGTATACAAGGGATTACTATTTTTATAGCTGTTATATTTATTGAGTAGCTGCTATGTACCAAACACAGTGACAGGTATTGCGTCCCTGCTATGGCCCAGCCTTTTAGAAGTTCATAATTTATAAGCAAAAGCAGGTACATAAAAAATTTTAAAAAACCACTCTAACTATAATTGAATGTGGTTAGTGCTGCAACCTATGCAATCTAGAAAGTGTATTCAGCATGCACAAAAGCAGGAATGTATATATGTGGTAAGTTTAGGCAGATGTAATAAATTCATTGTGGCTATAAAAGGGCCTAGATTACATAAAAAAGAGTGATGGGAAAGAGACAAGGCAATTAGATTGGGATTCACTTGTGAAAATATATTAATTCTATGCTCAATATTTGAGACTTAATCCTAGACATAGAGGAAATTATCAATGCTTTATATTTGTTTTGTAATTAGGAAGAAGAATTCTAGGAAGTGATCTCATTTATTAACTTCATGGTATACCACACATCTATCATCACAAGACCTTTGTCTTATATGTGAAAATAAATAATTTATGTGAAACTTATATGTGAAACCTTCTTTGTTTAATAATGACTTCACAGAAAAGGAGTGAAACAAAATGTCCAGAGTTTGAAGTCTAATGTGTTTTGGCTAAAATTATTTCCAAGGTACCAGCCTTGACTTTAAGCATGAGACAATATTACAATTATGATCCATGCTGGCTGGATGTTCCCTAGATATTCCAAAATTCATTATTGATATTGTGATTCTCATTAGCATATACTCCATTCATTCAAGGTTTATGCAATTTTATAGGAAAAAAAAGACAAATGGAATAATGGTATTCTTTGAGAAGTTTGTAACATGTCTAAGTAAGATCAGAAGCCTATTTTAGAAAAACTTTCTGTTTCATTAATTTGTTTTCTTTATTGCCTAATGAAGTGTTATACTTAGCTATTTATTTAAACAGATTTTATATGAAGAGAAAATATTTGGAGACTTTTAATTGAAAATGTGATTTTTCTATAGACATTTAGGGAATTCTATCGTTAAGTAGTGTTTTGTTGAAGAATCACTGTAGTAATCATAAAAGGTCAGATATTTTTGTTCTTTAAAGCCTTCAGCTTTTTAGGTATTTACCAGCTGTGTACAATGTAGGCTGTCCCACACTGCTCTGCCAGTGGACCTCAACTCAGGAGGGGGGTTCTTTCCAGGTTGAGAGGGTAATTGAATCGCCAGACTCAATGAGCCTTGTGCCTGTTTGAGAAAAGGATGTCACTTGTATTGTATTGTGTTAGGTTTCTGTGATTCAGTGGAGTTTAGGCCAATACTTCCATTCTTTATTTTCTTACAAACTGGATTACAGCTCTAGTTTTCAAAGGTACAGTCAATTCCATTGTACCTCCTCAGTCAGTTTTTCTCTGTTTCATTCATGCAGGCTGTTGTTCTCAATTGTATCTCTCAATCGGAAGTACACGTTTCAGAGTCATCAAACTGTGAATACTGGGTTATATTTCTTGATAGCTTCCCTTTGGAAAAAAAAACAAACAGCACTTTATATCAGAATGCATGAGGCCAATCTATAAATGTAATGAAAAAGAATGACTGTTTTTAAAAATGTTCTTTTGTTTCATAATGCTTTATTTTAAACAATAGAGGTACTATCTCTTTTCAAAATGTTCAATACAATTGTAAAGCATTGATTTTTCCACCTCTTTGCATATTTTATGGAGTCTGTGTGCCCAGATTTGTGTGGCTTTTATACCTAGATAAAAAAAATTTAATAACACATATTACAGAAAAGCTGACTAATGAATCAATGTAAAATAAAAATCTCTTCTTTATCATAGAACTCTACTGAAAGTAACTAGAAGTCAGAGGAGCAACAAAATTTAACCAGCAGAATTCATTTGATAAATGCTATTGACAACAATATTTTAATTTAAAATACTGATATATGTGTGTGTATGTGTGTGTGTGTATACTCACATATATACACACATGCATGTGCCTGATGCAAGTGTTACAAAACAGAAGTTCAGTCAGTAGATTTACTTCATCCTCCTTTTAAGTTTGCTTTTCAATTGCAGTGGCTAAGTGGTTTAATACCTTTATCAAGTAAAATGTTGATCACTTCCAGAATAATCTTCTAAAAGCATAGCTCTAATTATATTACTCACTTGTTCAAAAAAAAAAAACAGTAGTGGCTTCCTAGGTCCTAGAAACTAATGTCCAAACACATAACTTATTATGTAAGACCATTAGGCTTTCTCCCACTATTATGACAGAGAAATAAGGAGATGAAAAAATATTAGGAAGTCCATAACTTAATATGCAATAGTGTTTGAAAATATGAATATTTTAGATGTGTAAAATAAAAAGGTAGAGATAAGGTTTCCTTCAGTACCCAAGGTTAGTTCCCTCGCTTGTTTTGCTAGATGATAACTGTGAGCACCTCTGTTCATTCTAAGAGGACTGTCAGAAACTTACCTGCCTGCTGCCATAAAATGACACTCAAGAGAACACAGCTTTTAAAAACTCTGTTATGCTCTAGAGAGTAAGCAAGCCATTATCCTGCAGAGTTGGATTTGCCATTTGGTTGAAATAAATAGTTCTGAATTCATGTGTCCATTTCCTTTACAGTTAAGATGCCAATATTTGAATAATGTGAAAAATGTGTTTTTCTAGGACTGAATATATTCAAATTTTTACGACTACTTTATGGCATGGGTCTGTATCATTTAGGGTACTCATCTGAGTGGGTCTTCCAGCACAAAGTACTATACTTCAAATAAGCTTGTCCCTAAGTCATAAAACAATGTTTTCTGTATATCAATTTTATCCTTTTACAACTCCAAGACATAGTATTGTTAATGCTTTATTAGTCAATGTTTGATTAGCTTTATTCACATTTTTCCTAATTTTCTTCATTTTTTTCTTTTTCTAATCTTTTTATTTTACATATTGGAATTTCCATTGGAAAGTAGTTTACTTTTGCTTGCACTGATGCTATTGAAAAATTAATAGAAACTTAATTATTTCTCATTTGATATTACATGTCTTTTGTAATATCTGTCTTTGAACCTTAATTATTGCTCATTTGGTGCTTTAAAGATCTTTTTATTTTCATTGTTCAACTAAACAGTGATTTATCTAAGTTGGATTTCTTTTTATTTATCCTGCCTGGTTTGCCCTGGTGTTCTTGAATCTATGCATTGATGACTTTCTTCATTTGGGGGATTTTCTCTTTGACCATCATTTCCTTATGGAACTCTTATTAGATACATGTTAAACCTTCTTACTCTGTTCTCCATGACGGTTAACTTATCCTCTTTATTTTGCATTTTTAAAAACTATGCTAGCTTTTAAATCATTTTCTAAGCCTGTCATTTCTTTAAATATATAAAAATACTCATTTTTCATACTCTGGGAGTTCCACTAATGTTTCTATCAGTCTGATTATACTGTTTGTAGTTCTGCTGGTTCCACTCATCATGCTTTGTTTCTTCATATGTTTATTTTTTTTTTTTACTTTGCTGATTTTCTTTGAAGCTTTATCTGTGGGAATTCTGTGAGGATCGCAATGAATACATTTTCTTTACCAGGGATTTATATTTGCTATGTTCTCAGAGGACCTGGAAATGGGATCCAGTGTTCACCTCGTTCAGCAAATGCCTTTAAGATGATTCCACTTATTTTTCTGTCTTATTGCCTTGTCATTTTCAGTCCTTGGACATGACAGATCATGAGTACATTCATGGTGACTTTTTAAAAATATTTTACCTATAATTCTAACTTTTTAAATCTAATCTTATAACAAATAACTATTTCTCAATACAGGTGGAAAAGTACAATAATTTAAGACCTAATGGGTAGTCTAGAGCTATTGGAACACAGATTTTTATTAACAAATACTTAAATAGTAATTGGGAAGCTATAGGAAGAAAGAAACCTTTGGAAAAATAAGACAAAAAGATTTGCCACATCAAATCTTGAAACTAACTATACATCTTCTAAAATCACCATGCAGTGTTGGTACAGGAATACATTTCTGAGGCAGATGAAAGTCTGTAAAGAGAACCAAGTAAATATGAGAAGATAATGTGTAATGAAGAATGTATTTCAATTCAGTGGAAAATGATGGGTTCTTTGAAAAATAGTTCAGCACAATTTTGAATTTACTTTTAAAACCCTTCATTAATCCATGTAACATAAACTTTAAATGGACTAACTTTTAAATATTAAAATGTTTTAAAAATAATTTGGAAGTCATAAATTATGTGAGAACAAATTTTACTATGCACATTTTAAAATAAAAATTAACCAAACTTGAGACCAAGTGAGTTTTCTTTTTTTGTACCATGTATTAACTTCTCTGTTATCAAAAATTTCCTTGGTATTTAAATGAGAATAATAGCCTAACCCAGTATACACATGGGCAGAAGGTCGTAAACATTACAAAGAGGTAGTGCAAATGATTAATAGCCGTATTAGAGATGTCTTGCTTCTAAATTAGCCAGAAATATATAAATCAAAGGATGAGACACCACTTTCTCTCATCAGATTATTGAAGTTAAAAAGTTTAATAACCTCTGGGCACCTGGGTGGCTCAGTCACTTGAGTGACTTTTTTTTTTTCCTATTGTTTATTCATTTTTGAGAGACAGAGACAGAGTGTGAGTAGGGGAGGGGCAGAGAGAGAGGAACACACAGAATCTGAAGCAGACTCCAGGCTCTGGGCTGTCAGCACAGAGCCTGACACAGGGCTCGAACCCATGAACTGTGAGATCATGACCTGAGCCAAAGTCAGATACTTAACCAACTGAGCTACCCAGGAGCTCCAAGTGACGAACTCTTAATTTCAGCTCAGGTCATGATCCCTGGGTCATGAGATAGAGCCCTGCTTTGGGATCTGTGCTGAGCATGGAGCCTGCTTGGGATTCTCTCTCTCCTTTTGTCTCTCTCCCCTGCTCACATGTATACACTCTATGTCTCGCTCTAAATTAAAAAAAAAAAAAAGTTTAATAACCTCCTATGCTATTTAGCTGAAGGGAAACAAGAAACCTCATGCAGTAGAAATATGTTTCTTTTTTTAAAAAATTTTTTTTAACGTTTATTTATTTTTGAGACAGAGAGAGACACAGCATGAACAGGGGAGGGGCAGAGAGAGAGGGAGACACAGAATCCAAAGCAGGCTCCAGGCTCTGAGCCATCAGCCCAGAGCCCGACGCGGGGCTCGAACTCGCTGACCGCGAGATCGTGACCTGAGCTGAAGTCGGACACTTAACCGACTGAGCCACCCAGGTGCCCCAAATTATAAATATATATACCATTGTGCTAACAATGCTGTATTATGTGCTCTTCCTAGCGAAATGAAGGTACCACCATATAATGGCATATGTACACTCTATTTTATAGAAATTGTAGCATCATCCGAAGTAGCAAAAACTTGAGATGATATAGTGCCCATCATTATAAAAATTGCTAACTCTATATTATTTATTACATATTATATATTATTTACTATATTTTATATTCATATTATGGAATGTTATGAGGCTATTCTTAAAATATGTTATTATATTTATTGACATAGAAGGGTATCTCTATTAAGTGAAAAAAAGTAAGTTGCATATTAATATGGATAACAGAATATTGTGTTTAGAAATAAAACCCAGTTATAAACAAAACATGGCATAGACAGATATAATTTAAACTAGTTTCCTGAGTTGATTGAGGTTGAAGGAGAGGTGAAGAGAAGTTATTAACTTTTTTTTTTACAAACCTCCATGTTATTTTACAATGAATATGTATATTTTTAAATAAAAATAATAAAGTAGGGGCACCTCGGTGGCTCAGTTAAGTGTCTGACTCTTGATTTTGGCTGAGGCCATGATCTCATGGTTAAGAGGTCAAGCCCTATGTCAAGTGCTGAGCATGGAGCCTGCCTAAGATTCTCTCCCTCTCCCAGTGTCCCTCCTCCATTCCCTCTCTCTCTCCCTCTCTTAAAAAAATAATAAAATTCACTAGTAAAATAAAATATAATAAAGCTGAGAGGATACAGAGTAAAATGTGATAAGCCCTATTCTAAGTTTTTATTTTAGTGTAAACAGAAAAAGATCCAAAATTTTTTTCCCTCTAAATAAGTAATAATTCCAAATTTCTTAAATAATATATTCTCCCAATGTCCTAAAATGCCAAATTTATCATATATTTAATTCCATATTTATTTAGGTATATTTTCAAACCTTCTATTTGTCTTAGCAATCTATCTTTGACAGGACCAAGGTATTTTATTTACTATAATGAGTTATACACCTTATCATTAACTAAAGCCATTTTCCTGATATTATATTTATTTTCAGAATATCCTAACTCTTTTCTGCATATAAAACTAATTTTATAAAATAAAAAGGCTCTAAAAATAATTATTGAACATTGTGTTCAGAGTATAATAAAACATTAATTTAGAATTATTAATGCAAATGTATGCCCATTTTGCCTCATTCATTTATCTGTTGATATAACATTAACTGTGTATTCCAGAATTCAGTCTTTAATTTTAATATATAACTTCCCAATATTGAATCCGGCAAATGATAGGACACTGAATTTACTTGTGTTAAAAGACTGGAATATTATTTTCAAAATGTCCCGTCTTCTTTCTTGTACTGAAAAAGATAAATGGATATTACATTGTCTATTGAATCATTAATGCTTATGCAAAATCTGTCTTGTTTCTGTTTTGTAATATCTGTCTTTGGACCTTTAAAAGGTTACAGTTTTACTTTTAATCACAGCTAATACAGTGTGTAATAGTAACTCCTTTTCTTCATATTTATTTCAAAAGATGAACATTTATTTCTGAAAAACCTTCTGTAACTCAAAGCACTGTTAGTCAAGTCAATCTGTTACAAAATGTAAGTGATATAAAATGTAAAAGTTATGTCACTATAACTAAATGAGAAAAGATTTCCATTATACAACTTAAGCCAATTTTATATGAAACAAGTAATACCACATTGTTTGCGGTTGTATGTTATATATGGGACACATTTAAACATAAGCCTCAGTAAATATTTTTAAAAACTTCAATTATTTTAAAAATAGAACAGTGATATCCAGTCTTATGTATGTATATGTAAATTAAACTGGCATCACAACTTTTTTCTGTAGTATAATTAGGACTATGGAAAATCTGTGTGAACGCATAAGATACTAGTTAGAATAATTTTAATAGTAATAGATCAAAATCAATGTAACAGAATCTAGACAAATGGAATTTTAATCTGTCTTGCTATCTCATTGTATAGAAAAGAAATCTGAAACCAAGCAAGGCTAAGTGACTTATCCCAGATCCCATGACTACTTGATAGAATAACTGAATTTTCCTTATTTTTTCACCAGTGTGTTTTAGGTCTGCATCACACTACACTATATAAATAAAGTGTGTTTGTTATTAGTCATTATTAAAATATAAAATATATTTGCAAATGACATATCTGATAGATAGTATACAGAATCTGTGAAGAACTTACCAACTCACTATCCAAAAAACCAATAATCCAGTTACAAAATGGGCAGAAAACATGAATAGACATTTTTCCAAAGAAGACATACAAATGGCTCACAGACACATGGAAAGGTGTTTAGTATCAGTCATCATTAGGGAAATACAAATCACAACCTACAATGAGATATACCTCACACCTGTCAGAATGGGTAAAATTAACAACACAGAATACAACAGAAGTTGGTGAAGATGCAGAGAAAGGAGAACCCTCTTACACTGTTGGTGAGAATGCAAAGTGATGCACTCAGATTCTTATGGAAAGAGCCCAAATGTCCATTGATTGATGAATGGAGAAAGAAGGTGTGGTGTATATATACAGGGGAATATTATTCAGCCGTAAAAAAGAGTGACATTTTGCCATTTGCAACAATGTGGATGGAGCTAGAGTATATTATGCTAAGCGAAATAAATCAGAGAAAAACAAATACCATATCATTTCACTCATGTGGAACTTAAGAAATGAAACAGATGAACGTAGGGGAAAGAAAAGAGGCAAACCATAAAACAGACTCTTAATTGTGGACAACAAACTGTGGGTTGCTGGAGGAGAGGTGGGCGGGGGGATGGGCTAAATGGGTGATGGGCATTAAGGAGGGCACTTGTGATGAATACTAGATATTATATGAAAGTGATGAATCACTAAATTCTACTCCTGAAACTAATATTACACTATATGTTAACTAGAATTTAAATAAAAAATTGAAACAAAAAGTAAATAAAATAAAAATTAAAAATAAACTGTATAAAATATAAATGTAAAATATAGGGTATAAAATATAGAGGATATTATATTTATATATACATATAAGCAACATATTTCTATCATGACAGTTTAGTAGGTGCTATTAACATCTTGAATGGTGGGTAAAATGTAACACTGTAGACTTCATCTTAAAGAAATTTGGTTTTAGTTTTCAGAAAACTGGTAAATTGAAAAATATAAGTAAATTATTATAATCAAAACTAGTTTTAACTTTGAAAGTCTTAGTGGGTTTAAATTAATGGAGTAGAGACTTTTCTGGTAAATTTATTTGTACCCACTGTACAAATAGTGACTGGCAGCAGGTTTTATGAGCCACAATATAATAATACAGTATGGTAGACACTGCAGTACCCTGTCAATTAAGGGATCTCATATTCTTGTCAATGAAGCGCAAACTCTCACAAAATAATCTGACTTTATTTTTCTTGGAAAGATGAAGATAGGAGTGTTATAGTCTATTTCTAATATCGTGAATAATGAAATTTTGTCTTTATTAGTAATTATACATATAATGTTCTACAACAGTCACTGAATTTGTTTTAAATCTTATTTTGGATAAGATTATTTAAGGTGAGATAATTTGTGCTCTCCCACCTTCAATTTATAATTTTCCTATTGCATATTATTGTTACTCAGAATATACAGTCACACTTTCTTTTATGGCACTTGACTTTATTGTGCTTCGCAGATAATGTGCTTTTTTACAAATTGAAATTTTGTGAGAACGCTGCACTGAACAAGTCTGTTGGCACCATTTTCCAACAGCATTTGCTCACTTTGTGTCTCTGTCGTATTTTGTAATTCTTACAATATTTCAAACCTTTAAATTATTATATTTGTTATGGTGGTCTGTGATCAGTTATTACTGGAGTAATGGTTAACATTTATTACCAATGAAGTTTTTTTTTTTTACATTAAGGTATGTGAATTGTTGTTTTAGATATAATACTATTGCATATTTAATAGACTACAGTATATACTGTAGGCATTATCTTATATGCACTGGGAAACCAGAAAATTCATTTGATTCGCTTTATTGTGAGGTATTCGCTTTATTGCGGTAGGTTGGAACAGAAACTGCGATGTCTGCAAGGTATGCTTGTAAATTTATTTAAACTTTGCAAGCAGTTTGATTGACTTGAATCTTTTTTGTTTTTTAAAATAACTATTTTTAAATTTTTTTGAATTTTTATTTATTTTTGAGGAGAGACAGAGACAGAGCATGAACGGGGGAGGGGCAGAGAGATAGAGGGAGACACAGAATCCAAAGCAGGCTCCAGGCTCTGAGCTGTCAGCACAGAGCCCGATGCGGGGCTCGAACTCATGAACCATGAGATCATGACCTGAGCTGAAGTTGGATGCTCAACCGACTGAGCCACCCAGGTGCCCCCAAATAACTATTTTTTTAAACAAACAAACAAAAAAGAACAACAAAAACCTCCACAGTTTTTCTCTCTGTTGCCAAGTAGTAGTCACTTATATTTTAAATTGAGATGGAGTAATTCTCAATTATATTTTCTGAGTAGCCAGTAACATGTATGTTGTAACTTTGTTGATAGTATAACATCTTTCAGAAGAGGAAGATCTATGAAGTGAAATAATACAACCAGATACTTAAATTTCTACTTCAAACTCCTAGACATCCAGTGCCCTTTTAGAATACAATGTGTGTATATTTATAACTGTCCAAGTAAAAAGAATCATATTTAAGCCATAATTCTCATTATCTTTGAAAATATATACAGTCTAGTTGGGTTTTAAGGAAAATTCATCTCAGTGAGATGTTAGAATATAAAATTAAAGAAAAATATTTTATATTATATAGTAGTCCCCCACCCCTTGTCATCAGCTTCACTTTCCATGGTTTTAGTTATCCATGGTCAACCAGTGTTGGGAAGCATATGTTCCTCTTGATAAATCATCAGAGGGTCGATAGTAGCCTAATGCTACATCACAATGCCTGTATTACTCACTTCATCTCAACATACAGACACTTTATCATCTCACGTTATCAGAAGAGAAGGGTGAGTATAATACAATAAAATAGTTTGAGAGAGAGATCACATTAACATAACTTTTTTGCAGTATATTGCTATAATTGTTCTATTTTATTATTTTTAATCTCTTACTGTGCCTAATTTATAAACTAAACTTTATTATAAGTATGTATGTATGGGAAAAAACAAATCATATATAGGGTTCAGTACTATCCATGATTTCAGGCATCCACTGCAGGTCTTAGAATGTATCCTCCACAGATTATAGAGGAGTACTATATACGTATTGGATGTTCTATCAATATTAATTTTATTTCACCTTCAGTAATTTCTCATATTAAAACATTTTCATTTGCTTGCAAGTTAAATGATCTATATAAATGATATGTGTAGATTTCTACTTGCCTTTTTTTTAAGTTTTAATGGTCATTAACTCTTAACAAATATTTCTATATTTGAATTTAAGTTTAGATATAGAAAGTATCCTATCTTCTTGAAGAAATTATATCTGAATTATGATCTATTATTATACACAAACTATAGCATTCAACTAAATAAAATAATCTTGCATCCTATTATTTTAATATTTATTAATAACCTATTGGAAAGAAAAAAATACCTCTATAAATTTTTACAAAATCTATTGCACATTTTATTATTTTCTATGGATAAAGTGGGCTTTTAAATTTCTATAGCAGATATTCACCTTATGCAGTTTAAATTGCTAACTCCAGGGGCGCCTGAGTGGCGCAGTCGGTTAAGTGTCCGACTTCAGCCAGATCACGATCTCGCGGTCCGTGAGTTCGAGCCCCGCGTCAGGCTCTGGGCTGATGGCTCAGAACCTGGAGCCTGTTTCCGATTCTGTGTCTCCCTCTCTCTCTCTGCCCCTCCCCCGTTCATGCTCTGTCTCTCTCTGTCCCAAAAATAAATAAATAAACGTTGAAAAAAAAAAATTAAAAAAAAATTGCTAACTCCAAGTGAAGCACTTTATTTTTTTAATTTTATAGAAATGTTTATTTCTTATATAAAATATAAACAGTAATCAATTGAGTTTCTAGTCTTATATTCCACTACCTGCTTATAGGCAAGGAATATAGATTAGAGATCATCTTTGACCTCAAGAAAATTTTAAAAATATAATAAAAGATACATGTCAGAAAAAATATACAACTACTATAAATGTATATTAACAAATACAATGATCAAAAGGGTGTAGTTCAAAGAACATTCTGGCCTTATGCTTCTAATTGGAAAATGGCTGAAATATTAATAAAGCTTTTTAAAGGAATTATCATTTGAGCAATGATAGAAAGTATGAAAAGGGTAGATTTTTGGTATAGATGAAAAAATTTATTTAATTTCATGGGAATAGTCTAGAGGCACAAATACTGATTCTTTATGAATATCTAGTGATTACCAATAGTGTCATGTAGTAGATGTTCAGTAAACACTTGATGATTCATAAATGGAATACTTGTACACATATACACTCAGTTTTCTTAACTAACTCATGGGGAAAGTTAATAGCTTTTCAAGTCAGTTAAACAGTTAAGAGTGGATACGATCCAGAAAATAGAAGTAGAGGTGATATTTTTACAATTTCTATAAGGTATATAAAGAATCCTCCCTCTGTCTACATGTGTCCATACCATTTCTTTTTATGGCTTAATATGTTGATTATAGTTTTTCTTTGTATAGTTTTTACTTCTTTCCTGTTGTCTTTCTTCTTCTACTTCCTAACATGAATTTTCTTTAATAAACTTTAAAATCTTAAACCCTTAGGATTAACTTTTTAAGGAAACCTTTTTGCTAGATCTATGTTACATAATACACTAGGCATGTGATGTGTCGAATTAAAAAAAAAGTGTATACATGATTAATTAAGAAGGAATTTTGATCTGCATTTTTCAAGGGATGAAACTGAGGTTAAGAGATGCTACATTCCCCCCCACCCACCCCAGTAGGATATAAGCAGGATTTAAATCCAGAAGTGCATGGCTTCAAAGCCTGCATGTGCACCTGTGTGCACATTCACATGTATTTCCTAGTTTAGCATCTCAAGGTCAGATAAAAAATTTTCTTTTCTACAAGACTAATTCTTTCCTTACACATTCAGTTTGCATAGGACTAAAGTTAATTCATATTTCTAAAGTCTAATCATATTGTGAAAAACTTTCCTAAAATTTAGTATGCCTGAAATATGAAGAGAGGGTTTTCAGAGTAAAACCACCAAACCTATTCTGTCCACAAACCTATTTGTCTCCAGAAGAGGGTGAATACTGTGAGGGCAGGAGTTTTTGTGTGTTCTGCTAATGACAGGTTCCCACTCTCCTTTGCCAAATGTGTGAATACCCATGGGTTGTTTACTGAGAGATGGTGACAACTTGACAGTGTTCCCTGTGCCTGTACTTTCTGTATGTGCTATTAGGGACATTTTGTATTAAATTAATGTACATTAGCACACTTGCTATTAGACAGCTCAATCTAGAAGTATAAGTAATGTTAATTCACCCTTCTCACACATGCAAACTTATTGAAGTTCCCAAGTAGTTTTTAAATACAACAGATTGGAGTTTATCTTGGAAGGGTGCTTCCATCTGTGAAAATTCTCATTGGAAAAAGCAAGAACACTTTAAAATAAATCCACCAGCTGTTTTGATAATGTTGTGATGATATAAAGGCCCAAATATGATAGGACTATTGGTTAAATTTGTTATAACATATGAGACGATAGCTGGCTTGTGAGTTTCTCATGTTTCTTGATAATGACTTTAAACCATTAAATTGTAGAAAGATGATGCTAATGCAATTTCAAGCTATAACTTTAAAATAAAAAGCAAAGAATAAAACTTAACTTGTCTTAAAATTAACTCACATGAAAATGGCACATGTTGTATCTTTGAACAAGCTTTAAAAACTCCAATGAGTAATAGAAAATTCAACACCTGCAAAATATGTGTAAGTTAATGGACTAGAGAACATTCAATGCCTATACTTTTGTGTTGATATAAAAGCAACAAACATGTCAAACATCATTTGTGTTTTAGACTTTTGCTTAAACAAGGAGTAAAAGTCCTCATGCTTTATACATAAAACAAATCTGTGCACAAAAGATCAGATATTTAGTTTTTATACCTCCTAACATAACCCCGTACATTTTTCTTCACACAATTGAAGAGTAAAATGCTTGTGAATGATCGAACAACATGAAGAAAACAGTTGAAGTGATTGTGTATTTTCTAGAAGGAGACTGCTGGGGTATCTTTAAAGTACCCTTCTAAATTTAAATCTTACAGCCTTTGCTTTTAGAAAGGTTTAAGAGCTCACAGAATAGGAGTCAAACCTCTTGTTTAGAAAGAGAACTGAAGAAATCTTCCCACTTACTATGAGAGAAAAAAATTGTTATTGATCTTGTGTTCTTGATGGGAAGAATTGAGGAGGTGTTCCCTTTCTAACAGGTTTCTGAATGTCTTTGACTCAGAGTACCCAGCTTCCTACACTGCAGAGTTCTCTACCATTTCTTCAAAGTTATTTGTAAGAGGTAGAGTGCAAAGGTGACTTCTGAATCATTGCTTGATGTTGGCTCAGCCTGTTTTCAAAACCATGTTTGTGTATTCGGTGATACATGCCAGTGCATTTGGGTTTTTTGTTTGTTTTTTTGTTTGTTTAGGTGTTATGTTTTCTTCTTCACTTTCTCTATTTTTCCACTGCCTTTCTGAGAGTTTTCACAGCATCTATACAATATCTTCCCAATTATTCTTTTAATGCCAGCCCCCTTCTATTAAAAAGCCTCAATGAAATACTAAACCCTTAGATTGGACATCAAAATCTTCCACAATTTGGTCCAAATACATCCAAAATATATCTTCTAATCATTTCACATGAGTCAATGAACAACTCTAGCCAATTGTCCAAGTCATTATGCCAAGACATATTCTGAACTTTTAAAATTAGTCACTCATGTCAGTCCAGCATAACTTGTATGCCACGCCCTCTCATCTCTTAGTCTTGTCACTTCAGAATCACTTTGATTGCCACCCACTTAAAGCAGATTCTAAACCTCATCCTGAAGTGACTTTTCACTCTGCTACGAAAACATCTCGATGTCATGGAGCTTATGCTCCCCTTTTCTTTGTTTCCCTTTTCTTTTTTCAAATCCCATTGTGCCTATTATTTAAGAAATATTCAATGATTCTTAGTATTTTTTAAATGTCATAATCTCCTACAGTTTTATTTTGATATAAGAACTGTACTTGGAATCATGAGTTGGTTGAAGAAATACTAGACAGTTTTATTGTCAGTGATATGCTGTGATAGATCAAGCCTCGTGCTTTGACAACTATAGCAAATCATGAGCCTTAAGTGTAATTTTAAGTGTTTTATTTGTTGTATTTTTTCAAACATATCTTTTTTTCTTCTTGGATCATTGTTTTACATGCAGTCTTAAAATTCAATTTGAGGATCATAAGATAATCAGTATTGTTGTGGAGGATCCTTAGTCATTTAATTAGGTTCTGTTCTTTCTGTGTCCTCCCCTCCAATATCCTTAAAAGTAATATACAATTGACATTTTTTTCTCATGATAGTGTTTTTATATTACTAGGACACTTCTAATTATGCAATAGGATTTTTTTAGACAGTCAGCCATTAAAGAGCTTATCAAACTCAACACCCCAAAAATTAATAAATTAAAAAAATGGGCAGAAGACATGAGTAGATATTTTTCCAAAGAAGACATACAGATGGCTAACAGACACATGAAAAGATTCTCAGCATCACTCATCATCAGGAAAATACAAATCAAAACTACGGTGAGATGCCCCCTCACACCTGTCAGAATGGCTAAAATTAACAACACAAGAAACAACAGGTATTGGCAAGGATGTGGGAAAAGGGGAATCATCTTACACTGTTAAAAAAAAAGAACTATCATTTGATCCAGTAATCACACTTCTGGGTATTTATCCAAAGAACACTGAAACACTAATTCGAAGGGATATATGTACCCCTATATTTATTGCAGCTTTAAAAATTTTTTTAATGTTTATTTATTTTTGAGAGAGAGAGCATGAGTGGGAGAGGAGCAGAGAGAGAGGGAGACACAGAATCCCAAGCAGGCTCTAGGCTCTGAGCTGTCAGCACAGAGCCTGACGTGGGGCTCAAACCCACAAACCGTGATCATGACCTGAGCCAAAGTCAGATGCTTAACCGACTGAACCACCCAGGCACCCCTATTGCAGCTTTATAAACAGCCCAATTGTCCATCGACAGATGAACATTTGGTATGTACACACACACACACACACACACGCACGCACACACAATGGAATGTTATTCAACCATAAAAAATAGTGAAATCTTGCCATTTACAATGGATGGATCTAGAGAGTATAATGCTAAGTGAATTAAGCCAGTTAGAGAAAGACAAATGCTATATGATTACACTTGTATGTGTAATTTAAGAAAGTAAACAAGTGAACAAAGAAAAAAAACCAGAAAAAACAAAAAATAGAGTCTAACTATAGAGAATAAACAGATGTCTATCAGAGGGGAGGTGGGGGGGAGCATTGGTGAAATACGTGAAGGTGATTAAGAGTACACTTATCTTGATGAGCATTGAGTAATATCTTAAATTGTTGAATCACTAAATTGTATGCCTGAAACTGACATAACACTGTTAACTATACTGGAATTAAAATTAAGAATAATAAAAAATCTAAGGGGTGCCTGGCTGGGTCAGTCAGAGCAGTGTGTGACTCTTGATCTCAGGGTCATGAGTTTGAACCCTCCATTGGATGTAGAGATTGCTTAAAAAAATAAATAAAGTTTAAATAAAAGTTCAAACATCTTAACTTTTAGATTTGTGTGGAGTAGGAATGCAAATTTTTTTCTGTTCAGTATAAAAGATAATTCTAAGAGTTATGTTTTATTGCTCTCCAGGATACCGCCTGGTTTTGTATCTAATCTAGCAATTTTATTTATAATTTTTATTTGTAATTTAAATTATTTACTTATAATTTAAAATTATAAATCAGATTTATTTCTTTATTAAATCCCCTATATAATTTCCAGTCATGTAAGTGTACTTTTAAAAATGTAACACTTTATTGAGATAAATTCATATCTCATACAATTTGCCAATGTAAAGTGTACTATTATTCAATGATAGTGAGTATATGTTCAGGAATGTAACTGTAATCCCAGTCAAATTGAGCATATTTTTATAATCCCAAATATCCCAGTAGATATTTTACATTTTTTCTCAGATCCCTAGCCCTAGGCATCTACCAGTCTGCCTTCTGTTTCTTTAGTTTTGCCTATTCTGGACATTTCCAATGAAAATGTCCAAATGAAAACATAATTTGTGATCTTTTGTGAATGGCATCTTTAACTTAGCATAATGTTTTCAAGGTTCAGCTATATTTTAGAATATATCATCACTTCATTCTTTTTATTTCTAAATAATATCTGATTATATGGATATATCACATTTTTTAGCCCTTCATCAATCATGGGCATTTAGGTTGCTTCCATATTTTAGGTATTAGGAATAACACTACTTTGAACATTAATGTATGAAATTTTATATGGACAGATGTTATAAATTTTCTTGAGTGTACACCAAAGAATGGAATTGCTGAATCATATGGTAACTCTATTTTTAATCTTGCGAGGAACTGCCAAACTATTTTTCAAAGCAGAGACACCATTTTTCAATCCTGACAACATTGTATGATTGTTGCAATTTCTCCACATCCATGTCAACATTTTTTATTGTATGTCTTTTTGACTGTAGCCATCCAAGTAGGTACTAAGTGGTATCTCATTATTTTGACAAGCATTTCTCTTAAAGCCAGTGATGTTTAGCAACATTTATGCTTATTGGACATTTGTATATTTTTGGAGAATTGTTTATACTAAACCATTGTTCTTTTTTAAACCCTTGTTCATTTTTTAATTGAATATCTTTTTATTAGTGAGTTATAAATGTTCTTTATATATTCTAGATGAAAATTTCTTATCATATATGATTTTTTCCTCTTCTGTGGGTTGCCTTTTAACTTTCTTGATGGTGTTCTTGGTAGTATAGAAGTTGTAAATTCTGATGAAATTCAATTTATCTGTTTTTCTTTTGTTGCTTGTGCTTTTATTGTCATATCTAAAAACAATGGCCTAATCCAAAGTCTTAAAGATTTATTCCTATATTGTCTTCTAAGAGTTTTATAGATTCATCTCTAACATCTAGATCTATAATCTATTATTAGTTAATTTTTATGTATGGTGGACTAGAGATCAACTTCATCCTTTTGCATATTGATATTCAGTTATCACATCATTTTTTGAGGAGAATATTCTTTCTCTATGGAATTGTCTTGGAACCCTTATCAAAAAAATCAGCTGTACATAAATATTAAGGCTCTATCTAGACTGTCAATTCTGTTCTATTGGTTTGTATGTGTATTATTATGCCAATGCCACAATATCTTCTTTACCATAGCTTCATAATAAATTTTGAAAATCAGGAAATGCAATCCTTCCATGTGTGTTCTTATTTTACAGGGCTGTTTTGCCTATTCTGGTTCCTTTGGATTTTCATACAAATTTGAGGTCAATATGCCAATTTTTGCAAAGAAATCTGCTAGGATTTTGACAAGATTGCTCTAAGCTGTAGGTCAATTTGAAGAGTATCGTTATCCTAGTAATAAGTCTTCTAACTCATAATCGTGGGTCATGGCTGTCTTTCAATTTATTTAGGTTTTCTTTAGTTTCTTTCATCATTGTTCTATTTTCAGAACATATGTTTCACACATTTTTGGCAAATAAAGTCTAATTTGTATTTTGATTCTCTTATTAAATAGAATTATTTTCTTGATTTCATTTTTATTGTTTTATACGTTTTGTGTAGAAATACAGTTGAGGGGCGCCTGGGTGGCACAGTCAGTTAAGCGTCCGACTTCAGCCAGGTCACGATCTCGCGGTCCATGAGTTCGAGCCCCACGTCAGGCTCTGGGCTGATGGCTCAGAGCATGGAGCCTGTTTCAAATTCTGTGTCTCCCTCTCTCTCTGCCCCTCCCCCGTTCATGCTCTGTCTCTCTCTGTCCCAAAAATAAATAAACATTGAAAAAAAATTAAAAAAAAAAAGAAATACAGTTGATTGTTGTGTATTGATCTTATGCCCTATAAACTGGTTATAGTCACTATTAGTACTGTATTGGTCAGGGTTCTCCTTGGAAACAAAATGAACATATACATATTCTTGCTCTCACCTTTTTTGTGCTATTCAGGTCTTCAATGGGTTTGTTCATGTCCACTCAGTTGAGTGACAATTAGGGAGAGCAGTTTACAGAGTTTACCAATATAAATCCTAATCTCATATGGAAATGCCTTCACAGTGTTTATGTGGAAATCCTAATCTCATATGGAATGCCTTCACCCCAAATTAATGTTTAATGTGGGAATCCCATAACAAAGTCAGATTGACACAAAATTAAGCATCACATTGCTAATAATTCTTTAGTGGAATTTAGGATTTTCTATTTACGTGATCACTTCATCTACAAGTAGAAATAGTTTTACTTCTTACTCTCCAATCTGAATAGCTTTTACTTCCTTTACTTGCCAAATTGTTTGATAAAACCTCTGTTCCTGTGCTGGATAGAAGCACATCCTTGTATTGTTCCTAATCCTAAGAAGAAAGCTTTCAGTTTTCAGCATAAAGAGAGATGTTAGCTATGGTGTTTAAATAGATATCCTTTATTCACCTCTAAAGTGAATTAGTGGCTTTCTCTTTAAGGTCTGTTGTGAGTTTTTATCATGAGGAATGTTGGATTTTGTCAAATGCTTTTTCTGCATTTTTGGAGATGATTGTGTGATTTTTGTCCTTTATTCTATTGATGCAGTGTATTATATTAATCGATTTGGAAAGTGATAAACCAACCCTGCGTTCCTGAGATATATTCCATGTATATATTTCGGAACCATTTGTGAAGAATTGGTATGAATTGTTAAATATTTTGTGAGTTTAGCATTTAGGCCCTGTCAGCCTCAAATGCTCTTTGAATCACCTTTACCATCTTAATGATTCCTTATTTATTGAGTGAAGTAAAATTTTTGAGACATGTACCTTCTGAATGTGTAAGGGTATCCTGTGTTAACTTTTGAAAATTATACTTTGTTGGGATAGTGTTTTACTATTAGCCTCTATCAGTGACACCAGCAAAGGCTTTCACAAAGACAGTGTTAAATACGACCAAATTGGAGGAAGAAACAGGTTAATCTCTTAAGACAAAAAGACTCTCACCTTATAACAACTTTTCACTGAATTGATGGAAACATAAAAACTAAGGGAAATATTTTTAAAAGTCATCTAATAAATTATAAAGCATAATTAGTGAGCTAGCTACATGCCCTTCAATTTATACTGAAAACAGCTTTTTGTGTTTTACATAAAGATGCATACTATATCTGAAAAATAATACTGCAACAAAATTTTATAATCTATTAGGTAATCACCAGAATTCTTTAGTATTAGAGTATGTCTTGGTCCTTAGGAATATGTGGCCAAATATATGACTTTGAATCCTGCCTCTGTCAATTTATATGATCTATGATCCTTTGGCATATTATTTACCCTTCCTACCTCAGTTTCCTTATTTATAATTTGAATTTTATTACACATTCTTATTATGTATTCAGAAAAAGTGTATTGAAGAACACTTCTTATGTGTTAGACATTGCTGTTGGTTGCTAAGGAGACACATTGAATAAGACAAATACTGTTAAACTGCCATGAACACTATTAAAACCATGCATTAAGACCTATTTTTAAATGTTTTATTTAGTTATGGAATGTCAGTTTGATTCTTTTTAAATAGATCACAGTATTCTGGTTATATTTTTACTTGTTTCTTCTATTTTGTTTGTCTATTCTTTGTCTGAATTTTTCATCAAGATTATTTTAAAGTCTTTTTCTTCAAACTCCAGCTTCTGTATCAGATGTGTGGGTCTGCTTGATTGATTTATTTTTACACTGATTATCAGGTATTTAATCCTGTCTCATCTCATGCTTAGAAATTTTTGATTGAGTGTTGGACACCTTATATAAGATGATTGATGATAAAGATTAAATAAAGGCCTGGCAACTTGCTGGTAATGTACTGAGGAGTCAAGAAATAGTTAAGGTTATTCTTGTTGTTTATTATCATCAGTATTTTATAGCCTCTAGGAATTTATATTATGACGAAGGTTGGACATGGAAGCGATGTGTGTGTTTTCCAAGACTTTCAAAAATATTTTAAATAAAGCAAAAGGAGAAATAAACACATTAGCTCCATGTAGTTAAATGCATTATACCATATCTTCTTTTAAACCATATTTTTACAGAAGTTTTATATTTACAGAAAAGTTGTGAAGATAGATAGTACAGAGAATTCCCATATGGACCTGCCTATTATTTTCTCGATTATTAATATCTGATATTAGGATAGCACATTTCTTACAATTAATGAAACATTATTTATATGTTATTGCTATCTAAAGTCTATGCTTTTTTTGGATTTCCTTAGTTTTTACCTAGTGCCTTTTTGGGAGGGATCCAGGGCCCTGTCCAGAATACATACATACGACAATTAGTTGTCATGTTTCCTTAGGGTTATCTTGAGTTTTATATTTTCTTAAAATTATCCTTATTTTTTTAATTTTTTAATGTTTATTTATTTTAGAGACAGAGACAGAGCATGAACGGGGGGAAGGACAGAGAGAGAGGGAGACAGAGTCTGAAGCAGGCTCCAGGCTCTGAGCTGTCAGCACAGAGCCGGATGTGGGGCTCGAACTCACCTTGAGATAATGACCTGAGCCAAAGTCAGAAGCTCAACCAACTGAGCCACCCTGGTGCCCCCAAATTATCCTTATTTTTGACGTACTTGACAATTTTGAGGAATACTGGTCAGGTCCAATTCTTACTTTTGATTAGAGAAAAAAATACTTCCAAAATATTCAATTATTCATTCTTAGTAAATAATGATATAGTTGTACAATTTATGAAAAGTTGTGTTCTAAAAACTCTTGATAAAATGAATAGGGTTCTAAGTTATTCTGTAATAGTCAAATGTGTGGAAGGGAGTAATGAGAGATGGCCATGTCAAGGTCTGGTCCAGGAGTGCCTGTATAATGAGTTTTATCTGCATCTTTGGTTAATAGTATGTAATTAAAGGATGATAATCAATATAGAGAGTCATAACACAGAGTCTCTCTGGACAAGCCAGATGAAAGAGTGAAAGAGGGCTTAGATGCTTTTAATTTAGTTAAATTGAGGATAAGCTTTTTGTTTCTTTGTTTTTTAAAGTTTTAAGATTTAGGCTTTAAGTTTGTTCAAACAATCTACCAAACTTACCTTTGTTAAACATGAAAAGAATAATTCTTGTCAGAGTAGGACTAGGTGCCTTGTGAAAGAAAACTATTTACAGAACATTTATTTATTTTTAAAAAATGGTTATTTATTTATTTTGAGGAGTGAGGGAAGAGACAGATGGGGGGTGGCAGAGAGATGGGAAGAGAATTGCAAGCAGACTCTGAAATATTAGAGCTCCCCACATGCCCCACAGGGTGCGACCTCACGAGTTGTGAGATCATGACCTGAACCAAAATCAAGAGTCCAGTGCTTAACTGACTGGACCACCTTAGGTATCCCTACAGAAAATTTATAATTTAAATTTCAGTTTTCAAAAATTGATTAATTTTGCATTTATTAATACACCATATATTGAATGCTCCCATATGTTAGGTACTCTACTAGTGATTACCTGATATTTCTTCATGGTACAGAGTATTGGAACCTCTGTATCTTATATATGTTTTAATCTTCACTTCAATTACCTAATAAAAATTAGGTCATATTTCCAAGGTGTTAAATGTGCACTGTTAAATAATTAAATTTTATTTTATTTTATTTTTGTAGAACTATTATGGAGCTGCTAAGATGATTTTTTCTGACAACCCACTTGGTCTGACCTGTGGAATGGTATGTCCAACCTCTGATCTTTGTGTGGGTGGATGCAATTTATATGCCACTGAAGAGGGACCAATTAATATTGGTGGATTGCAGCAGTTTGCCACTGAGGTATGTATGCTGTACATATTGTTTTTCTTTTCACCCACCCCTAAAGCACAGAAATCTTAACATAACTTTAATCCTTGGTGCTTTATTGATATCCAATAATTTGTTTTAATATGAAATTTATTGTCAAATTGGTTTCCATACAACACCCAGTGCTCATCCCAACAGGTGCCCTCCTCAATACCCATCACCCACCCACCCCTCCCTCCCACTCCCCATCAACCCTCAGTTTGTTCTCAGTTTTCAAGAGTCTCTTATAGTTTGGCTCCCTCCCTCTCTAACATTTTTTGTTCCTTCCCCTCCTCCATGGTCTTCTGTTAAGTTTCTCAGGATCCACATAAGAGTGAAAACATATGGTATCTGTCTTTCTCTGTATGACTTATTTCACTTAGCGTAACACTCTCCAGTTCCATCCACATTACTACAAAAGGCCATATTTCATTCTTTCTCATTGCCACATAGTACTCCATTGTATATATAAACCATAATTTCTTTATCCATTCATCAGTTGATGGACATTTAGGCTCTTTCCATAATTTGGCTATTGTTGAGAGTGCTGCTATAAACATTGGGCTACAAGTGCCCCTATGCATCAGCACTCCTGTATCCCTTGGGTCAATTTTTAGCAGTGCTATTGCTGGGTCATAGGGTAGGTCTATTTCTAATTTTCTGAGGAACCTCCACACTGTTTTCCAGAGTGGCTGCACCAGTTTGCATTCCCACCAACAGTGCAAGAGGGTTCCCGTTTCTCCACATCCTCTCCAGCATCTATAGTCTTCTGATTTGTTCATTTTGGCCACTCTGACTGGCGTGAAGTGATATCGGAGTGTGGTTTTGATTTGTATTTCCCTGATGAGGAGTGACATTGAGCATCTTTTCGTGTGCCTGTTGGCCATCCGGATGTCTTCTTTAGAGAAGTATCTATTCATGTTTTCTGCCCATTTCTTCACTGGATTATTTGTTTTTCCAGTGTGGAGTTTGGTGAGTTCTTTATAGATTTTGGATACTAGCCCTTTGTCCGATATGTCATTTGCAAATATCTTTTCTCATTCCGTTGGTTGCCTTTTAGTTTTGTTGATTGTTTCCTTTGCAGTGCAGAAGGTTTTTATCTTCATGAGGTCCCAATAGTTCATTTTTGCTTTTAATTTCCTTGCCTTCGGGGATGTGTCAAGTAAGAAATTGCTGCAGCTGAGGTCAGAGAGAGTTTTCCCTGCTTTCTCCTCTAGGGTTTTGATGGTTTCCTGTCTCACATTCAGGTCCTTTATCCATTTGGAGTTTGTTTTTGTGAATGGTGTAAGAAAGTGGTCTAGTGTCACCCTTCTGCATGTTGCTGTCCAGTTCTCCCAGCACCATTTGTTAAAGAGACTGTCTTTTATCCATTGGATATTCTTTGCTGCTTTGTCAAAGATTAGTTGGCCATACGTTTGTGGGTCTAGTTCTGGGGTTTCTATTCTATTCCATTGGTCTATGTGTCTGTTTTTGTGCCAATACCATCCTGTGTTGATGATTACAGCTTTGTAGTAGAAGCTACAGTCTGAGATTGTGATGCCTCCTGCTTTGTTCTTCTTCTTCGAAATTACTTTGGCTATTTGGGGTCTTTTTTGGTTCCATACGAATTTTAGGATTGCTTGTTCTAGCTTCGAGAAGAATGCTGGTGCAATTTTGATTGGGATTGCATTGAATGTGTAGGTAGCTTTGGGTAGTATTGACATTTTAACAATATTTATTCTTCCAATCCATGAGCACAGAATGTTTTTCCATTTATTTATATCTTCTTCAATTTTCATCATAAGCTTTCTGTAGTTTTCAGCCTACAGATCTGTTACATCTTTGGTTAGGTTTATTCCTAGGTATTTTATGCTTCTTGGTGCAATTGTGAATGGGATCAGTTTCTTTATTTGTCTTTCTGTTGCTTCATTATTAGTGTATAAGAATGCAACATTTTTAATGTGATACACAGCTAAAGTGTGTTTTATACCATAAATAATATTGTTATTCAACAATGACTACATAAATTAAACTTCGTAAAACCATATGTCAAATTAATTATAATCCCAGAAGGCTATTAAAATACTCTGACTGAAAGTTATATAAATAAGAGGATCTGAAAGTAAAATTTATTCATTAACTTTACTTTGTAATGTGGCTGGACACCCCATTATAAAAAGGCTATTTTGCCTGACTCTTTTTCCTGAAACTCTCTTGAATCCTTATAGCTTGAAATAATATGTCAGTATTATTTTGTGATTTTTTTAGTAATAGAGGTTGGGGAATTTTCAAAACCCTGACACTGAATAATATTCTTTAAAATTAAATTTTATAGACTTTTAGAATAGAAGCAGGTGTGTTATTTGGATACTAATTTATAAGGAAATAAAATGAAAGTATTTTTCACCATCACACAAGTTTGAGTCCTAGCTTTCCCTTTTATGAATCCTTTGAAAACAACTGATTCTCTGGGATACTTTATGCTTTCTGGTGTCTTCCGTTTGGAGTCAGCTACCAGATCATTTTCCATGTATCATTTAAATGACCAACTTACATCAAGGTTACAGTAAGATTGTATAATCCTTGTGGTCCATTAGCTAGAAGGCCAAATTAAATGCCTTCAACACTAGATTGTTAGTTAATGACTTTCCTATCTGGTTTTGTCAATTTCAACACAACATATTCTTTCCTTTTTGGACCTTTCACATAATATCTTTCCAGCTTAAGTCTCACTTTGCTTTTAGTAATAAATCAAGGTTACTCCTTCTCTACTTTCTGACAAGTCAATTCTAATCAAGGGCTCTTGGGAATGAGAAAATAGAAACAGTTTGTTGTGAGTTGTTGCAATAAATTATTGGACTTAATTTCTTTTCTTACCAAATTCAAAATTGTATTAGGCTTATCTTACCATTGTGTGGTATGATCTTTACAACGGAAGAAAATCCTTAGTTGATGGAGAAGATTAACTTGAATTCATCTACATCTTTCTTTGAGGACTCATTGTTTCTTCATTATAGCAGGACAAGCTTTCAAGGATGTCATAAGTGAAAAGTCACACAGTGTGTACATGAACTAACACTGCATTTCAAAACAAAATGTGTTAAAATAATATGGTTACTTTGTTGGTGACCTGGATGATAGAGAGACAGCATTCCTCTGAGAACTCTCACTTGTTTTTTTCCATTGAGGTATAATTGACATGCATTATTATAACAGTTTCAGGTGTACAACATAGTGATTCAACATTTGTATACATTGTGAAATGATAATTACAGTAAATCTAGTACCATCTGTCACCATACAAAGTTAATGCAATGTTATTGACTATATTCCCCATACTATACATCACTTCCCATGACTTACTTATTTTATAACTGGAAGTTTGTACTTCTTGATCCCCTTCACCTAGTCCTTGCTCTCAGCACCAGTTTGCTCTGGTAACCACCAATCTCTTTTCTGTATCTGTAAGTCTAGGTTTTGTTCTGTTTGTTTTGTTTTGTTTTAGATTCCATGTGTTAGTGAAATCATGTGGTATATGTCTTTCTCCATCTGACTTATTTAACTTGGCATAATACTCTCAATATCCATCCATCTTATAGCAAATGACAAGATTTCATTCTTTTATATGCCAGTAATATTCCATTGTATAAACATATTACAGTTTCTTTATCCACTGATTTGTTGATGGACATGTAGGTTGTTTCCATATCTTGGCCGTTATGAGTAATAATGTAATGCACATAAGGTGCATATATTTTTGAATTAGTATTTTATTTTTCTTTAAATAGTACCTAGTAGTAGAATTGTTTGATCATATGGTAGGTCTGTCTTTAGTTTTTTGATGAACCTCTATAATATTTTTCATAATGGCTGCACCAATTTATGTTCTCACTAACAGTGCACAAGGATTACCTTTTCCACACATCCTTGCCAACACTTGTTATTTTTTTCTCTTTTTGATAATGGCCTTTCTGACGTGTGTAAGGTGGTATCTCATTGTGGTTTGATTTTCATTTCATTGATGACTAGTGATATTGAACATCTTTTTATATGCCTGTTGGCCATCTGCATTTTTTTTGGAAAATATCTATTTGGATCCACTGCTTATTTTTTGTATTTTTTATAAAGTTTATTTATTTTAAGAGAGAGAGAGAGCACGAGCAGGGGAGAGACAGAGAGAGAGGGAGAGAGAGAATCCCAAGCAGGCTCTGCACTGTCAGTGCACAGACCAACATGGGGCTTGAACTTATGAACTGTGAGATCATGATCTAGGCTGAAACCAAGAGTTGGATGCTTAACTGACTGAGCCACCCAGGCACCCCTGCTTATTTTTTAATTGAACTGTTTGGAGTTTTTTGTTATATAATTCAATATGTATGCTTTATATATTTTGGATATTAATCCCTTATTGGATATATGATTTACAAACATCTTCTCCCACTCAGTAGATTGTCTTCATTTTGTTGATTTTTTTTTGTTTGCTATGCAGAAGCTTTTTAGTTTGACATAGTCTCTTTTGCTCATTCATTTATTTTATTTTTGCTTTTGTTTCCTTTGTCTTTTGATTCACATCTAAAAATAAAATCATTCAGGTCAATGTCAATGAGTTTGCAACCTATGTTTTCTTGTAGCAGTTTTATGCTTTTGGTCTTACATTCAAGTATTTAATTCATTTTGAGTTTACTTTTTATATATGGTGTAAGAAAATGGTCCAGTTTCCTTCCTTTGCATGTAGCCATCCAGTTTTTCCAACACCTTTTATTGAAGAGACTGTGGTTTTATTTTGGGGCTCTCCATTCTGTTCTGTTGATATATGTGTCTGTTTTTATGCCAGTACCATTTTGTTTAGATTACTATAGCTTTGTAGTATAGTTTGAAATCAGAGACTGTGATACCTCCAACTTTGTATTTACTTCTCAAGCTTGTTTTGGCTATTGGGGGGTCTTTTGTGGTTTTGTATTAATTTCAGAATTATTTCGTCTAGTTTTGTGAAAAATACCATTGGAGTTTTGATAGAGATTGCATTGAATCTTTAGATTGCTTTGGGTAATATAGGCATTTTAACAATACTAATTCTTTCAGTCCATGAATATTAATATCTTTCTGTTTGTGTCTTCTTCAGTTTGTTTCATTAATGTCTTATAATTTTCAATGTACAGGTGTTTCCCCTCCTTTGTTAAATTTGGTTTTAGGTATTTTATTCTTTTTGATGGGATTTGGATGGGATTGTTTTCTTCATTTCTTTCTCTGGTAATTTGTTATTAGTGAATATAAACAACAATTTTTCTTTTTTAATTTTTTAATGTTTATTTTTGAGAGACGGAGTGTGAGCAGGGGAGGGGCAGAGAGAGAAGAAAACACAGAATCTGGAGGAGGCTCTATGCTCTGAGCTATCAGCACAGAGCCTAACATGGGGCTCAAACACACGAACTGTGAGATCATGACCTGAGCTGAAGTCAAACACTTAACTGACTGAGCCAATCAGGCACCCCTAAACAACGTATTTTTCTATATTAATTTTATATCCTGAAACCTTACTGAGTTTATTTATTAGTTCTAACAGTTTTTTGTTGGAGTCTTCAGGGTTTTCTATATAGTATTGTGTCTTCTGCAGATAGTAACAGTTGTACTTCTTTCTTTCCAGTTTAGATGCTTTTTAGTTCTCTTGCCTGATTGCTGTGGATAGGATTTCCAATACTAAGTTGGATAAAGGTGGGAAGAGTGAGCATTCTTGTCTGTTATGGTCTTAGAGCAAAAGCTTTGAACTTTACACCATTCAGTATGATGTTAGCTGTGGGCTTGTCAATGAGACCTGTAGTATGTTGAGATACATTCCTTCTATATGCATTTTTTTAGAGTTTTTATCATAAAAAGTTAGAGAACTTTATGGAATACTTTGCATTTATTGAGATGATCATATAATTTTTATTTTTCAGTTTGTTAATGTGGTGTATTTCATTGATTTGTAGATGTTGAAAAAATCCTTGCATTTGTGGGATAAATGCCATTTGATCACGATGAATGATCCTTTTAATGTATAGTTGAATTCAATTTGCCAATATTTTGTTAAGGATATTTGCATCTATGTTCATCATAGATATCAACCTGTAATGTTTTCTTTGTGTGTATCCTTGTGTGGTTCAGGTAACAGGGTAATGGTCACCTCCTGAAATGAGTTTGGAAGACGTTCCTTCTCATCAATTTTTTTGGAAGAGTTTGGGAATGATATGTATCAAAGTTTTCAGTGGTTGGTAGAATTAACCAGTGAAGCCATCTGATCCTGGACTTTTGTTTATGGGGAGTTTTCTGATTACTGACTCAGTGTCCTTACTAGTAGATAGTCTGCTCAGATTTTCTATTTTTCCAGGATTCTGTTATAAAATTATGAGTCTCTGTTAATTTATCCATTTCTTCTAGCTTGTCCATTTTGTTGGCATACAGTTCATAGTAGTCTTATGATCTTTTGCTATTTCTATGGAATCAGTTGAAACTTCTCTTTTATTTATGATTCATTTATTTGAGCTGTCTCTCTCTTCTATTTCCTTTTTTTAGTCTATTTCATTTATTTCCACTTCGAACTCTATTATTCTCTTATAGAACTTCTAATAACTTGTGATTTTTTATGTTCTTATTTTTGTAATTTCTTTAGGGGTGATATTAAGCTGTCTACTAGGGATTTTTCTTGTTTCTTGAGATAGCCCTGTATTGCCATGAACTTCAATCTTAGAACCACTTGTAAGGCATCTCATAAATTTTGATATGTCATATTTCTGTCTTCATTTGCTCCAGGTATTTTGTTTTTATTTCTTGTTTTTTCTATGACCCAGTAGTTTTTCAGTATCATGTTGTTTAATTTCCATTCTTTTATATTTTTTTCCATTTTCTTCTTGTAATTGATTTCTAGTTTCATAGCTTTGTGGTTCAAAAAAATGCTTGATAAGATTTCAGTCTTCTTTAATTTATTGAGACTTGTTTGTGGCCTAACATGATGTATCCTGGAGAATATCCCATGTACATTTGACAAAAATGTGTATCTTGCTGCTTTTGGATGGAATGTTTTGTATATATCTATTAAGTTCATCTGGTCTAATATGTCATTTAAGACCAATATTTCCTTATTGTTTTTTTTTGTTTAATTAATCTATCCAATGATATAAGTGGGGTGTTAATGTACTCTACTATTATTTTATTGCTGTAGATTTCTTCTTTATAAATGTTATATCCTTTTGCCGAGTTGACTCCTTTATTATTGGGTAGTGCCCCTCTTTGTCTTTTATTACAGTCTTTGTTCTAATGCTTCTTTATATATATATATATATGACTGTAGCTATGCCAACTTTATTTTTATTTTAAGTTTATTTATTTTTGAGAGAGAGAGAGAATGCAAGCAGGGAGGAACAGAGAGAGAGGGAGAGAGAGAGAGAGAGGAGAGAGAGAGAATCCCAAGCAGGCTCTGCACTGAGAGTGCTGAGAGCATAGAGCCTGATGTGGGGCTTGAACACACCAACTGAGAATCATAACCTGAGCCTAAATCAAGAGTTGGACACTTAACAGACTGAGCCACCCAGGTGCCCCCCATGCGATATCTTTTTTTATACCTTCACTTTCAATCCATGTGTCCTTACTTCTGAAGTGAATCTCTCATAGGCAGTATAAAGATGCATCTTATTTTTTACCCATTCATCCACTCTATGTCTTTTGATTGGAGAAATTAATCTACTTATATTTAAAGTAATTATGATAGGTATGTAGTTACTGCTACTGATTTATTGCTTTTTTCAAGTTGTTTAAGTATTTCCCCCCTGAGTCTCTTTTCTACTCTATCTCTCCTCTTTTGTGGTTTGTTGGCTTCCTTTAATGTTATGTTTAGATTGCTTCCTCATTTTCTTTGGTGTATTTACTCTATGTTTTTGATTTGTGGTTATTTTAAGGTTCACGTATATCATCCTATGTGTATTACAATTTTTTAAGTTGTAGCGAAGTAAGTTAAAAGGCATTATAAATCTCTACCTTTTTACTCTCCCCAGCAAACTTTATATTTTTAATGTCACATTTTATATCTTTTTATTTTGTGTATTAGCTATTATTTTTTTTCAAATTTTAGTACTTTAGCTTTGGTCAGTCCACTACCTTTAATATATTTACCTTTTCCAGTAAGATTTTTACCTTTGTACGTTTTCCTTTTATTAATCAGTGTCATTTCTTTTCAGCTTGAGAAGTTCCTTTAATATTTTTTGTAAGACCAGTTTAGTAATGCTGAACATTTTTGGCTTTTGTTTGTATTGAAAGCCCTTTTTCTCTCTCTCAATTCTGAATGATAACCTTGCTGGGTAGGCTTTTCTTAGTTGGAAGTTTTTCTCCTAGCACTTTGAATATGTCATGTCGCTTCTTTTTGTCTTACAGTTTCTCCTGAGAAATTTCCTGATATTCTTATGGGATTTCCTTTGTATGTAGCAATTTGCTTTTTTCTCTTGCTACTTTTAAGATTCTCTATTTATCTTTAAGTATATATTTTTTATTTTCTTAATGTTTACTTATTTTTGAAAGGGAGGGCAGAGAGAAGGGGAGACACAGAATCTGAAGCAGGCTTCAGGCTCTGAGCTGTCAGCACAAGCCTGACGCAGGGCTTAAACTCACTGACTGCAAGATCATGACCTGAGCCAAAGTCAGACACTTAACCGACTGAGCCACTGAGGCGCCCCAATCTTTAAGTATATTTTAATTATAGTTATAATTTTAATTATAATGTGTCTTGGTGTGGCTCTTCTTGGGTTCATCTAAATTGGAAATCTCTCAGCTTCTTGGACCTAGGTGTCTTTTAGGGAACTTTACATCTTCTTCCCCTTTTTATTTTCTCCTCTGCCAATGCGTTCATCTCCAGAGAGAGTTACCACTATCCTCTTCCCCTCTGGCAGTTGCTTTTAGATTAGCAAATAAATCTCTTAACCTCTGAGAGAAGTGTTCAAATTGCTATTTTTTTATTGGGTTTCAGGATGAGTGGGACTGCATTCCTTTAAAGAGGAAATCTCAATTTTTTATATCATTTTGGGTCCCTTGGACTTCAGACACTCTGTTTTTCTAAATTAAATGTTTTAGGGGTTCATCTCAGTGGTGTGGATCCCAGGAGTTGAGGTGCTTGATGTGGGACACCAGCCCTTCACTCATTTAGGGGAAGCACTGAACTGGTGAGAAGCCTCCCTTTTATATGTTGCTGCAACAGGGGTAGGTTTTTTGTTGAGACCATATCTGCTCTCCTGCCTGCCTCAATATAGTCTTTTTACCCTTTGTTTGTGGAGAATAACATCATTTGGAATTTCGATATTTTTCAGAGGGAAATGATTCATATATAACTTTAGATTTTGTCTGTCCATGGGAGGGGGTGAGTTCAGAATCTTCCTATTCTACCATCTTGCAGAAGTCCCCCTTTTCAACCCTCATTTGTTTTTAATGAAGTTCCTTCCTCCTCTTCCCAAAGTAAAATTGTTTGGTTGGTTTTGTTTGTGTGTTTTGTTTTGTTTTGTTTTGTTTTGTTTTGTATTTTTAAGACATAGCATAGATTAGAATGGCATCAAATGCATTTTAAGTGATTTGTGGAGTTTAAAAAAAGAATGTATCTTTTATACTTCAATTATACTTTACAAAATAATGGCTTCAAATATATCTGTCAAATCATAAATTAGTCTTGTAATGGAACTACGAAGAAAAGCTCTTTCTCTTTTTTTTTTTTTAAGTTGGCCTCAGTGCAAGATACTTTATAAAATTTTGTATTCATAAGTCAGTGGATGGTTTACTTGAAATTACCCAACTGTCAGTGTTGTTATGAAGACAAGCAAAACACAAACAACGTATTAATTGACTGCCAATGAAAAGTAAAAGTATAATGTACAAAATGCTATTCTTTAAAACTACTAAACTATTGATATGAGTACTTAAGTTGAAGTAGAACATGATGTAAATACTTTTATTTATTTTAGTTTGATAAAACAGTGATTGATTTTTGACCTTTAAAGAAATATGGATCTATTTTTCAACCAAATTAAGGAAAGGTTAGGAAAGCAGACTAAAATAGTATGATACTTTTCAAATTTGTTTTTCCTATAATTTATAAGTTATTTTGAAAATATCAACTTTGTAGTCTGCCATTATTGGTTAAATCCATACCTTATACTTTTCTATTTGAACATGGGCATATGGAACCTAGAGAATGTAATAGAAAAGAAATAAATCACACAAAGGATAGCCTGCAGTAGAATCAGGAGACCACCTGCTTTTTTGTTGTTGTTCTGTCTAGTCATTATTATTTAATACCTTGCTATCCCCACATTTGCAGTCACCTTGCTTCAGACACTTTTGTGTGCCTGTGGGACAAATAGGCTGTGGGTGATTCTGACTCCCTAGGAAGCAGTTTTTCTTAGTTCAATTAGATATAACAATATTACCTCAATAAAGTAACATGGAAATAATAGTTTGGTGTGGATTTTCTTTTCAATCTCATGAGGGTTTTAAAATTTTTCTACACAAATGTAGCCCTTAATATTGCTGGTCCAGCAAATTATGAATTTTTGGAAATATATTAGAATTGTTAGAATATATAACAATTATGGAATTGTTATCTGAAAACATTGTTTGGTTTTCACAATAAACATTCTATGAGACTATTCATTTTAATATGTATCAAATATACTGTTTTATGTGGCATATACTTCTTGGCATTGCATGTTTAATTTTGTTTTTACACTTTTAGTTAAGAATGGGACTCACAAATGGAATTCCAGAGTAAATCAGATGACTCACTGAGAACCAAACTACGCTTTAGATTTTTTAAAATTGTATTTCCCAGTAGGTTTTTTATATCACCTTTCATTTGATATAACCTAGTTCTTGTCTTACCATCATACTGTATCCATCATCATACACTACTTTTATTTCTATATTTTACTGGTTAGACACAATTCATATCAAATCGATCAGTGTCTAAAGTACAATAAAAATATAATAATGCAATTCCAATAGCCAGGTATTATAAGCCTACATTAAGAGACATTTTATAATTATGTAAATTACATCAACATTTATATTTTGCTTGAATACTACAGTATATTTGTTGGAAAATTGGAAATGAAGGAGGAACAATGCTTACTTGAGTTAATTGTGATTTAATAAGACAAATCTTATTTCCATCATAACTTCATTTTGAATGTGGAGGTCACTAAAAGCTTAAAGTTTTGCCTTCTACAAGCATATAGGGGAAAATATAGAAACATGTTTATAATATAAAATAGAGTATTGCATGTTCTCTCAAATAATATATTTTTGAGGTACATTTCAATTGTCAAGTAGAAGAGTAGAGACAAAGAAAAAGAGTATTATTCTCAAATTAAAACCATTATCAAAAAATACATAAACTGAAATGTGAGACTGGATATTCTCTGTGTATGTTGATTGTTTTATAAGTAAGATAATCAAATGACTGATATACTATAAAGAGTGAGCAAGGACATTATTAATAATTAATTCAGTGCATCAGGCACAAACCAGGATTATCCCAGGAAAACTGGGTTGTATAAAAATTCAGTGTAGTAAGTTCCCACTAGGTAAGGATTCAGTTAATGAAACAAACATTGGTTGAGCATTGATTAGAATTAAGTGTTGTTATAGGCTACTTCTGAACTGCAGGGACTGAGAAACTGCAGTGTTTCTCAGGAAATAACATAAGCCAACAACTAAAATTTTGTAGCAAACTTAGTAAGACATATTGCATTTCCATTAGGGTCTTTGGACTGATAATTCAATCTTCATTAGTTTCTAGTTTTAGAGGTGATTAGACCTTAGTACAAAGGAAAGGATCAGGCAGGGGGAAATGTGGAGTTACAAAAGTATACTATACTTGCATAGCATTTCAGTGCATTTTTGTAATATTTCACTGTAAAATGTTGACAAACCATCCTGGAGACATGTAAACTAGGTAATATTTTCCCCACTTCAGACATAAAGAAACTAAAAGTCAAAGTGATTGAAAAATAGTTAACATTAAGCAAACTTCTGTTGCCCTGGACAGTGTTAGGTACTTCACTTAGAATTTAACTAATCTGCAAAATAACACTTCAGGTGGATGTTATCCTGTCTATTCTTTGCAACCCAGGGCTCCATGAAATTAGTAACTTCCCCAAACTCACATTTAATAAAGGTAGATCTAGAATACAATGCTAGTGCTTTAATTTCCATCATTTCTCAGACTCTCACATGCCCCAGATAATGTTGTCATCCATACAAACCCATTGTAAATGGAGGTTTTCTGGCTGCAAGTTCACAGTATTGGACTTTCTTAGTTTAGCAACATTTATCTCAGTCACTGTACCTCACAACTCACAAAATGAGGTTCTGTGTGAAGAAGGTTCTGTGCTTCTGTATGAAGCAGCTATATTAAAATAGGTTGTTAAGATGAATGCATGTAGCTTAGTTGTTTCTTTTGTTTATGCATGTTACTAGAAAGCCTTTATTTTATTTATTATTTTTCTGGCCAGTTAAGAATTATTGTATATACAGGGCCCAGGTTTTGTGGGGCATAAGATGATAAACTTGGGGTTCCTTCTATAATAAAAAATTACAAAAAAACACTACTATAGCATTTAGATACAGTGCTTTGAAAGGGGCCCAGGCTATGAGGGGCCATGAAGCTTAAGATTATATCTTAAGTTTTATTTTAATTTGGAAAGCCTCAGCCTGATTTGATGATAGCTGGTCTATAAGTAAATTTAGGAACGAGCCTAGCACATTTATGATACAAATTGACAAAGTGGTCAATAAAATCTGTCAGTTCAGGTACCTAATCTAAAACGAAGATAAACTACCATGATAATGAATAATAAACAATATTTATGGCTAATCCCTTTTGCAGGTCATTTATAAATAGAATGTGGATTAGAGAATAACTTTTAGATTAATTACATCTCATTCTTGCCTTATTGTCCCAAACTTGAATCATCTTTGAATAAAATTTCTCAAATACTACTCCTATTTATTGCCAGAATTACTGGTGTTTTGTGAATACAGTTTGTACAAAAAAATAATAATTATTTCCGGGAGAAATATGATGTACATGAAAAATGTACACTGAACAGTAATAACATCAATAATTTGTACCATAGTGAAATGTAGCTCTTGTGGATGCAAATACAAGTAATATCTGTTAAGGCTTGATTTGTGTCTCTCCTTTTGTTCTTAATGCAGTGGTTAATAGAAAAGAACAATGTCTTGATAGATTTCACTACCTATCTGACATTACTCTCCAAAATACTTTAGAAATCTATTAAGACTACTCAGTGCTGGCACGATGATTGATAATAAAACTGTAGGACTAGATATATTGCTAGATGACTTTTATCACAATATTTTAGTTTATTTTAAACTACTTATCACTATCTAGACCTTTAAGACATAAAAATAAGTTTCCAAGATTTGGGCAATAACTTTGAAATGTACCAAAATTATATACTTGTTAAAATTTTTTGCTATGACTTTTTTTCCCCTGAATTTTTTTTTCTTAAGTCCAAATACATACTCTTGTGGTTAGCTTACAGTTTAGAATGATGTATTTTTATTGGTTTGAGTTTTAACAACTTAAAAATACATATTTTCATAAATGTATTTGATGACTAGAAGTATAAAAAAGTAGAAAACAGTGATATTATAATAATATGGGTCGCTTGTAAGAGGCATGAGTTAAGATGTAAATAACCCAGAGAGAATTCACATGGTGGAGCAGCATGGAGACCCTGAACTCTTCTCATCCCTGAAATGCAGCCAGATCAGCATCAAACCATTTTGCACACCTAGGAAATTGATCTGAGGATAAACACAACAATCTGCATAACTTCAGGCACATAACTCAGCAGGTACATGGTGTGGAAAGGTTAACTGGGGGAAAGGAAAGCTGTAGAGGGTAGGGAGCTGTTTTTGCAGAGAGAGAACAGACAAAGAGAAAGGGGGAGAGTGGTATGCTGGGATCATGGAAGAAAAGCAGTCCTCTAAAAGTAGCTTTTAGAGAGAAAGAGAGAGAGAGAGTGAAAACAGTCTCAGGGGACTGAACAAGAAATCTGTTCCCCAAAACCATTGATAGAAAGAAAGTTGAAGGTTTTGATACCATTAAGATTCTATAAACAGTGGAGCACAGCAGAAATTCTAGAGCTCAGTGCCTGGTGGTGCTCTGCTGAGGAAATAAGGTGAATCACCAGGAACAGGCAGTGTGGTCTGAGAGGTCCGTTTGCCACACGAAGAGAAGCAGTTCCTTTGCTTGGAGAGCATTTGGTAGAGGCAATATAGCCTCCCCACAGGCAAAGATCCCAGCAGACCCTGGAGAGCAGCCACATTTGCTGGCATTGGGACAAAGACACCAGAGTGTGGTGAAAACTAGCACCAGCTGTGTGTTGTGGTTGCCATCATCTCTGAACCTCTACTGCTGCATGCTGCACAATCACACAAACATTCTCTGGGCAAGCCGGCACCAGCCATTGCTCAGCAAGAACCTTCTTTAGAGAGTCCGCATGGGTCCAAGCCAAGGGGGTCTCTGAAGTATGGGATTTTGAAACACAACCCCATCTGAGATGAAACTCTGGAGGGAGATGCCACCTGGCATGTCCATGTTCGCCTAGACATGGACAGGGCAGAGGCAGGGAGTGGACAGAGGCCTAAGACAAATGAGGGGTGCTTGATCGCAGGTTGGTGAGAGTGCAAAATTCCTGTGCCAGAGACTAAGGACCTGGGTGAAGCCATTTCCACCTCTCCCACTCGCACATGCACACCACACTGATCCACCGCAATAACCTAATCAGTGCCGCCTAGTGGAGAATGGAGCCATTACACCAAGTCATGCCCAACTGTGCCCTCTGAGCTATTTTAGTATATAAATTTTGTTTTTATTTTTAAATTTTTTCTTACCTTTTTTTCTTTCCCTTTTTTCTCTATTAAGCTACTTTCAATAAGCAGACTAAACCACACCTAGGATCTGGGTTCTTTTATTTGATTTTTTGTTTTGTTTTTAATTTTTAAATTTTTATTTATTTTTTAAATTATTTTTTAAAATTTTTGTTTATTACTTTATTCATTTTTGTCTTCTTCCAAAATGACAAAATGAAGGAATTCACCCCAAAAGAAAGAGGAGGAAAAATGACAGCCAGGGCCTTAATCAACACAGATATAAGCAAGATGTCTGAACTAGAAGTTAGAAGCATGATAATAAAAATATTAATTGGGGTTGAAAAAAATCATAGAATCCCTTTCTGTGGAGATAAAAGAAATAAAATCTCATCAGAATGAAGTTAAAAATGCTATAACCAAGATAAAATCTTGAATGGATACCACAACAGCGAGGATGGATGAAGCAGAGCAGGGCATCAGCGATTTAGATGACAAAATTCTGGAGAATAATGAAGCAGAAAAAAAAGGGAAACAAAGGCAAAAGAGAACAATACAAGACTTAAAGAACTCAATGACTAATTAAAAAGAAATAACATCCTAGGGGCACCTGGATGGCTAAGTGTTCGACCCTTGGTTTCAGCTCAGGTTATGATCTCATGGTTTGTGAGTGTAAGCCCCACATCAGGCTCTGCATTGCCAGTGTGGAGCCTGCTTGGGATTCTTTCTCACTTCCTCTCTCTCTGACCCTCCCTGCTTGGTTTCTCATTCTCTCCAAGTAAATAAATAACCATTAAAAAACAAACAAACAAACAAACAAAAAATCTGAGTCATAGGAGTCCCAGAAGATGAAGAGAGAAAAAAGTACAGAAGGTTTATAGTGGAAAACTGTCCTACTTGGGGGAAAGACACAGACATCAAAATCCAAGAATCACAGAGAACTCCCATTAGAGTCAACAAAAACTGACCACCACCAAGGCATATCATAGTCAAATTCACAAAATAGACAGACAAGGAAAGAATTATGAAAGTGCCAAGGGGAAAAAAAAGTCCTTAACCTATAAGGGAAGACAGATGAGGTTTGCAGAGAAACTTGGCAGGCCAGAAAGGAGTGGCAGGATATATTCAATGGCTAAATCGGAAAAAATATACAGCCAAGAATTCTTTATCCAGCAAGGTTCTCATTCAAAATAGAATAAGAGATAAAGAGATTCCCAGACAAACAAAAACTAAAGGAGTTCATGACCACTAACACGGTCCTGCAAGATATTTTAAGGGGGACCATTTTGGTGGAGAAAAAGTGAAACAAAACAAAAAGACCAAAAGCAACAAAGACTGGAAAGGACCAGATAGCATCATCAGAAACATCCACTCAACAGGCAACACAATGGCACTAAATACATATCTCTCAGTACTCACTCTAAATGTCAGTGGTCTCAATGCTCCAATAAAAACACATAGGGTATCAGAATGGATAAGAAAAGAAGACCCATCTATATGCTGCTTATAAGAGACTCATTTTAGACCTAAAGACACCTGTAAATTGAAAGTAAGTGGATGGAGAACCATCTATCGTGCCAATGGTCATCCAAAGAAAGCTGGTGTAGCCATACTTAAATCAGACAGACTAGATTTTGAACTAAAGACAGGAACCAGAAATGAAGAAGGACAATAAATCATATTTAAGGGGTCTGCCACCAAGAGGATCTAACAATTGTACATATTTATGCCCCCATTGTGAAAGAACTCAAATATATAAATCAATTAATCACAAACATGAAGAAACTCATTGGTAACATTACCATAATAGTAGGGAATTTGTAAATTTGGAAATTTTAAAAAAACATTAATACTTGGAGATTAAAGAACATCCTGCTAAAGAATTAATGGGTTAACCAAGACAATAAAGAGGAAATTAAAAAGTACTTGGAAGCCAAGGAAAATGAAAACACGACAACCCCAAACCTCTGGGATACAGCAAAGGCAGTTATAAGAGGGAAGTATATAGCAATCCAGGCATTCTGAAAGAAGGAAGAAAGGTTCCAAATGATGAACCTAAACTTATACCTATGGGGCTGAAAAAAGAACAGCAAATAAAGCCCAAAAACCATCAGAAGAAGGGAAATAGTAAAGATTAGAGCAGAAATCAATGATATTAAAAAAAAAAAGTAGAAGAGCTCAATGAAACCAAGAGCTGATTCTTTTAAACAGTTTACAAAATGTATAAAAACTTAGCCATATTGATCAAAAATAAAAAGGAAAGGACCCAAATAATTAAAATCACAAATGAAAGAAGAGAGATCACAACCAACACCACAGATATAGAAACAATAAGAGAATATTAGGAGCAATTATATTCCAACACACTGGGCAATCTGGAAGAAATGGACAGATTTCTAGAAATATAAAAACTACCAAAACTGGAAAAGGAAGAAATAGAAAATTTGAACAGACCCATAAACAGTAAAGAAACTGAATCAGTAATCAAAAATCTCCCAGCAAATAAGAATCTAGGGCTGGATGGCTTTCAAGGGGGAATTCTACCAAACATTTAAAGAAGAGTTAACACCTATTCTTTTGAAGCTGTTCCAGAAAATCGAAATGGGAGGAAAACTCCCGAACTCATACTACAAGGCCAGCATTACCTTGATTCCAAAACCAGACAAAGACCTCACTAAAAAGGAGAACTATAGACCAATTTCCCTGATCAACTGGGTGCAAAAATTCTCAGTAAGGTACTAGCCAACCGGATGCAACAATTCTTTAAAAGAATTATTCACCATGATCAAGTGGCATTTTTTCCTGGGATGCAGGACTGGTTCAATATCCACAAATTAATTGATGTGATACATTATATTAATAAAGGATAGGAATGACTTGATCCTCTCAATGGATGCTGAAAAATCATTTGACAAAATACAGCATCCTTTCTTGATAAAAACCCTCAAGAAAGTAGGGATAGAAGGATCATACCTCAAGATCATAAAAACCATATATGAAAGACCCACTGCTAATATCATCCTCAGTGTGGAAAAATTGAACGCTTTCCTCCTTAGGCCAGGAACACGACAAGAATAGCCATTCTCACCACTGTTATGCAACAGTGTTTGAAGTTCTAGCTTCAGCAGTCAGACAACACAAAGAAATTAAAAGGCATCCAAATTGGCAAGGAAGAAGTCAGATTTTCACTCTTTGCAGATGACATGATACTCTATGTGGAAAACAAAAAAGACTCCATCAAAAAACTGCTATAACTGATACATGAATTCAGCAACATTGCAGTATATAAAATCAATGTACAGAAACCTGTTGCATTTCTATACAGTAATGAAACATCAGAAAGAGAAATCAAGGAATTGATCCCATTCACAATTGCACCAAAAAACATAAACTACCTAGGAATAAACCTAACCAAAGAGATGGAAAATCTATACACTTAAAATTATAGAAAGCTTATGAAACAAATTAAAGAGGACACAAAAAATGGAAAAACATTCCATACTCATGGATTGGAAGAACAGCCATTTTTAAAACGTCAATACTACTCAAAGCAATCTACATATTCAATGCAATGCCTATCAAAATGACACCAGCATTCTTCACAGAGCTTGAACAAATAATCCTAAAATTTGTATGGCACCAGAAAAGACCCTAGGTAGCCAAAGCAATCCTGAAAAAGAAAACCAAAGCTGGAGGCATCACAATTCTGGACTTAAAGATGTATTACAAAGCTGTAGTCATCAAGACAGTATGATACTGGCACAAAAACACACACATAGATCAATGTAACAGAATAGAGAACCCAGAAATGGGTCCACAAACGTATGGCTAACTAATTTTTGAAAAAGCAGGAAAGATTATACAATGGAAAAAAAGACAGTCTCATCAGCAAATGGTGTTGGGAAAGCTGGGCAACGACATGCAGAAGAATGAACCTGGACCACTTTCTTATACTGTACACAAAAATAAACTCAAAATGGATGAAAGACCTAAATATAAGACAGGAATCCATGAAAATCCTAGAGGAGAAAACAAGCAACAACCTCTTTGACCTCGGCTTCAGCAACTTCTTGCTTGACATGTCTCTGGAGGCAAGGGAAACAAAAGCAAAATGAACTGTTGGGACCTCATCAAGATAAAAAGCTTCTGCACAGCAAAGGAAATAATCAGCAAAACTAAAGGCTCTGATGGAATGGGAGAAGATATTTGCAAATGACATATCAGATAAAGGGTTAGTAACCAAAATCTCTAAAGAAGTTATCAAACTCATTACTCAAAAAGCAAATAATCCAGTTTGAAGAAATGGGCAAAAGACATGAATAGACACTTTTCCAAAGAAGACATCCGGATGGCTAACAGACACATGAAAAAAATGCTCAGCATCACTCATCATCAGGAAAATACAAATCAAAACCACAATGAGATACTAACTCACACCTGTAATAATGGCTAAACTTAACAACTCAGGCAACAACAGATGTTGGCGAGGATGTGGAGAAAGGGGAATCCATTTGCACTGCTGGTGGGAATGCAAACTGGTGTAACCACTCTGGAAAATGGTATGGAGTTTCTTCAAGAAATTAAAAATATAGCTACCCTACGATCCAGCAATTGAACTACTAGGTATTTATCCAAAGGATTCAAAAATGCTGAATTGAAGAGGTCCATGCAGGGGCGCCTGGGTGGCTCAGTCAGTTGAGCAACTGACTTCAGCTCAGGTCATGATCTCACAGCTTGTGAGTTCGAGCCCCATGTTGGGCTCTATGCTGACAGCTTGGAGCCTGGAGCCTGCTTCAGATTCTGTGTCTCCCTCTGTCTCTCTGCCCCTAACCCACTCACATTCTGTGTCTCTCTCAAAAATAAATAAACATTAAAAAAATTTAAAAGTATGAAGTGGTCCATGCACCCCAATGTTTGTAGCAGCACTATCAACAATAGCCAAAATATGGAAAGAGCCTCTGCCTGACTTATTTCACTTAGCATAATACCTTCCATTTCCATCCAAGTTGCTACAAATGGCCAGATTTTTCTTTCTCATTGCCAGGTAGTATTCCATTGTATATATAAACCACAATTTTTTTTTAATTTTTATTTTTCAACGTTTATTCATTTATGGGACAGAGAGAGACAGAGCATGAACGGGGGAGGGGCAGAGAGAGAGGGAGACACAGAATCGGAAACAGTCTCCAGGCTCAAGCCATCAGCCCAGAGCCTGACGCGGGGCTCGAACTCACGGACCACGAGATCGTGACCTGGCTGAAGTCGGACGCTTAACCGACTGCGCCACCCAGGCACCCATAAACCACAATTTCTTTATCCATTTGTCAGTTGATGGACATTTAGGCTCTTTCCATAATTTGGCCATTTTTGAAAGTGCTACTATAAACATTGGGGTACAAGTGCCCCTATGCATCAGCACTCCTGTATCCCTTGGATAAATTCCTAGCAGTGCTATTGCTGGGTCATAGGGTAGATCTATTTTTAATTTTTTGAAGAACCCCACACTATTTTCCAGAGTGGCTGCACCATTTTGCATTCCCAGCAACAGTGCAAGAGGGTTCCCATTTCTCCACATCCTCTCCAGCATCTATAGTCTCCTGAGTTGTTAAAGTTATCCATTCTGACAAGTGTGAGGTGCTATCTCATTGTGGTTTTGATTTGTATTTCCCTGATGAGGAGTGACGTTGAGCATCTTTTCAAGTGTCTGTTGGCCATCTGATGTCTTTTTTAAAAATATTTATTTATTTTTGAGAGAGAGAGAACAGGGGAGGGGCAGAGAGAAAGGGAGACACAGAATCCAAAGCAGGCTCCAGGCTCTGAATTGTTAGCACAGAGCCTGATGCGGGGCTTGAACTCAAAAACCATGAGATCATGACTTGGGCCAAAGTCAGACACTTAACCAACTGAGCCACCCAGGTGCCCCCATCTGGATGTCTTCTTTAGAAAAGTGTCTGTTCATGTCTTCTGCCCATTTCTTTACTGGATTATTTGTTTTTCGGGTGTGGAGTTTGGTGAGTTCTTTATAGATTTTGGATACTAGCCCTTTATCTGATACGTCGTTTGCAAATATCTTTTCCCATTCCGTCAGTTGCCTTTTAGTTTTGTTGATTATTTCCTTTCTGTGCCGAAGCTTTTTATCATGATGGGGTCCCAATAGTTCATTTTTGCTTTTAATTCCCTTGCCTTTGGAGATGTGTCGAGTTAGAAATCATTCCCCAGTGGTTTAAGCATGTGCCTATTGGCACAGTAGCTTGCTTCTGTGATATCTCTAAGTATTGCCTGGGGACTGGAGCTCTGGGCTACCAGTAAGAAACCTGGTTCTTTAGTTTGAAGGAAAAGGAGGGGTATTGCTAGGTGGGAATCACCACACATTTGATATAAGAGAGAAAATGCAGCAACAGAAAAATCCCACTTAAAATAAGTCAAACAAAAAGTTCAAAGCTACATTAGAAGAGGGATGTCTGAGTGGCTCAGTCAGTTCAACATCAGACTCTTGATCTCAGCTCTGGTCTTGATCTTGGGGTCATGAGTTCCAGCCCCATGTTGAGACTTTTAAAAAAATAGGAAAAAAACTACATTAGAAGGGCTAATGCTACCAGTGATAATCAAGACTCAACCCAGAGATGCTGACTGTATCCTGATGAACCACAAATAATAACATAATCTGGCCTTTTAAAAAAGCATAAAACAATAGCCATGAAAATAAGATACAATTATAAAAAACAACAAGTTTGATATGAAAAATAATTTATTGAAAATATTTGTTGAAACATAAATACCAATAAAAAGTTAAATTTAGAAGTGGGTATAGACACAGATATAATTGGGGAACTAAAAAAAAAAAAAAGCAGGTCTGAGAAATTCAACCAGAGTATAGTAAAGAGATATAAAGAAAGGAAAAGTATAATAGTGAGGATCACAAAAGAATCAGAGCTTCCATAAAACAATAAAAAAGATTGCTTTAAAACCAAGTAACAATTAAATGGACCCCAGACTTTTCTATCAGTATTAATAGATGTGAGAAACACAGAACACAGTATTTTTAATGGCCTAAGATAAAGAACCTTATTACCTCTTAAACAAAGAACATTAATAAAAATACTTTTCAGGCATTTTAAATCTAAGGTGGATTATTTACCTTGTTATAAGAACTACTAAAAATGAGCTATTCCTCAGTTTGAATGAAAGGAACTAGGAATGAAAGAGAGATGCAACAAACAATAATGAGCAAAGAAAGCAGCAAAATGTGGCAAATTTAATTAAATAGTGTAAAGTAATAATAAAACTTATTTTAGCATGGTAAAATAAAAATAGCAATAAAATTTTATACAGTATTGACAAGGAAGGTGTGTGAGGGGCATGTGGGAGACTATAGTGGGTAGTTAACTGTCTTTTATGTTGGGAAGAGAAGGGAGTACTTCACAACTTGAGAATATGTTTTTAAAAACATTGAAATATATATGTTAAAAATTTAAAGCTAATCACAAAAAAATATGGAAATAGAATCTCTAACTTTCAAGCAATCATAGAAACAAAAAGAGGTAGGTGGGTAGAACACAGTTTAGCCAGAGACCAGATAGCAAAAATAGAACACAAAAGAGAGAGAAGCAAAGAAAAAGCATGATAAATAGGAAACATAAAATGGATAGTAGAAATACATCCAAATATATAATTAGCCACAATAACTTATATTTATTAAGTTTGTGTATTAAAACATAAGGGACTAGTATAGATTAAAAATAAATACTAAGCAATTATGGGATATCTTAGAAGAGAAAGACCTTAGCAGTAAGCTTGAAAATAACATGGTTGAAAAAAGATATACTATGCAAACACTAACCATAAGAAAGCTAGTGTATTCGGGTGCCTGTGTGGCTCAGTTGGTTAAGCGTCCAACTTCAGCTTAGGTCTCGATCTCACGGTTTGTGGGTTTGAGCCCCGTGTCAGGCTTTGTCCTGACAGCTCAGAGCCTGGAGCCTGCTTCGGATTCTGTGTCTCCCTCTCTCTCTGTCCCTCTGCCACTCTCTCTCTCTCTGTCTCTCAGAAATAAACATTAAAAACAAAAAAGAAAGCTAGTGCACTGTTATTAATATGTAACAAAAGTAGAACATGAAAAAAGAATGGCTTAAAACATGTGACATTCATAAACTGTATACACATGACAAATTAATAAGGTTTATTACCTTACCCCAAATTAATAAGGTTTATTTGAATAAGGCTTATTACATTGATTTAAAAGGTTCCTGTACCCCCGTTCTAATATAGTGATTACAATCTTTTCACATACTTGTGTAAAATTTTTCAAAATTGACCATGCACTAGGTCAGAAGAATTATGTATATATTTCCAAATAAGTATGTATGGATTGTATTTTTCTATAACATAACTAAATTAGAAATAAAAAATAAAAATATTATAAAACAACAATAACAAAATTTTGTCTGGAAATTTAAAAAAACACATTCATAAATGATTTATGGGTTAAAGAATTCATCACAATAGAAATTATACAATATTTAGACTTGAATGAGAACTTTCACTGACAACCTATTAAGTGCAGAGAAATCTTTTTTTATATGAAAATACATTGTGTTAAGTGTGTGTAACAGGAAAATTTAAGGCAATGTCTATCTTAAGGAGCTAGAAGGAGAGCAAATTGGAGTGGGGATGGGTGTGGTGGTAGAGGTGGTGGTAAATTCTAAAAAAAATAGGAGAAAGGAAATGGAAATAATAGAAAAATAATGAAATAGGACATAAAAGGAAAAATAAAGATGATCTACAAAACAAAATCTGGCTCTTTGAAAATCGTTTAGTAAATGCTTGTATGGCATATCATGTCACAATCAGTAGTTTGTTAAAACAAGGCAGTTTTAATTATGGCTGCCTTCTAATTACTATTCTTTTATTCTATTATTCATTTGCTTACAAGTGGCATTCACTCCATAGTTAATCATTACTGCTGTTACCCCCCCAAAATCATATACATACAAAATAATCAACTGAAGCAGATAGCACTGGGGAGGATCCCTCTAGTCCACCATTTCATCACCCCTTTCTTTTGCCTCTCTGCTATCCTCTTGTCCCTAGTAAGCAGTAACATGGATTGCTTGGCCCCTGGCAGCTTTACCTTCCAACACCAACATTTGTAGTGACTACCTAGGTACTAAGCAGTGTCTGGGTTCAAAGGATACAGTGATGAAGAAGATAGGAATGATACTAGCCTTTGGGGAACTTATGCCTGGTGAGAAAGAAAGGCAATTAAGCAAATTACAATGAAGTGCTGAGAGGGAGCAGTGAGACTGTACTATGGGAGCCAGTAGCTAGAAAACCTAATAGGTAGCCTAGCAGGGAGAGGAACTTGAGCTGAGAAGTGAAATTTAAACTGGGTCCTGAAAGGTGTTTATCAAATGCAGCAAAGTCAAGAGTGAGTAAACATTCAAGGCACAGAGAATATCATTAGCAAATCCTAAAGGCAAAATAGTACGTGTACTGGTTAATCTGAACCTGCATATGATTTTGGATCAGTAAAGTTGCTCATAACTGAACTAAACACCTATGTTTTCAAATTGTATTTGGTCAACTTCAACCATTTAATTCAATTGCAGCCTCAAATCTCAAATATAACATACAGTGTACTTATAATAAAAATATGAACTATAATGTAAGAATAATGACTTAGGTGTGAGTTCCATTGTCTATAAAATGAGCAATCTTACCTAGCTTTGAAAACTGTTAGGACTGGAGATATAAATGTTAAACACCTAGAAGAGATAAAGAGAAGGCATTAATTTCAGGAGGTTATCATCATTGATTCATTCAGTCTTCACAATAAATTGCTGAGGTAATTATTCCTCCCTTAATTTTAGAGCTGACATTTAGAGAGATGAAGTCTCCAAGATAACATGTGACCTTTTTTTTTTTAAGAGATTTGGCTCAGGTATTATCTTTCCTTTCATCTAAGTGAATTTTCCTTCTCATGAGCTCCAAGAGCATCATATGTAAAAATGAATCATACGTGTGTCAGATTGATTGTAATAATTTTTCTATATTTAAGACATATGAATACTCTGTTACCCAGAGAGCTACTCACTAGAGGATCTATGTCTCATTCATGCTACTTTCTAGTACATAGAGGGCAAGTAAAATATTTGCTGAATTAAAGTGGAAATTGAATGGGATAGAATAGTCTGATCTCAAATCACATAGTATTTTTACCATACCAGAAATATCTCACAATAATGTTCATTTTAGTAGTAAGAAGATAATGAAATAAAATTCTTAAGAATTACTAATTTATTAATAATTTTAATATCTGAAAATCTTCCATGGAATGGAGTTTTTCTTTTTTTCCTCATACATTTGAAACAAGTTTCTACTTTTGGTGTCCCTTGTTTAATGTGGTGAAGAAAACTCTGATGTAGCCTAAGAATTTTCTTCTCAAGGGATGGTTAAAATGAATAGTATGTACTCAGTATTTCTTTTGACTTCTTTTACAAAAGGAAGCAAGTTACAAAGCAGATTATATAGAAGCATCTCCTAGAAGGCATGTAATTTGAGGTAACTTACTTTGGTTGCAAAAATAGTAATCTCTTCATTTCAAAAGGTAACCAGGCTGTAATACTGTTAAAAAACTCAAGGAAACTGAAATCAGCCAAATAAAAATCTATTACTTTTATTAAGATTTTTTAGAACTCAACTGATGACATAATATCCTTTTTGGAACTATCACAAATTATGTTTTATTTTATAGTGAAATCAAGTTAAATACTCACAAAAATATAAACTTAAGACGTGCACAGAATACAACCACCTGTATATAATTCATCCTTCAACTAGTAGAGGTATTCCAGAATTTCCAAGGATATTTTATTTGTCTACATTTTACTGTAGTTTATTTTTGCTGTTGCTTGGTTAATAATAATAAATAGAGTAATTGAGGAAGAATTATAGCTACCAAACATTTATGGTGATTTTCATTATGTGCCATTTTAGAAAGTAAGAAGTATTCAAATGAGAGTTATCCTCTAATCAGAATTGGTAAATATCCTTGCATTTGCCATGTTATGTTCTTTTTCATTTAGAGAGCACTGTTATATAATGATTAGAAAATTAAGCTGTTTCTGTCTCCAGTATGTGAGGAGGCTTAGGAAGAAATCCCATGGTCTCTCTGTCTCAATGTTCTCCTTTTTAAAATCAGGATAATCTCTCCATTGCCTCAAAATAATGTGGAAATTCTGGACAAAATGCTAGTAAAGTAAAATCAACTTGGAATGATGAAAGAAATACACACTTTCCAGATGAGTGAAAGGTCAGAAATCACAGGGTGATTTATGCACAGAAATCTACTTTAAAATGTTTCTCAAGAAAGATATCTGTTTATAAATAACTGTCTTTCTGTATCACTGAGAGAGAAATGTATTTCCTTGGTTATTATTACTCATTTGTTGGAGTCTGTCACAGGAGTTCAGGAATTTTGAAATTCACCCAAATCTTGTTGGATGCTTACTATGTGGTAGAATTTTACTATGCCTTGGGATTACAGATGGGAGGGGAAAACCCTCTGATTACTTCATAATCTATAGGGAAAGTCAGATTGTAAGCTATGCTACGTGAAAAAAAAAATTATGTAAAGTTCATAGCAAAGTGCCCAGGAGATAGTCAAAGCATAATTTTAGGGTCACCTGGGTGGCTTATTTGGTTAAGCAACTGACTTCTGCTCAGGTCATGATCTTGGGGTTTGTGAGTTCGAGCCCTGTGTTGGGCTCTGTGCTGACAGCTCAGAACCTGGAACCTGCTGCAGATTCTGTGTCTCATTCTGTCTGTGCCCTTCCTCCACTCATATTCTGTCTCTGTCTCTCTCTCAAAAACTATATACAACATTAAAAAATAATAAAAATAATTTTAACAGCCATAAACCCAGTAATCAGCCCCCAACCAGCTCTTTTAGGGCTACTTCAAAACCTTTTTATTGTTTTCTATAACACAGTGCTTGTTATATTTTAGGGCTCTATAAATGTTTGTTATGTACTCCTGATGAAAAGTAAAATAATCTTAAAATATTCTAAGAGCATTGGTAGGAAAAGGAACACTTTTAAAAGGATATAAATATAAAATATTTGATTGAGTATAAATAAAATCACGTTCCTCTTGATGCAGCTGACTACCTTAGTTTCTTGTCTCAGAATAGCATGATAGGGAACCAAATGGCATACGCAGTGCCATGTTTTCAAACACTTCATTAGCAGTTGTTGGCTTGTAAGTTCAATTTAATTTATTAAGTATAGCCAACTTTTGTTGCTGGCTATTGTAAGACTTAGGAGAGATAAATTCATATAATAGTTATTTTTTTGAGTTATGCATTTCATACTGAAATATATGATTATATATATATGAAACATAATGATTTCTTATTGAAAACCACTATAAAAATTTGACAATGACAGTGTGTAAGAAGAGTTCAGGCCAATGGAGTAGATTAGTCTCAGCATAAAATCCTTACTTTGTGAAATCGAATTTCCATTTGGGAAATGGAAATAATAACTGTACCACCATAACAGAATTGTTGAAGACTAAATGAGAACATCTTTATAGAGATTTAGTATAAAGCCTGGCACACAGTATATGCTGAGTGAATATTGGCCTTTTTATTAGTGTAGGGAAATACGTATTGGGCATACTTCCTATGCATCTTTAAATACTTAATTTACTTCCTTGTGACATTGATTAACCTATTTGTTTGTATTATTAACTTCCTTAGACACCTGAATCTTTTGCTTAGATAATTCAATGTTAGAATATTAATAAAAGGAATGACAGGTGAAGTTTGTTTTAAAAAAGTTATCTTTCTCACTTAAAGGGCTCAGTTGTCTTGGATTAAGTTTTTGTTGTATTATGAAACAATGGGAATTACACTTCAAGAAATCTATTAGGAAATGTTCTTTTGATACTGTAAATAAGTGGACTTAATATAGCATTTATTTATGAATTATTTATAATTTTAGTTACATTTATTTCAAGACTGAACTAGTTTTAAAAAAGGAAATGAAAAATGTGCCTTATTACCATTTATTTATTAACATTCTTAAATTTTCTAAATTTGTTTTAATTGACTAAGTTTCAGGACAAGATTAATTTATGCTATTTAATCAATAGCATGAATTATTTTTTCCACCCATACTATCTACAGATTAGTAATCTTAAAAAATATCACAAGATTTGTTATTGTAAACATAGTTTAGCATTTACTTTATTAGATATGTTAATTAATTTCTTTTATAAATGACAATTTTGGATATATAAATGATTCACATTACTTAGGTTTCTAAAGTATTTTGTTGTATATCAACACCCCCCCTCCCCCATGTGTATGGATCTGTTTATTTCACTTCCTAGCCAATTTTTTTTTCTGTTCAGCAGTTTCTTTTTTTTTTCAATATATGAAATTTAATGTCAAATTGGTTTCCATACAACACCCAGTGCTCATCCCAAAAGGTGCCCTCCTCAATCCCATCACCCATCCTCCCCTCCCTCCTACCCCCCATCAACCCTCAGTTCTCAGTTTTTAAGAGTCTCTTATGCTTTGGCTCTCTCCCACTCTAACCTCTTTTTTTTTTCCTTCCCCTCCCCCCATGGGTTTCTGTTAAGTTTCTCAGGATCCACATAAGAGTGAAACCATATGATATCTGTCTTTCTCTGTATGGCTTATTTCACTTAGCATCACACTCTCCAGTTCCATCCACGTTGCTACAAAAGGCCATATTTCATTTTTTCTCATTGCCACGTAGTACTCCATTGTGTATATAAACCACAATTTCTTTATCCATTCATCAGTTGATGGACATTTAGGCTCTTTCCATAATTTGGCTATTGTTGAGAGTGCTGCTATAAACATTGGGGTACAGGTTGCCCTATGCATCAGTACTCCTGTATCCCTTAGGTAAATTCCTAGCAGTGCTATTGCTGGGTCATAGGATAGGTCTATTTTTAATTTTCTGAGGAACCTCCACACTGCTTTCCAGAGCGGCTGCACCAATTTGCATTCCCACCAACAGTGCAAGAGGGTTCCTGTTTCTCCACATCCTTCCAGCATCTGTAGTCTCCTGATTTGTTCATTTTGGCCACTCTGACTGGTGTGAGGTGATATCTGAGTGTGGTTTTGGCTTGTATTTCCCTGATGAGGAGCGACGTTGAGCATCTTTTCATGTGTCTGATGGCCATCCGGATGTCTTCTTAGAGAAGTGTCTATTCATGTTTTCTGCCCATTTCTTCACTGGGTTATTTGTTTTTCGGGTGTGGAGTTTGGTGAGCTCTTTATAGATTTTGGATACTAGCCCTTTGTCTGATATGTCATTTGCGAATATCTTTTCCCATTCCGTTGGTTGCCTTTTAGTTTTGGTGGTTGTTTCCTTTGCTGTGCAGAAGCTTTTTATCTTCATAAGGTCCCAGTAATTCACTTTTGCTTTTAATTCCCTTGCATTTGGGGATGTGTCGAGTAACAGATTGCCATGGCTGAGGTCAGAGAGGTCTTTTCCTGCTTTCTCCTCTAAGGTTTTGATGGTTTCCTGTCTCACATTCAGGTCCTTTATCCATTTTGAGTTTATTTTTGTGAATGGTGTGCGAAAGTGGTCTAGTTTCAACCTTCTGCATGTTGCTGTCCAGTTCTCCCAGCACCATTTGTTAAAGAGACTGTCTTTTTTCCATTGGATGTTCTTTCCTGCTTTGTCAAAGATGAGTTGGCCATACGTTTGTGGGTCTAGTTCTGGGGTTTCTATTCTATTCCATTGGTCTATGTGTCTGTTTTGGTGCCAATACCATGCTGTCTTGATGATGACAGCTTTGTAGTAGAGGCTAAAGTCTGGGATTGTGATGCCTCCTGCTTTGGTCTTCTTCTTCAGAATTACTTTGGCTATTCGGGGCCTTTTGTGGTTCCATATGAATTTTAGGATTGCTTGTTCTAGTTTCGAGAAGAATGCTGGTGCAATTTTGATTGGGATTGCATTGAATGTGTAGATAGCTTTGGGTAGTATTGACATTTTGATAATATTTATTCTTCCAATCCATGAGCAGGGAATGTCTTTCCATTTCTTTATATCTTCTTCAATTACCTTCATAAACTTTCTATAGTTTTCAGCATACAGATCTTTTACATCTTTGGTTAGATTTATTCCTAGGTACTTTATGCTTCTTGGTGCAATTGTGAATGGGATCAGTTTCTTTATTTGTCTTTCTGTTGCTTCATTGTTAGTGTATAAGAATGCAACTGATTTCTGTACATTGATTTTGTATCCTGCAACTTTGCTGAATTCCTGTATCAGTTCTAGCAGACTTTTGGTGGAGTCTATCGGATTTTCCATGTATAATATCATGTCATCTGCAAAAAGCAAAAGCTTGACTTCATCTTTGCCAATTTTGATGCCTTTGATTTCCTTTTGTTGTCTGATTGCTGATGCTAGAAATTCCAACACTATATTAAACAACAGCGGTGAGAGTGGGCATCCCTGTTGTGTTCCTGATCTCAGGGAAAAAGCTCTCAGTTTTTCCCCGTTGAGGATGATGTTAGCTGTGGGCTTTTCATAAATGGCTTTTATGATCTTTAAGTATGTTCCTTCTATCCCGACTTTCTCAAGGGTTTTTATTAAGAAAGGGTGCTGGATTTTGTCGAAGGCCTTTTCTGCATCGATTGACAGGATCATATGGTTCTTCTCTTTTTTTTTGTTAACGTGATGTATCACGTTGATTGATTTGCGAATGTTGAACCAGCCCTGCATCCCAGGAATGAATCCCACTTGATCATGGTGAATAATTCTTTTTATATGCCGTTGAATTCGATTTGCTAGTATCTTATTGAGAATTTTTGCATCCATATTCATCAGGGATATTGGCCTGTAGTTCTCTTTTTTTGCTGGGTCTCTGTCTGGTTTAGGAATCAAAGTAATACTGGCTTCATAGAATGAGTCTGGAAGTTTTCCTTCCCTTTCTATTTCTTGGAATAACTTGAGAAGGATAGGTATTATCTCTGCTTTAAAAGTCTGGTAGAACTCCCCTGGGAAGCCTTCTGGTCCTGGACTCTTATTTGTTGGGAGATTTTTGATAACCGATTCATTTTCTTCGCTGGTTATGGGTCTGTTCAAGCTTTCTATTTCCTCCTGATTGAGTTTTGGAAGAGTGTGGGTGTTCAGGAATTTGTCCATTTCTTCCAGGTTGTCCAATTTGTTGGCATATAATTTTTCATAGTATTCCCTGATAATTGTTTGTATCTCTGAGGGATTGGTTGTAATAATCCCATTTTCATTCATGATTTTATCTATTTGGGTCATCTCCCTTTTCTTTTTGAGAAGCCTGGCTAGAGGTTTGTCAATTTTGTTTATTTTTTCAAAAAACCAACTCTTGGTTTCGTTGATCTGCTCTGCAGTTTTTTTAGATTCTATATTGTTTATTTCTGCTCTGATCTTTATTATTTCTCTTCTTCTGCTGGGTTTAGGCTGCCTTTGCTGTTCTGCTTCTAGTTCCTTTAGGTGTGCTGTTAGATTTTGTATTTGGGATTTTTCTTGTTTCTTGAGATAGGCCTGGATTGCAATGTATTTTCCTCTCAGGACTGCCTTCGCTGCGTCCCAAAGCATTTGGATTGTTGTATTTTCATTTTCGTTTGTTTCCATATATTTTTTAATTTCTTCTCTAATTGCCTGGTTGACCCACTCATTCGTTAGTAGGGTGTTCTTTAACCTCCATGCTTTTGGAGGTTTTCCAGACTTTTTCCTGTGGTTGATTTCAAGCTTCATAGCATTGTGGTCTGAAAGTATGCATGGTATAATTTCAATTCTTGTAAACTTATGAAGGGCTGTTTTGTGACCCAGTATATGATCTATCTTGGAGAATGTTCCATGTGCACTCGAGAAGAAAGTATATTCTGTTGCTTTGGGATGCAGAGTTCTAAATATATCTGTCAAGTCCATCTGATCCAATGTCTCATTCAGGGCCCTTGTTTCTTTATTGACCGTGTGTCTAGATGATCTATCCATTTCTGTAAGTGGGGTGTTAAAGTCCCCTGCAATTACCACATTCTTATCAATAAGGTTGCTTATGTTTATGAGTAATTGTTTTATATATTTGGGGGCTCCGGTATTCGGCGCATAGACATTTATAATTGTTAGCTCTTCCTGATGGATAGACCCTGTAATTATTATATAATGCCCTTCTTCATCTCTTGTTACAGCCTTTAATTTAAAGTCTAGTTTGTCTGATATAAGTATGGCTACTCCAGCTTTCTTTTGGCTTCCAGTCGCATGATAAATAGTTCTCCATCCCCTCACTCTCAATCTAAAGGTGTCCTCAGGTCTAAAATGAGTCTCTTGTAGACAGCAAATAGATGGGTCTTGTTTTTTTATCCATTCTGATACCCTATGTCTTTTGGTTGGCGCATTTAATCCATTTACATTCAGTGTTATTATAGAAAGATACGGGTTTAGAGTCATTGTGATGTCTGTATGTTTTATGCTTGTAGTGATGTCTCTGGGACTTTGTCTCACAGGGTCCCCCTTAGGATCTCTTGTAGGGCTGGTTTAGTGGTGACAAATTCCTTCAGTTTTTGTTTCTTTGGGAAGACCTTTATCTCTCCTTCTATTCTAAATGACAGACTTGCTGGATAAAGGATTCTCGGCTGCATATTTTTTCTGTCTAGCACCCTGAAAATCCCGTGCCAATTCTTTCTGGCCTGCCAAGTTTCAAAAGAGAGATCAGTCACGAGTCTTATAGGTCTCCCTTTATATGTGAGGGCACGTTTACCCCTTGCTGCTTTCAGAATTTTCTCTTTATCCTTGTATTTTGCCAGTTTCACTATGATATGTCGTGCAGAAGATCGATTCAAGTTACGTCTGAAGGGAGTTCTCTGTGCCTCTTGGATTTCAATGCCTTTTTCCTTCCCCAGTTCAGGGAAGTTCTCAGCTATGATTTCTTCAAGTACCCCTTCAGCACCTTTCCCTCTCTCTTCCTCCTCTGGGATACCAATTATGCGTATATTATTTCTTTTTAGTGTATCACTTAGTTCTCTAATTTTCCCCTCATACTCCTGGATTTTTTTATCTCTCTTTTTCTCAGCTTCCTCTTTTTCCATAACTTTATCTTCTAGTTCACCTATTCTCTCCTCTGCCTCTTCAAGCCGAGCTGTGGTGGTTTCCATTTTGTTATGCATTTCGTTTAAAGCGTTTTTCAGCTCCTCGTGACTGTTCCTTAGTCCCTTGATCTCTGTAGCAAGAGATTCTCTGCTGTCCTGTATACTGTTTTCAAGCCCAGCGATTAATTTTATGACTATTATTCTAAATTCACTTTCTGTTATATTATTTAAATCCTTTTTGATCAGCTCATTAGCTGTTGTTATTTCCTGGAGATTCTTCTGAGGGGAGTTCTTCCGCTTGGTCATTTTGGATAGTCCCTGGCGTGGTGAGGACCTGCAGGGCACTTCCCCTGTGCTGTGGTGTATAACTGGAGTTGGTTGGCGGAGCCGCAGTCAGACCTGATGTCTGCCCCCGGCCCACCGCTGGGGCCACAGTCAGACTGGTGTGTGCCTTCTCTTCCCCTCTCCTAGAGGCGGGATTCACTGTGGGGTGGTGTAGCCCGTCTGGGCTACTTGCACACTGCCAGGCTTGTGGTGCTGGGGATCTGGCATATTAGCTGGGGTGGGTAGGCAAGGTGCACGGGGGCAGGAGGGGCAGGCTTAGTTCGCTTCTCCTTAGGTGATCCACTTCAGGAGGGGCCCTGTGGCAGCGGGAGGGAGTCAGATCCGCTGCCGGAGGTTTGGCTCCACAGAAGCACAGAGTTGATTGTTTGCGCGGAGCGAGCAAGTTCCCTGGCAGGAACTGGTTCCCTTTGGGATTTTGGCTGGGGGATGGGCGAGGGAGATGGCGCTGGCGAGGGCCTTTGTTCCCCGCCAAGCTGAGCTCTGTAGTCCAGGGGCTCAGCAACTCAGAAACTCTCCCTCCCTTTGTCCTCCAGCCTTCCCGCTTTCCGAGCAGAGCTGTTAACTTATGACCTCCCAGACGCTAAGTTGCGCTTGCTGTTGGAACACAGTCTGTCAGGCCCCTCCGCTTTTGCCAGCCAGACTCGGGGGCTCTGCTTGGCCGGCGAGCCGCCCCTCCGCCCCGGCTCCCTCCCGCCAGTCCGTGGAGCGTGCACCACCTCGCAGTCCTTCCTACCCTCTTCCGTGGGTCTCTCATCTGCGTTTGGCTCCGGAGACTCCGTTCTGCTAATCCTCTGGCGGTTTTCTGGGTTAGTTAGGCAGGTGTAGGTGGAATCTAAGTGATCAGCAGGACGCGCGGTGAGCCCAGCGTCCTCCTAGGCCGCCATCTTCCGGGCAAAGTCCTAGCCAATTTTTAAAAACATTCTGTCACAATCAGGCTACTTGATGGAAGTATATTGTGTACATATGAAACTGTTCATTTTGTGTATTTTAGTTGAAAAGAAGTTGAACACCACTGTTTTAGAAGTGTAGAGGTCCACTTATTCCTTCCAGTCTTGAGGAAGTTGAAAAGTGTAGCTGATATATCTCAAAGTTTGGGCATGATGCTGATGCAATCATGTCAGAAGTTAAAAAAAACAAAACATGAACCATCACATATTTCCTGAGTACAATAATGTGCTTAAGCCAGATTGGACCAGAACTTAAGAGGGTGATTAAATTTTCAGGAATTTCATGAGCTGGTTGTTAAATACAACCATTATGAAAAATTAAGTTTTATAACCGTATAATCATATAAATCATGTCAAAAACAAATGTAACAAATAGTAAAAACTCCTTGAATCATAATTTTTTAGTTCATTTTTATCTTAATGATGCTCTTGAGATTATTTCTCTTACACTGTATGTTGTAAATTCAAGTTTCTACAATGATGAAAATGTTCTTTAATACATTAGCCAACTAGCCACATGTATTTATTGAACACTTGAAATATGGCTACTGTTACTGAGGAACTAAATTCTAAATTTTATTTAATTATGATGAATTTAATATAAATTTGAATAGTCACTTGTGGCTACTGGCTACCATATCAGACAGTTCTATCTCACAAAGTTTGAACACTAGGTGAATTAGGAAATAACGTTTGCTAAGTGGCCAGGCACTTTTCTAAAGTGCTTTACATGAATTAACTCACTTAATCCTCATAGTAGCCCTCCAAGATAGATATTACTAACCTCACTTTACATTTTGAGGAGACAGGCATAAGTATGTTAAGTGACTTGTTCAATACCATATGCCATGAGAATGATGGAAATCAAGACACAACCCCAAGCAGTCTAATTTTAAGGTCAGACCTCTTAAAACATACTACTATTATTTGTGATAAAATTCACAAAATTTCATTCAAATATCCACTTCAATAGAAAACTATCAAGTTTTCAATGCAACCTGCTACGAAACCAAGGGAGAAAATCAGTGCAGTAACAATTATAATTAAAAAAAGCAGGAAAAAGAATAATATTAATTCATAAATTAGTGTATTGAGCAAGGTAGGATATTGAGTATGTATTAACTAGTTCATGAGCTGCAGAGCCTGGGGTGCCTAGTTCAGAGGCTAATGATTCGCATTCTTGTACATGTCTTTGGTGTTCTAGGTATTGAGGAATATGGTTGCTTTCATTTCTTCAAACCCCCTAAGAGCTTCCGACTCTTTTTGGGCACTGGAGCAGTTTCAATAGATACATTTATTTGGTTTAAACACTTAAAGGTTAATTGAAAAATGATTAAAATGTCCTTAGGTGAAATTTGATATGTATTGTATATTATTGGATAATTACTACTTTACTTGCATACCATTGGGTAAAACTTGTGTTGCATATATTCAGTGTCTCAAAACTAAACGATCTCTTGCTTCTGGGTGAGACAAGAAAGACATTTCAAAAATTCTATTCTGTTTATCACAGCTGAACTTCAAATTATAAACTTTTTGGCCTAGGTAATCACATTAGACTCTATTCTGTTTAAGATATCAGCAATAAATGATTCTTTTAAAAAAAATCATGTTTTCTGCTTCTAAACTTTGTTAGCATGCAATGTTAGCTTATAAATGCTAGTAAATTTTGTTATTTTTTAAAGTTTTTTATTTTAATTTCAGTTATTTAACATACACGTTCTGAAGTTGTTATCAGGTACCTATGGATTTAGTATTGAAAACTCTGGCTGGCCGATTGACTTTTTATTATTATTTAACTTTAGTAATGCATTTTGCCTTAAAGTCTAATATGTCAGATAATGATATACCTATACCAGCTTTCTTTTGGTTAGTGTTTGCATAGAATAACTTTTTTCATCTTCTATACCTTTTTGTGTCTTTGTGCTTATGATGTATATCTATTATATATATATATATATATATATATATATATATATATACATATATATATACACATATAATATAACCTTAATATTTTAATTATAATTTTGACCCATTTACATTTAATGTAATTATTCATATGTATGTATTTATATTCACTTTCTTACTACTTGTTTTCTGCTTTCTCCTCTCCCACTCTGCCCTTCTATTACATGAATTTTCTCTCATTTATTTCTTTTGTATTAATAACATATTTTTAAATTCTACTTTCCCCTCAACAATTTAGCTATTAGTAATAGTATTCTTTTAGTAGTTACTGTAGTTGTACAATATGCATCCTTAATCAATTGCAGCCTAATAAATGTTGATATTTTTACTACTTCCTACACACTAGTGTACTTTCATTCAATCTCTCATACTTTTTATCTTGTATTTGAGTTTTCAATTATCATAAACCCCATGTGACTTTATTACTTTAAACATTCAATGTCATTTACATTTGCCCACATATTTATAATTTTCAGTGCCCTTTATGCCTTCCTGAATTTCAGAGTTTCCATCTGTGATATGCTTTCTTTCTGAAGAACTTCATCTAATATTCTTCAGCAAATCTTTTATTGTTGCCAATAAATATTCCCTGCAAGTTTCTTTATGTTACTTTCACAATTGAAGGATATTTTCCTTCTGAATAGAATTCCTGGTAGAAGATATTTTCTTTCACTGTTCAAAAAATACCATTTTATTGTCTTCTGACTTCCATCAATTCTTTTGAGAGAAAAACTTTCAGCCCTTTTTGTTGCTTGTTGACAGTACAGTGTCTTTGTTTTTTTGTTGCTTTCAATGCTTTGTTTTTCTCACCTTGGTCCACAGCAATTTTACTGTGACCTGCATGAGTTTCCTTATTTCTACCTTTTTAAAGGTTTTAGAACTTATTGCTTTAACGTCTTTCATTATTTTGGGGAAGTTCTTGGTCTATTTCTCTTGAAATATTACTACTGTCTCATTTTCTGTCCTCTCCCAATTATGTATATGTCCTCTGATCCCAATTATGTGTATATTAGCTCTGTATATGTTGTCCTTTTTCTTTCATGTTTGGTTTTTGTTGTTGTTGTAGTTTTCTTTCTGTATTTTCTTTCCTATTTTTCCATGCTTTGGTGTAGATAGTTATTACAGTCCCATCTTTAGTCCTCTTGCCCTTTTTGCTCACCCGTTCAATCTGCTGTCAAATACATGTGTTTAGGTTTTTTTTTTTTTAATGTTCACTTTTTTTCTTCTCATATTTCTTTGTTTTTTTAACTCCAGTTTCCTGGTAAAGTTCACATTCTTATTATGTATTTTTTAACATATTAATTCTGGTTATTCTAAAATCTGTGATAACTACACTTACCTGGATTTTATATGCATCTCTATTTTCTTGTTTCTAGGCAGTTTTTAGTTATTAGTTGTTGACAAGCCTAGCCTATTTTTACCAAAACGAGGTAGTGTGTATGAAAATTTGTAAATGTTGTGATTGACTTATTACCCTCCACAGAAGGTCTGTCCTATCATTTAGTAAACAAATACAGTGAGGACTAATCACCCTCATTCACAAGAGCTGAGTTGATTCAGGCTGCTTGTCTATGTCTGGTTTGTGCCACTTGTAGAGTAGAGCTCTCCAAGAATTCTAGCTGACTGTTTACTAGGGATCTTCCTTCTTTAGCTGCTACTACACTCATTTTTATTTCCTCTGGGCCATCAGAGTATAGAAAGTTCCCCTCTTCTTTGCAGAGATGTTCTGTGTAGATTCTTAGCCTTTTATCCTGTGCAGTTTAAGAAGCTTTTTTTTCTTCACTTTCTTCTGCTTCTGGTTTCTGGCCTCTTACATTCCCCAAACCCTGTATCTCTCTAGTCCTAGGATATTCCCCCAGTCTCTCTTGCTGTCTTTTCTGAGCTGTGGTCCTCTCCTAGATTCAGAGCTTTCCTCTTTCTGCTATGAGGTGGTTTTATCCCCAGGGTAAAAGTAACTCCTGAACTGTCATCTCACTTCTCTTCTTTATTTTCTCTTGAGATCTTGACTGACCCCTCTAGTCTGGTTAGCTTCAGGTAGCTCTCTAATGCTTTCAAAATATTTTAAAAAGTTATCCTTCAGAGGCTAATCTATTATAATCAGAAGCAGGCATCAGCAAATTATTTACTGAATGTTTTCTATGTGCCAGATTAGTACTAACTGCTGGTAGTACAATGGTAACATGTTTTTAAAAATACCTAAAACATACAACATGTAACATTCCATTTAACATAGTAAGTTATATGTGTGTGTGTTTATAAAGGATATGGTCTCTAACTCAAGGAACAAAAATGTTCTACTGACTAACATGGAAACATGACACATAAATAGATACATTTGTAACGAATTATGTTAGAGGCATGCAACATATACTATAGGACTTCAGAGGAGGAGCACTTAACTTGGCCTAGAAGTGGGTGTAAAGAAAGTGAGCCAAAATGCTTCCTATAGGATGTGTGACCAGGAAAGGAATTCCAAAGATTGAGAAAGAGTCAAGCATAGGATGTCATCTACTTGACCCAGTACAACTTCTAATGATACTGTATTAATACTGAAAATATACTTCCTGTTTTTATTTAAAACACTAGTGCGTTTGAAACATTAAAGCATATTTGAAGTTGTAAAAGTTGGTTTATAATTTTTAACCATGGCATTTGATTTCTCCATAGGTTTTCAAAACAATGAATATCACACAAATTCGAGATCCTTCTCTGCCTCCCCCCGAAAAAATGCCTGAAGCCTATTCTGCAAAAATTGCTCTTTTTGGTGCTGGGCCTGCAAGTATAAGTTGTGCTTCTTTTTTGGCTCGATTAGGCTACTCTGACATCACTATCTTTGAAAAACAAGAATATGTTGGTGGTTTAAGGTAATGCCTACATTTTTTTCATGTTTAAAGTATTAAAAATGATGAGGTAAAAATTATGAATATTGTTGATTCATAATCATATAGGAACTTCAGGCTCACAGATGGTATTTTAAATGTTCTTTTTCCAAATGCTCGATTTTGATTTCATTATTCACTTTAGTTGGCTTTAAGCAGTATTTATTTAAAAATTTCTCTGTCTAGTTTCTGTGAATTTAAGATAAATCTCAGCAAAATATTTTATGGATAGAAGAAGCTGTCATATGAAAACTTATTTCATCCCTGTAAATCTGTCCTTTAATGGAGATGTGTCTGAAAATTATAGAAATTAAAGATGGGGAAAACGTAGGTCTGTAGAATACCTGGATAATTCATTTTGTTGTATACGTAGTCATGTTGGCCTGCTCACATATTTTTAATTTGAAATCTCTTTAGATTTGCATTTGATTAAAATCATGTCAGAGTCTACTAAAATTGTTCCATTTTAATGTACGCATATGCAGTTTTATTTCATAAATACCTTACTAATATTTAATATTAATCAGCATCGTGATTATAAATCAGGACTCACAGCCTTTTATTCCCATGAAGATTCATTCATTGAAATGGGAAAATATTTACTTTGTATCAATGACTTTCAGATATTCAAAGCACACTTAGAAATTGGGTGGAGAAGTTTGCTTCATTTAAAGTAGATAGAACTCTATAGTGGACATACATTACATTTGTGATTAGAATGAAATAAAATTTATTATAAGTAGGAAATGCAAATTACTTAAAACATTTGATATAAAAATGAGAAAGAATTTGGATGGAAAGTTAATATTACTCAATTTGTTATTTTTCATAAATGTGTCATCTTGCATTAGAAAGTTATGACATAAAATACTGTCATTTGGCATATCTGTGGTTGTATTAACATTTAAATTTAATAGCTACTTAATAGCTACTTTTAAAGTAAATTTATCATATTTGATAATCACAGAATACATTTAATCAAATTATGACTAAAATTTGTGCTTATGTTTTTTTTATATTTTATGACACCTATAAATATGTCAATAATTGTAAAATTTCATATTGGTCAAATGACTATATGAACCCAAAATAAGCTTGCACTAATATAAAACTATTTGACTGAATCATCAAGCCAAGGTATCATATAATAGGAAAACTTATTAAAGAGGATATGAAGCATAAACTGAAGAAAAAAATAACCTGATTGTCAAGAAATAATTATTTTTTCTGTATTGATGTTTCACCACTATGAGTTTTAAGGGATTACACATAGTTTGTAAAGTTTTTTATTTACTCCTGGAATGTAAAATACCTAATATATTATTTTGCTGGAATGATTTAGACTATCTTTTTAATGGTGTTTTACCACAGCTTTATTAATTAGGAAAAACATAATCTATTAGCAACATATGTATAAGCATTGTACATTTTTTTCAATTATACACATCAATGAATATGTGAGCTAATTTAAAAAATATGAACTTAATTGTTGTATACCCTAATAGGCTAGGAAAAATCTTTTTGCCCCTTAATTGCATTTCACATGGAACAGGCCTGGTTTGTGAATTATTCTGTGTCGGCAGTTTTGGTATATTATTATGGTAGCTAGCATCTCCATCTCTTTGTAACTCAAATGCAGAGTAGGAATTTCTAAATCATATAAACTAACACTAAACTTCTGCTTTTACATATTTGCTGAACATTTTCTAATGGGACAGATTCTCCTGGATTAATGATCTTTGTTTTTTTTTAATTCTTTTTTTGGTTTATTTTCTTTCCTTTGCCTTTGAATGTTCCCAGTATCTAGGGACAATATAAAATGTTTAATCAGTCTTATTTGGACCATCCCATGGAAGAGGCATTATGTGCCACTGTTACAGGATTATAAAAACTGACATTGGAATTTAGCCAGCATTACAACCACAACCCTTTCCTGTTAATTTATTTTTTCACTTACAGATGCCTCTCATTCTCTTATACCTTCAAAGTGGCTAAAAAGATTAAATTAGCTTTGTATTTGAAATCAATTGCTTAAAGAGATGGTGTCAAGTTTTATCTTTCCTTCTCCTTTGCATCCAAACAGATTCTTTTATCCCTGGTGAATTAGTATCACAACCACTTTTAAAAAAATCACTAGAGTTGGTGAAAGATAGCAAGGACTTAATCCCTATTCCATTGAACACAATTGATTGATTTTTTTTTTTTTGATGTGGCAACAATATTAAAATAATCAGTAGTTTTGCTTTCTTCTCCTTGTGGTTTCTTTTTTCAGGACTTGAGTTTAAAAAGGTTAAAGGGCTTCATATTATGGTAACAAAGATAAATAAAGATGGTATTAACAGACTGTAAGTGTGCATGCATGTGTATCCTTTTGATTTTGTCTTTTCCCTTTAAAAATTAGTACACATGAATTCTAACATTTTTGGTAGGTGTAGTATAGCCAGAGCAATGGTTTATTTTAGTTATTTCACACATTTTCACCACGTTTATTGCATTTCATATTGATTGACAATAAAGAAAAAATGGGGTTTAGGTGAAATGGTTATAGCAACAGGAATTATTTTGAGTACATGTGTGATGTAACACAAATTTACAGTGTGGTACCTTTATCATAATAAATAGTATTATGAAAAGAGTGGGAGTTGTTATAGGTAAATTCCATTTACTTGAAAGCAGCATGAACATAGAAGAACGATTTTGTTTGTTTGTTTGTTTAGGTTTCTGATACTCCACTGATGGTACTAAAGAATTTATTTAAAAAAATTTTTTTAATATTTATTTATTTTTGAGAGAGACAGAGACAGAATGCGAGTGGATTAGGGACAGAGAGAGAAGGAGACACAGAATCTGAAGCAGGCTCCAGGTTCCGAGCTGTCAGCACCAGAGCCCGATGCGGGGCTTGAACTCACGAGCTGTAAGATCATGACCTGAGCCAAAGTTGGACACTCAACTGGCTGAGCCACCCAGGCGCCCCAAGAATTTATGGTTCCCATAAGAAAAATTTCTGTCAACACTTTAGATGGTTAAAAGAGTACAAGTGGAGGAATAAAAGTTTGTTTTCTTAAGCACAACAAACTTAGGAAATAATCCTTCCAATCAAATTCTGTCTTCCTTTCTTTTATCCCCTGTCTTACCATGTGGTCTTGCTAGTGATCTCATTTACTTTCATGGTCAGTTACCACTTACAGGAAAATTATTTTAAAATCTGTACTTGTCCTAACCTCTCTCTCTGTCCTGGTCATACATTCAAATCCTGGACATCTCTTATAAATTTCACCAGACCAATCAATATTACGCCTCTTCCTGAGTTTGGTCCCTCAGTGGAGGGCATCACCAAAACAAATGGGAATTATCTGCACTACTCTTCAGTGTCCTGGCAATTTGTATTTTGTGAGTACTTTTAAAATATCCTCTCACCTCTCTACCTCTATGCCCCTAACATCTCACTTGTTGTACCTGTATAGCCTCCAAATGGATCTCTTTGCTTCCTGATTTGTCTTTTTCAAATTCATTTTTCTAACAGTTTCCAAAACTGGTTATGTCACCCTTCTACTTGTAATCTCTCAGTAGCTCCCCATAATCTGAGACAATGATTCTGGCTTGGTATTGAAAGCCATGACGTGATGTTACCTTTCCTCCCTCTCTCACTCCCTCCCTCTCGCCTTTCCTTCCTCTCTTCCTTCCTCCCTTCAATATCTATTGATCTCCTATGTGCTGGTCATAATCTCAGGCACAAGAGCTCAGAAGTGGACAGAACAAAGTACCTCTTCTCATGGGGATTATTACACTCTAGTAATGGGAAGGCAGACAATAAACAAACAATAAACCAAATATAGAATATGTCAGGTGATGATAAATGCATTAAGGTTTGTTTGTTTTTTAACTGGCAGTTTAGTGGTATGGTAGCATATTTAATGCCTGAGTGGATTTTTTTTAATATACTTATTCTCTAATCTATGCAATAAAGTAATTTTCAATAAAAATCATAATAATCAGTAATAAAAACTATTTTGATTCATTCCTATAAAAAACATTAACAATTGAAGTAATTCCAATATTAAAGATATAGCTCACACTGTTTCACTATTTTTTTTAATTAAAAAATTTTATTTCCAATGTTTGTTTATTTTTGAGAGAGAGCGTGAGCGGAGAAGGAGCAGAGAGAGAGGGAGAACACAGAATCTGAAGCAGGCTCCAGGCTCTGAGCTGTCAGCACAGAGTCCAACACAGGGCTGGAACACACAAACCACAAGATCATGACGTGAGCTGAAGTCGGTCATTTAACTGACTGAACCACCCAGGCGCCCCTCACTATTTTAATTTGAAGCACAAAAGCCTCATAGTTGCCCAAAATTAGAGTTGATGTAAATCATATTGCTTCATGTGCTATCATTTTATCAGTTCCAAACCGACTGTTTAAACATTAGCGTATGTCCTAGTAAGGGGTGGAGACACATGCTGCCTGTGGTAGTTGGAACAAGGAATGCTTTCAGCTAAATCAGTATGTGCCAGTGGCCACTGTTTAACTGGCATTTCTCACATTAACTTCCTTATAGAACTCAATGTTTACTAAGAATGGGTAATAAAAATGGGGCAATTTAAAGCTTATTCACGTATTACTAGAACTCTACAGCAACCATAGCAATTATTTAGAATTTAGATCTACCAGAGATTTTGGGGGGGTAGGGACAGGGAGACTGTGTTTAGGATATCAGTGACACTGTTGAAAGCAGCTCAAGGTGAAAATACAAAGCAGGTTTATTTTGGGGTGCCTGGGTGGCTCAGTCGGTTAAGCGTCCGACTTTGGCTCAGGCCATGATCTCACATTCTGTGAGTTCGAGCCCCGCGTCGGGCTCTGTGCTGACAGCTCAGAGCCTGGAGCCTGCTTCGGATTCTGTGTCTCCCTCTCTCTGACCCTCCCCTGTTCATGCTCTGTCTCTCCCTGTCTCAAAAATAAATAAAACGTTAAAAAAATTAAAAAAAAATACAAAGCAGGTTTATTTTAATCAGTGTTGTAACTGTTTAGTCTAAATCATTACACCCCCTTATGGCCTGCACCTGGGCTAGGGAATAGAGATGATGGAATTTGGGGCTTGAGCAACTCATAAAATGGAGTTGTCTGAGATCCAGTGTTGGGGTGGAAGACCCAAAGTTTAATTTGGGGCCTGATGAACCTGAGATACCTGTTAGACATTCAAGTGAACATAAAAGGCTGGAATTATGGTCTGAGGATAAGAATATGAGATTCATTACATGTAGATGACATTTAAAGCTCCGAAACAAGGAGGAATTCATCTAATACTCAAAATACCTGACTACAGGGCTGTGGTGTTTCTGCTAAAGCCTCCTGAAACCCCTCTGCTCCATTGTCATTCCCTGATCACGGCATGTGTACTTTTTTCCTCCTCTCCTTTCTGTTCCTCCTCCTTGCCATTTTCTTTGTCCTCTGATGCCTTCCCTCTTCTTCACTTAACTGAAAGCTGATCATTTGTCACATTTCATCTACCTGATTATCTCATCCCACAATAAGCCTCCCCTCTTTTGAAACACTCTTGTTCACAGTGATATTTTACATTTGTCACATTGTACTGTGTATGTGTATATATCTCCCATCTGTCTGCTGATCTCATCCATTGGTGTATATAAATATGTCACATTTATAACTATCCATAATCACCTCCCTATCCCCTGTCTACTCGTTAATAACCAAATCTAACCAACTTTTTTTGAGTATCTCACCTTCCACTTACTTCCTGTAGGATATCCTTGGAGATATCCTACACAGTTATTTGCTTAATGCTTTTGCTAAGCACTGTGGTAAATATTGGCTACAATGCTTTCAGGGCAGTATGAGGATCTAACCAAAGTTGCTGAAGCCACAGCAGCCTGGCATTCCATTTACTCCAATGCCTACTTCAGCTTTCAAAGTTATATTTCTTTTTTGCTTGTGTTTCCTCCTGCTGGGTTGGGTAATGTCATCCTTTCTTTCTTTGTGATCAACAGAAAAGTTGTAGCCTTTCTTTCAGAGCTATTTCTTAAATAACAACCATTTGCCTTCACTAGCATACGTTTTTCTTCTTTTGTACCATAAACTTACTGAAATACCATGAAAATTTTAGGTTCGGGCTTAGTCAAGGGAAGGTACTATGCCTCACAATGTATCTGGATGTTGCCTTGCTATGGTTGGTTTATTTGGCTGGAGTTCGTTATTCACAGCTCATTGTTTTGTTCTCTTGTCCAGCCTTTTGAGAAACTTCATCAGACCCAACTTTAGTCCATTTCCAGTTTCTCTCACACAGAGCCCCATGCCTATCAAGGCTAGGTGTCTGTGTCCACATACAATTCTTAATATTTAAGAATCTGTGTAGCCTTTTGGGCCATAGAGTAGGAAAAAATATACCCAACCCTTTTGGGTTCTTTGGCAGGGCCTGTGAAATAAGCAGACAAAAGACAGATTAATAAGAAAAACAGTTCACTAATACATGTATCATTCATACAAATAGAAGAACATAGTGATGATAGAACTTGAGGTTCTATCAAAAAGATAGAACTTGAGGTTTATATAGCTTCTTAATGAAGAACAATAAATTTGCGAGATGGCAAGACAAAGGAAAAGGCTTTAGGCTTTTAGAGGCAACAAACTTTCTAGGGGTGGGAAGGTAGATATATGAGGAAAATTCATGGAATATAAGGGTTATTTAGTAAGGTTTGTAATGTAGATTCTTTTTAGTTTTATTAGCCTGTTTTGGGGCTAAAAAGGGTCTAGAATTATCTCCTGGTGATTAGGAGTTCTGCCCTTACTGGTAGGGAAATAGAGATACACCTTTGTAAATTTATGTCCTGCTTTTAGGCAGATATTAGGGGGGCAGAGAGCTTTTCTCATATCTCCTTCTTCTCAGTTGTCTTCTGCTCAAAGTAATCCTTATACCAAAGTGACATTTTTTTGGGGGGTGGAATATTCTAATACCCTCCAAGGGCCCTCCGTGGTGCAGAATATTATCATGACTTCCCAGGTAGTATGGCTAGAGTCCACAAGTCAGCTTAAGTGATTTTTATCTGTGACTTAGGCCCAAATTTACTCTCACGTATAATCTTATGTCCTAGCTAGATGGATAGCCCCTGTATATAGGGCATTAATTTTATACTGTTTAATACTTTGCATTTTCTATAGCACTGAGAATATCTTGCTAATTGTTTTATGTATGGAAATTAATTGAATAGTTATGTTCTTAAGTCTCCAAAGAATGAAAAATCTGTGTGTGCACTTTGAAAGACTTGGTATTGAATGATCCAGTAGGTTCATCTTCAACTATTATTTATTTATTTTATAAATATATTGCTATAATGCCTGGATATACCTCATTCATTGCATGTACTACATTCTATTGTAATTATCTGTGTATGTAACCTTCCCCACCAGAATGAGAATATACTGAAAATGGGAATTTGGTAAAATTCACCATCAAATCACTGCAGCTAATGCTGTGTCTGGTACTTTGTAAATGCTTATTGAATAAATAGATAACTGAATAAATGAATTAGTATATATTCATGAATGTTTATAGCCTTTTTATTGCTATAAAACATTGAAGACTTATTTGTCCTTACCTTTGATACTCCATAAACTATTATACTATTTAAATTATTATATTTTAGTGCTCATTTTTGTTTTTTAAGTGCAAATAGTGAGCACTCATATTAAATAGGATTACTTTTTAATGACTCTATCCTTTTGGGATACTTACTGCTTTCATAGAAGATTGTTTTACTATAAAAAATATTCTATAGATCATCTGGAACCAACCCAATAATATTCTAAACAGCATAGTAATTCAAAGTTACAGATTTGAATTTGAACAAGCTAGTGGTATATTTGTGGAATATATATGTATATATATATTAAATACTAAAATAGTTTTAATTTTTGTGTTTTTAAGACTTTTTTCTTTTTTAAAAAATACTCTCTTAATGTTTATTTATTTTTGAGAGAGAGACACAGAACACGAATACAGGAAGGGTAGAGAGAGAGGGAGACACAGACTCTGAAGCAGGCTCCAGGCTCTGAACTCTCAGCACAGTGCCCAACACAGGGCTCAAACTAATAGCAAGATCATGACCTGAGCTGAAGTTGGAAGGGGAAGGGGAAGCTTAAGTTCCCCTTAAGATTTTTTTTTCCTTAGGAATTCATTGGATTGTTAGATAATTCAGCTAAGTACTCTAACAAACTTAAAAGTGTTGGAATTGCTTTTAACCAATTATCTATTTGTTTTCCAATGTGTATATTTATTTTCACACCACTTGCAACTATTTCTACTGCTATCCATTTAATATTGTATCATACATGTAAAAGTTGGATGTTCTCACACCCATATAATATGAAAATACTCTTAGAAAAGGTGCTTATTCCTTTAATACTGATCAATATAGACATGTTGCATTTTTTAAAGATTAATAATTTTTCCACAAATGCTTCTTCTTCTTTTTTTTTTTTCCAGTACTTCTGAAATCCCTCAGTTCCGGCTACCATATGATGCAGTGCATTTTGAGATTGAGCTTATGAAGGACCTTGGTGTAAAGGTAAATGAAAAACATAACACATGTGTATTGCTCAAAGAGTAAGGAGTAAGCTCTACACTAAAGATTAACAGCAAAATGTCACACATTTTAGGAAAGAACAATTAAAAGCTACACCAGGCAGAAGCAGAAAGATGCTTCTCCTTGCTTAGGGCATTTGTCTGTCTACTGTCTGAATGCCACTAGCCTGGAAAAGGGCAATCAATAGTTCTCATCTGGCACGCCTGCATGTGATTAATTGTCTGTAAGAAACAAATTCCTAAATTGCTTTAGGGGTTCACTGCAGCTAATAGAAGGATTTGGTTTCTTTAATCACATTTTTTTCATGCAAGTTGTGTGCACTCTGAAACATTTGTATTTCACAATTTGGAACATAATCTTACAGAGGTTTATTTTATTTATTATATGCATCGTGTCAGTAGTGTTAATGTGATAATCCTCTCTTATCATAAGCAGCAAATCAGTGGTGGAGAAAGCAACAGCTTTGTATTTTTCATTGTTTTGTGAGATAAACCTTGTTCTTTTAAAGATGGTCAAAAGTTAACATATTTGTACTTTCAGAATTTGGCTTTAGATATTCCTATTCTTTTCTATTAATTAGGAGTATTATACTCTGGCTCTTCACTGGAACATATTGCTATTTTTTGTTTCAAACTATTAATTTTACATAATAGATGTACACAATATATTAATAAAGTATTGAGATTTACGTAAAACATTCTGTAAGTGCATGCAAAAGATATTTTGAAAAATGATTAAGAAACTATTTGTAGCTCTTGCATTTAGAAATAAAAATTAAAGTAATCAAAAGGGGAAATACTCAAAACAATATTTTGTGCTTTTACACTTTATTTGGCAGAAAGCATTTATACATAATCACTGAACAAGAAATCTTATAGCAAGTACACATAACAGATGTGCACAACTTTATGAAAGCTCAGCGTTCAAAACTAGTGTTGTTCAAAATAGATCATTTAAATATGATTATTTTTTTTAAAAAATGTATTCTGAATAGTTCTTTAAATGTCTTTCATTCTGAATACAGACTCTTAGCTAAATCTCATTAAATAAGGAAAATATTATTTATTGGGACTTCAAACTAATGTATCAGGTGTAAACTAATATATTAGGTGTTAGTAGCAATTGAAGATGAATCAGAAATTAATTTAAAGCACTTCTAAATTTATCTTATAAGTAATTGCAAAATTCCATTCAGTGTTTGCAGTACCAGATATATTGCATAAATTAGAGCATACCCATTACTCTCATTAGGAAACCCATCAAGGACATAGTAGCAGTGAATGTACTGAGTGCCAGAAAAATATATATTTTAGCAGTAGTCCTGCAACTTTCTACTTTTATAGTCAGATAACTTTGACAAAGTCAATTAACATCCCTAGATTTGGTCAATATCTGTTGAAAGGTAAAAGTGTGTACTACCATTTGTGTAAGATACAAACTTATCAGGCCATCTATACAGAGGATATCTCTGGAAAAATAGAAGATTCTGATAGCGTAAGGTTGCTTTGGAAAGGTATGGGAAGTATTTTTTACCATTTTGTAGGTTCGAATTTTAAACTCTGTGACTTTATTATATTATCAATAAAAAATTAAAGCCTAAATGAAACAAGAAGTTAATACCGTCTTGCCCACCTCTCAGGTTGTTTTAAAATGAGACATTTCAAATATGCAAACTTTCTTTGTAAACAGTAAATTGTATGTATAATTCTGAGGAGACACAGCAATGAGATTTCTTTTTCAGCTTTCAGGACTTATATCCACTGATAGGATGCTTGCAACTTTTCTAGCTTATCAACTTTAGCCATAAGAGGATACATTTTTTAAAAAGTGCTCTACACTTGTTACCTCTTTTTTCTCCTCGCCAGATTCTTATTAACCTGCCTTCTGTTTGTACTTCTCAACTAACATTTTATATTTTAAAGTCAACAATAATTTCCTGTCAATGAAATGAATTTTGCTCTAAGTTCATACTGTTTGAACTCCTATGAAGCACTCATGTACGTGTGTGTGTCTGTGTGTATGATGTGTATGTATGTATGTATTTTTAGCTTTCATGATCTAGCATTATCTTGGTTATTATTCAGTTTTTCTTTTTTTTTCTTTCTAATAGATTTGTTTCATTTATTCAACAAATAATTATTGAGAATTTACTTTTGCCAAGTAGTATGATAAATACTAGTCTAGAACCATCCTTTCAAACTCCACACCTATATTCTTAGTAGTTTAATGAATACATCTATCATCCAAATAGCATACTCATCATACCCAAAACTAAGTTTAATTCATCTTTACTCCCAACTACATTCTTAGTTCGATTTCCTGTTGAATAATTTTAATTTATTTTATATCTAATAGCTTGATAGATTGGTTCTTCTTAATTTTAAATTGAAAAAATTTCAATTTAAAAAATTTTGCAGCCAGACATTGTCACAAGAAAATAAAGAGACTTTTTGTCTGCTCTCTATTTATACATTATATATTTTTCTTCCACTGTTTCATTGGCTGGAATCTCTAGTATGTTATAAAAGAGTGATAATACATGGCATTGTTTTTTATCTTTGATATAACATTTTTAATCATATTGAGCACATTTTTCTAGATTTAGAATATTAAAATGTTATTTTTTTACTTTAATGGGGAGGATGTGTTAAATTTTCAAAATGCCCCTTTAAAAAACTCATGCTCAGTTAACATATTGAATTATATAAACCTTTATAAATCTGGATGATATCCAGTTTTGCATTGTTTTATTATATGTGTACGTCTACATTTGCTCTGTTAGTCTTTTTCCTTTTTCCTGCATTTATTTATGTAATCAACACTAAAACTGGAAATAGAGCAGGGAATAGTCAAATACCGTTGCTGTCCTTGCAGAGTTTCAAATCTACTGAAAGCCTGTTTATGTTTTGCTTTACTTATTTGTGTTTGTTATCTTTGTGAGTTTTTGGTAATAGAGTTATGTTAGGCTTATAAAAATAAATTTCCTAGCATTTCATTATTTTCTTGTTGCTGAGAGTATTGTCTTGAGACAAGTATTTTACTGAATTTGAAAATTTTATCATTCTGACCTCAAGCCTTTTTATGAGAGATAGAACTTTGGTTTTTTTTTTTTTTTAATAGTTATCAGTCTTTTCACCTATTTCATTCTCTGTCAATTTGGCCAATATTTTTCCTAGAAATTTTTCCTAGAAAAATTTATTTCATTGAGACTTTTGAATTAATTACCATACATTTAAACATGTTATCCCCTATACAATAAAAAATATCTCATCTGTACCTGGCATTATACATTGTATTTTCTTAACTTTTTTATTGATAAAAGTGGGTAGTGGTTTTCCAGTTAATGTATTCTTTACAGGAACCAGCTCTTAATAATATTTTCTTATTATCTAATTGCTGACTTTATTCTTTCCTCATGCTATTCTTATACTTATTATTCTTTTTTAATGTCTTGAGTTGTATAGTTTTCTTTTTTCTAGGATTAATACTGAAACCATTTTAAATTATTAATTTCTCTTTGAATAAACTCTTGTCAGAATCTGTACATTTACATTAGTATTATTAGTGTTATTTTTCTTCAGTAGTTATAGTTTTGATTGTTTTTTCCTTTTCATAGAATTGTTTAGGATAATATTTTTATTTGCTCATGTATTCTTGTGATAGAATTCAAGGTGTTGTTTTTCACTTTACTTATCAGCAGAATATACAGTTTTTAATTTCTTAAATATATTCAGTTGATTTCACATCAAAGGATCCTTCTATTATAATAAAATTATTCATTCCTTAGAAGAAGTAGCCTTTTAGGGGTGCCCAGGTGGGTAAGTTGGTTAAGTGTCCAACTTCGGCTCAGGTCATGATCTCACAGTTCATGAGTTCGAGCCCTGCATCAGGCTTTATGCTAACAGCTCAGAGCTTGGAGCTTGCTTTGGATTCTGTGTCTCCTTCTCTCTGCCCCTCCGCTGCTCCTGCTTGTGTCTCTCTCTCCCTGTCTCAAAAATAAATACACATTTAAAAAAATTTTTTTTAAAGAAGAAGTAGCCTTTTAGCTGTTATATTTTTATAAAATCTCTTTATTTTATTTCCCTTCCCTGTTCGTCTGTTTTTAGTCGTGGGGGTGGGGATGGGCTAAATGGGTAAGGGGCACTAAGGAATCGACTCCTGAAATCGTTGTTGCACTATATGCTAACTAATTTGGATGTAAATTTAAAAAAATAAAACAAGTTAATAAAAAAATCTCTTTATTTTATAATAAGAAATTTACTTAGACCACAGCAAATTATTTTTAACCCTTGGGAGACTTTAACAAAGTCTCATGATATTTGTGTCAATGTCACTAACTTTTTAAATACTCTTTGTTTTGCAATTGAGATTAGGTGGATATAAATATTTTTGTTTCAGTCTTCATAATATTTCTAATGACTTCATTTTTAAAAGCAAAAATGTAAATCTGCATGAAATCTTATATTTTTCTAAATATCTTTATATGCTATTTCTCAAAATATTTTGATAGAATTCTTTATTGATTAAACTTAACTTGTAATTATTAAGCATGTCTTCTGCTTCATAATTTGAGTAAAAATACCTAAGATCTCATTTTTGATAACCTCTCTACATCATCTTCTTTTTTATTATAGTTATTTGAAGCATTTCCATTATTATAGAATGTTATTGGAAAACTAATATAAAAACATATCGTAACACTACTGGAGGAGAGAAATATATTTATTAATAGCTGACAAAATAGTTTTTGTGTCTGAAGAAAGCTAAATATTATTTTTAAATTCCTCCATCTGATCTCCTGTCTTAGGGATTCTGGAAATATTTTATCTATTTAGCCAAATATTCTATCAGAAATGTGAAGAGCGTGTTTGTTGTAATCTGTATTTTTTAATAATGGATATCATATATTTCATTTGAAGAAAGAGTTCCACTCCAGAAAAAAGTTGTAAACCTATTTACATTACAAATATTATTATATATGAAGATGTATTATAGATGTAAAGAAAGTTTCATGAAGTCCCAAAGGGGATATTAGATGGAACTTTGGCTCATGGCTTATATTTAGCCCATATATTGGAATAGTAATAATTCTTATGCTGAGCTTGTAGTGGAGTAAATTTTCTTCTGATTTTAACTAAGAAGCTTGAGTACTTAGTCCTAAATTACTAAAGCCACTAGAGTAAGGTACAGTATGTGTTGTAATTCATATTAAGAAAATCAAGATGAAAAAATATTACATATACAAAAGTACAGAGGACTAAAGGAACAAAAACACAAGCAAAATGCTCACCATGTGATTTTTGTTATAGCATCATATCTATTTAACAAATAATGTTAGGATTTCATAGTTTATCAGCCATAGGAATGTTTTTGATGTTTGTAGTTGTCTCATAATAACTAGTTTTAGTTATGTGTTATATCTCTGAGCCCAATTTCCCAATGCATAACATAAACAAAATTTTAACCTTTTTTTGTCAGAGTCCTTCTCCTTGTTCTTTCTTACAGAGTTAATTATTGATTGGATAACAAATGTTTGGGAGTCTAAGGCTTTTAGAAAAGGGAAATTTGACTGGAGTTCCCAGCACAGACAGAGAAGAGTCCTGGTGCCTGACACTCCACTCAATGTTGCCATTATTGCTTTGTCTCATTTCCATCATGGAGCTACTTCGTAATGATGGCTATTATCCATCTTTCTCACAATGTCTGTCCACAGTATAGTAAAGTCTTCCTGGTCCCAGTTCTAGTGTATTAATACCAAGAATCAAGCTACTTGTCTTTCCAGTTTTCAATACACAAACGTATAATTCATTTTTTTTTCTTCCCCAGTTGCATACATTGCCTGCTAAGCTGGAAACAGACTGTAGAAATATGAAATGTCTTTACATCTTTCCTGTACATTATAAACTCAGACATGTTCACTCTACTAGAGTGGAAGGATTGGGATGCCTTCATTATCATTTGATAAAGCATGTAGTAACACTACTAAACTAAATTGCTGTGCCCATACACGCACCACCTCAGGAGGGATGGGGGTATTTCTTGAATCTTTTTGCTGAGGCAGTGGATAAACTAAACTTAAAGTCAGGTATTCTGAGGATCACTTCCACTAATTAACCCATTGGCAGGGCATTCCACTGCTCAACTTTGGAAACTACATTCTCATTCTATTTGCTAAAACTCAATTTAGAATGTTTAGACCTATAGATTTCTTTTATGTCTAGCCTTTATTATATACCGGTATTAAGGTTATGTATTTCATAAAATAAACAGTGGAACTTTCTTTATGATCAGAAATAGTTTAATAAAATAAAAAAATCTATTCTTTAAAAATTAGCATAAATTGAAATTTGGAAATCTCACTTTGGATACATTGAGTAGTATCTAATGCTACTAATTCTAATGCCAGTTAACACTATTAGATACTATAAGCATCTTTAGTATTATATATTTACTTGATGTTTTAATTCTTTCTGTGGTATTTGATATCTTCCAGAGTTCTGAATGTTCGTTTTTAATCTCACTTTTGCTGTCCTCAGCTTAGAAACTTTCAGTTATTCCATCTCCCAATATAAAAATATAATTAGTATTTTAGGAAAACAAAAATGATCCTTTAGGATACAATCTCAGACATCTTCTCCCCCTACTTTCTCTTTCTTTTTTATGCTTTACCCTTTGTATTCCAGAAACACTACATTTCAGTAGGTCTTCACATGTGATGTGTTGTTCTGTGCCTTTGAAGATGGTGCCAGTTCTACCCTGCATTCTCCTTTTACTTCAGAGTCATCAGGGCATAACTGTTACACCTGCTGGCTCTGCAGTTGGACTATAGATGTAACTTTGATGAAGGTTGTCTAAGCCCTCTTATTCCTTGGTTTCATCATCTGTAAAATGAGGATACTGATACCACTTCATAGGGGTTCTTGTGAGGATTAAATGAGCCCATATATGCAGTGTTTAGAAGAGAGCCTTGCACTTAGTTAAGTATTCTGTGCAGGTTATTTTCAAGTACTGTTTCATACATAAAATTTGTTCTCCCTCCACGACTCAGTTTAGAGGCTTTTGTTTTTAGGAACATGCTATCTTCAGAACCCAAAGAAGCCTACCAGGAATGGTGCTTCCATCTCTATGGTGGTAAATGAAAGCAAAATTGCAGCAAAATATTTTATTTTAGGGAGGATATACTGCCACATACCTGACAAGACCTCTAAACTTCACTCAAGTGGCTACTCCTTGATCTTCTTAGGGTTCATTGTCGGCCCTCTGCAGGGCATGTGTCTTAACAAAGTCTCCAGCATACTAGCCACCTGTTACTCATGCTGTCCAATCTGCATGGTGTTCTTAATGTAATGGATCACTGTGATGTTCTGTGGGGTGACCAGATAGTTTCAGATTACATATATTATTACAGTAGAGAGTCGACATGTTCCGGAGGCAAAACTGTAAATGAATATTCTTATCTTTCCTCTGTGAATGTGAATTGTTTCTGATTCCTTTTTCTCAGCAGCAGGATGGAAAAGTATACCACATGCAGGGTACCTGTGGCCTTGTTAGTCTGCTTTAGCAATAATACCACACCTATCACAGAAACTGTATTCAGGGGTACTCTTTGGTTGAGCCTCCAGTAGTTTACAGTTATTCTCTAGGAATCATCTGGCTTCTGCTGAGACCAGACTGGTGAATTACACAGAAATATAACATGGATCACCACCATCTCTCCCCATCCTACCCACCCCCAGTATATGGTAGTGTGTTTGATTTACTCTTGACTGGGGTTTCAGAAGTTCTCTGTCCTTCCCAATTATTGTAGCTCTTACTTCACAGACCAGTGACCCAATGTGGGGATAACTTCAACTAACAAGTGTAGCAGTTTTGCTTATGCAGCTGAAGACTAGGGGAATAATCACTACCTGGGGCTGTGATCTCAATGGTCTGTGAGCCAGAATTCAACCAGGCTCCGTCTTTTACCTTGTCCCTGTAGTCCGTACTCTTGTATCCCTAGCTATCAAGGTCAGTGAAGGATCTGTGTCCAGTGTCCTTGAAATGTGTGATTATTCCCCTTTCCCCAGTGTACAGTACTTGCGTAAATGACCATAGCTCCCTTTAGAGAAGGACTAAGGGAATCATTATAGTATTAATTTGGCGGGATGTTACAGGTCCTTCTTCCTAGGGACTTGGCCACCTTCTGCAGTCAGTAGGTTCTGGATCTGAAAATTGGGTCATGACTGGGTACTGAACAGGTTATTGTGACTTTTAATAGGGATGACTACCCTCTGCCTCCCAGATTTATTCACCTTCCCTGGACCATGTCCCCTATCAAAATTCTATCTATTATTTTAAAAAGCTCTATGAAAATTCTGTTACCTGTATTCTCATCCTGCTAACTTAGCCTGAGTGAATCTCTCTATCCTCCAAATTCCTGTAAACATGTGCTAATCACACTCTGTTTTATGTTACATTTATTTATGTATATCTTCTGCACAGATCCTGATTATACATTGAGGCAGGAACTGTGTTCATTTATCATTTTATTCTTTAAAGTGCCTCACATAGTGCCTTGAACGTATTAATCAAGCTATGAAAATTTACTGATGTGATTTTAAATACACTAGTGTTTCTTCTGCTACTTCATTGAAAGACTTTTGCATTTAGTCCTTTTAAGTAAGACATGTTAGTGTTCTATTTATATACTGTTTTGTACATGTAAGCCTATAAACGAAAAGACAAAAATATGTCTACATGTATATGAAATTTTATATATCGATTTTCTGTTCATTTTGATGTTAAAGTTAAGGTTTTAATTAATCAAATGCCAAAACATCATTATTGAAATATTGTTTATTATAGATAATTTGTGGCAAAAGCCTGTCAGTGGATGACATGACTCTTAGTACTTTGAAAGAAGAAGGGTACAAAGCTGCTTTCATTGGAATAGGTGAGTAGTTTGCTTTTAAATATTTTCCTTTGTAATTTAAAAAAAAATCCTGACAATGTTCAGAATAACTGCCTGCAGACATTTCCCATGATAGAAGTTATATCTGTTCAGAGAGCAGACAGGAATGAGTGGCTGAAGAAAGTTTTCTATTTATAACTAACTGTGTTGTCTCACCTTTATTATGGATAGACTTTGGCAAGACCATTTTTAAATTTTCTGTTTCTCTCCCTATGTCATCATCATCAGTGAACATCTCTAAGACACAAAATATCTTTCAGTCATGCCATGGAAGCTCAGAATTTGGGCTAAAAGGTGTCTAGATGCTGTGGCTTTCTTAAGATAAAATAAATTGGCCAAATAGATAATAAAGGACAGAATTGGCTCAGGTTTTGTTTGTTCTATTCATTTTTTTTTTGAAAATTTCCTAAAGAATTTTCATATTTAGCTGAAAGTTTAAACACGTTTAATGATACATCTGGAAGTCACATACCTGCTAAGGTATTTCATGTGTATCATGGTTGTATATTTTGTCTACATATTCCATGGAGGTTGTTTTCTAACATTTTTTTCCACCCACTTATTATTTTACTGAGAGACCAGAGAGAACCAAGAGTTGATTTAACTTAGTCTTTGTCTCATAAACTGTGTTCATTCTCTCATATGATCATACTGGGGATAGTTACAGCATACAAACTGAGTAACTCCATATTCCTGTCTTTCAGTTTGTCTTTCCTGCAGTTCCCAGTCCTTAAATGTGAATAGCTAAGAAATAAATCTGTATGAGATGAAAACTTTTCCTCCTCTTTAAGTGATCACACATTGGATTACTTTTGTTTTGGAGCTGTCCTTATTCATAGTGTTTCTGGAGTGAAATTATCAGGAATGCTTCTTAGCCTACTACATTTTTCTTATCAGGATGCCATGTATTCTCTTACTAGGTAATTGCCACCAAGTCTAAGACCATTTCTGTCACTCCCTTTATTTAGATGAAAACCTATGGAGAGTAAAATAAATTTTTGCCATCATTTCTAGCTTCTAAGTGTCTTGAACCTCCTTCCTTTCAGAAACTTGAGTTCAACTGTCATCGCTATTTCTCTATTTTATCTTCATAAGTACAATAATCACTGTGTGGATCAAGAACAGGAAGGAGAAGATGTGTGATATTTTCATAGATTTCCTTTTGAGAGGCACTAAACCAACTTTGGTTTTACTTTCAACATTACATTTGTATGTTAAATTAACATACAAGAAATAACATAAATAAATAAGTCAAGCGTTTATGAAGTACACTCTAATACCAACAATTTGGATCAGCAAGTTGTTACTTTCAACAAGTACAGGTTCAAAAATGCTTGGTGAATAATAAATGGAAAATTTAGTAAGGCAAAAGGTATGAAATATTGGTGATGTTTTCAAATAGTTATTTGAAATTCATCATTGCAGCTTCGTACAGCAGGTGTGCATAAAAGATGGGTTTCCCATTAATGGAGTAGTATATGCTATTGCAGTTTTGTGTATCTCTACGAATGTTGTCTACAAAGAATCTGTATTGGAGAGATGGGCCAAGTAAATAACTAATACATTGAAATATCTCCAAATTAATTGCATAATAAGCAAATTATAACAAAACTTTGGAATAATTAAATGGTTTATCACTCTGAGTAGTTTAGCCAGAGCAGTATCTTCCATCTGTTAGAATCAATAATGTGTTTTAGTTTTTTTTTAATTTCATTCCATTAAATCCCCTTACATATGTTATTTGATAATGCCACATCCGTTCACAATACTCCATTTCACTCCGCACCGAGGTGTGAATACTGCATTTAAAATGTGGAGTCCTTTCATATTTATGTTGCTGTGCATTTTCATGCTGGGAAGTGAATCTTTTGACATTTTGGTGTAGTGATGTGTAGAATGCAGTTATGTTCTATTTCAGTATTTTATACGAAATATATACAAGGAAGTTTCATCTTGTCAAAAAAAAAAAGCTTCTGTCTATAGAAGACAAGTAACGTTACCTCCAGGAGTTGTTTATTTGACACTTTTGATTGCCAAGTTGGGAATTTATGACCTTTCTATTACCATATAACTGCCTGTTACTTGGACAGCCTCACATCCTTACATGCTTTTGTTCATTAACCATGCTTCTATATTGTAATTAAACTTCATTCACTTACTTTACCTTTTCCCACTCAGTTTGGAGAAGTCAATTTTGGAATAGGACTCCTATATTATTTAGAATATAGGTTTGGCCACTTTAAGAAGGGAAAATGAGACTTAAACTAGGTACATGTTTATCCTCCCTCATCTAACAGTGTGAACCATCCTCAACACTTGACTTCCATCTTTCATCAGTTGGTATACATTCTGCCCACATTCCTGCTAACAAAAATGGGAAGTAAGGAAGGGAACTCCTTTCCTTTGAAGTTTATGACCCAGCAATTGCACATAGCACTTTTGTTTTTACTTCGTTGTCCACAACCTGGTCACATAAACATACTTAACAGCAGGGGCGCCTGGGTGGCTCAGTCAGTTAAGCGTCCAACTTTGGCTCAGGTCATGATTTCACAGTTCATGGGTTCGAGCCCTGCATTGGGCTCTGTGCTGACAGCTCAGAGCCTGGAGCCTGCTTTGGATTCTGTGTCTCCCTCTCTCTCTCTGCTCCTCCCCCACTCATGCACTGTGTCTCTCTCAAAAATTAAAAAAAACATTAAAAAAAATTTTTTTAACAGACAACAGCAGAGGATGCTGGGAAATATAGCCTCTAGCTGGGCGGACATAAGCCCCCATTAAATTTCTATTACTACAGACAAGGGGGGTGATAAATATATGGAGGGAAAAGAAATAATGGTCTCTCAGCCATAGGTGTGCATCATCATTGGTATTTGACACATGGATACCTTACTGAGAGAGATTAGTAAAGCAGTGAATAGCAAAGCATTCACTCTTTGAACTTACTGCTTACATATTGGTTACATAGGTCATTAATGAAAATGGAGTATATTCTCTTTCTGTAGTTGGGAATACTATTTATAGATCTTCTATATTTATAAATACTATCCATTCTATATTAGTTTGTCTAAAAGAAAAAAAAAGTCTTACTTTGTATTAAATATGACTCATCAGGACAGCTTAGTAAATCCAATGCATTAACAAAAGTATATTCTCATGTTTCCTGATTTTTAACAATACATATGATATTGCTGTTGAAAAGTTGCTCACTTTTAGGTTTTTCCCTAACTAATGTTAACAGAGTCCATTAAAGAAAACATCACAGTGAATGTACATTATTGTGACACATATCTTTTTACCCATGGCAGATTTAGTTTCTTGTAAGTGAAATAAAGATAAGTGATTTAAAGCTCTGTGCCTTTATCCAACTGTATTGAATTATTTTGAGACAATTTGGATTTTTTAAAAGACTCTAAAATTTTGCTATTTTTTTAAAAATAAAAGCACTTGCAGAGTGTGTTACTATCAATGTTCAGAAAGAGTTAGAACATCCACTATGCAAGTGTTTTTCAAAGTATTGGTGATTCTCTTTGGTTGGTATTAAAATCAATATAATGGATTACAGCCATCATTTTTTTTTTATTTTACAAAATTGAACACAAAAGAATAGAAAATATCAAAGTGTGTTGCTCATGGTTAGGGTAAATGTTATTTTGTGAAAAATATTTTCAGTTTTGTGTGTATTTGTTTTTGGTTTGCATACTTGCACATGCACCCTGCATATTATTTTAAAAAATGTATTTTGGGGGCATCTGGGTGGCTCAGTTGGTTAAGTGTCCAACTTCAGCTCAGGTCATGGTCTCATGGTTCGTGAGTTCAAGCCCTGCATGTCGGGCTCTGTGCTGACAGTTCAGAGCTGGAGCCTGCTTCAGATTCTGTATTTTTAAAATGTGGCTTAATAGTCATTATTTGAAATCCATTGTTGTATGTTGTAAAGACCCTGAAATACTATACCTATAGCATGACCAGCACCTATCAATAAATAACTGATGAGTGAATTAAATAAATATTTAATGACTGCAATGTTCTAGGCACTGTGCTAAGGAATTAAAAATGCAAAGAGGGGTGCCTGGGTGGCTTAGTCAGTTGAGTATCCAACTTCGGCTCAGGTCATGATCTGGCAGTTCGTGAGTTCCAGCCCTGTGTGGAGCTCTGTGCTGACAGCTCAGAGCCTGCAGCCTACTTCAGATTCTGTGTCTCCGTCTCTGTCTCTGTCCCTTACCCACTCGTGCTCTTGCTATCTCTCTCAAAAATAAATATTAAAAAAGTACATAAATAAAAACAAAATCAAATTCTGCTTTTAGCTTGATTTTAATTTCAATCAGGAAAGTTATGAGATTAAAAAACAATAGTATCATATAATTTGAGGAGTGAGATGTGGTCAGAGTGGGCTGGACATGAGCATAATTTTTTATTATTGTTGTTTTTAAGTTCTTTGGCTGATTATATTCTAGAGTCAGGTTTAAAAACAACTGTTTTAGAAGACTGAAGAGTTGAACCTTTATCTTTTGCTTCAGAAGGGCCCATTTGCTTTCCCTTTTGCAGTAATTTTCTAGTCTCACAAAACATAGCAGTGGTAAAAAAAAGATTAAACAAACATGTAAGGGAAAGAACATCCAATAAGGCACCCTCAAATAAATGGGTAAACTTTGTATATTCTTCTGATGAGAGTTTTCTTTTTTCCTGAATTTTTGTTTTAAATACTTTGGAGAGAGAAGGGATTGCAGAGGAAATAGCAGTAAAATCCATTATTGCAGTCATAATAGACACAAAGGGAGCAGGAACTGCAGGAAGATATTAGAGAGATAAATAGTCACTGTCTCACCACCAGATGCTTAATTTGTGTCTACCTCAAAGATTTCTCTTGAATTCATTTCTCGCTATACCATTCCCCGCCATTAACTATACTGGACCACTGCTGTAGCCTTCAAACCAGTTTCCCTGGGCATCATTATCTCTACAACAGAAGTAGTGATCTTTCTAAAATTAGATCTCATGATGCAGTTTCCTCATTAAACACTCTCTCCTTTGCCATAGCTCCCTATATCCTTCAGGATAGAGGAAAAACTCCTTAAAATAAGACTTTCAAGGCTCTTTATGATTTGGTCAACAGTTTACATCTCCAGTCACTTTATTTCTTAAATTGTGTGTTTCGGCCATTTTGAACTGTTTTGGTTTTACCTCATCTAATTTTTTTTTTTTTTTTCTCCTCAGTATTTGGAGAATACATGGTATTGGCTGGACCTACAACTGTCATTATTTTCATGTTTAAGTTGTTAACCTACATGTCTTTTTTTCCACTTCATGTAGTAGTTTTCTAATGATCCACTTCCTACCTTCACTCTTTAGTCTGGATAAATGAAGCTGCTTCCTTACCCCAATCCCACACCATTGGGTTCTTGTTCCCTTTCCGGATGTACAGACTAGACTTTGTACTTTACTCTAGCACTTACTTCCTGTATTATAATTGATTAGGTGCATGTTTGTTTCAGCTACCGGGAGTCAAATTCTTGCAGTCTGTATATTCTGTCTGCCTTGCTGCAGTGCCTAGAAAAAGTGCAAAGTACGAACTCTGTAACAACTCTATGGATTTTTAGTGCAACTGTTTTAATTATTTGCCAAAATAAACTGATAGGATATTGAAACATGTTGGCAATTTAGTGGGTATTATAGCATTGACCAAACCTAGGGGGTATTAGATTAAAATTGGTATTATACCATAAATGAAATAAGTAGGACTAGTGATATTGATGGTACTGATATTGGTACTAGCAGTAATAGCTAAAATATTCCATGTTCAATTCTTTTTTTTCCCCTTCAATTTTTAATAGAGTCTATACCATAACTTTTAAAATGCCCCTTGAGGTAGTTATTATTAACTTTATTTTATGGATAAGAAAATAAAGATTAAAAAGATTAAAGAAAACTAGTAAGTACAACTGAACAGTGGAAAGTGGATTTTATAGAGAAGGTAGGAAAAATGTAACAAATGCAAACATCCATTTTTCAAAACTGTTAAGAGACACAGTGGCTGAAAGCCAACAAGTTATCTGATGACACCTGCCTACATTGAATTGTCCAGTTTAAGGATCTTGAACATGTGACCTTATACTCTGGAAGAATTATTTCATGCACTTAGCCTCACTGTACTTTTCTCACTATTATCACCCGTTGACTTTTTTTTCCCAGTTACCATAAGAAAATATTTTTTTAAATATGATTCTCAAATATTTTAACAGCTGAAGAAAAGATAATTACAATTAAGAAAGTCTATTGAGAAATTGTGGTATTAAATTTGTTAACAAATTTAATACAATGTGGCCTTTAGTTAAATCTCTTGTGCCTTCTTAGAGCCAGAGTTCTTCTTTGTAAAAGCTATTCTTAATTAGCTTCTTAATCAGGAGTTTCTAAATTGTACATAATTATGTATACTTTCTATTTATTTAGCAGAAAATGGAGTAAGGTTTTTAGACCACCCTCTTATGTCCACAGATAAAAACTGAAGTTGTTTAGGAATTGTGCACAGTTATGAGTAGATTACTTTAAAATAATAAACCTGACTTAATTTTAAGCGAAAAAAAAAAGTTACGAATATTTTGACAATCCACTTTTTAAAAAATTTGTAATATTGTCTAATCTAGTGTCACTTGTAAGTACTTGGGTATAATTGTGAGATGGCTCCCCAGAATTCAGAAATGAGAGAGATACAATTCCAGCTGAGAGTTCATTAAATCATCATTTAATGAGTTCAAGCAAAGCCCCCAGAAGGAGATAAAATAGATGTAGGGCAATTATTCTTTGATCATATTAACATATCTATAGAAAGTGCATCTTAATCTGTAGAAGCAGGTGATAGGGACTGGTCAATTTTACAAGTATAGAAAGAAAGGAAAAAAAATAATCTGAGAAAATATTGGTGGTATCTCTTTAAAGACACGTGAATAAATGGGCCTGGAGTTCTTTGAGCCCCTATCATGAAGATATACAGATAGGTTTATTTTCTTTAAAGTGTCCTTGTTCTGATTCCAAGTTCAGTAAGCTAGCACTAATTCCTGAATAGTTTGATTGTATTAGGAGACAGTGCTAATCATGTCAGTAAGAGTAACCCTGGTCCCTATGATGGCTATCCTTGTTGCCCCACTCTGCTTCTCTTAGTAATATGGTGCTCTAATATGAAGAACTCTCCACCTCCGGTAACACTTCTTAAAAACAAGGTGTAAATGTCTGTTACTTTTAGTTGTTGTTGCTGCATTCAGAATAAGTCAAGTTCCTTTGTATGACTTTCAACAGGCTACAACAGCTGTCCAAATCTACCCCTTCAGCCTTAAAGCTACCACTTCATAGATCTGTCTTAGCCATCCCTCAAAAGTAACCTGAACTCTTCCATCATTATGTCTTGGCTTATAGTCTTGCCTTTACTAAGAAAATGTTTTAGTCTGTCTCCATGTGGTAAAGTCAGTACTTAGAGTATTCATCTGAAATGCCACTTCTTACATAAGACATTCATACTCATCCTGCTGAAATAAATGTTTATTCTGTGTTCATACATAGCAAAATGTTTTATATGTCATTTATAGAACTAAATATAGTTTTCCTTTTATTATTTTTGGTTGTATGCATGTATCTATTCCCTTGTCCCCCACACAAACACACTATATTAAAAACCTTTGACAGTAGGGATTAGTTTTTTAAATTATTGTATTTTACAGGTTAGCACATTTTGTAACATGAATATAGTATCACATCAATAACATTTTTTGTTGTAAAATAATTAGAAGAATAAAAAGAAAAGAGAAACAAAGGAATAAATGAAAAACAATGTAATAACTTCTTGAGAAGAAGTTTGAAACTATATGATCATTTAGCTTCTTTTAAATTTGTGGATCTTTCCACGCATCTTCTTATAGCTTTGTCTTTTTTTTTTTTTTTTACAAAATGCAAAGACATTTTGTGGTTTTGATTATTTAATCAAAGGCAATGAATTAAATTCTAAATGTTACAGTTCATGATATTCTACATTTATACTTTATGTGAAGTAATTTTTTTAGTTTTTTTAAATGTTTATTTATTTTTGAGAGGGAAAGACAGAGCACAAGCGGGGGAGGGGCGGAGAGATTGGGGAGACACAGAATCCGAAGCAGGCTCCAGGCTCTGGGCTGTCAGCATAGATCCCAATGCATAGCTCAAACTTGTAGGCTTCGAGATCATGACCTGAGCCAAAGTCAGACACTTAACCGACTGAGCCATCCAGACGCCCCTACATGCAGTATTAACACTGCTGTGTTAAATATTAGGTGTTGCCTTTGAGCATTTTGGTAAAGGTAATGTTATTTGCTTGAGGGTGTTTAATAAGCATTTTATGATGAAGATGGTGATATAAGAAAATCCTTTTTTTTTCTGCTGGTAGAATTTCTGGAATATTATAGTTTCTCCATAAAAATCAATTGTATTGTTGATTTAATGAATTAAAATAACCTATTTCTCCCATATTACAGCAAAAAAGGAAATAATTCATTTAGCGAGAAGTTTATTTCAAAATATTCTATATGCCATGTTTTTTATTAAACACTTTTACTAGTATAAATTACATTTTAAAATATTGAACACTTTATCTTCTCTAGATTTCTTTTTATGGAGACATGGAGGAATTATTATTATATTTCTATATATGTATTTCATGGAATGAAAATATATTTTACTTACACTAGTTACTTAAAGAAGGAGAAAAAAACCATGTTTTGTCAATTTCATTGTTCCAACACTATTGTTTCAAGTAGTTCCAATAACTTAATTAACACTTCAAAAGTAACTGAAAAAGGGTTGGGAAATTATTGGACTAATCCAAATGTTTTCTTTCAACTGCTGCTAATGGCTCCTGGTTACCTTTTTTTGTGACTAAAAATTATTAGTTGCACTTGGAAGGGGATATTATTGAACATACACTATGGACATCATGATGGTTTTTTGAAAAATGGTGTAATCATCCTGTAGATCTGGGTTGTCCTCTGGAAGTAAATGTTTATGTTGGAGAATAAACTTAGGATAATTAACCAGAAATCACTGAGGTAGTGGGTATTGCAATAGAAGAATTAAGGAACATCACAGTATACAACCTCTTTCCCCTACCCCCAAATTCAAGATATTGAATCTGGAATTCATGACATTAAATACGTATGTACGATGCATCAGTGGTTTCTAATTAGAGCTAGGAGACTTACTACTAGATAGCTTTATTCACACTACACACTGCACAGACCTGCTTATCTTACACTTTTGCAAATCACTGTATGCAAAACTTGGTAAAATAAGGGCCCCCATTACACACAAGGAATGAGGGATTAATAAGATAGGGATGAGAAATGATATGGAAATAGCGGAAGTTGATGCAAATTAGAAGAAATTAGGTATATTTCTACATATGCTTCAGATTTCTTTCTAGAAATAATCTTTCCAAAGAATAGGAGGGAGAAACTGTGCAGGTTAATTTTTGTGTCTTATTTATCACTTATTTTGCATTTATACACATTAGGCTATACCATCTTTGGTTAAGCAGTATTAGATCATATGGAATAATATTATTTTCACTGACATGTAAATAACACCTTCTTTGACATGAAATACTTAAAAGCAGTATGTTCTAAAGCAAGATAGTTGCTTTTAAGAGGAGACTTCATTAAGACATAGTATTTTAAGTGTAAATCTGTTTCAGAAGAAATTCAGTTGAAATTCATATCACATCAGTTTTTCTCTGGACCCTGCCTTTGAATTGTTTAAGGGACAATTCTAGTGAAATTCGTGTTGTTCTAAATTCCCCAAGGCTCTATTGTGTGACACAAATTTACTTAAATGAATAAATAGAAATCAGTGGGATAGAACCTAGTTTGGTTACATTACTCTTTCTCAATTTCTTAAACTTGTATTTCTTGGTAATATTATTTAAGTTATATAAAAAATTAATATATGGGAAGAACACTACTGTAATGATGATTAATTTACATTATTAACTCAAATAAAATAACCCTTTAAAAGTAAATTATTAATTATATTTACTGTGGACATTTAAGAAAAAAATTTTTAAACAAAATTTTGATTTATTTATTTCCTTACCTCCAAATACGTAAGAAATCTTGATGTGTGTTATCTTCTGATTAACCATGCAGTGCCACCTGGTGTGCAGATGGAAAGAATATTACACATCAGAGGCTGTGTTCACACGCACCCCCCATACACAAATTTATATAGCAGAAAGTTAACAGATGTTCACTTTGCTTGTGTTACGGAGATAAGTTGTGCATACAGCTCTTAATTCATAAATTAAATTTGGAGAAGATATTGGTACCTCAGTTAATCAGTCAAAGATTATGTGAATACATCCAGTTTAGTGGAAGAAAGACATATTTAACTGAAAAATTGCTTCCTTGGATCTTTAAGTTCTTATTTTGTGTTTCTACTCTTTACTTTTGTATGTACACAGTATTTTGTTTGTTGAGGCTTAATATCTACATTTCACTGATAGATTAATCATTGCTAGAATAGCATGATTTAAAATTGACTGCTATTTCACATCTCTGTGGTTGTTTCCTTCTTACTGGGATAAAATAGCCTTTCTTTTGTCTTTTATGAAGACCATACTGTATTCAGGTGCTTTTCTACTATTCTTATCCTTTTAATCTTATCATCGGCTGATCATAGTTTAAAGTATGTTGTTATATTCTACCATATGTGTATCTGTGTGCTAGGAATAATAGTTTGCAAAATAGATTTAAAAGGTTGTTATTTATTTGGAAAAACAATAAAATACTTAAATGCAAATAATTGCATACAAAATTTTGATTTTGTATCTTATTTTGATACAAAATAAGAATTTTGTATATATGAAATAATACATATAGTGGCTCAATTTCTTAGAGAATTGGCTAAGTTCTTTGAATAAATTAGTTCTCACAAAGTAATTTTGGATTGATATTGCTGATACCTCAATTTCACATATGTATAAACTGTGGTAAGAGATGTTAAGTAATTTTCTCAGTATTACAACCTGGATTCAAACTGAAGTCCATTTGAAACCAAAGTCATACTCTTAACCAATCCTCTAAGTTGGTGTCATTGGTAAATAATTATTTTTTTTTAATTTATAAATTTCCCTTTTAAATTAATTTTTAAAAATCGTGGTAATACACAAAGCATAAAATTTACCATCTTAACCATTTTTTAACTGTATATAGTTCATTGGTGTTAAGTACAGTCAAATTTTTGTCCTACCATCACCATTATTCATATACAGAGCTGTTTCATCTTGCAAAACTGGAACTCTGTACCCTTAAACAAGTCCCCCTTTTCTCCAAAATTCAGCCCCTGCAATCACTATTCTACTTTCTGTGTGCGAATTAGTCTACTCTAAGTATCTCATATAAATGGAATCATACAGTATTTTTTTTTTCTTGTGCTGGCTTATTTCACTTAACATAATGTCCTCAAGGGTCACATGTGTGGTAGTATGTGTAAGAATTTCCTTTATTTTTAAGGCTGAATAATTTCCTATGGTATGTATATACCACATTTTGTTTTATCATTTCATTATTAGTGAACACTTGGGTTGCTTCCCACTGTTTGGCTACTGTAAATAATGCTGCTGTAAACATAGGCATACAAATATTTCTTTAAGTCTCTGTTTTTTTGTTTTTTGGGGGTTTGCTTGTTTGTCTGTTTTCTGTATATACCTGAAAGTGGAATTGGTGGTTTATATACTAATTCTAATTTTCAATTTTTTGAGGAACCACCATACTGTTTCTGTATCGGCTGCACCATTTTACATTCCCACCAACAGTACAAAGGTTTCAATTTCCTTACCTCCTTGTCAACATGTGGATTTTCCGTTGGTGGTGGTGGTGGTGGTGTTTTCTTTCTTTTTTTATAATAGCTATTCTAATGTGTATGAGGTGTTATATAGTGATTTGTAATACTTTTATTTGCATCCTGCCTATTACAAACAGAACCTTGCACTGGTAATATAGAGATAATAAATTTTAAGAAAATTAATCAACAGGGTAGATTAACAAATGAGAAACTCTCAGTAAAAAGAAATCGAATTTATCTTTTATGAGATTACGAGGGACTTACTTGGAGTATATGCCAAAGGATATGGAGAGAAGGCCATGTTCAGCAAGGAGCAAATTGTATAGGGGAATATTAAGAGACAGAACTTAAGTATCTCCTTTTTGAGATTCTAACTAGTAAAATAAAAGAATTAAATGAAGAGTTGGCAGAATTTTTCGATAAATAAATAGGTGGTAAATATTCTAGGTTTTGTGGGCCATCCGGTCTGTGCTACAACTACTCACCTCTCTGCTTTTGTAGGGCAAAGCAGCCATAGAATAGATTATGTGTAAATAAATGAGCATTGTTGTGTGTTAATAAAACTGTATCGTAAGTAGGGGGCCAGATTTGGCAAGTAGACGGTAGACTGAGAAATTATTTAAGAGCATTAACTGCTTTATATTTTTTTATAGTTTTGAGACAAGAAAAACCTTTAAGTGGAAATCCATGTGCAATATAAATCAAGTTAATTTTTCTCTAATATGACATAACTTGAGAGTATGGACCTGTTTATAAAATCCTTTAAGAACATATAGGACCTGTCTTTGAAGCAAAAGATAAATCCATAACTGATTATTTTATATTACCATTTTAAAATAGCTAGATTTAGCTGGGTCCCCACATTTTAGTGTTCACTGAAACACCTGACATCCTCTCATCTTAGTTACTATTTTAGCAAATAGCTTATCTATAATGTGTATTCAAGAATATTTTTCTTAGCGGGGGGAGATAAGATGGCACAGTAGTAGAGGGACCCTATGCTTGCCTCATCCCTTTAACACATTGAGATAATTATCAAATCATTCTGATAACCCAAGAAGTTGATTTGAGGACTTAGAGAACAAACTGCACACCTAGCGGAAGAAAAGAGGCCACATCATGGAAGGTAAGAGGTATGGAGTTTTGATTTCAGGGAGAAAAAATTCACATGTGCTGCAGAGGGGGAGGGGGCCCTTATCAGAGAGAGTATGAGCGATCAATACACAAGGGATTGCACAAGAAAAATACTTCCCTGAAGCCATTGACTGGGAAAAGGAGAGGGGCTGATTATTGTGAGTTTTTACCAGCAGTGGAATTCAAAGACAGATTTTAGAAGACCGCACATGGCACGTGTGGAGCCTGGCAGACATAGCTGTGCTCCTGTGGAGAAGGAGGGCAGAGGACTGGGAGCAGAGAGCATGGTCTGAGGATTCCCTGGGTTGCACTGAGAGAGACAGTTCCCCTTCTTGGAGTACATTTGGAAGATGTGGCACTGCCTTTCAGGGGACAAAAGAAACAACGGGTGCCATTATGCTGCCCCATTCATTAGCATAGGGACAGAGACACCTAGTGAGGGCACCTAACCTGGACACCGACTTTTTGCTGAGCTTTATTATAAACTTCAAGCCCCTGTGCATTTGTGCAATTGTTCTTCTAGGACAAACCTGCACCAGCCACAGCGCAGTGAGACCCTCCCCTAGAGGATCAAGTGTGGGTACACAACATGCCAGGTCCCTAAAATTTGGAGTTTTAAAACTCAACCTATGTGCTTGAGATAAAGCACAGGAGCACTGTGCCTTGGGGTGGGCAGACAGCCCAGACACAGGGTGAAGGCAGGTGAAGCCTGGAACACACACGAGCGATTGTTCCTCATTTAAGAGGGCTTCCTGGACAGTGGCATGCACGAACTCCCCTCTCCAAGGATGAGAGTGGGCTGATGCCATTTTTTTAATCCCTCTCCCACTAGCACAGATGGACTTCAGTGAACAGCACAGCACCCACAGTGGAGGATTGAGCCCTTGACATCAAACCCTGCTCTCCTGTGCTCTGGAGGTGCTCTTTTATGAGAGAAAGTGTGTCTGGGAGCCAGATCAGCAGTGGGCCCTTCACCCGGAAGACAAGCACAAACCCCCTGACCAAGTGCACTGACCATAGCATGCTACAAAGCTTCAGGTATAGTGGAAATTGGATCTGGCTTCTTTTAACAAGCAGAGCAAAGCACATCTAGTTAAAACTCACTATACACTGGACAAGGGCCAAACAGTCCCCATTGCAGGCAAGGAGAAACTCTGCAGAAGACTGACCTAAGGGAAAGAGCAGCCAAAACACAACATCATAGTGCAGACAGCATACACCAGAAACACTTCCTAAAGCTCCAGGCCCTGGACAGTATATGATTTCTTATTAATAAGTCCATTATTCACAGGAGCAGGAAACACAACAGGCTTTCCTAACACATAGACTAAGAGACCTAGACAAAATGTCAAGATGGATGAATTAATCCCAAAAGAAAGAATAAGAAAAGGTTATGGCCAGGGATCTAATTGAAACAGGCAATGTTCCCAATCCAGAATTTAAAATAATCATAAGGATACTAGCTGGGCTAGAGAAAAGCATAGAAGACACCAGGGAGTCCCTTACCACAGAGGTAAAAGTTCTAAAAACTAGTCAGGCTGAAATAAAAAATGTTATAACTGAGATGCAAAATTGAGTGAATGTAATGATCACAAGGATGGAAGAGGCAGAGGAATGAAAAAGTGGTATATAAGATAAAATTATGGAAGATAATGAACTGTAAAAAAAAGAGGGAAAGAAAAATAGTGGATCATGAATATAGATTGGGGAACTCAGTAACTCCATAAAGCATAATAACATTCAAACATAGTCCCAGAAGAAGAGAGGAAAAGGAGGCAGAAAGATTGAGCATATTATAGCTGAAAACTTCCCTAAACTGGGGAAGGACATAGACATCCAGATCCAAGAGATACAGAGAACTGCCATCAAAATCAACAAAAATAGGCCAACACCAAGACATATCATAGTAAAATTTGCAAATATGTAGATAAGGAAAAAAACTCCTAAAAGTAGCAAGGGAAAAGAAATCCCTAACTTACCAGGGAAGACAAATAAGATTAGCAGAAGACCTTTCCACAGAAACTTAGCAGACCAGAAGGAAGTGGCATGGTATATTCAGTGTGCCGAATGGGAAAAATACGTAGCCAAGAATACAGGGCCAGATGGTTTCCCAGGGGAATTCTACCAGACATTTATTTTTTTATTTTTTTTAAAAAACATTTTTTTTAACGTTTATTTATTTTTGGGACAGAGAGAGACAGAGCATGAACGGGGGAGGGGCAGAGAGAGAGGGAGACACAGAATCGGAAACAGCCTCCAGGCTCTGAGCCATCAGCCCAGAGCCTGACGCGGGGCTCGAACTCACAGACCGCGAGATTGTGACCTGGCTGAAGTCGGACGCTTAACTGACTGCGCCACCCAGGCGCCCCATCTACCAGACATTTAAAGAAGAGTTAATACCTATTGTTCTCAAACTGTTCCAAAGAATAGAAATGGAAGGAAAACTTCCAAACTCATTCTAAAAAGGAGAGTTAGAGGGTCTTCTGGGTGGCTCAGTTGTTAAGCATCTAACTTCGACTCAGGTCATGATCTCATGGTTCTTGAGTTTGAGTCCCATGTTGGGTGAGCTGGAGCCCTGCTTCAGGTGAGTTTAATCCTTGCTTCAGGTGAGCTTGAGCCCCACTTTGGATGAGCTGTGACCCACTCAGAGTGAGCCCTGCTTCTTTTTCTCTCTGCCCCTTCTGGGATATTCTCTCTCTCTCTCTCTCTGCCCCTCACTCACTTGTACCCTTTCTCTCTCCCCCCCCCCCAAAAAAAAAGTAAATAAAATAAATTTAAAGAAAAGAAAGAAAAGTTAGAGATCAATATTTTTGATGAACATGGATGCAAAAATTCTCAACAAAATACTGGCAAATTGTCCAAAGAATTCTTCACCATGATCAAGTGGGATTTTATCTGGGCTGCAAATTAATCAACATGATATACCACATTAGTAAAAGAAATGATAAAAACCATGTAATCTTCTCATTAGATGCAGAAAAAGCATTTGACAAAGTACAGCATCTGCGCTTCATAAAAACCTTCAACAGAGTAGATTAGAGGCAACATACTTCAACATCATAAATGCCATACACAAAATAACTACAGCCAATGCATTCAATGGGGAAAAATTGAGAGGTTTTCCTCCATGGTCTGGAACAAGGCAAGGATGTCCATTCTCGCCACTGTTACGTAACATAGTACTGGAAGTCCTAGCCTCAGCAGTTGGACAACAAAAAGAAGTAAAAGGCATCCAAATCAGTAAGGAAAAGGTCCAACTGTCACTATTCACAGGTGATATGATAGTCTATGTAGAAAACCTGAAAGACTCCACCAAAAAATTGCTAGAACTGATACATGAATTCAGTAAAGTCACAAGATACAAAATCAATGTACTGAAATCTGTTGCATTTCTATACACCAATAATGAAGTAGCAGAAAGAGAAATCAAGGAATTGATCCCATTTATAATTCCACCAAAAGCATAAGATACGTAGGAATAAACCTAACCAAAGAGGTAAAGATCGGTACTCTGAAAACTATAAACCCTGATGAAATAAATTGAAGAGGACACAAAGAAATGGAAAAAACATTCCATGCTCATGGATTGCAAGAACAAATAGTGTTAAATGTCTATAATACCCAAAGCAATCTGCACATGTAATGCAATCCGTATCAAAATACCACCAGCATTTTTCACAGAGCTGGAACAAACAATCCCAAAATTTGTATGGGATAATAAAAGATCCCAAACAGCCAAACCAATCTTGAAAAAGAAAAGCAAGTCTGGACACATCACAATTCTGGACTTCAAGCTATATTACAAACTTGTATTTTCAAGGCAATATGGTACTGGCACAAAAACAGACCCATAGATGAATGGAACAGAATACAAAGCCCAGAAATGGACCCATAACTATGTGGTCAACTAATGTTTGACAAAACAGGAAAGAATATCGAATGGAAAAAAACAGTCTCTAACAAATGATGTTGGAAAAACTGGACAGCAACACGCAGAAGAATGAAACTGCACCACTTTCTTACACCATACACAAACTAAATTCAAAGTGGATAAAAGACCTAAATCTGAGACAGGAAATCATCAAAGTCCTGGAGGAGAACACAGGTAGCAACCTCTTTAACCTTGGCTATAGCAACTTCTTCCTAGACACATCTCTGGAGGCAAGGGAAACAAAGCTGAAATGAACTATTGGGACTTCATCAAGATAAAAAGCTTCTGCACATTTAAGGAAGCAATCAACAAAACTGAAAGGCAGCCTGTGTATGGGAGAAGATATTTGCAAATGACATATCTGATAAAGGGGTAGTATCTAAAATCTATAAAGAACTTATCAAACTCAACACCCTCAAAAGAAATAATCCAGTTAAGAAATGGGGTAAGACATGAATAGACATTCCAAAGAAGACATCTAGATGAGTAACAGACACATGAAAAGATGCTCAATATCACTCATCATCAGGGAAATACAAATCAAAACTACAATGAGATTCTACCTCACACTTATCAGAGTGGCTAAAATTAACAACACATGAAACAACAGAGGTTGGCAAGGATGTTGAGAAAGGGGAACCCTCTTACCCTGTCTGTGGGAATGCAAACTGGTACAGCCACTCTGGAAATCAGTATGAAATTTCCTCAAAAAGTTAAAAATAGCACTACTCTATGACCCAGAAATTGTGCTACTAGGTATTTATGCAAAGGATACAAAAATACTGATTTGAAGGGATAAATGCACCCCAATGTTTATAGCAGGATTATCAACAATAGCCAAATTATGGAAAGAGCCCAAATGTCCATCAACAGATGAATGGATAAAAGAGATGTGGTATATATATACAATGGAATATTACTCGACCATCAAAATTAATGAAATCTTGGGGCGCCTGGGTGGCGCAGTCGGTTAAGCGTCCGACTTCAGCCAGGTCACGATCTCGCGGTCCGTGGGTTCGAGCCCCGCGTCGGGCTCTGGGCTGATGGCTCAGAGCCTGGAGCCTGTTTCCGATTCTGTGTCTCCCTCTCTCTCTGCCCCTCCCCCGTTCATGCTCTGTCTCTCTCTGTCCCAAAAATAAATAAACGTTGAAAAAAAAAACAAAATTAATGAAATCTTGCCATTTGCAAGGACTTGGATGGAGCTAGAGTGTATTAATTATGCTGAGAAATAAGTAGTCAGTGAAAGACAAATACCCTATGATTTCACTCATGTGGAATTTAGGAAATAAAACAGATGAACATTTGGAAAGGGGGACAAGAAGAGAGGGAGGCAAACCATAAAAAACTATTAACTATAGAGAACAGAGTTGCTGGAGTGGAAGTGGATGTGGGATGGGCTGAATGGGGGATGTGTATTAATGAAGGCACTTGTGATGAGTACTGGGTATTATATGTAAGTGATGAATCACTAAATTCTACTTCTGAAACTAATATTACACTATATGTTAACTAACTAGAATTGAAATAAAACTTTAAACAAAATAAAATAATAAAAAAATAAAATATTCTTTCATTAATAAAAAATATTTTTCTTCCTGATGTCATGCTGATATTAATTTTTCAAAACATTACCAGCATAGGTAAACCTGCTATTTTTGTTTAGTTCTTGGGTGTAGTGTTTTCTCATTTTAAAATAAAATATTTATTTATTTACTTTAGTAAATAAGTACATACTTAATTTCACAAAGAAAAAACAAAAGCACATCCACAGATTAAAATTGTAGAAGAAATTAAGTGAGAACTGAAATTAGATTTCTGTGAAGTGATTGACAATTCCAAAGGTGTCATCTTAAAAATTGTGATGAAGGTTTAGTTTTGTGGCTTCTTGTAAGTTTTGACATATTAAGAAAAATGGAAACATACATAAAAAAATCTTCTTTGCTTCTAGGCTAGTCTTCATCTATAAAATATTTGCAACTTTCATTGTTGCTTTATTGTTCTCTCTCTCAAGTCTTTATTATAAATTCTAACAAGTAGCACCCACCAGTTTAGCCAAGAAGAATCAAAGAGTCATTCAGACCATAGTTCCTCTTATTTCTGGTTCTTAGGGAAATAAATTGGGCATTATTTTGGATTATATCTGTTATTTGTATGCAAGCATATCCATTATTTCAATGTAAAAGATAAATGTTTCTTATGTAGCAAAGTTTATTAAAGACCAGTGAAAAAGTTCATTATGGAGAAAATTCATTACTGACAAATGAATTAGATATATTCAACTAAATATTGGGAAAAAATCTGAATAGTGTTTAGAATTTTTGATATTCTGAATTTTAGAAGTAGTGAGTGAGATCAGGTAGAAATGCAATGTTCTGTGCCAAGTGGTGGGGCAAAAGTAAATTGAACTAAAGCAGTATCTGTTTGACTACTATAAAAATATATAGAATCTAGGACTGATTAGTTCAATTTTTGTTATTTCTGACTTAAACTGGATTCAAGCTTGCCTTTATGCTACTTTGCAAAACGCAACAAAAAGTAAAAATAAAAATCAGAAAGCTAACCAAGATTAATAAGGAAAAATAATATTTTCATTTTGGGGGGAAGGTGTAATTAGTTATGATATTAATTACAGTTGACCCCTCAGCAACATGCAGGTCAGGCGTGCTTCCCTTTGTGCTGTCAAAAATCGAAGTATAACTTTTGACTCCCCTGAAACTTAGCCTACTGTTGACCAGAAGCCTTACCCATAACAAAAACAGTGGTTTAATACATATTATATATATATATATATATATATATATATATATATATATACTATATTCTTACAATACAGCAAACTAGAAAAAAAGAAAATTTTATTAAAGAAAACCATAAGGAAAAGAAAATGCATTTATAACACTGTACTGTATTTATTGGATAAAATCCATGTACAAGTGACCCATGCAGTTCAAGCCCATGTTGTTCATGGGTCAACTGTACCAAAATAAGAACATTTTACATACATAAACCAAAGTTATTTTGTAAAGAATACTACTCTGTCACAATCATATAAATTTTTGGAATTGTTTGTGAGTATGTATATTTTCTTCTGCTACTGTCTATAGACATGTTTGGTTAATAGAGTACTCCAGGGAAAGTTGAATCATTTTTATTTGTCTTTTTTCCCCTTCTAATGCATTTTTTTGGTAGCTATTAACCAGAATTTCTGGTGAGAATATTCTGGACTATAATATGGGATCATATGGGGACTAGAGAAGAGTGATTAAATCTCTAACCATTGGTCCAACAGTGAGGTTTCCTACTAGAGCAGTACATATTGTAACAGGTTTGGCCCTAAAATCATCTTATAGTCCTCTAAAACTGTTTTTCCATTAAATTTAACATGTTCTTTTTTCCCTTATATTTGTGTATTTGTGTGGGAGTGTGTACACATATTATACTTACGCATACATATATGTGTTATAAAACCATCCCTCTTGGTTCTTGGAGTTTGAGGGGGGGGTTGTTTTGTTTTAATTCTCACCCTCCAGCCTTTTGCAACTTACAGTCATCTTTCTGAGAAGTGGAAGCTTGAGGGAGATAAAGTGAGGAAAGAGTAAAATTTGTAAAGGCAACATAATCTTACAGTTATTTTTGTTCCATGGTCTTTTTTTTTTTTTTTTGGTAGAAAGTCAGAAACCTCATTGTATTTTTTAAAGTTTTCTAAATGCCAAGACCTCTCAGAACAATACACAAAATGAGGTGGAGATTTTTAAAAAATTTGCCTCAATATCTTATTAAAAAATTAGTTTTCAATAGTTTAGCACTGATAGCTACATATTTTTTTACTTAATTGTGCCCACATGGCCTTAAAATGATTTTTGAAAAATCTAATATTTGTAAGTTATATTTAGAATTCAACTCCAGCATCACTGACAAAATGTCAACAGACATATGCTTAAGGTACTAACAGTGAATGACCTTCATTCTCATAATTTTTTACAATGCTAAGGCTTTTACTTTCATTATTGTTTATATACTCAACTCACGCAGTAAATATCAGGTTCCTGGTAGGTGATTAATATGTACCTGCTATCAAGAAGCTTACAATTTTGAGGGGAAATAGACATACAAACATTTCCTAATTGTCCCCTGGGTAAACTCTTTCTTTCTCACAGTATGTAACACAGTGGGATAGCATCTAAACATTGTATTCACTTACTTATACGCCCTCTCTTTACTGATCCTAGACTCTCAGCCTTTGTAGGAAAAATTCAAATCCGAGGACATATAGGGGGCAGAAGATGAAGAGTACACTCAGATATAGGGAATATTGTATGTGATAGATCCATGGTGTCGCTGAAGCTTTCACTGCCATAGATGCGCGCTAGTAAGTAGGACCAAACAGATATAACAGAGACACATTCTGCAGATACTGCCTGGTATACACAAGAATTTAGTTGAGTTAGTGTGTTTCCTTTTTACTGTGGAGGATGTAGGATTTTGGCATGAGAGTTCAGAGATTGGTTTGGTGGCACAAAGGAAATGCATTAGGGTAGGCAAGACCAGTTCTTGGGAGATTTTATGGGTGGCAATTGGACTAGTTCAGAAAAAGAAAATTGAGGATCTGAAATAGGGCTGAGAACTGAGAACAGAAAACAAATATAGGAAAATACAATAAGTAGGTCTTAGCCCCTGATTAGATATGGTTGGTGAAGATTAGAAGTAAGAAGTAGCAAGGCAGGGTTGAGAATTTAAGGAATAGCTGCAAGACAAGGATGTCTTCAGCATTCCTTTTGACCTATTGGATGGATGGCAATGACAGTTTGCCAATAGAATGATTATGAATTCTGATCTTACCTCATTTATTTAGGATTTTTTTGTGTTACCATAGTACATATTAGTACCATAGTGCCTATGAGTTAGATAACTTTGTGTTCAGAGAGATCTTTTGTAGTAGCACAGAAAAAGTAAAGTTAGCCCGTATGAGGGACTGAACTTCTTTAGTTGCTTAGCGCAGTGTTTTAATATCAACTGTTCATGTGCAGTCAATATTCTTGAATACCATTGAATCTAGTTATTACTTACTAAGGAGTGGAATTGGAAATACTAGGTATTTGTGTTAAGTAAGTTTGGAAAACTAAATAAGCACACGAAAATAAACCTTTTAAAGGCAAATTTAGCATAATGTATATTTAGAAGGGATAATTTGCAGAAGAAAATGTTTTACTTTAAAAAATATTATATTGGGGCCCTTAAAAAGGCAAATTTCCTTAATAAAAATTAACATGATATATAGTTTATAAAATTGATTTTTTTTTCATGGAGATATGGATATCATATAAAGTGAGATATAAATTTATTCCTTTTCCTCAGTAACCAATGAAATTCTTCTGCAAGAAAAAAAATAATAATAATCAACTTTGTCACAATTTCTTTCTTTTTAATTTTGTTTCTTCCTTAGAGTATTGTTGCTAGCTTTCTAAATTTATATTTTATCACCTTAGTTTATGACAACACATTTAGAAATTCTCTTAATTTTACAACTATTAAATACACAGTTCTCTAAAAGTAACTTTTTGCCACCATCAGAGTTAAATATTTTATTCCCCTGTCATCTGGAAAGAAAATATGTGTTATGCATTAGGGAAACATAAAAATCAGTCCTTACAGATTCTATAAGTTTCCATAGTGCAGAATAACTGAATATATAGTCTGTACTAACTATGTAGGTTGATTGGCACAGAAAATAAAAGGAGGGATGGTGGAAAATTTTAAGCAAGTATTTGATTTTAGAGTTTGTGTTTCTCTTTTTAACAGATGAATTTATAATAGTGAGTTGTATTAAATTCTCCTTAATACTTATTACTACATATACAATGTATGTTAGATCAAATAAACAGATATTTTTTAAACATTGGCAATTGTTATACTGAATTCTCCACCCCCAACATTGTAACTTTATAGAATTCTGGTAACAATATGTAATATTATTAACCAATGGCATTCATTAAATGTGCTCAATTTTTAAAATTATGCTGATTTTATTTCTACTAAAAAAATAATTTTCTAAAAATGCTCAAACTTGCTATTATGGCCACCCACCTTTCAGCTGAAAAGTGATACATACTTTTGTTGTTGAATTGGCTTTTGTGGATAGTTCCCTTTTATTTACAATGGGATACTAAAGGAATCTGGGATCTGGTGGGAATTCTTACTGTGTTCTGATCATTCTGCCCATCAGTGTAGATGAGTGGCATGACACTGAACAGTTAAACACAGGTTTATCATCATAGATGTGAGCTTTCCTTACATGGTTACAGTGGAAATAACTAAAATCCTGAGCCAACCATTCAGGAGATTGTAAATGTCTATTAATCAGGCTAGTGAATGTTTCATGATTACTTTGCAAGGATCATTTTAAAATGCAGCTTTATTTCAGGGTCTTGAATTTAATTTGTGGGAGGTACCTTTGTTGAGCCTTTTGAAAGAGCATTAGAAGCTCTATCAGTACTTGATAAACTTGAGAAAAATAGGAAGATACAATTATTCTAGGAAGCACACTTGGTGTTTCTAAGAGTTTTTCTCATCTAATGCAAATAAATCACACTTGCTTCAACATTTGTTACATTGCAAACGTCAAATTTGGCATTAGCCATCAATGTCTGAGAGTTTTGCCAACATTTTTTGAATGCCTACTATGTGTTAGGGGCTTTGCACACCTGACCTCGCTGAATCTCATTCAAACCACACAATCCCAGGAAATTGGTATAAATTACATCCATTTTAATGCTGGAGAAGATATACCTAGAGTAGGTAAATTGCTTGCCGAAAGCTAGCAAAGTTCTCAAGAAATCTAAACCTTGTGATTTTTCATCATTCCACAGCACCTAATACAATAATCACGGGAAATAAAGGGTGGTATAATGGCTTAAGGGATGAGGAGAGGTGGGAAAGTTGTTGGTTTTATAGAGAACTATGAATACATTTTATGGCAAGGCATAAAAGTAAATGGAAAATAACAGTTTGAAATGATATTTAAGGGGAGAAATGGGAAATGCAAGAAGAAACTAGAAAAGAAGAACAGAGGCAGATGTATTAGTTTTTGAAAGTTATTAAGATACTTTTTTCCTCATTGATAGAGAAACAATATGGTGAAGATGGAAAGAATTCGTAGGTGGAACATGTCAGCCAAGTGAGTTCACTTTGCTTTTCAGGGAAGAGGCCAGAGAGAGAGATAAAGGGAGAACAGTAACTCCTCTCCAGGAATACACACAACAGCAAATGTTAAGTAGGAAGAAGAAACTGCATAGCAAAGTGAAAAATATAGACAATGAACATTAAATTGTTATTTAACTAATTTTACATTTATAGTAGGTCTTAATACCAGTTTTTTTTATGGGGTGGAAGGAATAAAATAAAGCATTTTATTATAATGGAGGGAAGAAGGGATGATACTTTTATTGGATGTTATATTTTTTATTAATAATTAAGATAAAAGAAATAGTTCTTGAACTTCTTACAATGAAATTAGTGATTATTTATTTAATGGGTATTCTATAGGAGACCTACAAAATTATTTTCCTTTTAAGGATATAAAAATAAAACCAACACACAGGGTTGGTATGAGCCAGGTTGTCCAGCTATAACTTATACTCAGGTTGTAATTAATTACTTTGAAAAGCAGTTAATTTTATTGGGTAATTAAATAACCCTAGTAGTAGATTATCATGACAAAAGTATTATTTGCAAAAATACAGGATCAGTAGTATTTTCACAAATTATTAGTCCTTAGCAACCACTCATGTTTTGCTTAAGTATAGTGATGGGATCAGCCACCATGCCATTAAAGAATATTACTATTTGGAAAAATGTAGGGCATTTTATAAGTTGAAGATTGAAGATAAATTCATCTTTAAGCATGTTATGCTGTGTTACCAGAGCTTTGTACCTTGGGCATATGTGGAAACCGGATGAGCATTTGTAATACAATATTCATGTATGGTGACATGAAAATGGAAGAAATGAAGGTAAGCAAGGAGAAGGACACAAGAGAGCAAAATAAACACATATCAAATTCAATAAAGGACAACCTAATTTAGCATTCATATACTATACTTCACTATACATATACTTCACTTTTAAGTATTCTAGGTCAACTACATAGCATTATATGATTGAAAAAAATAGCAAATTGAGAAATCTTATTTCCTGATTTAAAGAATGAGGTAATTTATTTTGAGCTAAGCCTTTAGGCCAAGACTTTTGTTAAAGGAGAAACGTGAATTCTGACTTCTGCCAGACTTAATTAGCCATATGTTAAAGAACAATAGTTCACTATATACATAGTGTGGAAAATACTTCTCATTATGGATTTATCTTTTTAAACTATATTAAGAGCAATATATAAAACCAAAGAATTTCCATCACTGAATATGTGGAGCAGATACCACCCACATACCCATGCACAAACTCTATTTTGTAATATAAAAATGATCATTGGACTCTTTCTCCCAAATATCTGGAGTACAAATTTATAAGCAGCCAGTTTGGACATATATAATTATATCAAAATTATGTTTATTGTATAAACATTTACCATGATCTGTACTAGGAATAAAAGCCTTCTAGGGGCGCCTGGGTGGCTCAGTCCGTTGAGCGTCCGACTTCGACTCAGGTCACGATCTTGCGGTCCGTGAGTTCGAGCCCCGCGTTGGGCTCTGGGCTGATGGCTCAGAGCCTGGAGCCTGCTTCCGATTCTGTGTCTCCCTCTCTCTTTGCCCCTCCCCCGTTCATGCTCTGTCTCTCTCTGTCCCAAAAATAAATAAACGTTAAAAAAAATTTTTTTTAAATAAACTAAAAAAAATTAAAGCCTTCTAGATCTTTAAAATTCCAGTGATCTTTAGAATTTCCAGTCTATCCACCATGTGAGTTTAAAATTATAGAGGCAGTAAAGGTTAGGAATAGGCAGTTCCAGGCTACGTAGACCTGAACTTAATCCCAACTCTGTCCCTTAGCAGATCTGTGCCCTTCAGTAAGTAATTTAAACTTTCACTGTTTAGGTTTCCTTATCTTTTAAGTAGAGATGATACTCAAAAGTATCATGGGGGTCACTGTGATGATTAAGTTAATTTAGCACACTTCTTGGTGCCAGGGGCTTGGTGGTTGTTAGTATAATTATCATTAAAATTATGGATTTCCCTTAGAAGAAATCCTAGTGATTACTAAGTAGGCTAAAGAAAATCCTTTTAGAGAAGAAAACAAAACAAAAAAATTAAAATTTGAGAAATAAATTGTACTTCATCAAAATTAAATACTTCTGATGTTTAAATGAAATGACAAGTCATAGACTGGGTGGGAAATACACACACACACACACACACACACACCTAACAAAGGTATTTGTGTATTTTCAGAATATTTGAAGAATTTTTTTACAGTATATAAGATAAACAACTCAGGTTTTAAAATGGGGCAAAAGGTTTGAACAGCCCGATGAATATGCAGGAGCAATCAATAAGCACTTGAAAAGATGTCAGCATCATTACTCATTAGAGAAATGTAAATAAAACCACAAAGTGAGATCACTTCATACCCACTAGAATGAGTAGTGTTAAAAAGACTAATAATAACAAAGGTTGGCAAGGGTATGAAACAATGGGAACTTTCATACATTGATGGTCAAAGTGTCAAATGTACTTTGGAAAACAGTAACGTCTTATATCGTTAAACATATACCTACAGTGCAATTCTTTAATACCACTTCTAGGTGTTTAACCAAGAGAAATAAAAACATAGGTCTGTAAAGACTCCCACATGAATATTCATATTAGCCAGCAACTGGGAAAACAAACAACAAACAAATGTCCATCAACAGGTGAAAGGATTAAACACATTCTGGCATATCCACTCAATAGAATACCACTCAGCAACAGAAGGGAATGAACTACTGAGATATGAAACAACATGGATGAATCCTCACAGATGTTGTTTTGAACAAAAGAAGTCACATGTACTGCTTTTTAAGCATTTGGTAATGGGGACAACATTTCCCTTGACTTCATGAAGACTAAAGGCTCCTGGGTGCAAAGTAACATAATTACAACACAGTATGGTAATGTACATAGTCTTTGAGAAACACCCAGAGTTTTGTGGATGCACAATAGGGATACCCAATGTTAACCATGACCCTAATAAATATAAGTGTAAAAATACTTACTAGTGTAGGGGAAGGGAGTCACAGAAATTTATAGAGAGATTGGCACCTCTGGAGAGTTGAATGATCGTTAGGAGTTAGCAAGAAAAGAGAAATTGGAGGGAGGGAGGGGGTTATTACTGGTTGGAGGGCTTAAGAGAACAGTTTTCAGTGAACTTGCATATGATAACTCCTGAGTTGTTTAATGTTTCTGTAGTTCATGAATTTCTATTGAGTCTCTGGGCTGGAGAGTTAGTCAAGAAGGAGATCATGGAGCTCCTACTTAGGATGCTAAGGAACTTGGGCTGTTATTCTGTTGAATACGAAAACTGATTGAAAAGTTTTAAGCAGCATAGTCTCACTGGATAGAGTATGAATTTGAGAGTAACAAAACTGGACATGTTGAGGCAAGCTGGGCAGCTGTTACATAATGAAGGTAGGAGATGATTAGTACTTGAACTTGGGCAAAGAATGAATTAAATAAGTAATATTTAAGTCTAAATGCTTAGGTCTTTTTCCTTATGATTTAAAATCAGAGCTTAATCAGAAATTGGAAAATATATGGCCACTTAATAAGTAGCTATTGGAATTACACAGTATTTTACTCCTAAATTCCTGTAGCTTAGGATTTTCAATGTTGTATTAATCTCTATGTGTGTAGGATAAAACCTAACATTATCATAAAGTCAAAATCATTATTTTCAAAGAAATAAAGCTATATTGTCCTGGCATTGGCCTTACTTAAGTAATATACTTTGATCAGCATTTGCAGATTACATAAGATTATTCCTATAATTAGTTTCCAAGCATTTTCTCGTATTTATCTCCTTGAATATTGAAGCTCATTAGGAAATGTATGTTTAGATATGTAGAGAAGATTAATTTATAAAACTAAAAGTAAACATAACAACTAATTGAAATGCTTAATAGAGCATTAACAAGAATTGACTTCTGGTATAACCAAACAAAATGTTTACGTGATTTGTTCTTGCAGCTTATTTGATGCAAAATGCAGGCACAAGCTGTAGAATAAAACTAATAGAATCTTGTGACTAGAAACGGGCAACTGCATAACTTTTAAGTGTGGTTCTATAGGTATATTTCAACAATTAGTTGGCCTTAATTTTTTTTTTTTTGGCATTCATGTGAAATTCAAAAGAATAAGCTGTATCTCTTTTAACAATTATTCAGGAATAATTATAATCAATTTTTTCAGTTAGATGATCTGGAGAAAGGTCTCTGAGAAGAATTTAGGAAGTAACTAGTCTTCAATATTCCCCATTAATTGTATAATAAATATGTTTCTAATTGAAATATATTATTGATATCAACTTACCAGTTTTCTGCTGCCACTATTAAGAGTAAAAATTTTTCTGGACACTCATTGTTTCTTTGTTAGGGAGCCATCTTTTATCTGATATTATCTGTGATCACAAAGAAAGAAGAGTAGTTGTTGATTTATACACAATATATTAAAAATAAAACCAGTTTCTTAGTAATGGCAATCAGGTGTGATATCATGTATTGACAGGAGCCCCAACACTGTCAAAAAATAATTTGGTTTCATATTACATTTGCCTACATAAAATACTAACAAGTTTAAGTCATAAGAGTGAGGCAACTCATGGGCAAGACTGCATGTTAGAATTTAGAAATTTAATTTAAACATGCAAATTTTAATACTCTCTAGAATGTTTAGTAAATAAATATCCTCAGAAAGCCATAGCTGATTTTTTTGCCCTATATCTTGCTTACTGGTGTGCTAATTGAACAGTGAAGGTGCTAAAGAATACATTTATGCAACAGGCTTAAAGAATTAAAATTGAACTTGAAATCAAGCTCAAGTTCATTTCTGCAGTGTAGACCTAAGAAAGCTACGTCACACCTACAAATAAATTTTCTAGTTCTATTCAGGCTTTTGAAAAGAAAATAGAAAAGTTCCTAAGTATTAACACTAAAGAAGATACGGGAATTCTTATTTTTATAATTAGTTCAGTCAGACTTCCATTTGAAACTGTCAGATTGAGTGTAAGTATATCCTTCTATCCTGAATTACCACTGAAAGGAAAGCAGCAGGATTTTTCAAATATCATAAGCTTAAGAGAAAAAAGAGAATAAGAGAGGAAACAGTAAAACATGGGAAGCTGAAAAGCAGATGGCTGTATTAGATTGACTGAGCGGACCCTTGAAAAACTGAATTCTGAAATGGACCCAAGAAGTAGTGTGATTTGCACTACTGAATCTAGTTAAAGTTTCAAGATTAGTAATACCAGGGAGCTGTGGGAGCAGAAGTGAAGGAGAGGGTTTGTCAAAAGTCTGTTACAAAGCAGCTGTATGTATCCCTTGATTCCCTTCTCCACTTTGAACAGATCAAGAACCCCATTTGTTTAGTCAGGAGAGAAAACCCAGTGCTTAGCCTGGAGGACACAAGGCAGAGGATACCGTGGTGAAAAGAAGGGGATTCAGTGAATTTCTGTATGCTACAAGTTGAGAACCTTATCCTCCCTTGTCTCACCTGGCTCACACAGCAGCTGCTTTGTAGGTAGAACATGACAGTTGGGCATGGCTGTTTGTTGCATAAGATGTGTTGTTATGACTTGTAAGGAGATCAATAGCTATTGCAAAATGGTACATTTAGAATTACAGAAAAATGGAAATACAAGAAAGAGCCCAAGAGATGGTGCTACTTTGAAAAGTCTGTACAATCCTCTAAGCTCTCATTCTTAAAGAATAAATAGTAGTATTTTAAGCAATTATATTTCATTAAAAGTAAAAGAGAAACGTGTCTTTGTTTTGAGTTTCTTAGGCATGCAAATCCCTTTGTAGCCTATTCCCCCCAAACAATGAAAGTTAGTTACTCAAAAGAAATACTGTAAAACCAACATTTCTACTAATTGGCTTACAACAAGTTCACTCAAGGTAACACAAGTTCACTCAAATTTATATTAAATGTGTACAATTTTTAGAGTTTTTTTTTCCCTCAGGTCAGGGAAAATACCACTACTTTGTGTATTCATGTTGTGTTATACTCCTTTGATTATTCCTCCTCTACAAACACTGTTTTTAAGTATTGTAACTTTTATTATTAAGTTCCAAAAGTTTTATTTTCCTTGGCCAAGCTGAATTTTGGATGTCAACTTGTTTAAGCAAAAACAAAACTATGAAACTCCATCAGATAACCTCTGTTAGTTTGGAACTGGGATGGCTAGGTGAGTTTCATCAGGCAACGCTCAAAGTAACTCACACAAAGCATCTTCTGAGAGCTGAAACAGCAGTCACAAATGTGTCTCACTCTGTTTGAGGCTTAACAAAGTAGTGGAGCTAAGTTTCAGAGAACCATGTCAGCCTCTGAGGAAAAAGAGCTACATATTTTGTGTGTGTGTGTGTGTGTGTGTGTGTGTGTGTGTGTGTGTGTGTGTGTAAAAAAGCTGTTTAGTAATTTTAAAAATGAAACCCATGACACTTCATTGTGGAACCACATATGATTTTGTTTATTTTCAAAATACGTTCTTGCAAAATTGTCAAGACTTTTTTAAGGAATTGCACATGTTCAAATATATTTGTGTATATTCAAGTAGGTCATAAAATGTAGAAACATACTCCTTTTATGGTATTCCATATTTGGTTTTGATTATTTTTCAAGGTTTTTAAAATTGTTTGCCTTTTAATAGTATGTTTTCATGTTTTTAAATAAAAAATGTTTTTGGGGCGCCTGGGTGGCGCAGTCGGTTAAGCGTCCGACTTCAGCCAGGTCACGATCTCGCGGTCCGTGAGTTCGAGCCCCGCGTCAGGCTCTGGGCTGATGGCTCGGAGCCTGGAGCCTGTTTCCGATTCTGTGTCTCCCTCTCTCTCTGCCCCTCCCCCGTTCATGCTCTGTCTCTCTCTGTCCCAAAAATAAAAAAAAAAAAAAAAAAAAACACGTTGAAAAAAAAATGTTTTTGATAAGTAGGACAAGGTAGTCATCAGATTATTGTTCTAAAGATATACATTTGCTGTTTAGGTCAAATAATACATATTAGAGATTCTGTATAAAAAGATTATATGTAGTAAGTTATCTCACATAATTTTGAAAATTATATGGAAATATAGTTACTTTATTATAATTTCTAAACTTTTGGGAATATTAAAAGACCACATAAAGAAATATATGTTTTATAAAATTACTGAAGAATTTGTCTATTATATTAGTAAATTTTATATATTGATTGACCTATTTGGCCCTACACAAATTTGTGAATGACATCTCTACTTACTCCATTAATTTTTGAGATATTTGGTTAGTTGAGGTAAGGTGGAGGTTATAATTGTAAACAACACCTTGATAAGTTATTGTATACATATATATCTAGAGCACATACACCATATTGATTACTGCTGGATATCAAGTTCAGACTTAAACAGAAGTCTGATTCTGATTTTTCTCAGACTCTTTAAGCAAGCCCAACCTGCGATTGCACAACTTTAAACTTATTATTTAACATAAGGACAACACATTATGCTTATCCTTAGTTAAAGGCATGTGTCTGGAGAGAATAAAATTTTAGCATCATCACTTATTTAAAACCTCATACAAATGTATTTCAGATCCTTTCCTATAAAGTGAGGTGGGCAATGATCTTATGAAAATATAAGGACAAGAAAATAGATATCAAGGTACAAATAAGAAAATGAAATTCTGAGCACTAAAAATATTCGTTTCCATTATTTTATTCAATTATTTGCCATATTCTTAACTATTATTATTGGTCCTGGCACTATGCTAGTCACTGGGGATTCAGTGATTAACTTAGGTATATTTTCTTACAGAGAAGCTCATCAATTTTTAAGGAAAACATAATTACTGTATAAAGTACAAAAGGAGGACAGAGAAGATAATCTAATAACCATCTTGAAGGCTGAGACTTTAACCTGGTAGGTTGGGAGTTTGTTAGAAAAGTTGAGGCAATCCATTATTAGCAGATAAGTTAATGTCCACCCTAGCAAAGAGATACAAGGGAACAGACTGAATTTGAAAATTGACAAATATGGCATGACCTGTTCCTAAAATATATGCTGATGGGTAAGAGAATAAATGACAGCAAATAGGGCATGAGGACAGGGTATGAGTAAATTATTACAGGTCACTTATATAAAGTTATGATATCTGTGGAGTTTGGATTTATCCCAGAGGCAGTGGGTGAGCATCTGAATTTCTGGATTGATGTCATCAAAGTACTGCCTTGGCCTCCATACTCAGGAGTGTCAACATACAAAAAATTGCAATGGTACTGTTCATCTCCTCTCTGCCCTCAAACTAATATTCTGTAGAGTTAGCTGAGATCTGAGTGAAATCATGGTAACATACTTTTCACACAGCTTTTCTTATCAACTTGGAATCCCTCAGATGTTGATTTGGAAAATGAACTTGCAAAAATTCACATAATTTGTATTATAAATTAACTGACAAGGGGCCATATCAACATTTACAGCTTTCAGCACCATACCTTAATGGGAAAGGATTTGTGAATAATCACTAATGATACCAATTCATAATGATGAAATGAAATATTTATAAAGCATTTCCTTTATGTTTAATTGCATAGTAATCTCCAGTTCTTTAATTCATTATAAGATCAGATTTGAAGTGATTATTGGCTTTGAGTTTTTACTGTTCAGGACTTGCCTGTCAAAGAGGATGAATAACATGAAACTGTTGTTTTGTTGTTGTTGTTGTTGTTTTATTTTAAATAGATTTATTGATTTGTAATTGACATACCATGTAATTTGTCCACTTAGAGTGTCTATTTCAGTGATTTTTGGTGTACTCGTGGATATGCATGACCATCACAACTATGTTTATCATACTGAAACTGTGTTTCCAGAGAGCAAATGAAAGTGCTTAAATTCTTTTTTGTAGTACTGTATTATTGGGCTATTTTTAAGGCAATGAAGAAATGCAGTTTACATCAGTTTTCTTTAGGTCATAGAATGTTTTAGGGTGCCTCTAGTGACTAATGAAACATAAGATCATCTGTGATATCTTGTATTACAAGTTCATTCATTTACTATATTTCCTTAGAGAGGAAAAATTAAAGTCTCTAACTTTGCTCGTTTCTTTTTAATGTAGGTAGACAATTGTCCTTTATTGTCTTCTGAAATGATTTAAATAGCTTAAGCTAAATTTTAAAAAAGTATATCCCTTCATCTGTGTTCTAGAATTTGATGTGTTAGATATATTCATAGAAACACAGCTTACATTATAGATTTATTAGTCTTGTGGACCTAATTTTAAATGGGTGTTATTACTGCATTTATTTGCCATTTTAGATATACAGTTTGATTTAGTTCAGGATTAAACAATGTGGAACTCAAAATATATATATAATGCCATTTAGGATTTTTGCTGTAAAATCTATCACACTGTAGGAGGTTTTACATTTCCAAAATGCAAGCAGTAAATGCTATGGGGTCAGGGACTAACCAGTGAATGAAAGTCAGAACTCAAAATGAAGTGTCTTTTCTGTTTAACATTGGGCACTGATAGAAACTGATAATGTTTGATTAATGAACGGCAGCCTTGCAGCGGGTGAAAACATCTGCAAAAAGTGATTTATTATTTCAAAGGTATTGGGAGCTTGCGGTATCTTGCAGATTTAAGTATGTGTGCCTGAATAAAATAAATGAGATGCAACATGTGAAAAATGAAAACACATTACTTGTAAAGGATGTGTCACAAGCAGGGTATTTTTGTTCAAGTACACTTTGTCATGGGGACTTTTAATGCTGTTCTGAATACAAATCATTTAACTGGTTCATAAAATCGCCTCAGTTGGAATTCTTGCATCTATCATCCAAGACATAAATGAGGGTTAAACTTAATGTGGTGTAACATCCCCTAAATGTTCAAATTTTGCATCATATACAACTATTAAAATTGCACATATGTTTTATGTATAAAGATGAATAAATTGTGGGTACTTAAAAACAGTGGTCCCCAAACAGAAACAAGGTTTAAAGTCTTGAGGTCTTAATTGAATGCTCATTAAATACTCAGAGTTAAGGATTTCCACTGCAACTATTATGGCTAGACGTTTGAATAATCTATCATTTTATGATTGAACAATTTTTTAGTTAGGTGACATGTTATATGACAAATAATAGAATGCAGTGAAAGGATGGGTACTGTTTTAAGTCTTGCTACTGGAACTGTAATTAGTCTGTGTGTGTGTGTGTGTGTGTGTGTGTGTGTGTGTGCATGCGCATGTGTGTGTATATACACATACCTTGAATCATTCACTGTTGTTCAGTTAAAAATCATACCTTTTCTCTAAATGTAGTTACATCATATTTCACATATACCTGATAACTATTTATAGAAAATAAGATTCAAAATTCTTTCAAGGTGCTAGTAACCTGATAATAGTCATAATGGGTTATACATAACAAAAAATAATGTGAAAATGAAACTGGAACAGTCTGTAGCAGAGTTTGCAATCGAGACTACTAATTCCTTCTTTTGTAGTGTATGAGATACAACTCCTTGTTTGTTAACTCCTAAAAGGCACTTCTCCAAAGTTGGGTGTTGTAACTATGAACTTACTCTTCAGTCAACAAGATTTAAAAAAAAATACCATCATAAGCAAACTAAATTCTATGAAGAAAAAAACATGTTGTGGTTTTTTTTTGAGAATATTATGGAACTTTATAATTGCATATGTAATTTTTAAGTTAGAAACTGAATTGCATCAAGATTTCTGCATCCTTTTTGACCATGCTAGCTTTAGGATTCAGCATAAACTAAATCTTTATTAAATGTTTTGTTGAATGATTGAATAAATGAAAGGATTAGTAAAGGAATAATTATTCACAGCAATTTTACTCACTCATTTAACAGAGTTCTGAGGAACTTGCTTTGTGCCAGGCAACGAGCTGGGTCTGGAAATAAAATGTTGGAGAGAACAGGCATAGTCCCTACTCTCAAGGAGCTCCTAGGTCGTGGGAGACAGATATTAAATACATCACATATCACATAGTGAAACATTTTGAAAAGCAATACAAAAAAATATAAGGGTCTTGGAGGCTACATTCCAAGGGATCTCTCCTGAATGGGAGACAAGGAAGGGATCATGCTAGCTGAGCTTGGAGAGAATAAAGGAGGCAAGTGGCAGGAGACAGGTAGATAATTAGACTGGGGAGTGAAATGAGATTTGCATTTTAAAGGAATCACTTTGTCAGACATGTGGAGGGAAGAGTAGAGGTGAGAAAATCATTTAAGAGGCTTTAGTAATAAGAACAGGAAATGGTGACTGATGCTACTCTTTCCAAGAATACAAATCTCTGCCTATTATGGTCTCTCAACATTTCCACCACCCCCCCACCCCCATCTTATTTTCTCAGTTCCCTGAGAGTGGTCATGACCTAAAAATAAGGGGTCTTTCATCATTACTTTTTGATACTCCCTACTCCCCTTTTGTATTTAACTCAGAATTATTTATTAAATCATAACTACCATTTAAACTAGACACAATGGCATTTGTCAGGCAATAAGATGGTTCCAATAGGATTTCTTATATGTTTAGTTTATTGTCAGAATTTTGTCTCCACTGAAATGTCAAAAAATTTTAATACCATTGTTTTATTATCAAATGGTATACATGATTAATTACATGTGATCGGATTTAAACATTTTGTTATTTCTAGTGACAGAATCATTAAATAGGAAAAGAAACATATTTTAAGTAATTTATTCATATGCAGAGAAGATTATAACTAGAATTAGAAACATGAAGAAGATTTAATAACATTCATTGAAAGGATTTCTATAACCTTTCTATTTTCCAAAATTTGCTAACCTTCACTGTCAGGAATATTTTCCTCATCTTTTTTTGCTATCTTATAAATCAGTTTTTAAGCGGAAATAGGCATGATCATCTTGAGAGCTCCTTATGTAGCTGAAAATCTTCATTAAATTGACTTCTTCGGGCTGAATAATTACAGTTCCAATTAATTAAAGACTAAAAATTTCTTCCTCAATTAAACTGAAATATGTAGGCAAACATATGAAAATACAAACCTTCTAGATTTAGAAGTTTTCTTAGAACTCCTTGCTAAGATGTCAAATATTAATATAGCCTAACCTCCTTAACATCAAAGAACATATAGAGATATGTTCTTCTTCCTAATTATGTAGATATAACATATGTAAAACAAAATTAAGATCCAGGGCATATTTAATAGGAACCTAATAAGAATTCAGAATATAGGACACTGGTTTCTGGTTCTCTCTTTAAACTGAATCTGTAAACCTGGACAGGTGCCACTCTTCCCAGGTTCCAAACGCAAGGTTGTTGATATGAGGGTGAAAAGAAATGGCACATGTGAGAACTTTGATAATTATTCACCAATTTATAACCCTTATAAATATTAATTGTTGGAGCTGAAATTGATTCTCAGTTTTCACCTCCCATAAATTTTTTTAAATTTTTATTATTATTTTTTTTGAAATTTATTGTCAAATTGGTTTCCATACAACACCCAGTGCTCATCCCAAAAGATGCCCTCTTCAATACCCATCACCCACCCTCCCCTCCCTTCCACCCCCATCAACCCTCAGTTTGTTCTCAGTTTTTAAGAGTCTCTTATGCTTTGGCTCTCTCCCACTCTAACCTCTTTTTCTTTTTTTCCTTCCCCTCCCCCATGGGTTTCTGTTCAGTTTCTCAGGATCCACATAAGAGTGAAACCATATGATATCTGTCTTTCTCTGTATGGCTTATTTCACTTAGCATCACACTCTCCAGTTCCATCCACGTTGCTACAAAGGGCCATATTTCATTCTTTCTCATTGCCATGTAGTACTCCATTGTGTATATAAACCACAATTTCTTTTTTCTTTTTTTTTTTTTTAATTTTTTTTTTCAACATTTATTTATTTTTGGGACAGAGAGAGACAGAGCATGAACGGGGGAGGGGCAGAGAGAGAGGGAGACACAGAATCGGAAACAGGTTCCAGGCTCCGAGCCATCAGCCCAGAGCCCGACGCGGGGCTCGAACTCACGGGCCGCGAGATCGTGACCTGGCTGAAGTCGGACGCTTAACCAACTGCGCCACCCAGGCGCCCCTAAACCACAATTTCTTTATCCATTCATCAGTTGATGGACATTTAGGCTCTTTCCATAATTTGGCTATTATTGAGAGTGCTGCTATAAACATTGGGGTACAAGTGCCCCTATGCATCAGCACTCCTGTATCCCTTGGGTCAATTCCTAGCAGTGCTATTGCTGGGTCATAAGGTAGATCTATTTCTAATTTTCTGAGGAACCTCCACACTGTTTTCCAGAGCGGCTGCACCAGTTTGCATTCCCACCAACAGTGCAAGAGGGTTCCTGTTTCTCCACATCCTCTCCAGCATCTCCTGATGCTGAACATCTCCTGAACAAATCTCCTGATTTGTTCATTTTGGCCACTCTGACTGGCATGTTCACCTCCCATAAAATTGAGTGCAGCTTCAGACCCAGAGCTATAAGTAGACTCCATGTCCTTACTTGAGGTTTTCATGAGAAAATTTGAACACCGACCAATAACTCCTTAAGATTGATTACTTTTCCCCTAGATTTTGTACCTTGAATTTAGGATTGTGGGGACATTTTTTTAGGCTATCTGAGGGGATAGAAGGTGGCACTTGGTTATTTATACAACTAGAAGCTAATTGTCAATATTGAGAACCACTCATAGTGGATGAAAATTTGAAAGTTGACACTTTCCTGTACTTGTCCTAGGAAAGAATCTCAGGGTAACAAAGGACAGAGACATAATTTATGTTATTTTATAATAAAAGTATGAGAAAAATTAATATATGCAAAAGGATACCTATGTGCTTTTGAAGGAGACAGGTTTTTTTCCTCTTTTTTTTCTTTTGCTTAAAATTTATTTTTTTTTCTTTTTTAAGTATGAAATTTATTGTCAAATTGGTCTCCATACAATACCCAGTGCTCATCCCAACAGGTGCCCTCCTCAATACCTATCACCTATCCTCCTCTCCCTCCCACCCTATCAACCCTCAGCTTGTTCTCAGTTTTTAAGAGTCTCTTATGTTTTGGCTCCCTCCCTCTCTAATTTTTTTTTTCTTTCCCTCCCCCATGGTCTTCTGTTAAGTTTCTCAGGATCCACATAAGAGTGAAAACATATGGTATCTGTCTTTCTCTGTATGACTTATTTCACTTAGAATAACACTTGAAGGAGACAGTTTAGATGGTAGGTAGTAAATATTAAATTATTTGCTCATGATTCTGCAGGTTGACAATTTGTTCTGGGCTGAGCTGGAAGTCCTGCTACCCCTGGTGTCAGATGTTCTTACGTGCATCAGAATCAGTTGGGAGTTGCTTAGGGGCTGGAGACCCAGGATCTCAGGCCTCAGTTGGGAAAACTGGATCTTTGGAAAAAGACACCTGTGGTGTCTCTTTTAACATGTGTCTCATCCTCAAGGCTAGCCTATGCTTGTTCACAATGTGGCCTTAAACCAAGAGTGTACAAGCTTCAAGCCTCTTCAAGCCAAAGCTTAAAAGCTTAGAAGTCAAAGCTTAGTAGCTTAGTGCTACTTTCACACCCCGTTATGTTGCTAATGGCAATTCACAAAATAATCCCAGATTCAAGAAAGACAGAGTAATAGACTCCCCTTAAATCTTGAGGAGAGGAATGGCAAAGTCATCTGGAAAGGGGCATGCATACAAGGATGGGACAGATTCTTATGACCTTGAAATTTTCTTACTGGAAAATTGTTCTATAATGATTCTCATCTGACTGAAATTGATAGCAGAAATGTTAGAAGATGGAGGAGCGACAGTAAAGAATCCTCCAAACTGAGAAGGCACTTTGAGACCAAAAAGTGAAGCAAGCCACTCCATACTATTTACACAGGGTAACTTGCTGACAGAGGAGATCAGGTGGACAACAGTCGAAGCTCTGTGTATCTATTTTCCACAAAGTCCAAACCTTAATGCACAGATTTTATAGAGTGAGGGGATGTGCATAGGTCATTGTGGTTAGGTTAGGGTTTTAACATTTAAGAGACCTCCTGGTGCTATCTGTGTGACAGAGGGGAGAGAGGGGAAGAAACTGTGTTATCTCTTCTAGTTATCTAAACAACTTTAGGGAAGATCAGAACAACCCTTCCTTCAGGGCATACATCAACCTCCAAGGGGCCTGGAAGAGATGGCTCCTTGGGAGGTCATTGCATGGACATGAAAAAGGTGGAGAGCCAAAGAGAGAGTCACTAGTCAGCACTCCTACAGAAGTTATATACTTACACATAGTTTCAAACAATCTTATATTCCAAATGATTATGATTGAAGATTTCAGAGCTGTTGTTCCTGGGTTTAAAACCAGTTTTTTATTAAGCACGTTACTCAATGACTGTTTCAGTCTACCTAACTTCAAGTCTGAAAAATAATGCAATTATCTAATTGGCTCATAGAGACGATTAAATGATTTGATACAGGTATAATGCTTAGAATAGTACTTGGCCTGGCATAAAAAAAAAATCCTTAACATGTGTTAGCTATTACTATATCTTATTCCTGGTCTTTAATAGTGGATAAAACTATGCATCTTTATGATATAAATCAACATAATCTCTTGTTCTAATTCTACTTCTAGCTGCTTTCTCTTTATATGAGTACTTTCAGTAATTATGTTCTGAACTTCATTCTCAAAACACTAATCTTAACCATAATCATATAACAGAAATAAAAGTTTATTCCCCAAGTATCTGGTTTCCTGTTAAACACAAGACATAATAACTGTTGAGATGATACACAGACACCAAATAACTTTTAAATGCGAGCTCCCTAATTTCTCTTTTTATTATTTTAACATAGTCCTGACCCACTTTTACATTAGTTTTAGATCAGTTTGCCTACAGTGCCTCAGACATTCACTCTAAATGCCAGACTGATTTCTATGGCCCTTTCTAAAGGCTCGGTTTTTGAATGATGGCTACAACTTGATTGATTCCATAATGAATCCCTCCACCTAGATTCCTTACATCTATTACTGCAAGACCAGAAATGCCTTGATAGTCTCAAACTATCACCTAGTAACACCTGCACTTAAATCCAGACTTGATATTCAGTAGTCTAGTTATGATTGCAAAGTTCCTTTTAACAATAACTCTATGTTTCTATAAGGCCATAGTCAAGGTGAAAGATAATGAAAATTTTATTTGGTAGTAGCAGCAGGAATGAGATGCTGAATGAGATGAGAAGCAGCAGGATGAGAAGATGAATGAAAAAGAAAGGACATAGTTGAATCATCACTAATCAGCAAAAATCAAATGCATGAGTTAGAAAAAAATAGAGGAGATTCAAAGGAGATTTTTGTTTTGGTAATTCCTTACTGGACATAATTTTGGTTATGATGTAGTACTTTGCAATGTAATGATTTTAATATTTTATTAGAAGAAACCTCAAATACAAAGTTGATTTATATATATTTATTCTAGGAAGTTATATACTTATACAAATTTTACTATGCAGATATAATATGGTCTGGTAACAAGTAGTTTAAAATAATCTTTCTTTGACTCATTCAGAGAAATTATAAATGTTGAATGCAGTTATGCTCAGTGTTCTGTTTAGTATTGTGATATGTAAATTTTTATCTTTGAACCTGTGTAATATTGGATTTAAAGTTATCTACCTTTAAGATACCCATGCTATATAGGTATATATTATATTAGAATAAAAACTGTATATTATACATTTTTTTCATGGTCCTCTACATGGTACCTCAGCTCCAGAAAATCTGTCCTTCATTTCTAATCAGATAAATATTTGGGCTCTGTATTTATTTCCCATCATTTTGGGATACCAAATAAAAGATTTACTTAACATGAAATGTATAAAATCATGCTAAAATTTAGGAATAATATATGTAAATTTAATTTTCTTTTTTGTGAAAAGGACACCAAAATGTTTAAATGTATATTTTCTAGGAAGTTAGTTCTTCTCCTTAAAGACAACAATAATAGCAAAATCATTCAAACTCATTTCTTCCAGTAAAATCAGAAAGGAAACATAACTGGTATATTCCAAAGTAAATTAGGAGCTATCAAGAGCTGCTTCAATCAGACAAAAAGTATAGGGGAGAAAAATGAAAACAAGTATTATAGAGTCTTAAGAAGCCCACAAATGGTAAATCTCAGGTGGCATAGTACTTTGCCCTTCTTGGCATTAATAAGTGTGGAAACTGGAATAAACAAGTAGAAAAGGGAAACGAAAAATTTTTCTGTACCAGATTTTATTCAGAAAAACAAAGCGGATGAAACTACTCAAAGAATCCAACACAAAATGAGCCATATTTGTAGGAAACAGTCTATCTGGCAGCCAAAAAGGAAAGAACCTCTGGGTTAGTAATCTTAGAAGGCTGTCTTCTCTTGTCTGTCCCTCATTATAACCAGCTCTTCAGGGACAACCTATAAATACCCAATCTAACTAAAGTCAACTCATTAGGTAGTGAATAATACAATATTATTGTGGCATTAAAACAAAAATACTATAAGAAAAACTGTGGAGAAAAGCAACTAAATTTACCAACAGATGAATTACATTCCCCAGAAAAAATATTGCTATCAAACATATAAAAATAATGAATAAACATTTTGGTATTTATTTAAAACAAGAAAATTTAGCATAGTATCACCTATATGAGTAAAGCCATAAAGCATAAATGCCAGAACCAAGATAGAAAAATAGGAGCTGGAAAATGAGTTGGCAGAATATAAGAAAGATGTAAACAAAAAACAACATAATTATTAAAATAAAGACAAAATGGAAGAAGCATGAAAATGAATAAAGATTTAAAAACACTGTAAGGGACATTTAATACAGAGATTAGGGAGTGAAAAAAATGACTCAGATAAAGGGAAAAAGTAGAAAGAGAAAATAATAACTATAGGGAACACTCAAAATGAGATCTAGCATACATATAATTGGCGTCTCTTGGAAGGAAAGTCTCTCCCTTCTATGGAACAGAACAAGTATTTGAAGCAATATTTTAAGACAAAATCTGTGCATGAAATAAAAGATTAGAAATTATATTTTGAAAGTTCTGCCAGGAAAAATTGCCCTGGAATGCCCTAGGAAATGTCCTGAAATGTCCTAGGAAAATTACTAGATTTTAAAGAATAAAAATTTCTTTGGACATATAGGGGCAAAGATCAGGCCACAGAAAATATTAGACTGGCTCCATACTTCTCAGAAGCAGGAAAGAAAGTGTGAGCCAGTATTTTATATTCAGCTAAACTGTCTCTCAGGTATAAGGTCTACAGACAAACAATTTTTGACATTCAAGAAGTCAGGAACAAACTTCCACCAATTAGAGAAGATTCTAGAAGCCCTACCAAAAGTGTTAGTGAGCACTACACATATATAGCTGAAGAATTAAGTCTAAAGCAAATGTGGGGATTATGGTGACAAAATACAATGCAAAATGGTGCATGCTTTGATAATGCCAAAATGATAATAACAGCAGAAATGAGGAAGTAGAAAAGAATGTGGAGCTTTATTTTGAATAACTAGGTAATCATTTAAAGCTGACCAAGTCACTCAATAGAAGTATAAGCACTTTGAATAATGTAATGGAAAAAACATAAGAATCAAAATAATATTGACTAAAAGCCAGTGGTAGAGAAAGAGTGTTGAAGGGAGAAATATTATCACGTTTGGGTTTTTTTATATGTTATCTAAAGAATTAGCAGATTGAGGGTATTATATTATTCTTATAAAAATAACAAAAGAAATACCCATTTAACCTTTTTAAAAATCATTTGACTAAGTGGGAAAATATGAAAAAACTAGATAAAAGAGCATGAAATAGTATGAATGACCTGACCAACAATATTGACTTATCATTAAAAGCACAAAACAAAAACAAATCCTTGAGATTTCATCTCAAAACAAAACCCAATTCTATGTTATATTCAATAGATACATCTCAAGCAAAGTGGTTTAGAAAGGTTGAAATAAAAGGATGGTAATGTTGTACCAGGTAAATTAAAGCAAAAGTAGAGCAAGGGTCGTGATGTTAGTAACAGGTAAGGTAAACTTCATTTCAAAATCAATTAATTTTTTTTAATGTTTATTTGTTTTTGAGAGAGAGAGAGAGAGACAAAGCAAAAGCAGGGGAGGGGTAGGGACCAAGGGAGACACAGACTCTGAAGCAGGCTCTGAACTCCAACTCATGAACAGGAGCGGCAGAGCTCCAACTCATGAACCGGGAGATCATGACCTGAGCCAAAGTCAGACACTTAACCAACTGAGCCACCCAGGCACCCCAAGTTCAAAAGCAATTTAGAAAAAAAGGGGGGGGGGGTACTTTTTAACACTAAATGCTTGAAAATCACAATGAAGATGTAGTAGTGCTGAAAATCTATGCACTGATAGCAGCAAATATCCAATAGACACAGTACTTGGAAACTTAAAACAACACACTCATTCCAAGCAGAAGTTGACAAAAAGTGAGATAGACTTAAATAATTTAAAAATCAGTTGCTAAAATGTGTAAGCAAAACTCTGTACCCTGAAATTGAAACCATATATTCCTTTACAGCACCCATACATTATTTTTGCATATTTTATATATAATTCTATATATTTTTATATTTTATAATTTATACACAGCATTATATGTAAGTACATAGTGTTACATGTAAGCATTATTAAGCCAAAAAGTCTCAATACATTTTCAAAAGTAAACATAATACCAATCAATACCAATATGTTGGTTTGATTATCTGATCACAATAAAGTAAAAAAATAAAATAAAATCACCAAGAAACAACAACAAAACCCTCCAAATGGGAAATATAGAGGAAGAAATTACCTTTAAACTATATACTTTGGGATCAAACAGAAATACAAATCAAAATAACTGTATCTGTAGAAAAAGGGAGACATCAAAACTCTACATGTAAAATTTTGTGGAGGTTCCTGGTGTGACCGACCAAGTCAGTTGAGTGTCTAACTTTGGTTTCTGAGAACTAAGGAAAATAATTCATTTTTAGAGATAGCAAAGCAAAGCTGTGCTATCTAGTTAACAATAATAGGTTAATCCATTATGACATGGGTTGATCTAGCCTCCTTTCCTTGCTTATCTGAAAACTCCAACAGCCTATTGGAAATATGTATGAACCCCCACCCCCTGCCCGGCAGTGGAGTCCCAAACCCTTAGACACTTCACTTCCTGGTTCTTCTTCCCCTGTCCCTTTCACAGGGCTTATTTTCGTGGGCTTTGCAGTGAGCATGCACCAAAGAACAAAGGGAGGACAGACTAAAAGTCTCTGCATCACCTCAGGGAATGTACATTTGTTCCAATCAGACTACTTTTTGCCTTGCGTGGGCATGGGTGAATTTCTGGTAATGCTGTAACCTCTGTAGTACCCAGCCAATGAGGAACCAGGGGAGGGACTTGCAGGCTAGGAAATAAGTTGTCTGCTATCCCTGCTCCCAGTGTGCCTGGCCATCAGACACCTGCTCTTGCAACAGTGTTGATGAAAACCTCAATTCACTATGCTCTGAGTCTGAGTCCCTCCTTTGATTGGGTTTTGGGCTTATTTCTAAAGGTTCAGGTTGTGATCTCACGATTGGTGAATTTGAGCCCCGCATAGAGCTCACTGCTGTCAGCACGGAGGCTGCTTCTTCAGATCCTTTACACCCACCCACCCCCGCCCCTCCCGTGCGTGCTTTCTCTCTCTCAAAAATAAACATTTTAGGGGCACCTGGGTAGCTCAGTTGGTTAAGCATCCAACTGCAGCTCAGGTAATGATCTTGTGGTTTGTGAGTTCAAGCCCCACATCAGGCTTTGTCAGTGCAGAGCCTGCTTGAGATTCTTTCTCTCCCTCTCTCTCTCAAAATAAATAAATAAACTTTAAAAAAAATAAAAATTTTAAAAAATAAAATGAGATAAAATTTTGTGGGATACAATTAAATCAGGGATGAAATGGAAAAATTACTTTAAATACCTTTATCAACAAAAAGAAAAAGTAAAAAACAAAGATTTAAACATCCGACCCAGAAATTTAACTCAAAAGGAGTAATTTAATTAGAGAAAAAATAAGTAATTTTCAATTTTGTGATTTGTAACAAATATATATTTGGTCATTAAGATGGCCAAAGTGTATTTCTTATATATTTGGTCCTGGCTAACAGTCAGAACAACCATTGTTCTGGCTAACAGTCCTATAACCCTTGGAATTTCCTGTGATAAGGGTGATAAAGGTATCTTTTGTTATGTTAATGAAGTGACTTTTGGAAAGCCCATAGATAACCTGAATAGGGGCTGGTTACCAGAAGAATCAACCTTGAGATTTGAAGGTTGGAAATTTCAGTCCTACCCCGTGACCTCTGGAAGGGGAGAAGGGCTAGAGGTTGAATCAGCCAGTGCCAATGACTTAAGTCAGTCATGTCTATGTAATGAAGTCTCCATAAAAACCCAAAGAACTGGTCCAGAGAGCTTTGGGGTTGGTAAACATGTGGAGATGTAGGGAAAGTGGCCACCTGGAGAAGGCATGGAAGCCCTGCACCCTTCCCACCCATGCTTACCCTATGTGTCTCTTCATTTGTGTGTTCTTGAGTTCTATCTCTTTATAATAAGCTGGTGATCTAGCAGGTAAAATATTATCTCTGAATTCTGTGAGCTGTTCTAGCAAATTAATTGAATCTCAGGAAAGGGTCCCAGGAACCTCTAATTTATAGCCGGTTGGTCAGAAGTATAAGTGACAGCTTAGACTTGTGACTGGTGTCTGAAACCAAAGGAGGGGGAGTTGTTGGAACTTCCAATCTGTAGTCCGTCAGAAGCACAGGTAACAGCCAAAGTGGGGGATAGAAGGTAGGTTGTAGGCCTGAACCCTTAACATATGGAATCTGGAGTCTGATCTCTGGGAAGATAGTGTCAGAATTAAGTTGGGTGTCTGAGAATTGTTTAGTGTTGTAGATAGGGAATAACCTTCCCTCTTTGCCAATGTTGGAATTGGATCCAGGAACCCTAGAAGGTAATTAATAAAGATAAACTCATTAATGAGTTCGGAAACAGAAAAACCGAATTAAAAAAATAAATCTAATAGCTAACCGCGAACGTAGAACCAAATAAGAAATTAGGAAAAGAGGAAAAAGTGAACAAGTGCAACTACACAAAATATGAACTAAGTAACCATAAACAACAAAAAAAGATTAAGTGAATCATAAAACAATTATTTATAAAACTCAGGGCAAATACATTTGAAATGGATATATATTTTTTTAATGTTTATTTTTGAGAGACAGAGAGAAAACACATGTATGTGTTTGCATGAGAACAGGAGGGGCAGAGAGAGAGGGGGACAGAGGATGTGAAATGGGTTCTGGGCTGACAGCAGAGAGCCAGAGCGCAACTCGAACTCAAGAACCGTGAGGTCATGACCTGAGCCCAAGTTGGATGCTTAACCACCTGTGCCACCCAGGTGCCCCTGAAATGGATAATTCTTCAGTAAAATAATGTTTAACAAAACCTACCTCAAAAAGAGAGTGGACTGGGGGTGCCTGGGTGTCTCAGTCAGTTGAGCATCTGACTCTTGATTTCAGCCCTGGTCATGATCACATGGTTGTGAGATTGAGCCCGCATCGAGCTCTGTGCTGGGCATGGATTCCTTTTCTCCCTCTGCCCCTTGCCTGGCTTGGGCTTGCTCTTGGGGTTTGGTCGGGGGGGGTGATTTATTTCCACATAGAAACATGAAAATACCTTCAGAGTTTCCCTCCTCAAATTACCAGGTCCAAAAATTCTCATGAGAGCAAACAATCCCAGTGCTATTTAAACTGCTTATAAAAAAAGAAACACTTCTAAAGTTTTTCTTACAGTGTTCATAACTTTTACGCAAAACATGAAGAAAATCGCCCAATTTTGCTCAAAAAAGAAAGAAAAAAACAACCCTATGTACCAGTCTTACCAATCTCACTTCTAAATATTAATGCAAAAATACTAAGTAAAATTTAACATGCAGACTCCACCAACACATTTAAAGAAAAATACAATAGGAAAAGGGAGGTTTATTGCAGAATATAAAGGTGGTTCAACATTAGGAAAACTAGTGATATACCTACCATATTATAAGCCTAAGGAGAATATATGATCATTTCCATCAATATTGGGAAGTCATTGGCAAAGTTCAGGAGTTATTACTGATTTTCAAAGATAAACACTGTAAGTAGGATAAGATGGATATATTCTTAATACAAATATATGTATATATGTATATGTGTGTATACTGTGGAGAAACGGTATTCTTACAGTAAACTTAGGACCAAGGCAAAGGTGTCCATTATCATCATTATTACTTCACATTTTTGGAAGGAATAGACAGAGCACTTAGGGAAAAGGAAGAAGCTAACAGTATAAGAATTGTATTAGTTGAGTGGTGGCTGGGTGGCTCAGTAGGTCAAGCTTCAGCTCAGGTCATGATCTCACAGCTGGTGGGTTTGAGCCCCTTGTTGGGCTTTGTGCTGATAGCTCAGAGCCTGGAGATTCTGTGTCTCCTTCTCTTTCTGTACCTTCCCCACTTGTGCTCTGTCTCTGTCTCTCTCAAAAATAAACAGGCATTAAAAAAAAGTTTAAGAATTGTATTAGTTGAGAAACAGTATTTAATTGTAGATGAATGTTAAAGAAAATCATTTGATAAGCTTCCACAAACAAAAAAATTCAGTAAGATTGGGGCTCCCAATTAGTATGCTGAGATCAATAGATTTTTATTTATTTATTTTTCAAAACTTTTTATGTTTATTTATTTTGAGAGAGAAAGAGACCCCCTCTGAGAGAGGGGCAGAGAGCTAGGGGACGGAGGATCTCAAGTGGGCTTTGAACTGACAGCAGAGAGCCTGATGCGGTGCCCAAGCTTGCAAACTGTGAGAGCATGATGTGATCTGAAGTCGGAAACTTAACCGACTGACCCACCTAGTTGCCCCCAATAGATTATATCCATGTAAACAATAACTCATTTGAAGATGGAGCAGAAGGAAAGAACATATTTATAAGAGAGGCAAAAATTAAAATATCTTGGAATAAACCTAAAATATCAGTAAGCTTTATCAATTAAAATACTATGGTATTAATGGATAAATAGATAGATGAATAGAACAGATTAGAAAAACCCATTAATAGACACAAATGCACACCGAAATCTAGTATATTTGGCATTCCAAAGGATTGTGGAAAAACAAATTATTCATTACATAGTATGATATAATTGGTATATATCCTCTTCAATAAAGTCGGATCCACGTTTCACATACTACACTAAGGTAGAATAGCACATTTCACAGGAAAGGAAATAAAAATGACCCTTGAAGAGTTGAAAAAATGCTAAGCTTCACTCATAATAAAAGAAATGCAAAATAACACTCTACTAAGTTACCATTTTATCTTTCAGACTGGCAGATTGTTGATGAGGCTGTAAGGAAACAGACACTCTCATACAATGCTTATGTAAAACCATCAATTCCACTTCTGGGAAATTATTTTACGTAAATGAAATCATATGTCTACTAGCTTATTAACTGCAGCATTGTTTGTAGTAGCAAAGTAATGGAAACAACATAAATGCTCATCAGAAGAGACTAGCTAGTAGTTGATGGATGAATTATGGTATATTTACACAGTAGAACACTATGAAGTTTTAAAAATATTGAAGATCTTTGTATAGTGATGAGAAAAAAATCTTGAGATGGATGAAAAAAGTGAAAAGAGTATAAAACAGTATATGCTGCCATATACTGTTTGTATAAAAAAGGGGGCAATATGAATATTTGTGTATGCAGAAAAAATCATACATATAATGCTATCCAGAAAATTTAAAACAGGGGAGACAACAATGAAGGGAGACTTTTCACAATATATCTTTTTATATTTTATATTTGAATATGTAAATATATTACATACTCCAAAATATAATTTAGAGATATTTTCCTTTAAAAACATGTGGTTTCACTTTGTAGTGCATTACCATCCAATATACATACGAAAATATATGCAACATGTAGAGTCCTGATAATTAAGTGTAGAAAGCAATGGGAAGAATTTTTTTAAATTTTTTTTTAATGTTTGTTTATTTTTGAGAGAGTGAGAGAGATTACGCACGAGTGGGAGGGGGCAGAGAGAGAGGGAGACACAGAATCTGAAGCAGGCTCCAGGCTCTGAGCTGTCAGCACAGAGCCAGATGTGGGGCTTGAACTCACGAACGCCAAGATCATGACCTGAGCTGAAGTCGGACGTTTAACTGTCTGAGCCACCCAGGTACCCCAAGAAGTCTTTTTTGGTTAGTTATTTTTGAGAGAGAGAGGCCGTGTGAGTGGAGGAGGGCCAGAGAGAGAGGGAGAGAGAATCTCAAGGATGCTCCAGTGCTGTCAGCCCAGAGCTGGAGGCAGGCCTCAAACCTAGGGACTATGAGATTATGACCTGAGCTGAGATCATGACCTGAGCCAAAAAATCAGGAAGCAGATGCTCAACCTATTGAGCCGCTCGGCAATGGGAAGAATTTTTAACATGACCTTTTGGTAGTTATACAAAATTCCTTTTTCTTTCTTTCTTTCTTTCTTTCTTTCTTTCTTTCTTTCTTTCTTTCTTTCTTTCTTTCTTTCTTTCTTTCTTTCTTTCGTTAGAGAAGGAGGTGCTTGGCATGTTCTACTTAAATTTCCCTCATAGATAATATAGAGGATCAGTAAATACTCTATAAGTACATCTACTGCTATTCTCAGTGGTAGCCTTCTTTGCAGAAAGTCTCCATAACTAGCTCAAGTAAAGGGTGATTTATACAGAATACAGGAAATGTAATTTTGCCAGGCTTTGTTGGAACTGGAAAGCTTCAGACATAGAAGTAAAGTTCTTTATTCCTTGGTGGTGAAAAACACTTTTATATTTGAACTTCCTCCTTTTGGTTTTGCTGTCTCCATCGCCTGCTATTTGCTGCACCTTTACATGTATTTATTGTACATGTGTCCAAAAGGAGTCTTTAACCCTCTGCAATACAAATTTCCCACTACTGACTGCATAAAGGATCCCGCTGATTGGTCAGTGGTTTAGGCCTGATTAGGCATTCATCCCCCATCCAATCAGTTGTGTCCAAAGGAAAGATCATTTGTTTTGTCCCCAGAGTGAGACTGGGGACAGGCTAAGCAATGCCCTATATCTTTTACATTCCATTTATGTGTCAGCCAGGCAGTCATACCCTTCATCTAAGAAAGACAGGAAAGCTAAAATTCAGTTTTCAAATTGAAAAGGAAAAGTGAAGCATGGGGTTTATGATAAGCATTTTATGTTAGGAGGCCCATTGTTGGGATCTATGGGTTTAAGGGGATTGACCCCTTAAAGTCAAAGCAGGCAATAATCAACAAGATATTTAAACTAACTTTTAGACCTTATAGCTAGAGCAACAGAATCAAGTATGAGTCACACTTTTCTGCTATCATTGTATTGGCCTCTGTGACTTTTCTGTAAAAGTGACTTATTTTATTCACCCAGGGAAAATTTTCATGATGCATGGCTTAATGTGAAGGGTCAGGAGCCACATGGCAGTGGCAGTTTTTGCAAATGCAGGCTTTGTCCTAACTTCAAGTCTACCAGGAAACCTCTCACACTGGTTAGTCCTTGTTATGCAGCTGGTGCAATTAGAGACTCAGATCAACTGAGTAACAGAAAATAAATATGTAAATAAAAATGTCTGCAAAAGGCTGAAAGTAATACCAAAGAAAATTTAATTGTGACAAGGGGACTTAGAAAATGGCCTGTTCTTGCTTAGGAATTTTTTTCTTAAAAACAAATCAGAGAATTTGTACTCTTAAATTCTGCAAGTAACTGTGTATTAGGACTTCATTTACATATACTTAAATATTTTGATGAGTTGTCAGTTGAATATGCAGACTAGATAAAGGGATTTATTCTCTGATAACTGATAGCCTTTGGTTGCCTTTGTTTTGATAGTTAACTCCTTATTTGTGATGTAAAAATATAGGTTCCACCTCTATATTTCAATTAGATTGAGTAGCATAAGAACCAGCTTTCACATGACTATTGACCTTATCAGTGTCACTCAGAAATCACTTTGACTTGCATAGGAATTTGAAGCATTGTCTAGTGATGCATACGTGTGTTTAAGGATCTAATTTGGTCATTTTTTTAATGGATCTTAAGCCTCCTGTGGGCTTCTTAAATTACCAATGAGATAATTGGAATCAATGTCATAGCTGAAAATCTTATTTCTTTGCTTACTTACTAATTATATGAAATTAAATACACACACATACACCACTGAAACTTGAGGACCCAGCTTCACAGACTATTTGTCAGACTGTTGTCTTATTTTTAATGAGACCATTGACTATTTGATATAGCACATCACTTTTATGTTCCTTAAAAAGGGAGATTTTTAAAAAAAACTTCCAGAAAATTCAGCTGTTTCTCATTTATACTTTTTAAAATACACAATGCTTGCAATTTCTTTTTTCCAAAATTTATATAATAGGTAGGAAAAGACAGAATGGGAGGAAGCAACCAAATATACATGCACAAAATAACAATACAATAATTATTGTAGAGTACGATAATTTTGTTTAGTGTCTGAGCCATGGGGCAGTAGACAACAGAAGGTAACAGAAGAGTATTTTTAATTTAGCACATACATCTTTATTTTATGATAATGGCATCAATAAGGGGTGAGTCATGAGCATTTATTAAATGTTTATTATATATATGTAGTATATAATATCTTTTTAAATCATAACAGTCTTGAGAATAGACAGTCTTATCCTCCTTATAAATGGGGAGAAGATTAAATTATTTTAAAACTTTAAGTTACATAATTAAATGGAGAAACCTGGTCCATAGCAATCCAGTATCCATATTCTTTCAGCCTCATTCACTGCCTGCAGATAAGATTTGCCGTACTACATTGGCAATTGAATAACATAATCCAAGAGCTATTCTCTGGAGAAAAATATGTGCTTAACACTTCAAAAGTATATATTGAATCTGTTATGATATCATCTCCCAATATGAGGGTTATCCCTCACAGTGTCAAGAGCTTTATACTAATTCTTGAATTTTCTCAGCTGCTTAGCCTATATCATCAATAATAAATATTTGGTAAGCATGCAGATGGCCTTTTATTAGAAAGCAGCTTCTCCCAGGTGATTTAGCAATCTGTAACAAGTACCCACACATGCAAAAACATGCCTGTCTTACTCTGTCATGCATAGCTTCCTAGGACATAGTTCTCAATGAAGGGAAAGTGGGAGTATAATTTAAAGGGACATGGTGATGTATCACATCTATGTTCCTCTCTTCCCCAAATCGTGATGTGCTGGGCTGAGAGGTCAGGAGAAAGTGTGTGCATTTGGGAAAAAGGTATCCATGTAATTCTTATCTCTGACTCTGCCTTCCACATGAAAACCACTGTCCTAGATGTTTAGACCAAGCAAGAGAGCAAGCAGCCCTTTTTCTGGAACACCATTATTATTTAGTGTTATGTGAGATACATGTGCTTAGGGTGAACACCAAGGGCTCATGAGGCAAGTTCAGAGAGATGATGCTATGCACTAAAAAAATATTATGTTTAGATAGAGTACATTCCAAATACAGAGACCTTCTTAGCAAAGCTGCTTGCTTTCTCTGTTTTATACCATGCTTTCAAATAAATTTTTATCATGGAATTTCACAAATCCATCAGTGAGGTTAGTATTTCCTTGACATATTTGAATAGAATATGGAAAAGAAATATATACCAAAGCAATGAAAAATTAATGAAAAGCATGGTAGACATAATCTTCTTAAAATTTCTTTTGGCTGTCTGGCCAAGAACCTTCATGGAACCAAGTCTTAGCTACTGTTTTGTTGACTATAGACAGAAGCTTACCTCTCTGTTCTCTCTATTGACCTTTTTTCTTCTTTTGCCCCCCTTGTCCTCTTCCTCCTTCCTTGCCCTCCTCCATCTCCTCCTTCTCCCCCTCTCCCTCCTGCTCCTCTTCCTGTCTCAAAAAAAAAAGCAAATCCTCACATGGTCTCAGGCAAAGCCCTTTGCCTCGTTTTCTGTATACTTGCCAACTTCAGGACAACAGTTGGTGTTAGAAAGGAAGAACATTTATTTCCTTTACCTTCTTAGGTTTGTGACTGGGGGCCTGTGAATTAAACTGACAAAAGACAGATTCATGGGAGAAAAAGGTTTATTTGTAAACACACAGGAGCCAGCAAAAGAAGCAGCTAGCTCAATAAATGGCTATAGTTAGAAGCTTATATGTCTAACTTAATAGGGGGAAAGGAGGGGAAGAGAAAAGATATTCTGGGAAAAATAAGCATATTTATTTAGGAAATAAATAGGGTTTTAGGAGAATAGACCAGAGGTAAGAAAGTTTGTAATAATGTTTGTTTTTGCAGGTGTGGGTGGTCTTTCTGATTTATTTATGACCACGAAAAGTATTTATGATAGTTTTATGCTCTTTTTTTTTTTTTCCTGTGGCCGCCTCATTTCCCAGAAGTTTTCGTATTTTGTCAGCTAGGGAAAACTCAGAGAGGACTACTTTATCTGCTGAATCTCAAATGTCTTCAGCTTAAAGCAATCTGTATATTAATTTTGGGGTTCCAAGAGAGTCCACACAGTGTGAATGGTACTCATTGGCATTTTGCGGTATGGTGGGCTGTCTGTCCATACACATGGGGTTTCTTACTGACTCTGAGTAGGTTTGTCAAGATATTTCATAGGACAGACAATGCCCTAATCAAGAAGAGCTCTCATGCCTGGTCTAAAGATAATGAGAATCTGAAAATTCCACTTGAAACCAAAGAATTCAAGTTTTACTAGGGGGGGTCATTAAAGTCTTTTGAGTAGAAAAATAACATTTGGAAAGCAATGGTTATTTTTACCTGACAGCAGAGGAAGGTTTGGACTAGAAGAAGCAGAACTTTGTTGTTGATAATAATAATAATGATAAAAAAGGTAATTTATATATCTCCACTTGTCCATATCCCCTTTCATATAAAAACAATATAAGTAATCCTAAAAGTATTATTGTCAGGCACCAAAAACCTTAAATAAATTATTCCTAAAGTGTCACAGAGTTTGGTAGGTTTTTTTTTTAATCTATATTTTATTTTAAAGAGAACATGAAATCAGAAAGGTCAAGTGACTTACCCATTGTCACATAACTGTAAGTGGTAGAACCAAAATTCAACCCATGTCTACTTGATTATAATCCATGCCAGGAGTGAGGAACATGAAAGAAAGGATGAAAAGGATCAATATTACAACTTGGTTGATTGATATTATTACTTTTGTGTTAATATTATATACATTGATATTATTACTTTGATGATTGGCTTAGCAACTACCTAATGCTTGGAGTGAGGAGGTGGGAATAAAGCCAAGAATGATTCTAAAGGAGCCTGACTTACTATTTTTTTGACAGAAAATGAAGGACTCAGAAGAGAATCTAATTTATGGGAAAGGCAACAATTTCAACATTAGGCATGTTGAATTGAGTTAATGGTAATGTCAGTATCTTTCCTTTTAATTCTTTGACATTTATTTTTTTAACACTCTATTTATATAGTATATACCCTGAGGATACATATTCCTTGTCCTTGAGGAATCCCAAGCTAGTGATTAGGAAACACATGAGAGCTAGAGATAACTTCAAGAATTTGTAAGCAAATCCATTTCTTGGGCAGGACCTACACTGGTGGTCAATTATATGGCTCACGCATATCCCATGAAGGAGGAGCTGAAGAAGTAAGCAGTATACCCCCTCCCACCCCAATAGATGCACCCTGGCTGTCCCTAATCTTAGTGTGCAGACTTATCATCCAAGGGATGGAACACTAACCAAGGAAGATGTTGCAGGCCCAAGAAGCAGTCTCAGGTCTTTGGGAAAGGAAGTTTAGGCTCCTAAATGGGAGGGGAAGAGGTGTAGGCTCCAGGTGGGCCAACAGCTAACCTCCAGAGAACTCTTTACCCTGTGGAATAGAGCCAAATAATTGCTATGTCTGTGTCTTCTGAAGTCCATGCCCTTTGAAGTCTGGAGCCAGGTGCCTAGGTAGTCTGGGCCTGCAGGCAGTGCCATTCAACCCTCTTCAAAGCATTGCTCTCCTCACCAGCATCTCTTCTGGGGCTTTGTGCCTCTTCACTTTTTGAACACTCCATCTAAGTAAACAGAGCATGGAGGGAACACATTCTTTCTCCCTGGTTATTTGCATTTTAAGCCCTTTATCTCTAGCTATAGATTGAAAGGCTTTGTCTCCAGTTAAAGGAATTTCAGGCTATTGCAAAGAGATGGAGGAGATTAGATTTGGTCCTGAGGGGCTTCTCTTTGTCCCTAAAAATCCTCCTATTGTCAGTTGTTCTACAACCAGACATGAACAGGCTTTGTTCTGACACTATTCTATAAGCCTTGTGGAAACACATGTGCCCACTTTGGCCACCAGTATTAAATAGGGTAAAATGCTTACTTACTGTGTTTTCAAATAGTGCTTCTCTGACTCTTTCTATTTTATTCTTGGTATCTTTCCATCTTCTACCTGCTTGCTCATGTTTGTTTTTTCCTTTGTTCCGCCTGATGGGTGAAGTTCTTTAGTATCATAATCAATTATCTCTTTGGCATCTTACCAGCAAGAGTTATCTTTTTACTTATTTTTTTTAATTTTATTGATGATATTCTATTTCCATTATTTTACATCATTTTCTCCCCAAATCTGTTCATTTATATCTAACTTCTCTCTTTTTGTATCATTAATTAATCACTTGTTTTAAGAAAAGCGATGTGTTGGGGCGCTTGGATGGCTCAGTTGGTTGAGCCTCCAGCTTTAGCTCAGGTCATGATCTTGCAGTTCGTGGGTTCGAGCCCCACATCAGGCTCTGTGCTGACACCTCAGAGCCTGGAGCCTATTTCAGATTCTGTGTCTCCCTCTCTCTCTGCCCCTCCCCCACTTGTGCTCGTGCGTGCGCTGTCTCTCTCTCTCTCTCTCAAAATAAGTAAACATTAAAAAATTGTTTTTTTAAACAAAAAGCCCATTGTCATTTTCCATTTTTAGCATCTTACACATTTATTATAATGTTTTCATTAAAATTTTTAAAATTAATTTTTCTGAATTCATGCCTCATGTATTAATTTAATTGGTTTTCTTTCATAGCATTGGAATCCTTTACATCATTTAAGGTTGTTTTTTCAGACTTATTTTAAGTAGATTTTAAAAATGTGTATTGGTTTTACTTTCCTCTTTCTCCTCCTCTGTAGTCTCCCCTCTCTAGTTGTTTTGCAGTTTCCTCACTTGTTCCTCTAGTTCTCTAGTCTTGAATCAAGACATATCAGAATATGTCACTCAAAAATATGCCACTTTGGCATATTGATTATTTTGTATTGAAAACAATTGAGAATCATAGTTGCAGGAAGCGTTCTCTGCTCTCCCTTCATCTGGCTTAATAGCAGGGCATAGATTTTCCATAGATGCCTCTCCTATCCCACTGCCCCTCCACCCACCAACCAGGAAGCATAACACTTACACCAGAAAGGAATTCATCACACAAATAGACCTTACTAAAATAACCCTTATCTTCCTTCCCCACCTTCCCCCACCACCATATGCGCACTTGTCCCTTTTCCACAATTTATCTTCCCTTGAAGACCAAACCCCCTTTCCTTTGTTGAAAGAGTACATAAGCCCTCAAGTCTAACTACTTCCTTGAGTTTCACTTTTTTCTGTGAACTCTTGTGCATGTAAATGTTAATAAAAATTCTGTGCCTTGTTAATTCGTCTTTTGTTAGTTTAACTCACAGTCCCCTAAGTACCAAACCTAAGAGGATAGAAGAAAAGCTTTTCCTCCTCAACATCTTAATATGTTTGAGGGCTTCTTCCCGTAATGATCTAATGCCCCATATGGCTGATGTCTCCGTTTGGTTAATAGTGAAGACGTTTGTCTATGCCCAACTCTCTTCGCTTGGCCCACATTTTAAAACGTCATAGCTCCAGTCAGGGGGTCGGCAACAGATGTGGCCACTTTTCCCTGGCAGGTTAGCCCTACTCCAGACTCAGGTTTTCAGGGGAAACTTGGTTGCAGATTCTCATCTCAATTTTAGTCCCCTTTTCTTTATAGGGAGCTTAATATTACTTACTATTTGGCATTTCTGTCTCATTTTCCTGTCCAAAATGATCTTTATCTTATATTTGATCTTTATCTTATATTTATAAGTCTTTTCTTGTTCTTTTTCTTTTTTAATGTAACTTATTGTTAATATATTCCATTTTGATCCAAAATTGTTATAAACATGTTTTACCTCACATTTTAGATTTACCTTTTAGATCTCTCAGTTATTATTATTATTATTATTATTATTATTAATTTTTTTAAAATTTTTTGGAGGCTCCTATTCAAAAGCATGTAATTAGCAAGTAAACCAAAGAAGGCTGTATGGCTTGAGCAAATTTGGTAGTGTTAAAAAAGCATACCTGCCATTTTGTGTTAAAATCACTTGTCTTTTTGAAACCTGGAAAGAAACCAGGGACATTTTTCATAGTAATGTTCATATTATCTATATCTTTAGGCTTTAAAGACCAAACTAAGATTAACCAGCAGTTGCAAAAATGTTGACTTCTCTGAAAGTATTTTGTACATTTTACCTGAAAATAAATAAATAGCCCATCCTCAAACCTAGTTATATAGTTTATGACAGTAAAGATACTTATACATATATTAAAAATTCCAGGACTATTGTTTTTGACTAAGGACAGTGAACAGCCATTTTAATAAAGACCACACCACCCAACATTTTTACCAGTGGAACTTGTGGAAGTCATAAGTAGGATTGGGGCCATTATTTGACTTAAAAGTTTTCCAGTGAGAGTCAAACATCAGTAATAAATAGCAGTGGATATCTATGGCTATTATTCCAAGAGAGATTTTTTTTTAATTTTACATATTGTGTCTCTTAAAATATTTTGTTACTCTCATTCATGTCCAGGTTGTGAGCATGTTTGGCAGTTTATCTGTGTATCTATAGTAGTATGACTAATTATCTCTACATGCATTTATCATTAAGTAAACCTCACAGGAGACAGCAAGATTGTTTACTTAAGCAGTGTAATACTAAGGATGGTAGATAGCTCTAGAACACAGGATTACTTTGCCAGAATGGTACTATTTATTAAGCTATGATAACGCTAATGTTCCTCTTTGATGTATAGCATGTGTGACTTCAGCTGAACTTGTAGAGAGCCTTAAGGATGTTTCATTGAACATTTAGTATGGCAGCCAGCCAGAATACATTTAGCCTAAGCCCAGATGACGGGCTGGTAATGAGGTAGTGATTGATGACCACAGCTTCCTTATGAAAACCTGCTTGATATGCTGGGGGGGAAATGCATTGCCAGCTCTTTTCATTCCCTCCCTGTTATATTAGTTATTTTTACTGTGGAAGAAGTTACATGGGCTTGTGCTTACGCACTCTTGGCGTCACTTTTAGGTTACAACTGACTGGCAATATAGAATTTTAGAAGTCCCAACCCCGTGGCTATATTTATGTATAATTCAAATCTCATTTTCAAAGGAGTCTTTAAAAATCATTTTTAAAAACTCTAACCGTGTTATCCATAAAATGCTCTAATACTCTTATTTTGCATCTTTTTAATGTTATAGTTTTTCTGACTCTTTCATCCCCTGTGTTACAAAGATCGCCTCACAAATTTCTCTTCCTACTCTCATAACTTTAAAGAGCAGACATTTGTCCAAAATTGCAAAATCTATTTCAAGAAAATCCTGTTTTAAGTTCTTCTTACCTTTTAGTGTTTGGTGTATGTGTGCCCTTTTTTATTGAACAAAACATAGAACAATTATTAATTTGTGTCTACTTTTGTTCCTGAAATTCTTTTGACTTAGTTCTGAATAGAATGTTCCTTACAAGCACCTTTTTTTTTTCTGTCCATCTCTTTATTGCTTTATGCATTTGCTCTCTTACTCTTTGTCAACATAAATCATTTCTCAGATTGGTTGCACATAAGCGCTTATGATTACAAAATGCCACTTGCTAAAATGACCACTTTGGTTGCCTACTGACCTGGGACAAGGTGGAGCAAGGCCCAAGACTGACATTTCACCCTTAATAAATCTCGCTTGTTGAAATGCCAGCAACAAATAGGGTTTGCTGAGATTGACAAGAGAAAATAAACTATGCTTTGAGCTGGTTTGATCGTGGCTGGCTGAGCTTTCGATTCTGCTGGTGAGAAGAGGATGTGTGCCCTCTTGTGCCTTGCCGCTGGTACTCCTGCAGGCTTGGAGAGACCAGGAGAATGCCCCAGACTCCCGGATCCCAACCCATCATTGGAGTGTCTCAGACAATGATAGTCTGAAGCTACTGGGGAATTCTTCTGGGATCACCATAACCCCCATTAGGTGTTATATCAGCTAAATGAAAATTGGTAAGCTGTGCTCCGAGGCCTGTTACATACTTAATTTTGGGGGGCTGTCTCAACCACCTCTATTTCTTCAATTATTTCAGTTGTTAGAGAACCTAGAATGAAACACATTGAAACAACAGGAGTATTAGTGTTCCATTGAGGTTGGGCTTATTTCCTGAAGGTTTTGACTATACTGCATATTGACAGGGTTTGTAAAGGGCAGGAAGTTGTAGAACCACTGTAATTCTTTACTTTGCTCCCATCAAAAAAACAGTAGCAAAATCAGTGTTGTACCAAAGTGGAAGGCTTATGCCTTCCTATTATAGACCTTATCTTTTATTAATAAGTTGCTTACCACTATTACCACCAAACCATACTTTCCTACTGGAGATAAAGAAACTTGTTATTTACTGGGGAAAGTTTCTGGTAGCAAAAACTTGACCTGAAATGAATTATTTACAAGTTTAGAAGAAAGACTTGCTAAGTCAATGCTACAGCTGAGAAATAAGCCAACACTTTCTCCAAAACAGCTTGAAGCTGACAAAACACTAAGCTCCAAGGTCCTAGAGAAGCAGCAGTTCAGGGTCTTGTTAGCTTTGAGCTGCAGGAGAGACAATTCTGGCAGAATGCTCAGAGGAAGGAGTGAGCCCCCCAAGAGGAGCATGTGAAGAGAGCTAGAAATAGAATGACTGAGAAGTCATGGAGAAATAGAGCAGCACCAAATTAAACACATAAGAGATGGTAAGGCATATAAAGTATTTGAAGGAACAAGAAGTAAATAAGGAAACAACAGAAGTAAATGGTCAAAGAGGAAAAATGGGAAACGGAATAAAACAAAACTGTGGAGAATCTGAGAACAAACTATTTTTTTAATATTAAGTAAATATAAGGACATTACATTTGTTTTACATTTGTAGCATATTTGTCTTTATTTATTCACTTTTATTTTATTCACATTTTATTTTATTCACATTTATTCACTTTTCACAGCCCTAGGATATAAGTTTAATTATCCCCATTTTACAGGTGAATAAAAATTTAAAAGATTTGTAGAAATCATAGTGTTGTCTAGATCCTAATTTCTAAAACCATTCATAGAATTTGCTGAATATATTCATCCAGGACAAGGATTGCTAACATTTTAAATAAACCTTTGTCTTTTCAGGTGAATGGGGCACTATTTTAAATAAGATTAGCAGAAATGGCCTCTCTGAGGACAGTCATTTGAGTAATTGAATTATGTGAGGGTGGCAGTCATGCTGGCTTTATTGCATTTGGTAAAATATGGCTGTATCAAAATGAAGTACAGGGAGAGTATGAGATGACAGTGGAAAGGCAGGATGTGCCAAAAGAACTAATGCTTCCTTGAGCAGCCTTCAAACTATGAATGATGCCCCCATAAGTGCCCCTTACCTCTTACCTCTGGGGGGCTCTGAGGCATGTGTCCTCCATTGACTCCCAGAATCCCTAGCAGGTCTGAGCTCATTACTCATGTTGTTAACTTGTTTCTAAACACTCTTTGCTTTCTTCCCTTCCCTGTCTCATGTCCTCATTTCTAAAATGGTGGTTTCCTGGAATCTTCTCCCAAGTAGACTACTTGCAGTGGATTTCTTGTCTCAGGCTCTGCTTCTAGGAGATCCCAAACTGAGACAGTGATAGCAATGTACGTGGTAAGAACTTGTCAGATCCAGTATGGAATTCAGAGGTGGGGCTGATAACATTATTGCTAGATGAGTTATGGGGTGGGAGGAAAACAGAACATTAAGTATATCAATGATTTGCTCTTTTTTAAAAAAAGATAACCATTAACTTAAAAGGGATGTTATAGGGGCACCTGGGTGGCTCAGTTGGTTAAGCATCTGACTTTGGCTCGGGTCATGATCTCACAGCTTGTGAGTTCAAGCGCCGCATCTGGCTCTGTGCTGACAGCTCGGAGCCTGGAGCCTGCTTTGGATTCTGTGTCTCCGTCTCTCTCTCTGCCCTGCCCCTGCTCACGCTCTGTCTGTCTCTCCTTCAAAAATAAATAACCATTAAACATTTTTAAAAAAAGGAACGTTATAATATGTAATGTGTGTGAGAGCATGCTAATCTCCAGTCACTCTTCTAATCCTATTCGCATGTTAAGCCCAAAGAATAATACCTATATCCACATCATTGTGATTCCCAGTTGAAAATTCATTCCTGGTCTTCCAGGTAGGCTGGGATTTGAACCCAGGTGTCTAGTTTCAAAGTCTGAGCACAAAACGACTATGGTCTTTTGCACAGACAGTACTTGAGCCTTAAAACAGCTCAAGTAAAACAGATTTACTAAGTCTCTTTGCACACAATGAAATGATAGTTCAGAATTTTTCTTCTTCTAAGCTTTTTTCCCCCCAACCTAAAGCATTTTGTAAGTCTAAGTAGGATTTGGCTATCATTTCACAAATCATAGCCCTTCTCATTTCATAAAAATTATGAAGAAGTATTATTATTATCATTATTGTTATTATTGGCAAAATTTCTAAGTGGTACTGCATTTCCTATAATTAACTGTTATTTGATACAATTGTTTGAGAATATTGCTATGTGCTTGATTACAGGACCTAAAACAGCAGGCAAAACATATATGATGCCAAAGGCATTTTCTCTTATTAGTTGCTGATTTTCAAATGACACTTTATTAATGTCTGAGAATGTTTTCTCTTTGGCATACACAATGAGAATCACTGTGTTTACTGGCTGATATATAGGGATGGAATAGGCATTACTCAAGGTTTTAGTTGCTTTAAAATGAACATATAGGGAGGAGTGATGAGTATGCGCAGGGAGTAAGCTAAAGGAGAATGTGGAAATAGGTTCTTTTATTTTGTGTCATTTATTTAGTTTTAGTTTTAGTTCGAGAGAGAGAGAGAGAGAGAGAGAGTGTGTGTGTGTGCATGAGTGGGGAAAGGGCAAAGAGAGAAGGAGAGAAAATTCTAAGCCAGCGCAGAGGCTGAGGCAGGGCTTGAACTCACGCACCGTGGGATCATGACCTGTGCTAAAATCAAGAGTAGGTTGCTTAACCAACTGAGCCACCCAGGTGTCCCTATTTTTATTATTTTTTTAAGTTTATTTATTTAGAGAGAGACAGAGAGCACTAGTTGGGGAGGAGCAGAGAGAGAGAGGGAGAGACAGAATCTGAAGCAGGCTCTGTGCTGACATGAGCTGTCATGAGCTCATGACCTGGGCCAAAACCAACTGGGCTTAACTGACTAAGCCACCCGGGCACCCCTAGAAATAGGTTCTTAAGGCAAAAGCCCACCTGGACCTGGAATATAGATGTGTATTAGGATTGCTGGGTAGTCAGATGGGTAAACCCAGGAAATAAGATGTCATGGATATTTGGTCCATGAAAGTGACCAAGGTTTCAAGACTCTTTTTTTCCTTTTCCTTCCACATCCAGGCAGTTTTCATATCCATAGGCAGAATGGTTTACTTCTAAATGTCTCTGAAATGGGTCTGTTTCTTTTCATTCCTTAATCCAGGTATTTGTCTCTTGGCTGCTAGGTAGTTACAACTCCACTTGCAAAAACATTTTTCAGGTTAGCATTTGAAATCTTTAGCATAGCTTAAAAGGCTCTCTATAATTTTGCTTTCTTGAATCTAATAGTATTGTAATTAAAATTATATATTTGATTTTATTTTTAAGTATGTATGTATGTATGTATGTATGTATGTATGTATGTATTTAGAGAGGACAAGTGGGGGAAGGTCAGAGAGAGGAAGAGAGAGAAAATCCCAAGCAGGCTCCACACTGATAGCAAGGATCCTGATGTGGGGCTTAGACTCAGGAACTGTGAGATCATGACCTGAGCCAAAGTTGGATGCTTAACCGACTGAGTCACCTAGGTGCCCCTATAATAATATATTTTATTTGCATATATTATTTACACTATGTATATACATGAAGTATGTTTTTATAATATAATGCTATTAGCAATGACATGTCAGATGATAAACTGTTGATAATATTCAACCCCCCTAGGTCATCCAAGGTGGAAAAGTGTTTCAAAATATACTACTAGAGAGAAGGGAATGAGTATGAGTGTTATTCAGAGTAGGATTTTCTATCAAAGGCAAGGTGGGCTTTAGGGGAACTTACAAAGTATTTGGTCCTGTAGTAGACAAAAGCATAAGTGGGTAAGATAGAGGCACCCAAGTGCAGTGTCATAACTAGGAAGTCAAAAGAAGCATAACTTCTTTGGTACCCAGAAATGAGAAATTGAAGAGCAGGAGGGAGATGAGAGAAAATGACTGAAGCAATGTGAGTTGCCACAGGCTGGATCCTCATGCTCTCAGTTCACTTTGGAACTGGAGTAATTAGGCAGGTAACAGCAATTGACTTACTTGGAAGAAATAATTGACACTTTATGTTTCTAGAAGTGGTGATATTTATTAAACTATTGTTGCTAAATTTATGTATAAAAGTGTCATTAATCCTGAAAGGATTATGTTGGAAATTAAAGCATGAGGCTTTAAATCCAAATCCTGAATCTGCCACTTAGTAAGATGTTTTACCTTGGAAAGGTGTTTCAACCCATTTAAGCTTCAGTTTCTTCATAAATAAACCAAAAATAATAATACTTTTTACCAAGATGCTGTAGGAATTGAATAGTAAGTCACTTAGAAAATACCTGGCACATAATATGTATCTCAAAAGTTACAGTTCTCCGCCCCAGTCTCTCTTTTCTCTCTGTCTTTTCCTTTTGACAATTGTTAAGATAGTACGGAAGGATTATATGCTAAGACTTGGCACTTTTCACCTGTAGAGTTAGGAGAATAGTAACAACAATATCAATTTAACATTGTTTTAGAAGACTATTGTTTATGTTGGGAAATCTGTACCTCACATTTAGAAACTAGACCAAGTAGAAATACAAGAGAGAATATGAGCCCATTTTCGGTTAGGCACAGGGTTTTGAAGGAGCTTGTAAGTCTTTGCATATTTCTTTTACTGTCCTTTGGAGTAAACAATTGTAGGCATTGGAAGTATTCACTTCCAAATTAAATTGAGATTAAGATCATCTTTAAACTAAAGTGCTAGAAGTATCTGAATATTTGTGTGAGTTTCCCCATTACTTTAATAATTGTTTTCTCATTTAAGTTATGTTGCTATCATTGACATTTAAAAATAATTACAACTTCGACTAGAGCTTAAAATGTTTTTTCCCGTTGATTTGTCTCAACACACATTAATAAAGCACCGACAATGCAAGAGACTCTGGGCTTGGCACTGCCCAGAGTCTCTTTTCTGCTACATTTCAGGATCACACATACAGTGATGACTAAGAAATGGTCTCATACCTGCTTTTGTGCATCGACCAGTAGTGTAGGATTCAAGAGGCCAAACTTTCTTATCATTGATATTTTTTAATGACCCAAAGAGAGGGTACTGGTTTATTTGTGTTGAGGGATTCATCATTTGCCATAGCATCATCTGCCACATGAACTCCATTCTTCATTTTCTCAGTTACCTTTAGTGATGTCACAGTTATCATACAAGGTTACAAAACTTCAAAACTGAGAATTGTTTTATCGCTGTTTAAGGTAGCCAGGGTTGCCTTTACATAGTTATCACAGACTACTGGCTAAAAGAACAGAAGTTCATTTTCTCACAGTTTTGGAGGCTAGAAGTCTGAGATCAAGGTGTCAGCAGCACTGGTTTCTTCTGAGGCCTCTCTCCTTAGCTTGTAGATGGCTGTTTTCTTCCTATGTCTTCACATGGTCTTTCCTCTGTGTGCCTTTGTGTCTTAATTTTCTCTTCGTACAAGGATGCTAGTTGTCATGGATTAAGGCCCAACCCAATGACGTTAACTTAACTCAGTGATCTCTTTTAAGGCCCTGTCTCCAAATATAGTCACATTCTGAGGTATTGGAGGTTAGGATTTCAACATGTGAATTTGAGGGAACATGCCTCACCCCATAACAATTATCATCCTGTATATCATCTACATTTGTCATCATTTTATACACTTCTTTACTTCTATCATGTCAACTATTATTCTAATCCAGATGCTTAATAAACAACAGTATTTTCCCTTATAGATAGCCACACTGTATCAGAATTTCTTATTTTATTTCATCCTTCCAACTAGAATTGTCTTCCTTAATAGTTCTTTCCATTGTATTATAGCCCTGATCACAACCTCCTCAGCAAAATGCCTCTGTTGCCCAAGGCTGACTTTATGAGGTCTTGGTAACAACTGAACACTCTGGTTCCAAATTTATCTCCAGTTATTCTTTAGGGAATCATCTCCACTGTAGACTGATGTTCTTTTCACTTTCTATAATAGACCACCTTTAACAGCTTTCATTAGTCTACTTTGCTAAAGTAGCATATGCCATATTTCTTCACTATAAAGTTTCTTCACTATAGCATATGCCATATTCTTCACCCTTTCTCCCACTCTTTTCAGACCTTTTCATACTCTATGGAAGGAAGGTACTGCAAGCAGACATACTTGAGGAGTGGGGAATTATGCTCCACTTCCTTGAGGGTGTAGTATCTATATACATTACTTGGAATTATTCTGTATGGAGAGCTGTCCATTTATTTATTCATATAAGTATGGCTTCATGGGTATTTGTTTTATACTTTGGATCATAACCTAATATTATCTTATTCATTTTGCTGTTCAAACTGTTCCAGCTGTGGCCATTAGGAGTTCTTTCAGTTGGCTCCTGTGTTTCTTTGATTCATCTCCATTTGTGTGTGTGTGTGTGTGTGTGTTGTAAGCACTAAATTTCGAGCACTACAAAGAAGTTTCAAGCATATCGTGTATATTTCTTGTCATAGTCCTAGAATCAGCTATTTTCTTCAAGGAGCCCTGATTTCTGTTATTGGGTAATGCTATTTAAAACCAACATCTAAGAACTAAGTATACTCATTGCTACTGCAGTTATTTCTTCTAGGATCTTTCAGCTGACAGAGTAAGGAAATGCATATGTGTATACTCACCTATGTATATGTGTACTACTATAAATATTTCTAAGTATAGACATCTGTGTCTGTCTTAAGCTAAACCTGAATACACACTACTGTCTCCAAGTTTAATCCATTACCACACAGATCATTCTACTCAGTTTCCCTGACAGTGAGAAACCTGACTCCCATCGTCCACCATTGATTTGTTTAATTCCAGTGTACATGTGTAGTGGTATTCAAGTTAACTCGTACCCCTATCCTAACCTATTATGTTTAAAATAATATATAAGTACCAGGTAGTTATTATATTGCAGTATTACTCCAAGGATCTAGAAGAATGATAAATTTATAGTAGGTCCTCTATGTTTATACTATTGATGGATTTCCAAAATAGCTAATATTTGTAGTATACTCAATCAAATTCAAATTAGTTTTGATATCCAAAAGACATCACAGCTTTTTGCAATCCTGCCATGGCCATGATTATGAATTTAGGTAGACTGATGTGTAGATGTACAAATATGTCAATCATCAGATAGTAGAGTTTAAAGTAAATACTATAAGCCTTTTAATGGGATAAAAACATCTAATTTTTCAATTTTTATGTAAAGCTATAATACATTTACAAGTAGGAGACTGTTTTTTAATTAAAAAATGAAAACCATAATGACACTGAAAACTCAAATTAAAGTGATTAAATGAGGGTGGAAGTATGTAGGAAGGCTAAGAAGGTTGTACCTCCATAGGTTGGGACAGTGAACAATGAAAGAGCTTATACTAATATAAGTCATACAGTCTTAAACAGCATAAAAGATAATTGTGGATTTCTGATCTAATTATTAAATTATAAGTTATTTGAAGTTTAAGTGAAAGAAGCTTTGCCAACTAAGTTTAATTAATTTTTTTAATGTTTATTTATCTTTGAGAGAGAGAGAGTGGGGAGGGAGGCAAAGAGAGAGGGAGACATAGAATCCAAAGCAGGCTCCGGGCTCTAAGCTGCCAGCACAGAGCCCGATGTGGGTCACAAACTCACGGGCTCCGAGATAATGACCTGAGCCAAAGTCGGCCACTTAACTGACTGAGCCACCCAGGTGACCCAGTTTAATTAATTTTAAGAGGGTAATATGCAAATGGTTTTCAATAACCTTGGAGATAAATATTGGCTACTAAGAAATCTAAATGTATTCTAAATGGGTAAGGAAATACCAATATACAGCAGAACTTTAAGATTCATGTCTGATGAATCCCTTGAGATAGTGATATAACCAACTCTCCCTGGAATCTGAGATCCAAGGTAATAATTCCAGAGTTCTTATGTTTTTTCCACTTGTACTAGGGGATTCTGCCAAACTGTAAAATTAAATAAAAAAGGATGGCTAAAAACAGTTCTCATAGCATTCAGCATTTTTTTTTTTTTGTATTTAGAATCAGTCATGGCAATCACAGATGTTTGAATTTGATTTAACTTCCTCAAGTCTATTTTTCAACATGAGAAAAAGTTGTCAAACAGTATAGGCACAAATGCCACTGGCAATACTTCAGAAGACTTTAAGCCCGGAAAGTAATGTTGCCATATTAAAAATACCTATTTTAAAAAGTTACCTCCAGATTTTCTACAAACTAAGTGAAATTAGATACTTTGTACATGGTAAAAATATAGAAAATACCAAGACTAAGAAAGGACACCAAAACTTTTCAAAGGGATAAGAAACGTACTGCTGAATTGTTGATGCTAGTCGGTATTTCAAAAATAGAACTGATGGTTCTAACATTAACATTAGTTAGCTTCTCTTGCATTGATCAAAACATGGGTAGGCACTGAATATATGCAGTACATTTGAAAAAAGGAAATTATTCTTTTAGGATTCTCATGTGACAGTCTAAACAATTAAGTATAAAATTATGCTTTATTCCAGTTTCATGGAAGTAGTAAACTTGTTATCTTTACATACTACCAAATGCTAAAGACAACTGAATCACACAGAACACTGTGTTTTATCCTTCAACCAGCATATCAATTTTGATCATAAACCAGTCATTGTCAGCTTGACATAAATAAGATGCTTGAATATAACTTAGTACAAATTGTCTTAAGTAGGAATGATTTTGGGGAGCATCTCTAACAATTCTAAAATAAATGAAAATGTGTTAAGACTGCTCAATTTTAAACCACACAAATTATTATATTTCTGTAGAACATTAGGTTTTATAAATTACCAATATGTATGAAATAAAATAATAAAACTTTGTCAAAGTATGTAATACTTATAACAACCCAGTGATGTGATATATTATCCCTAGTTACAGTCTAAAGTATATCATACACAAATATAAATGAAATGAAAATAATGATGATAAAAACATCTTCATGGAGAATATTTGCTAGTATTGCAAAACTGAGATACAGAACTACATCATCTGATGTTTCCAGTCCGTTGTTATTTCTTCTGTGTTGCACTGCCTTATGATTTGATCTGGCTTATTGACAAAACCTAAGTATAGGTCTATAAGCAAGGAATCCTGTGCCAGGCTGAGCTGTGCTCCTCACAGTGATGGTGCCGTAGTTGAAAGCGGTGGTTCTGAAGCTTGACCATCTACATTCAAATCTTATATTTCTGAAGCATATGGCTACCTGAGTTCAATTTTCTATTGTAGTACCACTGGTAGTATAGCCATAGATTGGTGCCAGTCCCTGAACTAGTTGTCACTATTCCTAATGACATAAGCCCACACACTAAGAGTGAGTGTTTAGAAACCTTTATAGCAACTTGACAGAGTAATTTCATGTCTGATGAATCAAATAATAAAATATCAGGGCATGTATTTTATATGTATGCTTGCTTTTTTTTCAATTCATTGTTCTAGTAACTGAGTTTTACATAAATATCTCTTGAAATGGATTGGAATTGAAGAAGAATGTCTCTTACCACAGAGAGTTTGAGAAACACTGATTTAGAATAGTGCTAAGACAATGCTTTAATTTCCTCATCAGGAAAATGGGATAAAAAGTAGAACAGGATAATGACATTTATACCATTCAAATGATAGCATTCCAAAGGGTCAGCTATACCATTTCAAAAATTCTTTTTCTATATACTTACCTGTTTGTTTGTTTTTTTATGTAGTTATCAGACCTTTGACAGGTCTTAGCATGGTATGTATGACTTATGTTTCGGGTGGACCAAGCAGCAATCTGAGAGAGCTTTTCAAGAGAAGGCATCTTGAGACTTTTTCTTTCTTTTCATACAGTTTATTCTTACCTCAAGATTTAATAGTGCTTTCCAAACTTTAATCACCTGGAGCTCTGCTTCCAGACATAACTCAGTGGGTCTGGTATTGGGGTCTGAGGTTTTGCATTTCTCAGTATCTCCTGCATGATGCAGATGCTGCAGAGAAGCGAGGGTTTTACAGGCCTTTTTTCTCAGGTACATCCTCTCACCTAGTGCCTGGCAGCAGAAACACTCAAAGAAAATCTTCCTGCCAATACTCTGTAGTTTTCCTGAGGTCACAGGACACATTTTATCCTCAGCCTAGCCTTTTCTTCAATAATGGTATTTTTCAGTGGTCATGGAGATAGCCCAAAGCCAAAGATCCTGCCTGCAAAGCTAAGGGTCTAGGAAATCCACTGTAAACCTAACTTCAATTAAACTAAGGGTTTTTTGTTTGTTTGTTTGTTTTTTGTTTTTTTCTTTTTAATGCTAACTTACAAATGTGATAAGTTGATTGGTCTAATACAATCATGATTACCTTAGTTGTCTGTCATCCTGGCAAAAATATAATTGCCTAAAGTCATTAGCCCGTTGCCAATTAACTTTATTTTAGTATGGATTGGTTTAGTGTTCTTAAATAACGTAGTTTCCAAAACTGACTTCTTTGGAGTCTTGGTCTTGTGGTTCTGGTGAAGAAAATGTGGTGTTTTAAACTTGTACACTGTCTGATTTTTTTTCTTCATACTTAAATCCCATATTAATATGTATGAATTGGGTCTTTGGACCATTTATGAAAGGAAGGAAGGAGGGAAAAGAAGGTAGAGGATGGAAGGAGGGAAAGGAAGGAAGAAAGGAAGGAGGGAAGGAAGAGGGAAGAAAAAGGATGAGAGACAGAGAGGAAAAAGGAAGAAAGACTACTTTCATAGCCTTAACTTGAAAACAAATCTCTGCTTTAATAAACTTTGGAATTTTTTTTAAGTGTTTTGTTTTTGTTTTTGTTTTTGTTTGTTGTTTTGTTTTGTTTTTGAGAGAGAGGGTGAGAGAGCGTGTGCATGTGCACATGAGCCTGGGAGGGGCAGAGGGAGAGAGAGAATCTTAAGCAGGCTCCGTGCCCAGCATGGGAGCCTATAGTAGGGCTCCATCTCATGTTCTGGAGATAATGACCTGAGCTGAAATCAAGAGTCGGGCCCTAAACCAACTTAACCACCCAAGCATCCCAAAACTTAGGAATTTTAATGCAACAGTAGAATATTCATTCTTTGGGCTTTCTTTTTGTCCATAGCATTACAAATTGAAATGAAAAAATTATAATTATTATTTAGCATTGTTCAAATCATTCACCTAAGTTATATACATATGTATTTTCCTTTTTTTGTGTGTATGAATTAGTTCTCTACTAACTTTATCTTTAGTGACCTAAGCACTCAAGTAACTTGAGCTGATATGTGGGTAGATACAGTTGTTCATACTTGTGATTCATAGATTTATAATATTACCATGCTTGGAAACTTTTATTTTAGGACAACATTCAAGTTGTTTGTATGAATATAAGTAAGTGAATAATAGATAAGTATCCATCATCTCTTTATTGTCCATGGTAATCCTATCTTGTTTCAAAAAGATAATATTTTGAATAAGAATTTTCTTCTTAGAATAATTTTCAACATCATTATCATTATCATTTTAATATCACTATCATTATCATTACATTTTGATCCTTGGATATTAAAAAGAAAAAAAAGAGGATGATTCATTCACATATGTAGGAACCTTTCTTTTATGATGGTGAGAAAAATTGGAAAATGAGCAAATAGCTAAATTTACCAGTTCTTCATTGGGATAATATTGATTGACTACCTACCTTGTCCTAGGCAGAAAGAATGTAGAGAAAAGAGCAGGGACTTGGCTTACAGAATTTACAGATTAAAAAATAAGAGATTTATTAGAGTGCAGTGTAAAGACTGATATACTGGAACACCAGATATAATAATAAAGGGAAGAACACAGAGTAGGAATCTGATATTTCAGTTTGGGGTAGGGGAGTTGATTTATCTCAGAGGAGTTGATTTATCATTTGCTTCTTAAAGGCAAGTTCAGAGATAGCCAGGCAAAGGAGGAAGGAGGGCCATTCCAGAGAGGGAATCTGGTATTTGGGGCACTATACAGTAAAATTCAAATTGGTCTATCAGAAGTGAAGTGTACGTGTTAAAAGAATGACAAAGACTTGAGTTCAGATAATAAAGAGCCTTATGTTCATTCCATGCTCAGGAGTTCAACTCTTGGGAGTCCCTGATCAGTGATAATGGGGAATTTCCCATTTCAGAAAAATTTCTCTGCAGGTATGGTGGGGGGAATGATTCTAGATATTCCAAAAGCAGGAAGATCATTTTGGAAGGGTATTTTTGTCAACCAGGATAGAAAGGATAAGGGCTTGAACTGTGGTAGTGAGATTAACAATGTTAACCTTAGAAATTAAGTGAAAATAGAAATTTTGTGATTTAGTGGAAATTAGGTTTGATGAAGAAGGAGATGTGTAGATGGATGATTCCTAGTTTTCTACTTATCTGATAAGCTGAATAATTGGTGTGTATGTCACCCTAAACATTTTTTTTTCTTATATGAAGGCCAGATTCAATTCAGCAGTGGTCACCGTAGAGTCTCAGCACTCAGCACAGTATCTGGCTCATAGTAGATGTTCTATAAATATATTTTGAATGAATGATAATCTTACTATTCGTAAAAAAGGAAATGTAAGATCAAGAGTACATTTAGGAAGGAAGACAATGGGTAAAATTTTGGACATGTTGAATCTGATGTGTTCCCAGCTGGTGGGAAATGTTCAGTAAGTAGTTGGATTGTTTGGGTATATGGATTTATAAAATAAAAAGTTTAACAGGAACCATGGCTTAGTCATTTTTATTTAAATCTACCAGAGAAGTATTATATAACTCTCTAAATGTATGTTAACTTGAATCATAGTAAGCAGCAATATTCAAATAGTATTTCAGAATTTGGCAATCTAACCTAGCTGGTTTAGGCATATGCGAAAAATGAGAAATGGCTGTATATTTTTAGAAACCTGGAATCTTAACCATTTATTCATTAATGGACATTCAAGGTGTTTCCATATATTGTCTATTGTGAATAATGCTACAGTGAACATGAGGATGGAGATATTTCTTCATGATAATGATTTCATTTTTGTTGGATATATACTTAGAAGTGAGATTGCTGGATCATATGTAGTTCTTTTTTTTTTTTAGGAACCTCCATACTGTTTTACATAATGGCTATATCAATTTACATTGTTATTAGTAGCATGCAAGGATTACCAAAGAAAATGTTATATATTATATATAATAGAATATTATTCAGCCATAAAAAAGAAGGAGATCCTTTCATTTGCAACAACATGGATGAGCCTGAGGGACATTATGTCAAGTCAAATAAGCCAGACACAGAAAGACAAATACTGTATGATTTTACTTATACAGATCTTCCTTGACTTATGATGGGGTTGTATCCAAACAGACTCATCATAAGTTGAGAATACTGTTAAGCAAAAATTGCATTTAATACATTTAACCTACTGAACATCATGGTTTAGCCTAGCCTACCTTAAACACGCTCACAACACTTACATTACCCTGCATCTGGGCAATATATTGCCCAAATTATGTCACATATAATTATATAATTATAATTTAATAATATTAAAATTATTATAATTTTATAATAAAGTGTTGGATATCTCATGTAATTTACTGAATACCTTACTGAAAGTGAAAAACAGAATGGCTATATGGGTGTAGAATGATTGTAAGTATATCAGTTGTTACCCTTGTGTTCTTATGGCTGACTGGGAGCTGTGGCCTGCTGCCTAGTATCATTAAAGAGTATCATACAGCATATCACTAGCCTAAGAAAAAACAACAATAACAATGAAACTCAAAATTTGAAGTGCAGTTTCTACTGAAGGCATATCACTTTTGGAATATTGTAAAGTGGAAAAATTCTAAGTTGAAGCGTTGTAAGTCAGGGACCACCTGTATGTGGAATCCAAAAAAAGTCGAACTCCTAGAACCAGAGAGTAGCAAGTGATTACTAGGGGTAGGGGAAATGGGGAGATATTGATCAAAGAGTACAAACCTTCAGTTATAGGATGAATGAGTTCTGGGAATCTAATGTATAGCTTGGTGTTTATAATTAGTAATAATGTATACCTGAAATTTGCTAAGGCAGTAGGTAAGTGTGCTTACCACACACACACAGAAGGTGACTATGTATAGTGATGGTTATGTTGAGTAACTTGACTATGGTAATCATTTCACAGAATATGTATAGTAAATCATCACATTGTACACATGAAATATATGAAATTTTTTATTTGTCACTAATATCTCAATAAAGCTGGAGAAAATAAGTAAATCAAAGCCTGCTTAAAAAAATATAATGAGGTAGAAATGAGAGGCAGTTCTGATTGTGGAAACCTTTGAGGGGAACACTTACTTGCATTTACCAGTGTATTCAAGGATATAGTAAAGGATACAGATGAGCAGTAAGATGAAGAGATACATAGGACAAAGTCCCAAGTGCAGGAGCTTCTGTCTCCATGGACTTGAGGTATACCACCATCTTGGTATGTGGATGTGTTCACCTACTCTATGAAGTTGGGATGTATCACAATCCTAGTATGCGGATGCATTCACCCACCCAGAAGCTCTCTGTGTCTTTGGGATTTTTGTCTCTGTATCTTTTAATCTACTAATTCCTGTGTCTATTAATTTAATAGATCCCTGTATCTATTAATCCCTGTATCTTTGGGATTTTAATGAAGGCTTCATCATGTAGCCATGATGGATTATTAACTCCATTTTTAGCCCTTCTCCTTTCTCAAGAGAATGGGGGGCAAGGCTGAAAATTCCAACCCTCTAATCATGTCTTGGTCTTTCTGGTGACCAGCCTCCATCCAGGAGCCCACCTAGAATTATCTCATTAGAACAAAAGACACTAATATCACTGAGGAAATTACAAGGGTTTTAGGAGCCAAAGACTAAGCATTAGTACAAAAGATGCTCCTAGTTCTGTTATCATAGGAAATTACAAGTTTCTGTGTTTGATTTAACTCAGTCAGATACACAGAGAAAATCACCTCGCTGTGTTCAAATGTAATATACTATAATATCTACCTTAGTGACTGTTGAGCTACTGGAAATATAGAATAGACGTACTTAGATTATCTGGCAGAAACACTGATGTTAGATTAATTCCTCTAGATCCAAGCCTCTATCCCTCCTAATTCCCTAACATTTTACTCACACCTTTGTAATTTTTCTTTTTTTGTAAATAAAATCTCCTGGAGGTATCCCAATTTAAGAATGAAATCTGTTTCTTGTTTGATACATCTTAATATAAAACTTTGTAAATTTTTGAATCGATCTTAAAGATTTGGCTCATTTAAAAACACTTATTAAGTTCTCAATCACTGTGTCTGGTACCATGAGTGGAACTATGTAGGTGCTGTATAAAATTTCCATTTGTCTGTTATTTGAATATCAACCCCATAAGAGATAATAAGTAAGATCTAGCCCTCTCTGGCTCTTCATGAGACAGAAAGAGAAAAGGATTACCTAGTAATTAAAATTCAAAGACAATTATTATGTTGTATGTATACACAAATAATGTAGTGTAGCTACCTCTTTTATGGTGCTTTTAGTTCCTGGCTTTGTGATATTATCCTTTGTATGTTCAAAGAATCTAGTTTCTTTCTCTTTCCTACACTTGTTCCTTTACTCAATAGTGGTGTTTATTGACATGTAATGATACCCATTGTTGCTTATTATCACATTTCTGTATCATGTCTTTTGTGCATAAAATTCATTCACTGCATGTGTTTATATTCATACCCTGTTTCTAGTTGTAATTTTAATTAGTAGATACATATTAGATAAATGGACAGATTTAGTCATATATTGGCATTTAGGCATATCATCATGTCTTCTCCTTTGTTCTCTATTGCTTTCCCACCCACCTCCAATATCATGGGATTTCTCCTCCTCCAGCTGACTCATCCCTTACCTTGATCTGCTACACAGTGAGAAACATTGATCATATTTGTCTTAGGTTATTCAGATTTCTAGATATAGAATCTAAATGCTGTCTTATCTTTTTGTGATTGAAACTACCTAATAGCTTATGTAAAACAGGTGATGAGCATTGTGTTAGCAGAAGATGAATAATTATAAAGGATTTATTCAAGATTTTAGTGATATGCCTCCTCTTTCCTAATCATTTTCAGAGAGGTTTGATTGATTTCTCTAAGCACACTGAACCAGAAGTTTGTCTCTTTGAATTACCAAGACATAAAATATTTTTTCTTAGGAAAGGGAGTTTTCAGACTTAAAGTCTATCAACTATTGACAACTGAAATCATGCTTTGATTGTGCAAATAGGCTTTACATTAAATTAGTGTTCTCCACAAGAGAACAGTCCCTATAATATCAGTGCTTCTTAATAAATATTTATTGAAGGGAGGGAGGAATCAAAGGGAGAAGGAAAAAAGGAGGGGGAGAGGGAGGGAGAGAGGAAAAATATCTGTCTAACTTGGCTTCAACCTTTTGATTTTAACATTTCACATTTTAAAGTAGCACTGGAAATCTGATTCATAACATTCACTAGATTGTTCAATACTCTACATTAATCAATAAGAATGTGTCAAAATTGGATACAAAACTCTTAATGGAAAAACATTCATATAGTGTTGTCTTGCTTTTGATTGTCTCAGTATTTCAGAGAAGTACATGCTCACAGAAAGGTAGCTTGAGGTTAATTGCAACCTTGTTTAGCACTGGGGGTGGGTGGATGGTGGTGTGTAGAAGAAAAATACCCTATTGGCATCGCATGATATGTCCTGGGGTTTTGGAAGATGTTTTCCATATAACCATTAAAGTTAAAATTAAAGATATATTAAAGCCAAAATTAAAGATATAATTGCTGCTTAATAAATGATATACATTTTATAACTTCATTAAGTTGCTACCTTCCTTAATTTTTGTAGACCATGAGGTTTTCAGTGAGGTGCATATTAACTGCAGAGATAATAATGTTTCTATATGTTAATAATTTTAAATGAAAAACACTTGAGCTATTTTCCAGCCACATGGGAGGAATCATTTACATCCTTAAAGGCTTATTTTACCATTAACCCCTTCATTTGAGTAGAGTGGATAGCCATATGTAAAGTATTAATTCTTTTTACATCAGTGCTAATAGCAAGTATTTTAGACCCACTGGTGTGAGAGGATTAAAAGCCACAGCATTAGGCATGCACCAACATTTCTGAGATTAATCCTTGTTAGAGAAACCTAGTGGGAACATATAACTTGATTTTCTGTTTATTGATCAGATGCTTCTTGTTTCTTTTATCATGTGAAATGAAACTCTGCAGACACAATATCATATTGCATTAATATGCTGAATTTAAACAATGCAACATGGATTAAATTGGTCTATTTTACTCTGTAATACCACTTACTATAAATGCAGATTTTAAGGGCACATCTGTGGAGATGGGATATACCCTAAATATTTGGCATGATGGCCCAAATAATGATAAGCCATCCATGCTTTTTCTAGTCAGAAAGACATGTTAACAAAGCTCTGGGAATGTTTACCCATGTTTGTTAGAAGGGGTGATTAGGGATTCAGTGAAAAATAGACACCACCCCACCCCATATTAGCTTAGAAAATATGTCCTGGCCTCTCATCTCCATGTTCACTTTAATTTGGCTGGATCCCAGGAGTGACATTCAAATATTGACTAATCAGCAGAGCATAGGCACAGACTAATCAGGAGGTACATCAGCCATAAATGACCATCAATGACTTAGTGGTGAATGACTTGACTGTTTGGCTAAAAGTTAGCCTGGCAGAGTGGTTAGCTTATCTCTAACTTATCTAGATATCTTAAACCATCTTGGATAATGGCAGCCAATGGATTCTTAGTGATTTCTATCCTAAAAGGAAATTAGGACAGAGTAGGAGATTAGAAAGGTTGGTAAGGAGAGAGACCATTCTACCTAAGGTAGCTGTACCTGCTGATTCTTGTGAGTGGTTTTTGAGCTGTTAAAGGGACCCAGATAAGTCAATTAATTGTCTTACTTTTCATAAAAGTACACTACTTTATTATTAACAAATAAAATACACACATATCATAATGATACATAGTTTACATATGGATCTTACGTAAGTACCTGTAATTTAAATTGGTGAACATGTGTGTGTGCATATGTAATATATATTACCACACACACATATACACATAAAGTCTGTCCTTGGTTAGCACATGAGTTGGGTCTCCCAAAGTTCTCTCTCTCTCTCTCTCATATATATATATATATATATATTTTTTTTTTTTATTTATTTCATATATATATATATCATATATATGAAAAATAAATTTACTACTGTAAATGTGTATATATAGATATATATATATAGAGAGAGAGAGGCATTTACAGTAGTAAATTTATTGCAATTTTTTCATCAGATAGTATTGTACTTTTAAGATATCTAAAAAAAATGTTTTTAGCTCCATAAAAACTTACCTGAACCAGTTAGTGTTCAAGAAAAACTGCTGTATTTTGCTCTGAATTCCAGTCTGTCTCCCTCTTTCCTGCCCCCTTGTTGATGGGTGCCAGTTCTGGACTCTAAATCTCATGCTTTTCCACTTGGCTCTAGTGTCTTTTACTTGAACACAGTGATTAGATTTATCTGTTTGCTTACCACTTGACTAGGTCTGATATTCACCAATTTCTTTATCATTTAAGATGTTGGCACAATCTTGATTTCTATCTCATTATACCCCTAAATTTTTCATGGCATTAGCTATGGAAAAGAAATGAATGACTAGTGGTATTACCCTCATAGAACAGTTCATTAAAACTGATCAACTTTGAGTGTACATGGACTAGGATTGGACTGGATTGGCACACTGGATAGGTTTAAATGTTATTATCTTTTCACATCAATATATGTTTTAACAATTTGATTAATGTTCATTTTAAGAGACAGAATATATAAATTTCCATTACTAAAATTCATAGAGAAACAGATTCCATTACTAATTTATTTCTGTTGGCAGAGACAAAGTCATTGCCAAAGTCATTAAAATAAAAATGTCAAAATGAGTCCCACTGCTGTGTTTTCTTGCTTTCTTTTCAGAGACTTTTTAAACCAATCAAATTTTCATGGACTACATTAAATATTTACAAATCAAATGATAAAATAAATCACCCCTGCCTGGTAAACAACATCATACTCTCCTATATTGGTTTAGAATATCAGTTGACTACCACTACCAAATTTTGGCTTTCAAATTGTGAATCTGTTACATAGTTAATAAACAGAGCTAACACAACCCCTGTGAAAGGAATATATATATATATAAATATATATATATATATATATATATATATATATTCCCCCCCCCCCCACACACACACACACATACTGGATATTGATTTCTGTGTTGGAGGAAACAAGACAAATGTACTTTTTGCCAGGTGTTCATGTAAAACCCTAATATATATGTTAATATTTCATTTTTTAGTCTAGTATTATTTTAATTTTACTTATAAATGTGTGTTCTGAGGTTATGCCTGATTTATCTACTCTTATTTGTTTCTCTGACCTGAAACACAGCATATATCCATCCATGCATGTATGCATACATCCATCCATCTAGTTCTTGGATCCTTCATTTAGTACATTTGTTGACCATCCCTTATATATGGCCAGTATTATGATTGACACTGTATATAATTTCACACAGCAGTTTTCCAAGACAAATATTAGTATTTTAATTTTTCAACTAAGAAGGCTAATGCCCAGGGGAGCCTGGGTGGCTTAGACCATGTGTCTGACTCTTGGTTTTGGCTCAGGTCATGATCCCAGGGTCGTGGGATACAGCCCTGCATCCAGCTGCATGCTGAGCATGGAGCCTGTTTAAGATTCTCTCTCTCTCAATCTCTCGCTCCCCTTCTGCCCCTCTTCCCCACTCACTCTTTCTCTCTCTCTAAAATACATTTAAAAAAATTTAATGTTTATTTTTGTTAAATTTTTAAATGTTTTATTATTTAGTTTTGAGAGGGAGAGAGACAGAGTGTGAGCAGGGGGAAGGCAGAGAGAGAGAGGGAGACACAGAATCCAAAGCAGGCTCCAAGCTCCAAGCTGTAGGCCCAGAGCTTGAGGTGCAGCTCAAACCCTCGAACATGAGATCATGACTTGAGCCGAAGTCTGATGCTCAATTGACTGAGCCACCCAGGAACCCTAATGTTTATTTATTTTTGAGAGACAGAGCACAGCAGGGTGAGGAGCAGAGAGAGAGGAAGACACAGAATCCAAAGCAGGCTCCAGGGTCTGAGCTGTCAACACAGAGCCCAATGCAGGGCTCGAACTCACAAGCCATGAGATCATGACGTGAGCTGAAGTCCGACGCTTAACCAACAGAGTCACCCAGGTGCCCCTCTAAAATAAATTTTTAAAAATGTTGATACACAAAAGTTAAACAACTTGCCAACATCATATTAAGAATGTTCTTTTCATTGATACTACCCAAAGAAATCTACAATTGAATGCAATCCCTATCAAAATAACACCAGCATTCTTCACAGAGCTAGAACAAACAATCCTAAAATTTGTATGTAACCAGAAAAGACCCCGAATAGCCAAAGCAATCTTGAAAAAGAAAAACAAAGCAGGAGGCATAACAATCCCAGACTTCAAAATGTATCACAAAGCTGTAATCATCAAGATGGTATGGTACTGGCACAAAAACAGACACTCAAATCAATGGAACAGAATAGATAACCCAGAAATGGACCCACAAACGTATGACCAACTAATCTTCTACAAAGCAGGAAAGAATATCCAATGGAGTAAAGATAATTCAGTAAATGGTGTTGGGACAACTGGATAACGACATGCAGAAAAATGAACCTGGACCACTTTCTGACACCATACACAAAAATAAACTCAAAATCGATGAAAGACCTAAACGTAAGCCATCAAAATCCTAGAGGAGAAAGCAGACAAAAACCTCTTTGACTTTGGCCGCAGGAACTTCTTACTCAACACATCTCAGGAGGCAAGGGAAATGAAAGCAAAAATGAACTATTGGGACCTCATCAAAATAAAAAGCTTCTGCAAGTAAAGGAAACAATCAGCAAAACTAAAAGGTAACCGATGGAATGGGAGAAAATATTTGCAAATGACATATCAGATAAAGGGTTAGAATTGAAAATCTGTAAAGCACTTCTCAAACTCAACACCCCCCCCCCCAAAAATAATCCAGTGAAGAAATGGGCAAAAGACATAAATAGACATTTTTCCAAAGACATCCAGATGGCTAACAGACACATGAACACTGCTCAACATTACTCATCATCAGGGAAATACAAATCAAAACCACAATGAGATACCACCTCATGCCAGTCAGAATGGCTTAAATTAACAATTCAGGCAAAAACAGATGTTGGTGAGGATGCCAAGAAAGAGGATCTCTTTTGCACTACTGGTGGGAATGCAAACCGGTGCAGCCACTCTGGAACACAGTATGGAGGTTCCTCAAACAATTAAAAATGGAACTACCCTATGACCCAGCAGTTGTACTACTAGCAGGTATTCATCCAAGGGATACAAGTGTGCTGTTTTGAAGGGGCACATTCACCCCAATGTTCATAGCATTATTATCAACTATAGCCAACATATGAAAAAAACCCAAATGTCCACCGATAGTTGAATGGATAAAGAAGATGTGGTATATATAAACAATGGAGTATTACTTGACAATTAAAAAGAATGAAACCTTGCCATTTGCAACAATATGGGTAGAACTAGAGGGTGTTATGTTAAGCCAAATTAGTCATTCAGAGAAAGATATCATTTGAGTTCACTCATATGTGGAATTTAAGATACAAAACAGATGAACATAAGGGAAATGAAGCAAACATAATATAAAAATAGGGAGAGGGACAAAGCATAAGAGAGTCTCAAATTTAGAGAACAAAATTACGGTTTCTGGAGGGGTTGTGGGAAGGGGGATGGGCTAAATGGGTAAGAAGCATTAAGGAAAACACTTGTTGGGATGAGCACTGGATGTTATACATAGGGAATGAATCACTGGAATCTACTCCTGAAATCATTATTGCTCTATATGCTAACAAACTTGGATGTAAATTAAAAAAAATAAAGTGTTCTGCTCATCTTTGATTTTTAGCATAGTCCTTGCAACAGAGAGAGGACTTAATGCTTATAATTGAATGAATAAGTAAAATAGAATACATTTTACTGTAGCTAACATCTATTTAGTGCCCATTAAGTACCGGAAACATTTCTATGCTTTCCTATATTCTCTCATTTACTCACTACAAAAGTCCCAGTAAGCTTGGTGCTATTAATGATCATATATTTGTTTTATAAATGAGGAGCCTGTTGAAAAGGTGGTTAATTAATGTTCTCAAGATCATACAGCAGGAAAGTTACAGAATCATGAATTTAGACTATGGCTTTGGAGTCCATGACTTTCACCATCTTTTTGTTTGTTTGTTTGTTTGTTTGTTTGTTTGTCACTGTACATGATTCATTGCAAATGCTCCAAAATTGCTGCAATGATGATGGTGATGATGTGGAATGGGAGATTTTTTCTGATGTGTTGAAAAAACTGTTTTTTCCTATTTTATAGTAATTACAAAACTTGCAAATTAAAAAAGAATTTAATGATTGCTTATTTTTGAGAGAGAGAGACAGAATGTTAGTGAGGAAGACACAGAATCTGAAGCAGGCTCCAGACTCTGAGCTGTCAGCACAGAGCCCGATGTGGGGCTTGAATGCACAACCATGAGATCATGACCTGAGCTGAAGTTGGATGTTTAACCAACTGAGCCAACCAGGTGCCCCAATATATTCATTCTTTTAACAACAAAATGTCTTATTTTTTTATCTTGATAGAAAAATAAGAGTATATATGCACTTAGGTGTAAATGTATTATCATATGTGTGTGTGTGTGTGTATAATAAACATACACATAGACATTATCATATGTATACATATAGAGAGATGGAAGGAGGGAGAGGGATAAAGATAGGTATAATATAGTTGTAGATAGAGATACAAAACTAATACTTAAACTGGTTTGTCTTCTCTTTCTCACATCAGAGTTCATTTGCATTTTAAATCCCCCCAAATGTACCAATGTAACTGGATATATGCTTTGGAAACAACTAATTATGATTTTATTAGTGATGTATTCTTTAATTGCTTAGAAATAAAGATTTTCACATGAAGAAGTTTGGCACACAATTATGCTCTTTATAAAGAAATTTGAGATAGAAAAGATAACATCACCTTAAATCATGTAGTCTTGTAGTCAGTTTATCCTAAGTCCACAAAGATAGTTTTACTTTTTAACCCATTGTGTACACATTTTTCAGTACTTAGTTCTGTCAATAGAAGACCCTGGAAACAGGGAGGGTAATGAAGAGGAATGATAGTTTAGATGTATTCTTTCCTGGAATGCCAGTTGAATTAAATCTTTCATTCCCACCGCAGACATACAAATCTATAATCTCCTTTCAAGATGAATCCAGAATCAGGAGTCTGCATTCTTTTATTCTTGGTCAGGAGATTAAAATTGATCACAGGCCACACAAGGGAGTCAGCTGTAGTATCACAGCTCAATGTGGTTAACGAGGACAGCGCTTGCCTTCTGTTCTTCTTAACCGTGCGCTTACATGTTACAAATATTATTGATTTCAGGGGTCATCTGAGGCTGTGGGGAGGTTGTATGACTTGACAATATTTTGCTGTTTTTTAAGGGATAAGAGCTATGAGCCCTGATAGCAACTGGGACAGGTATAGTTTAAATTTGACAAATGAAGATTTATACTTTTTGAGCTGGCAAAGTCCTTCATGTAGAAATAATGAATGAAAATTTGATAGTTGATTTAACATAGGTCAAATGACTTGCAGTGAAAGAAGGAAAATAACGCTTTAATTATTACCCTTTCACCAAAATGAATTGATGATAGGTTTGTCATTGTAGATCTGTGCCTTAAACAAATGAATAGTGCTTTAGAAGATCCTTTTACAAGACATCATTTAAATTTAAGTAGACATAGTTTACTTAAAATCATTTGGAAATGTAATGTAGGTGGGATGATATGTGAATAATTACCTACTAATCTTTAAAGCATGTTTTTTTTTTCTTCCTGGTGAATAAAACTACTGTGTTAACATTCAGAAAATTAAAGGTGCCACAGATCATCGTATGCTAAATTTTCAAAGACTAAATTTTCAAGCTTCTTCTATTTTTCTCTGATAATAAAGATTATATGCTATCCTGAATATATATTTTATGTAATGTTGGAAGAATCACAATGCTTAAGAGTTTTTATTAGATTAAATTTGGCTTAAGCACTTACTAGCTGTGAGATTTTAGAAAGCTTATTTGACTGCCTTCAACCTCAGTTTGCTCATCTTCTTTTTTTTTCTTTTATTTTTTTAATGTTTATTTATTTGTTTTGAGAGAAAGAGTGAGCAAGCAGGGAAGGGGCAGAGAGAGAGGGAGAGAGAGAATCCCAAAAAGGTTACACGTTGCCAGCACAGATCTTGCCCATCTTTAAATGGTCAGAAAGGTGTCTAGCTGATTTAGTTGTTGTGAGGCTCAAATAGACAAGAAATATTTGTAAGTAGTAAAGCACTCTACAAATGTAAACTCTTAAAATATTTAGTATCACTAAGCCTGCACTTAAGACAGTTAGTGGTGGAAAGTTCTGCTGAAATACATTTTCTCTCTTTTTCTTCATAATCTGTAGAACACATTGGAAGATAACTAGTTAGATAGATAGCAAGTTACAAAAAGACAGTAAGTTATAAAAGAGTCCATTGGGGCTAAAATGTAAAATTTATTGGACTATATTAAATTAATGGCATGGGCTTTACATGCACTATGCTCTAAGAAGCAGAATTCAAACAGCTTAGCATTAGAATATATATGACTTTTTAAAAATATGAAAATGTTGATAGTTACAAGAAATGACCCTAAACCCATACATCAAAATAGAAATCATGTGTTCATAAACTGAAATATATACATATATATAGGTCATATATAATATACGTATGATATATATGATATTTACTAATATGCATAATGTATATTAAGATATAATTATTAATATAATATTATAATGTATAATTATGTGTATTGTATTTATTAGTATGTTAATTAACATATAAATAATATTAATTCTTAATTTTAATCAATTATGAAATTATTATTTATTAATAAATATATACATTATACACACACACACACCAAAGCATTGACTTCTTAGTCCATTAAACCAGAGTTGTTTGAGATAGAATTCATCAATTATGTTGATTTTTAAAAGTGTTGGGGCGCCTGGGTGGCGCAGTCAGTTGAGCGTCCGACTTCAGCCAGGTCACGATCTCGCGTCCGTGAGTTCGAGCCCGGCGTCGGGCTCTGGGCTGATGGCTCGGAGCCTGGAGCCTGTGTCCGATTCTGTGTCTCCCTCTCTCTCTGCCCCTCCCCTGTTCATGCTCTGTCTCTCTCTGTCCCAAAAATAAATAAAAAACGTTGAAAAAAAATTTAAATAAAATTTTTAAAAAAGTGTGAAATTTTTACAGATAGTGTCAAGATATATGCTCTATATACTATGGTTAGAGTGGTACAGGTGCTTTTGAATATAATTTAATTTTTGAATTTGTATATAGCGTGTAGCTCATAGGGAATTTAAATAATTTCCAAAGAGCAACACAGAGTGTTAGTTTGATCCCCCTGATTAATCCACCATCCACTCTTACTATATTTTCTTCATCTAGTAGTAGGAAAAGAGAAGACAAGACCATTTGCCTATATAATGGGCTCCAGTTATAATGAAAATAATTTCAATTATTATCAATTAAATTTCTCATGTCTGTATAATACTTCATGATTCAAGAGTCCTTGAAACAGCTCAAACAAGGGAGGTGGTGCTAAAAGTTTAATTTTACTGAAGAGGAAACTAAGGCATAGGGTGGTAGGCTAATTTGCTCTATATCATACAACTAGCAGGTGAGGGAATTGAGAACAAACCTAGGTATTCCTACCTTGGCCATGCATTTCAGCTGCTTGGAAGTATTTGCTTCACAGGTCAGAAAATCTGTTTCAGAGTGAACCACCCATGAATGTGCCCTTTTGTAGAATTTCCAAACCCAGTAGAGGGAGAACACCACATTCAAACCTTCAGTTTTCAGAGAAGCCTTTCTAAAAATGTTTTAAATCAAATATTTATATAAGCGAAGTTATATCCATTTTGTATTATCCACTCACAACTTAATTAATATGGAGTTGTCATTATTGACTATTTCTTCTTGAAAACATTTGAATATATTCTCCATTAATACTGATTCCTAAGAGGGTCTGTGGTATGTTCCTCCTCTAGCAAAATCTTTCTTTCTATACTTGGACTGCATTACTAGAATACCTTGCAGTGTGGGTATCAGCAGAGGATTTATCCTGTTGCCTCTTCTGACTTGCCTAATCTGATTAAATTGATTCTTATAGTTGCAATACATGTATTTGTATTTTCTTGTTTTTGTTCTGTTTTATATTGCCTCTCAATAAATCTCCTTTAGTTATATTATTTCTAAAAGTAATTGTAGGTCAATGGCCTTGTATTATACTTAAAATTCAAAGATGAATCCTAAAATCAAAAGTACTCTTTTGAACACCTGTTTCTTTGTGCTTTATAGTGTATATTTCTATACACTATACTAGATAATTTTTTAAAATTGTGTCTAGGGGTGCCTGGGTGACTCAGTCGGTTAAGCTGCCAACTTTGGCTCAGGTCATGATCTCAAGGTTCATGAGTTCAGGTCCCGTGTTGGGCTCTGTGCTGACAGCTCAGCCTAGAGCCTGCTTCAGATTCTGTGTTTCCATCTCTCTCTGCCCCTCCCTTGCTCTCTCTCTCTCTCTCGCTGTCTCTCGCTCTCTCAAAAATAAATTTAAAAAAACATAAAAAAAATAAAAATAAAAATTGTATCTATTCTGTAGACAAGAAAGTTTGAACTCATATCTCTCTTCTCCTGGCTTCCAGTATACCACTTTCTCCTGCATCTCTTACCTGACTGATCCATCCTTAATCTCTATTTGGGTTCCCTTTCCTCTTTCCTCCTTTAAATGTTGGTATGTTATCTAGGGCTCTACCCGTAGTCTTCTTTTCTGTTTACTGTATACACTCACTCTAGGATTAGCTCATTGGCATTTATGACTTCTAGTACAATCCTTTTGCTCATAGTTTTCAAATCTGTTTGTCCAGACAAGATTCCTCTCATGAGATTCAGGCATGAATTTTTACCTGTTTATTACCTAGAGGACAATTCTCTTGGATGCCCCACACTCCATTACATAGATCCAAATGGAACAACATTATTCCCCTAGGACCTGCTCCTCTTCCACTATAGTGTATTGGTCAAGCACACCACTCTTGAGTATCAAGCACACCCTCCAAAACAGAAAATAAGACAGAACTTTGATCCTGTCTTTCCCTCTATTCCCTACAACTAAAAGGGATCAAATTTCGTGAAATTAACTCCTAAGTATCTCTGGGGTAGGTTTTTATTCTCCTGTGTCTCTACTGTCAGTATTTTAGTGGGAGTCCCTCTTTTTTCCCCGTTAAAGTTACTGTGATAGGAGAAGAGAGTAAAAACATACCTCTAGGGAATCCAGAGGTACAGTTTCAAATGCTATACACAGAATTTCTTTGAAGTATTAAAATTTCATTCAATATTTGCATTTCATTCTTCATTATCTCCATATTTGTTCTGATATAAACACCATCATTTGAGTTGCTTATCTTTGGAGTGAAATTCTTGCTCCAGGAGGGTAGGCTGTGTTTATACGGAGGCTGTGGACCTTCCCTGAAATGTCATGCTATTGGAGGATACTAGTAATCCAGGTTGAGGAGTATAAGGAAAGTGTTCTTTTCTTACCTGGATTTATGCAGGAGATCCTTATATGATCTTCTCCCATCATTCTCACTGCCTGTAAATCCGTTCCACACACTGCTACCAATTTGTCCTTCTTGATATACAAAACTGATTATATAGTTTCTCTGCAGTATCTTCTCAGGGTAAAATCCAAACTCATTGGTGTGACTTTATGGTCTCGTTCTCTCTGTCAGATTTTAAATTTTGCTATTCCCTGTCTCCTCCTATCTGCTCTCCTAAACCCTAGTCTAGTCAGATGGGAGTCTTACCCCTTTATGCCTTTGTATATGTTGCTCATTATTACCCTTTTTTACCCCTGGAAATCTTCAGCATGAGCATCCTTGTCTTTAGTCCAGGTGAAATGTGCTTTGTAGGTGCTCCTGTGCCCTGACCTCTGCATCCTTCTATCATAGCACTTATCTTGATTTGTTCTAGGTTTCTTTTTTTTTATTAATGTTTTTATTTATTTTTGAGAGAGAGAGAGAGAGAGAGAGAGAGAGAGAGAGAGAGAGTGAGCGTGAGCAGGGGAGGGGCAGAGAGCGAGGGAGACACAGAATCAGAATCAAGCTCCAGGCTCTGAGCTGTCAGCACAGAGCCCGACGTGGGGCTCGAACCCATGGACAGCGGACCACAAGATCAGGACCTGAGCCGAAGTCAGATGCTTAACCAACTAAGCCACCCAGATGACCCTGCTTTATTCTGTTTCTGATTACATGTTCTTCTCCCACTAGATTGGAAACTGTTCATCTATGTATGTATCCCTAGCACCTCATATGTTAGCTGGCACATAGTAGGCTATATTAATGAATAAGTAGTAAATGAAACATCTGAGATTTCTATTTCTACCTGATCTCAATCACAATTAAAAATCACAGGTGATATCCAAATCTTAAAGTTGACCATAAGAGACTGTATGCTTGTTTGGCTTTTTTATGTAACAAAAATTTTAGAACTAGATATGCAAGTATGTATTGAACCTGCCAAGTTTTACATTGTTAATTACCAATATTTAAGAAAATTTCAGTTGGCACTGAGTTAAAGAAAGTATGTGTAGTTTTGTTCCTGTTTGGTTGTTGTTATGGAGTTATATACTAAAATTGTGTTAAATATCAAGGAAGAAAAATATCAAGGATGGTGCCAAGTATGAAAATAATAGGATTTTAAGGTTTAAAATACATAAAATCCAATGTATTTATTAACATTTGCCATATGCCAGTCACTGTGCTAAGCGATTATCATGTTATTGAGATATATTATCTCACTTAATCTCCCTATAAGGCAGGTTTTATAGATAAGGAAATTGAGACTTAACTGATTTTGCAAGGTTACATAGCTAATACATAAAGTAGTAATGATATGAATATAGTTATCTCCGATGTCAAAACCATTACTTTCCCTTATAGCAGGCCTAGCATACCTATAAATTCTTGTATACAATGATATTCATTCATGGTGTGTAGTGATTGTCAAATGTGGATAATTACATTGCATTTTGGCATTTACACCCACACTCTGGGCACTTGGAATGACATTTGGGTGAATAGTACAGTGTAATTGATTTAATATTGATGACTGTGATTCTTTAGCCATTTTTGAGTCATTTAGAGAATGTAATGAAAGATATAGACCCTCTGTACACATACACGGTAAAATGACACTGAAGGGGTTGAGAACAAGCCTCCCCAAAATGTGTTACTTTGGCATGTAGATTATTTTGAGCTGAAGTCAGTCAAGGCCCAAAAAACTGAGGAGGAGCTTTTACCTCCTGCTTAACTACCTAAAAGAAATTACAGTGCCTAGTCCAGGAAAAGAACTATCACCAGAGATAACTACAAAGGATTTGGGCTAGCTGTTGGGGGTAAGCTCAGTGGGACTTCGGAGATCAAATTTCTTTCTGTGTCCCATTGTCTCTGTATAATAGGACTTGGCAAACATTTGTTTACCAAACATTTGCTATTCCCATCTTCGTATAAATTATCTTTCTCCCCCTTGAAGTCTCAGACCCCTGTTCCCTTCACAGTAAGTTCGGGATGTCATATAAGCCTCAGTTGCCTAACTTCCTGTGGGTTTCATATTCTTATGGGGTTCCTGTATGTATGTGATTAAGTTTGTTTTTCTCCTGTTAATCTGTTATGTCAATTTGCTTGATAGGCCAGCCAGAAGAACCTAGACAAGTAAAAGAAAAATTCTTCCTCCCCTATAATACATGTATAGAAATGTACTTTTCTGAATCTTGGTTTTCTTGATATACTCAGGCAGTGTTCAGAAGTCCATTTTTAGATCATCAACGTGTTTTGTGGATGAACAAACTGATGCTCAAAGTTTATCATATGTTTCTGAAATTGTTGACCATTTCTATACATAGAGAATGTCTTTCAAAGAGTAATTATTTTGTGGAATTTCCTGAATTCCTATGAAAGTATTCTAATTTTGAGACTTTTATTCAGCAACATGTTAGTAATACTAAATATGTTACAAGTATATTTAAGTATGGGTATAATTTAATATTTTTCTTATACACATTTCTTGAAAAAAGTGTATTGATCTAAGTATTTTCTTGTAAAATTTAGAAAATTACAAATTCAGGGTAAGATAAATTTGCACAGAAATGTACCATTTATGTATAAGAGGAAAATACATAATTAGAGTGAAATAACCCTGAAGTATCAGTGTTATCACAAGATAAAAGAATTATATAGTAGCAGGGACACCTGGGTGGTTCACTTGGTAGAATGTCCAACTCTTGATTTCAGCTCAGGTCGTGATCCCAGGGTTGTGGGATCAAGCCTCACGTTGGGCTCTGCACGGAGCATAGAGCCTGCTTGAGATATTCTCTCTCTCTGTGTCTCTCTGTCTCTCTCTCTCTTCCCCTACCCCTTCCCCGGTCCTCTGCTGCATGGGCATGTGCTCTCCCTCCCCACCCCTCTCTCTCTCAAATTAAAAAAAAAATTATGTAGTAGCATAACCAATATCTGTGATTCTGAATTGCATTTTCTACTTGTAAAATTGTTGTTTCAATAATATAAAGCTATATTATGCTTGCTTACTTGTCCTCATAATAGTTCTATAAAGAAAAACATTTTTGTAACTCTTCTTATTTTAGAGGTGAAGAAGCTGACATTTAAAGTTTAATGACTTGGGCATGAACTTAGAGCCAAAAGCCGAAAAGTAACAGTCAGGAGTCCATTACTGGTCTTCTGATTCGGAACCAAACAGCTTTCCTTTGTTTCACAGACATGCCGAGGGAGAATCACATAGACACAGAAACCAAGTTCTAGCAACTGAGAGAGTCACCATGCACATTTACTGTGTGCTTTATTTTAAAGCCTGACACTTGCTTCCTGAGGCTTGCACTGTTTTTACTTTGTAGAGCTCTGAAGGCCAGAGCGTACTTGGGTAATTCAAAATGATTCTTAGCTTTCATTTCAGTTTTAATCCATGACCCTAGCTCTTGCATTATGTTTCACTTCATTTTTTTTTTTTTTGCCAGTAATATAGCGAAGATTGGTCTGGCTTTAAAGAAAACAGTTTAACTGCATCATCTAAATGCATGCTATATTAAAAATTATTAAAGCTTTTGATATACAGACTACCCTGGCATCACAATATAGTTGTAAAATTCATTAGAGCCATTACAAGTAGAGAGGCTACCAGTGCCTGTATTTAAGAATGTATTTGAATAAAAAAATGTAGAAGGACAATTTTTATAAATACCTTTGAGAAAGTAACTAAGACAATACAATGAATGTGTGGTACCTTTACTGGTGATTAACACATTAGTAATACTTTCGAGATTACATTTTAAAGGGGTCTTCTGCCTTCTACAGAATGTGTGTTTATGGTGGCAGCTTTAATGCTATTTCCTGCTGTGCAGTTCAATAGAGTATGTTTTTAGGTGGTTGGTAGAGGGTTTTTTTTCGTTATGTATGTCGATGGAGATAAGTGTTTTAATTACTTTTTTAATGTCTGTGCTTTTGTATTTTTCTCCTCTCTTCCCTTTTATTTCCTGCTGTTGAGATTACTGCCTCATCTCCACAGCAGGTGGCTGTTGCAAATTTGTTTTCTTTGTAAGCCTGGTAGATTTATTTTGTAATATAACTGTTCCTTTTTAGTATTTTATTATTAATGATTTCTTTACTTTGGAATATAGTATACTTACATAGTCCTAAATAGTAATTTCCTAACACATCTAAGAATTCCAATCATTAAGGAAAAAAACCTTTGCCTGAGGCGTATTGTTTGAGTTTTTTGCTTACCCTCACTTCATGATGTGAGGATTAAAATTTAAGGAAATTGTTTTATAGCAAAAGCCAAATGAAAATGAGAAACAGAGAAAGAGGCCCAAGAGATAAAGCACACTTTAATAAATAATACCAAAAATCAAAGTGATAGGTAGAATTTTGTGACAGAAATAGGAAATTACATTCATATATCTTTTCTAGAAGAGAGGGTTTAATGAGATCTTATGTTTATATGAAAATTAAATTTTAATTATTAAAATAACTTCTGCTAATTATAAGAAAATTAGAATGTTACAAAAGTATGAAGAAAAATACCTTTTTTTGTCCAATATTTTGTTGTTTTGGTTGTTTCATATGTCTCTTTATATGAAAAGCAATAGATAAGATAGATCCTGAGTACAGGAATTATTTGTCAGGAAAGTAAAATACATCCAAAGATATTTTGTCCATTTTTTTAATTCTTGGGCATTATTTTATCAATTAAAATAGTCTCTATTTTGTTGCAAATGTATAAAGGGAACAAAAAATATGAGACCAAAATGCATAGTGAACCATAGTCCCATTTTGTTATATGAAATTGCTGGATATTTCATGACAGATTAAAAGGTTCTCCAGAAGATTTTTAATATCAGCTTATAGATATTGCACTTGCAAGTACACTGCTTTCTTAATATATTTATATTGTTTTCACCCATACATACTACTCTAAGTTGGAGCCTGGTATTCAGTTCTAATATGAAGTGATATGAACTGATCTCATTAGTGTGATAGAACTTGTGTGTATCTTCTACACAAAGTGATAAAAAAGAGCTGAAGTACATTTGTAATTTAACATTGTAGGAAGTGTCATCTTTGGTTATTTCGTTCTCTTCTCCAATGCTCTTTAAAATTACTGTTTTATAAATTAAATACAAAAGACCTTAATTCAGCATTTATCAGATTTTCAAAATTGTATGAGCGCTCAGTACTTCTCTTGCTTCTGGATTTCATTATTGTTACATGTTCCTGTATAGAAAAATACCATATGTAATGGGAAAAAATATGATTTGAGATGGTGACTCCATTCATAACATTTTTTTTAAAGTCTTCATCTTGTTATGCTCTAACTGATTGTGTGATATACACGATTAATGCATGTAGTCACATTGGGAGAGAAACTAGACAGCAGTTACATGAAACAGATGTTTAATGGGGATTTGAAAAATCAATGAAATGAACACTATTGTGATGCATGGTGATATGATTTCATATGTGTTATATTGAATCACTCCATTCTTTCTGAATTCAGTCTGAACTAAACGTATTTACAGTGGGGCATTGGGGAAAAGATGGGGAGTTATATTGAGAAAGGAAGCACAATAGGGCATCATTGATCTGTTCTCTTTCTAATCAATATATAGATCCTAGAATGATAACCCATATGGCACTGTTGTCCCTTGGAAATAAGCTATAAATCCTTTGAATCATATAAGTGGTCTGTAAGTGCAGATGAAAAACTTTATATTCCACTGTGGAATTCTGGAATGCTTAGGTCCTTGAAAGGAATATTTTACTTCTATATTGTAATCCCAACTGTTTGGACTTGGTATAAGACTAGTTTGCCTTTTCTAATAAGTATAGAACCGGGGCGCCTGGGTGGCGCAGTCGGTTGAGCGTCCGACTTCAGCCAGGTCACGATTTCGCGGTCCGGGAGTTCGAGCCCCGCGTCGGGCTCTGGGCTGATGGCTCAGAGCCTGGAGGCTGTTTCCGATTCTGTGTCTCCCTCTCTCTCTGCCCCTCCCCTGTTCATGCTCTGTCTCTCTCTGTCCCAAAAATAAATAAACATTGAAAAAAAAATTAAAAAAAAAAATAAGTATGGAACCACATATAGATACATATATATATCCATAAATACATATATTTACTGTTTTATTCTTAAATCCTCATATCTTATATACAACCATTTAAATGGGTTTTTTCAATTAATTGCAATAGGTTCTCTTTTTGGAAGTTTTACTGTGTCTTTTTATCATGTGAGCCTTTATTTTCCATGGTTTTTATATTTTACCCAAGACAATAATAATGGCTTACATTTCAGTGGTGTTCTAAATTTACCAGGGTACTTTTATGTGCACTTTTCTATGTAATTTTCAGCTCAACTCTACATCAGGCAGGACTATTTTCATTCTAAAATCAAAGAATTTGGTTATAGTATTGACTAATTTTACCCAGTACAGCTGGAAAGGGGAAATGGTGAAACTGGAACAGACTCTTAGGTCAGTCGTCTTTGACACATGATGTTACTCTAACTGCTCCCATTCGAAAACCAAATTAAACCTTAGAGGGTCTTAATCTTGCTACTTTCCTGGTTCTGATGCACATGTGGTTTGAGTCCATTGTAGTCTGTGTAATGAATGAGGTTAGAATACCCTGGTTTGGCTATAGTCTTTTATTCTAGCCAAGGTTACTAAGTTTTATGGACTCTAATACCAATCTGCCTAACACTGACCACTTAAATGTGTAACAATATTAATTGTATATATCATGGACTAGATGGACACTTAATTTATGTCTCTCCAAATGTATCATTTTATTAAATAATTTTTTTACGGAGGGAATGCAAATAAAAGGAAGCATTTCACATCTATGCAAAAAGCTTTACATTTGTTTTCATTTTATTCTCCTAACAATATATGAGGCTGCTGCTGCTGCTGCCCAGGAAGAATAATATACTTGCCCAAGGTCATAATAGCTAGTAAGTGCTAAAACTAGAATTTTAATGCAGAAAGTTTGACTTTAGAGTTTTGCTCTTATTCGATATACTCTGTTTACAAATAATGATAGAAATAAGTCTGTTGGAATTAAGATTTTTTTAAAAAAAGGTTTAATAGGAGCGCCTGGGCGGCTCAGTCGGTTAAGCGTCCGACTTCAGCTCAGGTCACGATCTCGCGGTCCGTGAGTTCGAGCCCCGCGTCGGGCTCTGGGCTGATGGCTCGGGGCCTGGAGCCTGCTTCTGATTCTGTGTCTCCCTCTCTCTCTGCCCCTCCCCTGTTCATGCTCTGTCTCTCTCTGTCTCAAAAATAAATAAAACATTAAAAAATTTCAAAAAAAGGTTTAATAAACAAAAAATAAAAGCAATGTTTATGCAGGGACATTTCTTTTACAAAGACATGGGTGGATGGCTGTGGTAGATAGCCTGGTTTCCCTCAGTGAGAGTTTGTTTAATGAATCCATGTGTAATCTGCACATTTGAATGTTCTTCCTCATGTAGCACCATTCCCCAAAGTAGGCTCAAGAAATGAGGACTGAGAGCACACAACATGATTTCTTCTTGGAGAAGCAAGTGAAATATCAGGTACAAAAGTACGTGGAAAAGTGGAAAACTAAGACATTTGCCATCAGGTGCATTTTGCTATTTTCAGCCACTTGTGAATAGTGACATAATCAGTGGGATTTTATCTACTAACATCTTATTGAAAAAGCACTTGTATGGAATAACCATAATTGATATACCTGCATAAAGTTTGGTATTCTAGAGCATTACCCATTTCTGTAAACTACAGTCTTTTGCCAGGAACCTGAGGCAGTCTCTCAGTGTTCTGTCTTTACATCTGTGGGATTTGTGAGGCTATCTCCTGTGACAGGTTTATCTGATCACCGTCTTTCCCATGCCAGCTTGGCTGTCATTCAAGTGGATGTCTTCAAGAATGAGAGGAATCACACGAATGCTTGCTCCATTCAATTAACACCAAAAAAGTGAGCCAGAGAAGTCACACAGACAGACATTATAAAATCTGAAGAATTCCTAAACATGTCCTACCATCCTATGAAGACCTAGCCTTAAAAGCTTATTTCTCCTCTATTACCTACTAGATGATAACATGAAGCAGAATATTTAATATCCTATTACTGTTAATTTAAGTTGTGCAGAACTTAATATAAGCACAAAAATTTATTATATACACTACAGGTATTTATTCTGTAGCTGTTCCAGAGAGAGGTGCTTTCGAAACACAACAGAGATACATATTTCAAAGAATATCAAATATTGAAAAATAGCCAGCAGATACCCAAGAGGAATGCACTTAAGAAGGAAAACAATTCAAAAAGGAATTGTACTAGAGAAAATAATCACAAAACAAAGATACAGCCTATACAAGCAGACTGTCTTTTCTCTACCACTAGACTGGAACCTGGCCACAGACACATTGTGTGTTGTGTGCATATCTGTAGCCTTACAGTGAAGCATTTAATGCATACATGTTAAATGATTTAGACATCACTTGTTATGCAGCTTCACGTTATAATGGGGCTTAATTGCAACATTTTATAAGAAAAAGGCAGCATTTTAGTCAATGCTGAAGCATAGACTCTATAACCAGACTGTCCCAGTTAGAAATTGACACTGCTACTTACTTGTTCTGTGACTGTTGGCAAAGTTACTTAACATATATGTGTCTTAGTTTCCTCATATATAAAATGCAGAAGATGTTAGTTGTCTCAGAGAATTGTAGTGAAAATGGAATGAGTTAATATATAAAAATCACCTATATGCCAGGATTTAGAACAGCGATTGTAATGTAAGTAATCAATAAGATAGACTTTATGTAAATATCAGCAGAATTTTTTTTTAATTTATTTTAGGAGAACCTGAAAATTATTATTTTGCAATAGGTCTTAAGGAGGTGTTCTTTTGTATAAATATATGCTGAAACACCAAAACTTTAGTAACTATTCTAGGGGAACAAAGAAACTATCTGGTCTTCTTGAAAGACAGAGAACACTGTACATCTACTAAGCTAAGTTGTTTGGTTTGTCAAATCTTTGTCAATTCTTCTTTATTCATAAACCTTCTCCCCACTGAAAGGTGAATTAAAAAGTCATTTCAGTGTCATTTTGAACTCATTCTGATAGAGACACATACCTTATTTATTAATATGCCACCTACTCTCATGGAAATCTTTTGATAGATGGGTATTTGCAAGTTTCATTATCTTTCATATTTCACTTAAGATTGCTTCATTTTTCTTTTTTTTTTTGTAGCACTTTGTTTAAATTTGCTAAGGTTTAATACTTTACTTTAAGCTCTATTCTTTCCTTGCCATAATATGTGAAATTTGAAAGAATTGATAAACTACAGAATAATAAGCCTATCATATTAATAGCTAATGTTTAGTGAGCATTCACTATGTTTTAGGGCTCATTGCTTAAGATAGATAGAGGGATGGATGGATGGATAGATAGATAGATAGATAGATAGATAGATAGATTCCTTTAAATCTCACATCAATGAGAGAAGTATTAGTAGTAGTAGAATCATTAGGAGATATATAGATGTAGATATATTATATAATTTATCTCAAGGAATTGGCTTATGTAATTGTGGGAGCTAGCAAATTCAAAACCTGTGGGCTGGGCCAGAAGGCAGAATTTCTTTTTTCTCAGGGAAACTTCAGTTTTATTTTTAAGGCCTTTCCACTAACTGGATGAGACCTACTCAGAATTATCAACATAATCTCTTTTACTTAAAGTAAACTGATTGTAGATGGTAACCATATTTACAAAATGCCTTCATAGCAATACCTAGATTAGTGTTTGATCATATCATTTGATGGCCTAGCTAATAACATATAAAACTGGCCATCAGGAGTGCCTGGGTGGCTCAGTTGGTTAAGCGTCCGACTTCAGCCCAGGCCATGATCTCACAGTTCGTGGGTTCAAGCCCCACATCGGGCTCTGTGCTGACAGCTCAGAGCCTGGCGCCTGCTTCGGATTCTGTGTCTCCCTCTCTCTCTGCCCCACTCACACTCTGTCTCTCTCTGTCTCAAAAATAAATAAATATTTTTTTTAAAAATTTAAAACTGACCATCACAAGCACTCACGCAAGATCACAGAGCTGGTAAATGGGAGAGGAAGAACTCACACGGAAGTTTGTCTAATGACAAAAGTCCTGCTCTTAATTACCCCACAGCATCATGGTTAGCAGATGCTAGGGTACTTTTGCCAGTTGGGCCAGACTACCAAACAGTCTGAAGGAAAGCTCCAGATGCACTGTCCTAGGACATAAGGGATAAGCTCCAGATGTACTGTCCTAGGACATAAGGGGTGACCTGTCACCCAGGTTGGGGAGAAGAGCTCCATGGACCTTGGGACTTCAAAAGTATGTATGCCCTGGAATGTGGTTAAACAGGTTGCAGGAATAACATAACAGTCCTGTACCATTTTTGGCTCATTTTTTCTCTCCTGAAGCCAATATCCATAAGTCAGAACATCTAACCAGTGCCCTCTTGAACATTTATAGAGAGAATCTGATCCAGTAAATGCTAAATTCATTAGAGTGATAAATGCAGAATGGGTTAAAAGTACAGGGAACTCAGTTGTCCTTGTCAGTGTCTTGATCCAAGGGAAAAAATGAAATTTAAATTTTGCCAAAGGTTTTTTCTTGTGAAATAATAAGCCTTGCAGGATAGGAAAAGTCATTTCCATGGATCCGGTGGTGTGTTCAATAAAAATGCCTTGCATTTCTTTAGATAAGTTATTTTAGCAATGGATCTATAGAAAATAATCACAGATGTAAAGTTCCTTCTCTGCCTTAACCATGGTAAGTAGTAAAAAAGATGAGATTAGGAGTTAGTAAAGGGAGGATTTTAGACCTTATTGACAATAGATGTGGAACTCTTATCTGCCACATACATTTTCTGTGCTTTGTTTTTGATCTGCTTTAAAGATTTTGGTTTATCATATCTCCTTGAAATTGCATAGCACTTCAGGTTGTTTTTCCTGTGTCTTTTTAATAGAAAAATGAAGTGCTACAGAACAGGTGCTATCTAATATAGTGGTATAAGAAGGGGGATGAGTCCTTATTTAAAGTTTGATATGTGGCATATCTAGATCTATATCTATCTATCTGTATGTGTGTGTGTATATATATATATATATATATATATATATATATATATATATATATTAGATGAATCAAGTGTAGCTTAAACTACAGTCATCTTTTAATAGCTTTCAAGAAAAATTGTTTTGCCATTAGAGTCTTCAAGTAATATTCAGCTATTTTCATGTAACCATAACCATTCCCTACCCCAGTCTTTCTAAAAGAATTACATGAATAACCACACATTTGTGTAATAGTTTCCACATTATAAATATACCTCAGGAGTAATCTTTTATGTCAGAAAATGAAGAAACAGTCCTATCCCATTTCATTTATAAAGCCGAAGCACTGTATGTTAACTACCTGGAATTTAAATAGAAACTTAAGAAAGAAAAAAGAGGCCAAAGCAAAGGTAAGTCAAATGACTTGCTTAGCCTTCCTAGATAAATAAAATAATTTTAATGACGAATGATCTTAAACTAATCTGTGAGCAAAGGGCAAATATTCAGGAGGAAAGAATGCTGGACAGGGAAGAAAAATGTTTGATTTAATTTGAAGGGACAACAGTGGTCTATTCCTGGTTACACACTCACTCAATCTACAAGCACCTTCAGCTTTCAAATCAGATAAATACCTACCTTATCACACATGACAAAAGTCATTCTTGAGCCATGCTTATTACTCTGTGTATCCACCAAGAAATACTCATTGCTCTTCATTTAACTATAAAATGAAATCTTATCTCTCCAGAATAACCCAGAGTTTGGGGAAGTAAATAAAATTACACTGTAAATTTTCCCCTCTGTTTATGGAATTGAAATGACTTAATTCTTCACTTTGCTTTGTTTATACTTTGAAAAACATTAGTCTGTTATTCATTTTCTTTTCAAAATTTTGGCGGTTCTTTCCTAATTATATGGTTGTACATGCACGTTGTAGAAATTTTAGAAAATAAATAATGAAAAAATAGAATATCCACAGTCCTACCACCAGGAATGATCACTGTTGAGATTTTATAAAAATTGAATCATACTATACAGAGTTTTGTATCCTGATAGTTCATTTAACACTATTTTGATTACAGTCCAATACCATATTTTTCAAATATTTATTTTAATGGCTGCATTGTGTTGTCTCTTCTAAAGTAAAACTCATTTATCCATTTTATTGGCATTTTGGTGTTCCCTCATTCTCTCTCTCTCTCTCTCTCTCTCTGCATTGACTGTTTTTGTGTATTAAATCTTACTTTTTTAATGTTTCCTTATTTTTGAGAGAGACAGAGAGAGAGAGGGAGAGAGAGCACAAGCAGCACAGGAGCACAGAGAGCCAGACACACAGAATCTGAAGCAGGCTCCAGGCTCTGAGCTGTCAGCACAGAGCCCAACATGGGGCTCATACTCATAAGTGGTGAGATCATAATCTCAGCTGAAGTTGGACACTTAACCAAGTTAGTCACCCAGGTGCACCTGTACATTAAATCTTCATTTGCATGTCTTAGTGTTTCCTTAGTATAGATTCAAAACTATTTTTCCAGAAATTGAGCATCCACCAATGTGTATTGCTTTTTTTAAAATTGTGTTTAATGTTTATTTATTTTGAGAAAAAGACACAGATCATAAGTGGGGGATGGACAGAGAGAGGGGGAGACGCAGAATCTGAAGCAGGCTCCAGGCTCTGAGCTGTCAGCACAGAGCCCAATGTGGGCTCGAACTCAACAAACTCTAAGATCATGACCTGAGCTGAAGTCATGAACTAAGCCACCCAGGTGCCCCCAATGTGTATTTCTATCAAAAGATCACTACAAGTCCCATCTTTACCCTTGCCACATAGTCTAATTTTCTTAAATCTTTTACTTCTTAATAGACAGGAAATCATATGTCATTGTTTTAATTTACAGTTCTTAGATTACTAACATAGTTAACATTTTGGTGCTTACAAGCTATATATATTTTTCTTTTTCCCAATTTTGTTATCCATTGTTTATGCTTCTATTGAAAAGTCAATCTGTTCCTTATTGAGTTGAGAAACTTCTTTATATAGTAAAGACCTTTTATTTGTTAAAATATTACCTTGGTTAATCATTTGCCTTTCATTTATTTATAATATTTTTGTATTATAGAAATAGCTGATTTTTTGTGGTAAAATACATCTTTTTCTTTAAAGTTTTTTTTTTGTTTTGTTTTTTACTTTTCTTAGAATGATCTCTCATATTCAAGAATTAGAAATATATGTATCCAGGGGCGCCTGGGTGGCGCAGTCGGTTAAGCGTCCGACTTCAGCCAGGTCACGATCTTGCGGTCCGGGAGTTCGAGCCCCGCGTCAGGCTCTGGGCTGATGGCTCAGAGCCTGGAGCCAGTTTCCGATTCTGTGTCTCCCTCTCTCTCTGCCCCTCCCCCGTTAATGCTCTGTCTCTCTCTGTCCCAAAAATAAATAAACGTTGAAAAAAAAAAGAAATATATGTATTCATATTGTATTTTAGTTTTGTGATGATTTTTTTAATATGTGTTACTTTAATACAGTGGAAACTTATTTTTATTTATGACAGGAGGAAATAATAGTGCCTGATTTTCCCTTTAACACTAGATGGACTTGTATGTGTGTGTATCCATGTTTCTGTATACTCATAGGTGTGCTTGGATGTGTGGTTTATGATTTGTGCTTAGTTATATAGTAAAGGTATACATTAAGGTTCATTATAATTGTTATATACATTTTTATGTTGATTTGTTTATAGATTTTTTCATCTCAGAACCACATTATTTTAATTATTTCAGCTTTCTACTTTTTTTTTTAAATATACAATAGGAAAAGTCCCTTCTTCTGCTAATAAGATTTTATAAATTTTTATTACTTAGGTTTGCCAGACCCCAATAAAAACCACATCTTCAAAGACCTGACACAGGACCATGGATTTTACACATCCAAAGACTTTTTGCCACTTGTAGCCAAAAGCAGTAAAGCAGGTATAGTGTTATTTTGTATTCTTAATGTTGCCTATTACCTATGTCATTTGTGTATTATAAATCTATATTAAATCTTGACACAGGAGGTCATTGTTCAGAGCTCAAATCACTTTTGTTAACACCAACATAAATTTAAAGAAAGTATGATATAATAGTTTTCCAGGATCATCTATTTGTTTATTCTTCCAATCAAACATCATCATAAGGAATTTTCACTCTATCATATATAGGTCTAAACTGCATCATGTAAAATTGCTTCTCTGTAAGAGTCTTAAACAAACATTGGAAGATGTTCTTAAAAGAAAAGGCAGGAACTTCCATTTGGGAACTATTTTGTATTATATATTATATTATAACTATATATGTTATATATTTATAAAATACATATATTTTTAAATTTTAAAATAGGCCAAATTTTCACATAAAGCATCATTTGTGTCTAAAGAGGCAGAAAGACCCAGTCTCTTGCTGAACAGCAATTTTATGAAGTTAAATGAAAACACTTTGATAAACACCCTAGTATTTAGTCTCTGTGTAATACCATTTCATACAGCCCAAGAGAAGCAACCAGAAACTAAAGCAACCAGTCGGATACTTTGCTTGGATGAGTCATTGTCTTAGTGGTAAAGAAGCTACAATATATTCTCCAAAACCAGATCATCTAAATCCTTTAAACATACCTTTTCAAAGTCTTGAACTTCAGCTATTCCAACATCTAATTACATGTGAAAAGATAAAAACTTACATTTTTATCCACAATTTAAAAAGACAAGAAACTTCTCTATAAGGTCATTCTGCAGAAGTTTCTAGCTAAACATGTGTACCATCTGCACCTTCATCGTCCCAGGAGAAGGGGATCCTTCTGTACCTGCAACCCTTTCTAAGGAAGATCATAGTACATATAGCCTATATTTGAGAATTATAGAGGGTCATTATGTAATCCCAAATGCAAACTCTTCCAAGCAAAATGATTACAGTTACCGAGATTATAGGCCTATGCTATCCGTGGAGCCATTTCAAAAATTATAGTAATTTATCTTATCAACAGTCTTATTTAATCTGATAACACATGATACCTAACATATAGGGAAACCTGCATTTTACTTCTTTACAAGAATCTTCATATGGACATCAAATCTTCATAGACATGTCCTTAAAAAATGGACACTTACAAAGTCATATTTCTTTCATAGTTTTATTTTTCAAACAAAACCAGGGGAAAACTGTAAAGGATAAAAAAGTTCATTTTAACTGTTTCAAGAAAATAGTTGTTAAAAATTCTTCACTTAGATAGAAAGCACTTATCAGCACATAAATTTTCAGAGTTTCCTAAATATAATATATAGCAGGGCTATATGTTAGAAATCTTATCAGATAATATCTAAATGAAGTATTTTCATGAAGTGCTGTGAATTATATTATCCCAGATGGTAAAGATCACTTTTCCTACTGATAAGCAGAAATGTAATGATACCAAGTTAAAAATACATGTCATGATTTTGACAGAGTGTTTTAATTGATTGATTCCAGTTTGTTATGACCTAAACTCTCCAAAATGTGTAGCAGCTATCCTTCTAGAAGGAAAAAGGAAGTTAAAGGTAGTGACTATGAAATTACATATATGAGCATATTTTTAAAATGGGAATAAAACTGTCTTTCAATGAAGCAGAATAATTTGATAGTGACACTCCATCCTCGAAAACTGCAAGATGCAATTTTACACTGCTTTGAGTACAAGTATCTTTTGAGCTGTCATGCAGAAATGGTTTCTCTACTTGAAAATGGGGTTTTCCTTTCATCATTCAGGGATGTGCGCCTGTCACTCTCCATTGCCGTCGATACGGGGAGTCGTGATTGTACTCGGAGCTGGAGACACTGCTTTTGACTGTGCAACATCCGCTTTATGTTGTGGAGCCCGCCGCGTGTTCATCGTCTTCAGAAAAGGCTTTGTTAATATAAGAGCTGTCCCCGAGGAGGTAAAATGGAACCATCAGAAAATATGGAGTTGTAATATAACAGACTTTAGGAGACGAAACTGTTAATGTTCAGTCTCCTAGTTAAATTATTAGAATGTTCTTGAAATTGTGAAATGCAAATTAAAAAAATCTGGGCTACCCATAGGTTTTTTTTTTTTTCTAATTCAGACATTCAAAGTAAAAGAAAATTATTTTATAATACTGATTTGGATAAAATGAAAAATTCATCTTTGTCAGTACATAAGTGCTTCTTATTGTTAGTGTTAGTATCTTTTGAAATGTATAGTATGTAACTAGTAACAGTAGAATATGCTAAGTCTTCATTTCCTGAACAACAGGCACTCATCACAAAATGTAGGGATAGTTGGAGAATGTGGTAATTAGAGACCTTTGGAATTCTATATAAGCCAAGTTTATAAGCTCCATTCAAAGTTATATGTCTTGGTCGTACGGTCAGTTCATTATGCTGGGAAGCCAATAGAACAAAGAGATTGCCATTTATTATTTTTTTTAAGAGCTCTGTTGTAAGCATTATTTAGAATTAATAATTGGTTAACTTACTAAAAATGACAGATTTAAAATGATTTCATCCTTACAAGTGACTGGTGACTAATCTTGGTTGAGGCATCAGCTGGGTACATTTACCATGGACTTCTCAAATTTTAATGCTATTAGGTAAAGATAGATAATGCCTTTTAAAGGATATTAGTTCTGAGAACAAAAACAAAACATATTTGTAGAAATATAAATTACTCATTTTATCCAGATCAGTATGATGAATATAATTTGCTTTAGAATGCCTTACTATATTTGGAGTCTCTATACCAGGTAAGAATTAATAGTAGTCAATAGGTGATTTGTCACATGTAGATTAACCACAATCCAGATTAATCTCACTAAGATATCAGAGTCCCCACTGGTTCATGGCTGGGTTTCAGACGTCAACTTTATTCTCTGGGCTTTCTTTTATCATTTTACCCATTCAAGCTTTTTTTCCAAAGTCCGAGGTAGAGATGGTCTTATAATCTTGGGAGTTTTTTGTTTTGTTTTGTTTTTTTCTGGAGCACTGTCTACAGCGTCAATTAATACAATTCCATTATGTTACAAGTAAAAAGAAAACAGCCATACTGGAACAGCGATAGTGGGATGAAGTGACTTGCCTAAGATAAAAGAGGATGGGAGCTAATTGTATTCATCTTTGTGTCTCCATGCATAGCACAGAACCTCCACAAAGAATAAGTATTTGGCACATAGGTTTTGAACTAAATATTTTAAATATTTTTCTTCTGATTCCAATGTCAAATAAGTTTTCATTAGAAAGGCTGCACCCTTAGAGTTGGAAGGGAAGATGACCCTGGACAGAAAGGCCAGTGTACTTTATACTTTATCTTATAGTCATCTTCCATTAACAAAGGTAACTAGAAATGAGTGATGGCTGTTTCTTCCACCTTCAGTAGAATGTACACAAAAAATGAGACCAGGTAATTACTTGAGAGGGTAGAAGTAGAAATAATTTATCTATTTAATCAATCAATCGACCTACATTTATTGAACATCCATTTGTGTACCAGGCATTGTTCTAGGCAATTTTAATACAATTGTAATACAGCTTGTACCTAGTGACAGAAGACACTTGATAAGCAAATAAATTAACTGTCACATAAATAGTATTTTGAAAGGTGATTAGTGCTATGGAGAAAAGTTAATATAGAAGTATAAGGAGTGTGTATTTGGGGAGAGGCTACAGTGCAAGAGGTGGCAGGATTTGCCATTTTAAATAGGGTAGTCCAGGAAGGCCTCTCTAAAAAGATGACTTTACTTTAGGGCATAGAAATGAAGACTGAGGGAATGTAGACATCTGGGAACAAAACATTCCAGGAAAGGCAAAGGCATCCACCTTTGATTGAAAAAGGCCCTTAAACTTCTGAGAATATAAATAAATAAATAAATAAATAAGGTAAGTCAGTATGACTGGAACAGAGTAAGGGAGGACATTATGTGGTACACTGGGTGAGGTCTTATAGGCATTCATAAGGCCTTTAGTTTGTATTTTGTGTGAAAGAGGAAACCATTGGACTGCTTTGAGCAGAGAAGCACCAAGATCTGAGTTAAATTTCAGGGGCACCTGGGTGGCTCAGTTGGTTAAGCATCTGACTTCAACTCAGGTCATGACCTCACCATTCATGAGTTTGAGCCCCGTGTTGGTCTCCATGCTGACAGCTCAGAGCCTGGAACTGCTTTGGATTCTGTGTCTCCTTCTCTCTCTGCCCCTCCCTGCTTGCATTCTGTCTCTCTCTCTCTCTCGAAAATAAATATTTAAAAATCAATCAATTAATAAATAAATAAATTTTAAAAGGACCGCCCTGTTGAAAATTGATTAACGATGTTCGGGTCAGTAGCACGGAGGCTGTTAGAGGCTAATTGAAAGAGTAGGCTATTAGTCAGTGGGACCACATTTTGGGACAGAAAGGATGAGTCCAGGCATAGTTTGGTTGTCAGGCCAGAGTTTACTGGGCTGAACCATGGTTTCCAAACTGTTGAAAAGCAATTGGTCTGTGGAATAACAGGTAACACTGCAGTACAGTACTGTAACTGCAGTACAGCTCAGTAGAACTCAAGTGGCTCTGGGTCCTAATTAAAACTATAAAAACAAATGTTTGGATGTATATTATTGGCTTACAAGAAACCACATTTTTTATATGATCTAAGAACTTCTTCATGGGGCACCTGGGTGGCTCAGTTAGTTAAGCTTTTGACTTCGGCTCAGGTCACGATCTCATAGTTTGTGGGTTACAGCCCCGTGTCAGGATCTGTGCTGACAGCTCAGAGCCTGGAGCCTGCTTCAGATTCTGTGTCTCCCTCTCTCTCTGTTCCTCCCTGCCTGTGCTCTGTCTCTCAAAAATAAATTTAAAAACCCTAAAAACAAAACAAAACAAAACAAAAAAAACCTTCTTGACTGTGAGCTCCATAAGAACAGGAGCCATGGTCAGTTCTCCTGGTTCCTTTGTTTCTTCCCCCTGCCTAGCGCAATGGTGCCACATATAAAGTCTTCAACAAAGAATTGGGAAATTAGTATTTTCTGGGGGGAATTGGCATCCAGGGCTCCTGGCATCAAAAGAGCTAGTACTTTCCAGGTTAGATTCGTGTTATAGTAATAGGCCTTTGAAGGTTCATTTGGTAATTTTAAGTGAAATTCCTCAACATGAGAGAAGGAATAATATGTAACATATTTTCAGAACATGCATAGATTTTAGGGTTGGGTTATTGGCCAGTGCTCATGCTTTTTTAGGATTGGGGGTTTTAGGATTTAGCATTTCCAGAGGTTCTGATATTAATCCCTCCTGTCCATTACTTGGTTTTGTTATGTCAAAAGAGGGCCCTTGGCATGGCCAGCGCTAGCACTTATGAAACTGGAAAGTCAGGAGGAAGTTCAACACTCCAAGACAAGGTCCTCAGGGAATATGTTCTAGGAAAAAATATTAACCGACTAGAAAAATTTAATAGCATACCCAATTTCTTTGTATTTCTCCTCTTTCTCTTATGCTTTCTACCCCTAATGCACTCAATCTGCAACCACACTTGGATTCTTTAAAGTCAGCGAAGAATGAGAAAAATGGATATTTAGAGTTTCTCTCAAATATGAGTATCGTTTAATGGGTTTGGGCTCTTGGATGGAATTTGGGAATTACATGTATTTTTGTTGGTTAAGGTCCTCACCATTAAGCATGTCAGCATGCATATATTCTAAGCTTCAGTCTAATTCTCAGATGGTCATAGAAGGAGGACAATATAGAGCAATAGTGCTCTCATCCTTTAGTGACAAATATGAATTATTATTATAAAGGCCAGTTACATTTAACATTACATTGTTAGTAACAAAGAACAGTGTGATTGGATCCAGAAATGTTTTAATCTCCTAAAGTGGGAGGCAACACCCAATAGATTCAGCAGTGATAGCCATATCCCAGTTTTCAAATGCAGATGTTCTCAAATTTCCGTATGCATCAGAATCACCTGGAGGGCTGGTCATACATAGCTTGCTGGGCCCTGGTTCCAGAGGTTCTGATTCCAGACGTCTGGGAGGGGCCTGAGAATTTGCATTTTTAACAAGTTTCTTAGTGATGCTGAGACTGCGATCCACTGCTCTCATGTATCATCCATGTAGTTTCCAGCTGTCTAATTAGAGCCATCGGCAGTGTGCTGTTTTGGGGCGCTTTCCATCTTAGTTAAGAAAGCATTAATGCTACAGAATATAGGTTTGATGAAACGAAGATATGGAGGCATCATCAGCATATTGATGGAATTCTGATTCCAAATGTCTTTCAGTCTCCCTTGTGGCCTCACACACATGCTAAATAGGATGCTACTGACAAACTAGCACTTCTTAGCTGTGCGTCCTTAGGGAAACCAGCCAATCACTCAGCACTATCCTCTAAGAAGATGAGGGAAAATCTGTTAATAATTCCCTCCAGTACTTTCTGCAAGCTTAAATAGGTGAGATTAAATTTCACAGGATAACAGAATCCCCCAAAATGCTGGTATTAAAAGCTGTTGACAGATCAGATAAAACTGCAAGAATGCTTTAGGCAGTTGGGAATCCCTAAAAGGAGGCATGAAGGTCAGGACTCAGCAGACCTGCTTGAGTAGATAAATTTAAAGGATAAGGTTCGGGAAGAACTTTGTAGTTCTTATTATTACTGAGAAGTATCACTTATTAATTATTACTGGTACAAAATTATTTTACTAGTACGATGCCACCCACCAATTTTAAGAATCTATTGTTCACATATTCAGCTTTTTAATATCAGGAAAACATGATAGATCTTTAATTCTGTTATATTTAAAATGGGCTCTCCTCTATAGCACTCGCCAGTGTCCCTTGGCTTCCCCCCTATTCATTTGCTAAAATGTTAACTGATTTACCTTTGATATGCCTTTCTCCATATATTTTAGCTATTCTGGAGGTCAACTCTTCGGTAATTAATGCTACTTTATTATTTTTTTAATAATAAAAATAACAGTGCCAGATTACCTCCTGTGTTAGTCAAAATCTGTTACTGCAACTCTGAAATAATACATTTTCTTTTTTTTGAAATAATACATTTTCATGTGAAAGAATGCACTTTTTAGTTGACTCCTGAATACTATACAGCATACCCCATAATAGATCCTTTATGTGGCATGATCTGTGAGCCTCTCCTCAGACATTTTGAATATCAAATGATGACGTTTATGCTACATTCATTGACACTTTCATTGTCTACATCTTGCTGATTACGCATTTTCCTAGAAATAACTAATGCTTTCTAGTTTTTATTTAATTTTAAGAAATATGAACCTGGGACTGTTTTTAGAAAATAACCTCTATAAGCTGACAAATTTAATTTTACTTACTAAGGTGATGCTTATAGTAACTCTTCAATATTTGGCACCTGCATGTCATTTGAGTTGGTGTTCTTCATGGAAAGTAATCAGAGACCTGTTAGCATGATTGCTAATATGAACATATCTGCAAACAAACAAATAAATAAACACACCCAATTAGCCCCAAAACACAATTAGTGGCAGCTAGGGGCTCCCTGGTACTAAGATGTTAAGTATACCTTTAATACTTTAATGATGGCATGGGAATGACATTCTAAGGATCTGTGTGTGTTTACATTTTTGAAAAGCGTGAAAATTTAGTGTCACATGAGAAAGTAGAATGGAACAGTTGACAAGGAAGTGGCTAAAGGCTGGAGAACTTTGTTCTAGGTTACATATCCTAGTCTGAGAGTGCCCATCTGTAAAATTACTGTTGTAATTTATATGCTTCTTAAAGCTTTTTATATCCCCCAACTTCTGTATTTTGAACATTCAGACAAAGATGTCTGAATGATGTGGAATCTGGACAGGAAGGCTGTATCTCCTCATGAAATGACAGCAGCTCTATACTGAAAATTTTGGCCATCTCTATAAATATTACACTTGAAACAAGTTGCAATTAATGTATCCCCCGTTAGTTGGAAAAGTAAAATCTGCTACATTCAAGACATGGATATCAAAGAAGCCTGCAGGTGAAGTTGTCAGAATTCTACACTACATGTGAGAATTCAGATGGTGAGTGGGGAAAAAAAAAAAAAAAAGACTGTAAATAGGCCAGGAGACAACAGAAGCCTGTGCTCATCAAGATTACATACTTAAAAATCTTAACTATTTTCTTTCTTTTTTTTTTCATTTTTTTAAATGTTTATTTTTGAGACACAGAGAGACAGAGCTTGAGTCGGGGAGAGGCAGAGAGACACAGAATCCAAAGCAGGCTCCAGGCTCTGAGCTGTCAGCACAGAGCCTGATGCGGGGCTCGAAATCCTCAACCGGAGATCATGACCTGAGCCGAAGTCAGACGCTCAACTGACTGAGCCACCCAGGCTCAGCTGAGCCCAAGCTTACTGAGCCCAAGCTCACCCAGCTGAGCCCAAGCTTAACTATTTTCAGTAATTCCAAGGGGAGGATGATGACTACATTATATTAACTAGGAATATCTGAGAGCTGAAAACTATATATCTTTTGAAAAGGTTTAACAATCATTTAGGATTGGTATGCATATATGTATGTATGTTATCAGATCATCTTAAGCTTTATTACATAGTAATGTGTTGTTACTCTGTTAACTTTCATGTGAAAGTTAGAAGCCCTTCTCCCACTAATAATATTCCTCTCAATTTCCACTGTCTTCTTTTCTTGTCTTATCCATTGGAAATATTAAAAAGTAATTTGCATAATTTAAAAAATATGCATGTTGCTCAGGCACAAAATTCAAAACAGAAAAGTAAATGAATAACATTCCTGAATTAATATAAAAGCAAATAGGTGCGCCTGAGTGACTCAGTTGGTTGAGCAACCAACTTTGGCTCAGGTCATGATCTCATGGTCTGTGAGTTACACCCCAGCATTGGGCTCTGTGCTCACAGCTCAAAGCCTGGAGCCTGCTTTGGATTCTGTCTCTCTCTCTTTCTGCCCTTCCCCCGCTCACATTCTATGTCTCAAAAAATCAGCATTAAATTTAAAAAAAATATATAAAAGCTAATAATTGTCATTTTTTAAAGTAATTTTTTTTTTCTTATAAAAAGGTGAACTCACGGGTGCCTGGGTGACTCACTAGGTTAAGTGTCCAATTCTTGATTTCAGCTCTGGTCATAATCTCAGTTTGTGAGATCAAACTCCACATCAGGCCTTTGCATACAGAGTCAAGCCTGCTTGGGATTCTCTCCCTCTTCTCTCTCTGCCCCTTCTCCCACTCATGCATGTGTACTCTTTCTCTCAAAATAAATAAACAAACATTTTTTAAAAGGTGAACTCATCCTCCAAGATCTGCTCCAAATGTCATTTTTTTTCTTTGCAAGCTTCCTTAGTTTCTTCTTAATTAACCTCTTCTTCCTGTGAGATCTTACAACTCTTTATGCTTCCTATATTACAGCACTTGTCACATAGAATAGTTATTACTTTATACCCATCTCACAAATTAAAATGCAAGCTCCTTCAGATGGATTGGTTCACTCAATTTGTATCTGAGTCAAAGTATAGAACAATGCTTGATCCAAGGTGTCATATCAGGGAATTGTGATGAATAAATAAATACTTTCGTGGCATTGAAAATCTTATAGGAAGACTTTAAATGAAAACGAAATACTCAAAATATATAATTTATACATACATACATACACCTCAAAATTACTACTGATGGCTTTTAAAGAAGTATTTTACTTTTAAAGGTTTAAAATATCTCACATTACAGTATCACCCTAACATTAAAAGTAGATTGAAAAAAAAAGTTATTTGTTCCTGGTCTTCAGTCTTTTAAAAGATAGCTAAGAATTCAAAAAAAAAAAAAAGGAAGAAATCATAACCAAGTAATATAAGAGGTAAAAATGAATAAAAATTTATGAAATCAGAGATGATTAGAAGATGAGAGAGGATCCTTGTTTGAACAGAATTTACATAAAGAGGGATTTCACAATTGAAGAGGATACTGCAAAGGCACCAAAGTTACGCAGAAGATAATTTTGTGAGATACTGTGACAGCAGCCAGACATGCTTGACTACAGCAAAAAGTAAGACGAGGAGTAATAAGAGCTAGTTAGAGTGAAGAAAATCTCGTCAGTCATGAATAGTATTTAAAAATACTCTCCTCTTGTAAGAAAGGATGTATTTTATGATCTCTGTGCAAAAGCATTAAAGACTCTAAATTATCCCATGCATTGCATTTCTGGCTTTTGCAGCTCAATAGTGTCACAATAAAATAGTTAAGGGGTAATTGTGTAGTATAACTCTCACATGGAAAAATGTTTCTCTCTGTTCAAGATTCTTCAATTTTAAAAGCTTAAAGTGAAAAAAACCCAAAAGACTGTAACATCATAGTAGGTACTAAAAGGAACCTCACCTTGTGGTTTCAGCAAACAATTCTTGCCAAAGAAAAGAATAATTGCAGAATTCTAAGAGTAGTAAGCCTATCAGAATTGTTCCACTTTCCACCACTGACTGTGAACCTATATAAACTAAAAAGTGCAAAATATGTTAAGAACTGTTTAGTAAGGGGTACCTGGGTGGCTCAGTCAGTTAAGCATCAAGTTCAGCTCAGGTCATGATCTCATGGTTTGTGAGTTTGAGCCCACATCAGGCTCTGTGCTGATGGCGCAGAGCCTGGAGCCTGCATTGGTTTCTGTGTCTCCCTCTCTCTCTGCCCCTTCCCTGCTTCCTCACTCTCTCTCTCTCCCAAAAATGAATAAACATTAAAAAAAAAACTGTTTAGTAAATTAAGGAAGATGAGATCAAGAAAGGGTAGACAGAATTTACTGCCTCTATCTTTCTTCATGACCTCAGTAACCAGATTGACCAGAAGATTGGATTGTGAAATCAGACTCACACCAATGAGAGATAAAACCTGCATCAAGCTTTCTTAACAAGTTCAAAGATCTAAATAAACAAAGAAGTGTGGGGTAAACAAGGAGAGCTTCAAGACCACCAAACACAATTTTCCAGGCCCCATCTTGGTACATCAAGATGTACTTCAACCCAGATTAATGTGGGGTCTCTAAACAACATCAGTAGCTCCATCACTTACACAAAAGGATGCTGATTCAGCTATAAAACATCTCCAGTTTATACTCAGTTACATAGTTTATATGACTCTTCACAGAGATCCATGCCCCAAAAATCCAGTTCCCAGGTTTTTGTGTTTGTTTGTTTTATTATAGCTATCCTAGATTAGCAGGTAGATCCTGCCAAAAGCATTCTACAGGTAAGGGCTCTCCCACTCGAGAATGCTGACCGATCCTTTGTTTCCCAGTAGCATGTTTACAAAGGCATTTAACCAGGTCTCTTTCCTTCTTTCTTTCTTGAAATAAGCTCCTTTACCTCCCTACATCTTTCCTCACCCAAGGGAGATAATCTATCATATACTACGATCTCCCCGTAGCTAATCCTTTTCCAGTAACTGCTTCCTACTCATTCTTCAAGATTAGTTCCTAGAGTACCTTTTCCAGGCTTCCCTTTCTTGTTGTGCACCACTGCTGTGCAGAATGCCATTTTATCTGCCATTACTGTACACTGTATTTATATGTGTTACCACACTGAATAGGATTGCTGATTTGTCTGCATCTGTGAGAGTCTTGAAAGCAGGGATTATTTTATTAGCAATAACACCTAGCACCATTTTTTTTTTTTTTTACAAAATAGGTACTCAATAAATGTTTGGTAAATTTATGGATGAATGGAACTCTCATTGTGTGGTTATGAACATTTCTGGTGTATCCAATACTTGATCAGTGATGAAATAAAAGAATATTTTTTCAGGATTATCACTGACCAGAGCAGACCACCAAAAGCATTTTGATTTGAAATTCCTTCTCTAGGTCCTCACATTCATATAGAATTGATAACTTGTTAAATATCTAGCTATTCAAGGGTAATCTTTACAAAGAATATTATTTCTTCATAGTGTTTCTCAAACTTTATATATTAGAATATAATGTATGCTGGGTTTGAGTTCTCATTATAGTTTATAACCTATACTTACTTTGCCTATACGCAATCTAAAAATGAGTTGACATCATACTTTTAATTGTAGTAAATTAAGTTGTTTCATAATTTCCACAGTATGATACCTGTAATATTAATCAGACCAAATCATCACATTACATAAAGTTAATCATTCAAATGATCATCATTACTGCATGCTATAGCACTCTATTTTTATTTCACTCAGCATCAACCATGTATCCTCCCTGAATATGGAGGTAAAAATCAAAGCTAAGAAGGTTTTTCTTATTTTCCTAATGTCATGGGAAAAGAAAGTAACAGTTTGTTTTATTGAACCTCAAAAATGAAACCTTACAGGTGTTTCCTCCTTCATTCCCTTGGGTAATTATTGGTGGAGATAAGAACAAGAGAGGCTTATATGTTTGTTTGAGGTACCAATTATCCCTCATGAGAACAGGCACCATTGAACAAATAGATAAATATGTGTGCCATGAACAGAAGTTTTCATATACCAAAACTACCGAGTTGCTGATTATTAATGATCATTAACATTAGGTATTAAAAAGCACTAACACTGACATCTGTGAACTACTTAGCACAGAAGGCTGATTAATTTGGACAATAAAATATTAAGACCCACTGCATGAGTTTGGTCACTCTGGCCCCTCATTTTCTCATGGCAGTGTAACTGACAGCTGAGAAAGAACATCATTTACTTTTTATTTCAACCTCACAACATACAATGCTGTGGCCAGGTAGCATGTCTACTGTATGCCCAGTGTTATACTTGCTTCAGGATGGGTGTTTAGAGGCCACTGAGTCCATATACTACTAGTTGGTTGTCCGTTCTTTAACTTGAATGTCCTCCGGGTTTTCATAATAGTCATTCTTGGTAAACAAAATGTTATTAAAAGTCTACTATGTGCTAGCCATTTTGATGGGGCTGAAATCCACTTGATGTCCTTCCATGTGGCATATTGGCTAGAGTATATTCTGATTTGCCAGGCATCTGTTTGACATTCATCTGCTTGTATTCGTCATTTGTTAAATACTTTAATATCACTCCTTGACCCTGGGGATAGGAAGTTAAATAAAATATTCTTTCTGTGTTCAACGAGTTTTTTAAAGGATTTACTTACTAGCAAATAAATTTATTTTAAATCCTATCTTAATTTTCCATTTTTAAATCTTGAGATTATGTGTTCTGTGTCTCTACTATCCACTTTATGAAGTAATACTTCTTTGTTCTAAACTTAAACTTTCTCTGGATTCAAGGAGTTGCCATTAGTTCATTTACAATATTGAGTCCCTAAGTCCATCACTTGGTTTCTATATGTCATAATTTTATTGTACTTCAAAACTTACTTAGAATAGGAAGCTTGATTCTCTTCTTCCCACTGAGGGCAGCCTTTATCAGGCCAACTCCTTGACCATTAATTTGCCTTTGAGTAGATCCTTTCCCGTTCTAATTAACCTTGTTTTGAGATTGAACAACTAGAACCATCCAAAGCTCATTCTTTCAAATATGCCACAATTGCTGTCTTTGTAGATTAATGAATATCACCCAGGATTTTGTTCAGCCATATCAGGATTTTAACCAGGTTTTATTATTCCTCAGTATATGTTTGGTTTCTCTGAACCTCAGGTTTTCTTCTTAGCAAGGAAATAATGCTTCTTCTCACATAGGATTAGTTGTGAGTGCAGCAAACAGCATAGTGCCTGAGGTTGGGTGCTAAGGCTGTAAATCATGATTGATACCCATTCATGTGTTATTGGCTTTTTGAGCCACAATAAGGAGAAAAACTTGGCTTGAAACTTAATACTTAAAAAATAATAATAAGTGATATATGTGTCATAAACATATCTTCTGTGTGAAAATTAAAATGAGCCATATGTAAAGCACTTAAAAGAATATCTGCTCTATAAGTATTTATTTATTTATTATCTGGCTAGACAGATTTCTTAAATAGTGAAAGTAAATTCCTCTGTTGCCCAGAAATAATTCAAAGGATATATCACTTGACACATGACTTTACGTACTTTGAATTCTCATTTTCCTAATACTTCCCTGTTGACTGAGATAAATCTTTCCATCTCAAAAAAATGTTACCATCTTAGCTTTTCTTTTCCCAATATCAGTACTTTCCAAATAAATACATATGTTAAAGTGATATCTTCCTATCTTTCCTTTAAAAGGTTTTCCATCTCTGGGGTGCCTGGGTGGCTCAATTGATTGAGTGTCCGACTTCAGCTTAGGTCATGATCTTGCAGTTCATGAGTTCAAGCATCGCGTTTGTCTCTGTGCTGACAGCTCAGAACCTGAAGCCTGCTTCAGATTCTGTCTCTCTCTCTCTGTCCTTCCCCCACTTGCACTGTCTCTCTCTCTCTCAAAAATAAATAAATGTTAAAAAAAATTTTAATTAAACATAAAAGTTTTTCCATTTCTTGCATAAAATGAAAAATCTAGCTACTTAATAGCAAAATGGCAAGAAATGGTCTGATTTATGTCTGCTGCCCAATAGTATACTCTTACACATTTTAGAGAATATAAAACGTCAAAGTTCAAAAGCAAAATTTCAGAGTAATCTTTTGTGGGGGCCAGTGTTAATACTCCTCAGCTTTTGTGCACTGTTAGATATCTGTCACAAATACTGAATATTTAAATACCAGCTATCAATGCTAGTGCATATGGGAAATTATGATATGAGCTGAGGATATATTAAAATACAGTTTCCTTGTGATCATAACTGTATATAGCTTTTAATCCCTCAGAAGTCAAAACCATGGTAAGAATACTACTAAAGCATGTTCAAGCATTAAGTCATTGGTAGTCATTTTTTTTTTAATTTTGATTTGTTCGCAGTGTCCAATTTTGTTTTTATTTTTATTTTCATTTTATTTATTTATTTTTAATTTATTTATTGTTTAATTTACATTCAAATTAGTAAACATATGGTACAACAACGATGTCAGAAGTAGATTCCTTAATGCCCCTTACCCATTTAGACTATCTCCCTTCCCACAACCCTTCCAGAAACCATCTCTTTGTTCTCTATATTTAAGAGACTTTTATGTTTTGTCTCCCTTCCTGTTTTTATATTATTTTTGCTTCCCTTCTCTCTTCCCTAGTTCATCTGTTTCATATCTTAAATGCTTCATATGAGTGAACTCATAGGTTTATCTTTTTCGGACTGACAAATTTTTCTTAACATAATACACTCCAGATCCATCCATGTAGTTGTAAACGAAAGATTTAATTCTCTTTTTGATTGTGAAGTAATACTCAATTGTGTGTGTGTATGTATATATATATATATATATATATATATATATATATACCACATCTTCTTTATCCATTCCTATCGATGGGCATTTGGGCTCTTTCCATACTTTGGCTATTGTCAATAGCACTGCTATAAACATTGGGGTGAATGTGCCCCTTCAAAACAGCACACTTGTTTCCCTTGGATGAATACCGGGTAGTGCAATTGCTGGGTTGTAGGGTAGTTCTACTTTTAATTTTTTGAGGAACCTCCATACTATTTTCCAGAGTGACTGCACTAGTTTGCATTCCCACCAGCAATGCAAAAGATATCCTCTTTCTCCACATCCTCGCCAACATCTGTGGTTGCCTGAGTTGCTAATGTTAGCCATGCTGACAGGTGTTAGGTGGTATCTCATTGTGGATTTGATTTGTATTTCCCCAATGATGAGTTATTTTGAGCATTTTTTCATGTGTCAGTTGGCAATCTGGATATCTTTTTTGGAGAAGTGTCTATTTGTTTCATGTCTTTTGCCCATTTCTTCACTGGATTATTTGTTTCTTGGGTGTTGAGTTTGATAAGTGCTTTATAGATTTTGGATACTAACCCTTTATCTGATATGTCGTTTGTGAATATCTTCTCCCATTCCACTGGTTGCCTTTTAGTTTTGCTGATTGTTTCCTTCACTATGCAGAAGCTTTTTATTTTGATGAGGTCCCAAATACTTCATGTTTGCTTTTGTTTCCCTTGCCTCTGGAGATGTCTTGAGGAAGAAGTTGCTGCAGCCAAGGTCAAAGAGGTTTTTACCTGCTTTTTCCTCTAGGATTTTGATGGCTTCTTGTCTCACAGTTAGGTCTTTATTCAATTTTGAGTTTATTTTTGTGTATGGTGTAAGAAAAGTGGTCCAGGTTCATTCTTCTGCGTGTTGCTGTCCAGTTTTCCTAGCACCACTTGCTGAAGAGACTTTATTCCATTGGATATTCTTTCCTGCTTTGTCAAAAATTAGTTGGCCATACATTTGTGGGTCCATTTCTGGGGTATCTATTCTGTTCCATTGATCTGCATGTCTGTTCTTGTGCCAGTATCATAGTGTCTGGATGATTACAGCTTTGTAGTATAGCTTGAAGTCTGGGATTGTGATGCCTCCTGCTTAATTTTCTTTTTCAGGATTGCTTTGGCTATTCGGGGTCTTTTCTGGTTCCGTACAAATGTTAGGATTATTTGTCCAACTCTGTGAAGATTTCTGGTGTTATTTTGATAATGATTGCACTGAATGTGTAGATTGCTTTGGGTAGCATCAACATTTTAACAATATTTTTTCTTCCTATCCAGGAGCATGGAATCTTTTTCCATTTTTTGGTGTCTTCTTCAATTTATTTCATAATCTTTCTATAGTTTTCAGTGTATAGATGTTTCACCTCTTTGGTTAGATTTATTCCTAGGTATTTTATGGGTTTTGATGCAACTGTAAATGGGATCAATTCCTTGATTTTCTTTCTGTTGCTTCATTGTGGGTGTATACGAATGCAACCGATTTCTGTGCGTTGATTTTATATCCTGCAACTTTGCTGAATTCATGAATTAGTTTTAGCAGTTTTTTGGTGGAATCTTTTGGGTTTTCCAAATAGAATATCATGTCATCTCCAAAGAGTGAAAGTTTGGCCTCCTCCTGGCCAATTTGGATGCCTTTTATTTCTTTGTGTTGTCTGATTGCAGAGGCTAAGACTTCCAATACTTGAATAATAGTGGCAAGAGTGGACATCCCTGTCGTGTTCCTGACCTTAGGGGGAAAGCTCTTAGTTTTTCCCCATTGAGGATGATATTAGCAGTGCATCTTTCATATATGCTTTTATGATCTCGATGTATGATCCTTCTATCCCTACTTTCTTGAGGGTTTTTTATCAAGGAAAGGATGCTGTGTTTTGTTAGATGCTTTCTCTGCATCTATTGAGAGGATCATATGGTTCTTGTCCTTTCTTTAATGATGTGAAGTATCACATTGATTGTTTTGCAGATATTGAACCAGTCCTGCATCCCAGATATAAATCCCACTTGGCCTTGGTGAATAATTCTTTTAATTTATTGTTGGATCTGGTTAGCTAGTATCTTGTTGAGGATTTTTGCATCCATGCCCATCCGGGAAATTGGACTATAGTTCTCCTTTTTAGTGGGGTCTTTGTCTGGTTTTGGAATCAAGGTAATTCTGGCTTCATAGAGAGAGTTTGGAAGTTTTCCTTCCATTTCTATTTTTTGGAACAGCTTCAAGAGAATAGGTGTTAACTCTTCTTTAAATGTTTGATAGAATTCCCCTTGAAAGCCATCTGACCCTGAACTCTTGTTTTTTGGGAGATTTTTGATTACTAATTCTATTTCTTTACGGGTTATGGGTCTGTTTAAATTTTCTATTTCTTCCTGTTTCAGTTTTGGTAGTTTATATGTTTCTAGGAGTTTGTCCATTTCTTCCAGATTGCCCATTTTATTGGCATATAATAGCTCGTAATATTCTGTTATTATTGTTTGTGTATCTGCAGTGTTGGTTGTGATCTCTCCTCCTTCATTCTTGATTTTATTTATTTGGGTCCTTTCCTTTTTCTTTTTGATCAAACTGGCTATGGGTTTACCAAATTTGTTAATTCTTTCAAAGAACCAGCTCCTGTTTTCATTGATCTGTTCTACTGCTTTTTTGGTTTTAATAACATTGGTTTCTGCTCTAATCTTTATTATTTCCTGTATTCTGGTGGTTTTGGGTTTTATTTGCTGTTCTTTTTCCAGCTCTTTGAGTTGTAAGGTCAGGTTGTGTATCTGAGACGTTTCTTCCTTCTTTAGGAAGGCTTGGATTGCTATATAGTCCCCTCTTATAACCACTTTTGCTGCATCCCAAAGGTTTTAGGCTGTGGTGTTATCGTTTTCATTGGTTTCCATGTAATTTTTAATTTCCTCTTTAATTTCTTGGTTAGCCCATTCATTCTTTATTAGGGTGTTCTTTAGTCTCCAAGTATTTGTTATCTTTCCAAATTTTTTTCTTGTGGTTGACTTCCGAGTTTCATAGTGTCGTGGTCTGAAAATATGCACAATATGATCTCAATCTTTTTGTACTTGTTGAGGGCTGATTTGTGTCCTAGTATGTGATCCATTCTATAGTTGTTTCATGTGCACTCGAGAAGAATGTGTATTCTGCTGCTTTAGCATGAAATGTTCTGAATGTGTCTGTTAAGTCCATCTGGTCCAGTGTGTCATTCAAAGCCATTGTTTCCTTGTTGATTTTCTATTTAGATGATCTGTCCATTGCTGCAAGTGGGGTGTTGAAGTCCCCTACTATTATGGTATTATTATCAATGAGTTTATTTAAGTCTGTGGTTAATTGATTTATATATTTGGGTGCTCTCACATTTGGAACATAAATGTTTATAATTGTTAGGTCTTCTTGGTAGATAGACCCCTTAATTATGATATAATACCCTTCTTCAGCTCTTGTTACAGTCTTTATTTTAAAATCTAGATTGTCTGATATAAGTATGGCTACTCCGGCTTCTTTTGGCAACGATTAGCATGATAGATGGTTCTCCATCCCCTTATTTTCAATCCGAAGGTGACTTTAGGTCTAAAATGGGTCTCTTGTAAACAGCATATAGATGGATCTTGTTTTCTAATCCATTCTGTTACCCTATGTCTTTTGATTGGAGCTTTTAGATCATTGATGTTTAGAGTGAGTACTGAAAGATATGAGTTTATTGCCATAGTAATAGTTGGAGTTTCTGGTAGTGTTCTCTGGTCCTTTCTAGTCTTTGTTGCTTTTGGTCTTTTTTTTTTCATCTTTTCTCCCCTCAGAGACTCCCCCTTAAAATTTCTTGCAGGGCTGGTTTAGTGGTCACAAACTCCTTTAATTTTTGTTTGTCTGGGAAACTTTTTATCTCACCTTCTGTTTTGAATGAGAACCTTGGTGGATAAAGAATTCTTGGCTGCATATTTTTCCAATTCAGCACATTGAGTATATCCTGTCACTCCTTTCTGGCCTGCCACGTTTCTGTGGATAGGTATGCTGTGAACCTGATCTGTTTTCTTTTGTATGTTAAGACTTTTTTTTCCCTTGTTGCTTTCATGATTCTTTCCTTGCCTGAGAATTTTGTGAATTTCACTATGATATGCTCAGTTGATGGTTGGTTTTTGTTGAATCTAATGACTGTCCTCTGTGCTTCCTGGATTTTGATGTCTATGTCTTTCCCCAGGTTAGGAAAATTTTCCACTATGATTTGCTCACATAAATTTTCTACCTCTTTTTCTCTCTTCACCTTCTCGGACACCTGTGAGTCTGATGTTATTCCTTTTTAATGAGTCACTGAGTTCTATAATTTTTATTTCTTGCTCTTTTGCCTTAGTCCCCTGTTTTCTTCTGTTTCATTATTCTCCATAAGTTTGTCCTCTGTGTTGCTGATTCGCTGCTCTGACTCATCCATCCTTGCTGCCATGGCATCTATTTGAGATTGCAGCTCAGTTTTAGCATTTTTTATTTCATCCTGACTAGCTTTTACTTCTCAGAAGGGGATTCTAATCTATTTTCAACCCCAACTAGTATTATTATCATTATTGTAAATTCTGGTTCAGACATCTTGCTTGTATCTGTGTTGCTTAAGTCCCTGGCTGTCAATTCTTCCTGTTCTTTCTTTTGGGGTGAATTCCTTTGTTTCATCATTTTGTAGGAAGAAAAGGAATTAATAAAGAAAAAAAATTAAAATTAAAAAATTAAAAGCAACACAAGGAAATAAAATAAAGGATGCTAGATCCTAGGTGTGTTTTGCTCTGGTTGTTGAAAGAAGCTTGATAGATTAGATAAAAAATGGAAAGAAAAGAAAAAATGAGAAAAAAAAAGAATTAAAAAAGGAAGACTTTTGACAATAGGAAAAAATTAATACAGTAAAATAGAATAAAATGAAATGATGAAAGTAAAATAGAATTTTAAAAATTTACAAAAATGTAAAACATAGATTAGAAAAAAAATAAAGAAAAATATTTTAAATAAAAGTGGAAAATAAGTTTTTTTCTTTTTCTGTATTCAAAAATAGGAAAAGAAAAATTAAAAAGAATTGAATGAAATGACCAACAGACAGAATGAAGTACGATTGAAAGTACATCTGTTTTCCCATAGAAGTCAAGCTATAAAGCACTTTATAGTCCATATACTAAGCAGGTGGAGAGACTTGTGTTTTTCTAGAGGCCTTGACAAACCCTAGTCAAGTTGGGCAGGGCTTAGTGTAACACCTTCCTTCTCCACTGGATGGTGCTGCTTAGCTTACCTGGATGGATTGCTGTGGCATGTGTAGGTGTGTATGCGCATGTGTGGGAGGGGTGACCATCTACCCAGTCTCTAGTATCAGAACTCTGTGCTCTCCATGTCTGGCAATCAAGCACCCCTCCTTTGTCTCCAGCTTCCATCCACTCCCTGCTTCTACACTGTCTGTGACCAAGCTGTCAGGCTGCCAGGTGGCACCTCCATCCTGAGTTTTATCTCAGATGTGGTTCTGTTTCCCAACCCCTCACTTCTGAGGAACTGCAGCTTTGACCTGCTTAGATCTTCTGGGGGTGGGTCTTGCTGAGCAATGGCTGGGTGCCAACCCACTCCCAGGAATGTTCTCAAGACCATGCTGCTGCCAATGACCAGAGACTGTGGCTGGGTGGCAGCCCACCCCAGAAAAAGTTCACGCAATCTTGTAGCACTAGTGCTTCAGGGTTTATGGAAAATCACAACACACACCTAGTGCCAGGCTTCCCACTTAAGGTCCTTGTTCCAACACCAGTGAATGTGGTTGTTCTCTGGGGTCCTCTGGGACCTTTGCCTGTGGGCAGGCTGCACAGTCTCTACCAAATGTCCTCTCAGCAGGGGAACTGCCTCTCCCTGTGTGCCCCAAGGACCCTTGGAGCTTGCTCTCTGCTCCTTGGTATTCGCCCTTCCCACCAGAGCTTTGCCAGATATCGAACTGTGGAGTTTCAGACTCTGCATTCCCCTTGTTTATAGAGTCTTAATGGAATTTAACCGTCTCTTTTATCCTTTCTCCCTTTTTTTTCAGTCCCTGCAACTGTTCCCACTTTTCCACTTTCTCTGTAGCTGCTTTTGGTGGGGGGTTGCTTTTCCCATACTCTCCCCCCATCTCCTTCCTCTCTTTGCAAGCAAAAACAGATCCCTACCCTCCATGACTCCTCTCTCCCCAAGTTCACCTCTCCATGCTGCATACCTGCTGAGTTCTGTGGTTCAGTTTGTCAAATTGTTGTGTTAATTCTCAAATCAGTTTTTTAGGAGTGCAGGATGGTTTCGTGTTGATCTGGCTCTATTTCAGGGACAAGAGATGCAAAAAAACCTTCCATGCTGTTCCACCATCTTAGCCCCTCCAAATATGGAGGAATTTCTTTAAACAGAAAATAAATAATCCCAATTTTGTTTTTAAATTTGATGCCAAATTTTCCAAAAATTCTTTGAGATTATCTACAAGAATAATAGATACTATCTAAGTATTAAGAGACATAAAAAGTAGAATGGGACAAAATAGATCCTAAATCAGTCTGAGACATGCTCACAATACGTGCAGCATAGTTCAGGATTTTATTTCTGCCCTTTGCAGAAAAAAGTACTGTTTCAAATATGTATCATGTATTGATTTATTGAAACCATAAAAACTTGTCATTGTTATTCAATCAAGTTTGGAATTATCATTAAAATTTAGCATCACTTGGCAGTTTTGAAGCACAATAAACTGGTTTATATTGATGAGTTATAAGGTGCTACATAATGTAAGTGTGACAAAAGTGACACAGGAAACCTATCTTCTTTATGGAGCCAGATTTGTTTTGTAATTAGAACTATTCAAGGAATACTTTGCCTTCTAGAAATCATACATTTTATTTTGTTGAAAATTAAAACATGGGGCGCCTGGGTGGCGCAGTCGGTTAAGCGTCCGACTTCAGCCAGGTCACGATCTCGCGGTCCGTGAGTTCGAGCCCCACGTCAGGCTCTGGGCTATGGCTCGGAGCCTGGAGCCTACTTCCGATTCTGTGTCTCCCTCTCTCTCTGCCCCTCCCCCGTTCATGCTCTGTCTCTCTCTGTCCCAAAAATAAATAAACGTTGAAAAAAAAATTAAAAAAAAAAGAAATGCAGATCCTCAGGCCTCATCTAATCCTATAGAGCTAAAAGTTCTGAGGGTGGGTCCATGCAATTAGTTTTAACAAGCCCCCCAGCTTGCCAAAGTTCTGGAACCACTGATGCATGCCAAAGTTTGGAACCACTAATTATGGACAGAGTGCCCAGAAGTGGGTCTATGATTTGATCACAACATAAAGCAAGTCACTTTATGTCTCAGTTTTTCCATCTTGTTGGTGCCAGACAACTCCTTGTATGGAACCTTACACAAACAACCTTCTTAATCTCACTTGTCAGGGGTCCTACTAAGAACCCACCTGTCTTCCATGAGGGAGGGAAGGAATGAGATTTGACAATCCCTCATCCACTTCAGTAGTACAATTTTTGAAAAATACACTCAATATACTAGTTAGGGTTACATTGACAAAGGCCTGGATCCCCCCCCCCCAAAACAATAAATGGAAAAATAAATAAAAAGTAAATATTTACATTCTGTCTTGATAGGCATCCCATTATGGGCATGAAAACAAAAACCAGGGTGTCCCATTTTATAGCAGAATAAATGAGGTAATAGATGTGGATTAACTGGGAATTTGTCAAGAAGAACATACTTGTTTCTCTTTCTTAAATTTTTCGTTTGCATTTTAACAAAAGTAAGATTGAATGTTATTTGTTTCTTGATCCCACAGTTTCTCAGTCTTCTTTCCTCTACCTACCATTTAAATCATGCACTTGCAGAGATTGGCTCACCCACTTGATTGACTTTTTTCCGGTTTAGATATATGCAACCTGGTAATGATCAGAAGTATTTAATTTCATATGTGGCATGATTGAAAAGAGAAGTTAAGCCTACATAAATGAAAGCATATGGAAAACCAGACTTTTGCTACAGGCAAAAACTTTATATGCCACCAACCATAGGGTATGGTGTCCCTAAAACTTGAGAAATATCTTGTGATGCCATTCTCTGTAAACTTCCACATGACAACTCCAGTCTATTTAAGACTCCCTTGAGTCAGTGATTTGCAAAATGTAAATAGCTGATAACTGAACACCAGCTTTGGTGAAAGAAAAAGCTTTATGTTGATTTAAGCATCGGAAGCTGTAGCATGTATAATTGAATTTAAAACCAAGTATTCAATGGAGAAGAAACATTGTCAACTTCTCCTCTGTTCTGTTTTGTTTTAGGTGGAGCTTGCTAAGGAAAAAAGGTGTGAATTTTTGCCTTTCCTGTCTCCACGGAAGGTTATAGTAAAAGGAGGGAGAATTGTTGCTATGCAGTTTGTTCGGACAGAGCAAGATGAAATGGGAAACTGGAATGAACATGAAGATGAGCTAGTCCATCTGAGAGCCGATGTGGTCATCAGTGCCTTTGGTTCAGTTCTGAGTGATCCTACAGGTAGAGTTCTCGGGAGCTGAAATGCATTATGTAATTGTCTGTTATTTCAGTGCCATAAGAATTTCCACCTTTCAGGGAATTGTTTTCCACTTTAACATTCATTTTCTTCTTCTAGTATGAAATCCAAGCAATCTTGATTTAAAAGGCTTAGAAATGGCATTTAATGCTTATACAGAATTATTTTTAAAGTGGTGGGGATTGAAAATAACATTAATCTTTCTTTTAAGCTGATAATCAAAATACATAGTCTGTTTTGTAATAAACGTTTGCCTGTTTCCTCTGTAAGAATGGCTTTTCTTCAATTAGACCTAGAGTAAGAAAATGTGACAGAGAAGTTGTAACCGCCAATCTTCAATGATTCAGACAAATTAAGACCTAATGAATAGGCAAAAATAGAATTCATGTGTACTACTGTCCTCATGCCAAGCCATCGCTAGAAACATCAAAATTATCAAATTAGAAAGTTTGAATTCCTGTCACTTCATCTGGATGGCATAAATGGACATGCTAAGGAAGAAAAAAATGCTTTTAACAGAAAGATAAGAAAGGGAAATGTCTTATATAATATTCCAAGTGAGCAATAAGTTAATCAATTAAGAGTATTTTGTGTTATATTTCCCCCAAACCCAGTGTTTTTGGGGCTTATTGTAGATGAAAGCATAGGTACCTATGTTCCTTTATTTTGCAAATTCTTTACCTTTTAATACACACTGTTTAAATGATTAACTCTTTTATTTACTGAAAGTAAAATAAAAGATGTTTTTCTAAGACAGACATTCATTATGAGTAACAATAACAGCAAAAAAAATCTAAACCTGACAGATCCTATGACTCCCTACTATATCCATGCTAAAATTACATTTTGTGTCTGAAATAGGAAGAGATATATGCAAGCAAATGTGCATTTTTATGCAGCAGATAAGTAAAAAATTCAACCAGTCATCAGGATATTTTATCTGCAGGACATCAAACATCTTGGTATTTGGAAACATCCAGATGTTTAATGTCATCAAGATAAATGTTTTCAAATAGCTGGATGATGGCCCGAATTTGTCACTTTTCATCTAGATGTTTATGTGATATGTAGACACAGTCATAGTGTGGTTTGTTTATCATTAACTGCGTTCAGGAAAAGAGAAAAAAGAAAAATGCATAAATTATATTCTATCATCTAAAAAATCATACTGTTCTTACTACTCGGCACATCACCAAAAACTGAGTAAAAAGTTGAGTCATATTTAACTAGCAATTCTGTTGATGATTCACTTATCAAAAACTAATTTATCTTACCCATCTAAATTTATGTTTCACAACTGACATCTCTAACTAACATTAAGAAAAATGTATTATTTCCTAAACAAACATAAGTAGATATGACTCACAAGATCATAGAAAATAGCTTTTGCTTAATTTACTATTTAATTTTTTGATGTTTATTTATTTTTGAGAGAGACAGAGACAGATAGACAGAATGTGAGTTGGGTAGGGGCAGAGAGAGAGGGAGACACAGAATCCGAAGCAGGCTCCAGGCTCTGAGCTGTCAGCACAGAGCCTAACGCAGGGCTTGAATCCATGAACCACAAGACGATGACCTTAGCCAAAGTCGGACGCTTAATTGACTGAGCCAACCAGGTGCCCCTTAATTTAGTATTTAAAATATGAAGTGTAAGAAAGTTTGAGTCTAGTGATTTTTATTTGCAAAACCATTCCAGAATTTATTTATGTATTAATTTATGTATGTATTTTATTCCAGAATTTACTTGTATGTTTCTTCCCGTATTTCACATATACTACCCATATACATTAGAGAAATCAAGGAAAAAAATGGTCTTTCGCTTTCCTTTCTGCCCCCTCCCTTCTCCTGACATGAAATAAATAGAAATAAACTAATCCTTAAATAGAATTACCTGTGCTTTCAGGGCCTTTCAATGTTTACGTGAATAAGAAGCTACTTTCCAAGTGAGAGGGAAGCTGGAAGAGCTAGAAGGTTAGATAGCATTCATGCCTCTCTTCCCATCAAAATGTTTTCAGAACTGTTTTTTTGAATGGAAAACATTAAAGAAAGGGGGAAAGGGCATCAGTAATTGTCAGAATTTTACCAAGAAAAATATAAAAAAATTTACCAAGGTCTTACCCAAGATGATAAGACTTTTTTTTTCTTTTTGAGATCTCAGTGAACAGGGAAATATTAGGAAAATGAGAATTCAAGGTAAGTAAAGTCATTTGTTAAGTGAAATATCCTTTGAGTTATTTGTGGACAATGAGGAATTTACTTTCATTATTTAAGAAATCTTAGGTAAAAAAATAAGCTATTCATGTCTCCCTCTTCTACCCTAAATCTTGTTCCATTCTCATACCTATGTGATGATTTATGTGTGACATTTTTGTGATTATCACATATGTGATACTATGTGATTTAATATATTTATTTCTAACACTTAAAACATTGACCTGCCTTCCCACCCCTCTTCTTCCTTCCTTCCCAACCTCACTTCACTTTGCACAGGCTTCAATGGACTACATGCCAAATCTATGACATTTTTTCTGCATTATCATCCTATTTTCTGCATTTGACAATGTTAAATATTTCTTTCTATTTGAAATCCTCTAAGTCACCTAACCTTTCTGGGCTTCAGTTTCTTCCTCTATTAAAAAGACAAGCATAATAAAACCTTATCCCCCTATCTTTCCGGACTGTTATCAGAATTAAAATAATGTGAAAGTGCTGTAGAAATGTAGCACATTATTATTGTTTATGGACACCCCATTTTCTTGTGTTTTTTTTCTTTTAACTATTCCTCTTCTGAGCCTATCATTGAGTGCTTTTCTTTCTCTAGCTTATTACTTTTTAGTACTTTTCCAAAGTTCAGACTTTATCCATTTTCTCTTAATGTATTTATTCCTTCATTGAACTGATTGTATCATTAATTCATTTATTTATTCATACACACATTCCTTCCTGTAAGAAATACTTAAACAATTTCTATGTGCAGGTTGAGGCTAGACTTACAGTAGACACTACTGCACTTCTGTGTGACTGGATCCCAAATCTCTTTCTCCATTCCATGCCGTAGAAGACATTTCATCCTTTATTATATGCCCATGCATGTAACAAACATTTAGTGTCTAATGAATGCCAGGTACCAAGATGTATTTTGGAGAGTGCAAAGATGAATGAAGTATTCCTTCTACTTAAAAACCTCATAAACTGGGGCTGGAGGGAGACCTTTAAACAAATAATTATTTTACAAGTGAAGATACATTTAGAGAGATACGCGCAAAGTAAGGAAGGATCATCTCATGAGGTTTCCCTAAAGCATGTCGCTTCTCAACTTTGCTGTTTGTTTAAATGGTACTGTAGTTCACCTGTTACTGAAGTTCAAAATGTTATCCCAGTTTCGAATATCTAACTCCAGTTTTTCTTTTCATTAAATTCACCAATGTTACTCTGTACTATAGGATGAAGGTCCTATTCCTTAGCACTTGAGAACTTCATGAAATGGCTTTATATATACTATGTATATAGCTTTATTTCCCACTCTTCCCTATAGAGTTATACCTCCCAGTATCTTAGCACAGGTGGATTCCATAGTGGTAATTTAAAAAGTCCTTGGTGAATACATTATATAAATATATTTGGAACAATTCAAGGAATGAAATAAACTTGACAGAGTACATATAAAGGATGGTGATAACATATTTTCAGCATTCTCTGATTATAATTGTTTAAATGAAAACACCTGTAGCATCTTAGTTATATCAATAACATGTATTTATAAAGGTAACCTAAATTGGGAAATTAAGTTTTTAATCTCATTTTTTCTCTCATGTACTGCATTACTTCTACAGGTCCTTTAATTTGTATGTTGCACAAAGAATATAAAATAACTTTAGTATTAAGCACTTAATATATCTGTGATAAATATTTCTTGTTATAAAAATGGCGAATGCCTCAACAGCTTATAGAAAAGATAAGAATATCAAATATATAAAACAAATTTGGGTAATATCCTTGGATTCTAGTTGCTAATTACTTAATTACTGCCAAGGCTAATAATATTTATAAGTGATAATCATTATTTTCTCTAATTCTACTTTATTTCTATTTCATTTTTTGAGTTGTAGCAGTGAGTGGAAAATAGGAACAAAGACTACATATTCCACATCTATGTGCATGGAATATATATATGTGTGCTTATTAAGAGCAAAATTTAATTGAATCCTTCATTAGGTACTGTCCCAAATTCTAAAGGCAGTGTGGTGTTTGATTTCTAATTTGATGGAGATAATAAAGTCTTAGCCTTATTTGGTATCTTTCTGTGAGAAACTACAAGTGCTTGCGCCTTTAAAAAAATTCTCATCCATTCCCTCTAAAGTATGTAAGAATCCAAATCACTTTAAATTGGGATTTTATTGTTCGAGACTGATTTTAAAGGCTTTCAGTAAATTAAGCACAAGCTGCCTCTACTGGCATTTCTAGTCCACAAGCATTGCCCTTCACTGGAAATTTTAAAACATTTATTTATTTTAACAATATGTCTCCTCTTCTGCTAAACACCAAAGTCAATGTTTATTGAATTGAATATTCTAATTTTTTGTTTATTTGGACAGTCTCAGGTTTAAGAGACTCCTTGCTTATTTTAAGTTTATCCTCCCTTCCCTTTCTGTTTAGAACAACATTGTCAGTTGTGAAAAGTGTGCATATCTTTTCTGTTAATTTGGAATTGATGAGAATTGTTACCATTTCTACCAACCTCACAGCTTTATTTTTCTAATAGAGGTAGTAACAGTTGGCCCTGTCCTCACATATTCCCGGCAGATCCAGATGACATAATTTTATGTGTCTTGAATATGCTTCCAGACGACTGAAGGAAGGCACTCTAGCCCATGCCATGACCTCTGTGCCTCTTCTATACACTGCGCCACAGCCATCCTCCCATTCTTTTGAGAAATGTTGACTTTAAAAAGAGCCATGTGCTTTGATCTTCCAGAACATACTGTAATTTGTCTTCCAATTAGATTGTAAATCCCAAAAGCACAAAGATTGTACCTTTATAGTAAGTTGTAGTTCCAATAGCAGTCTACACATTAATGTGCCTATACTAGATGGATAATAATATATAATTGCATATTTGATTTGACTTGATTCGTGCTAGGATATTAATTTTATTATACCTATTTTTTCCTGCTATGGGTCCAGTTTCATTTATTTGCTTTTTTTTTAGAAAATATTTAAAAAATACTTCTTTTTTTCTATTGCTATTAATTTTTCCCCCTATTTTGGCATAAATTGTTGCATTCTTTATAATCCAATAAATATTACACTAATTAGAGTCTGTCTGGTATAGCAGCTTCGAGCAGGGGTTCTGGAGCCAGGCTGCCCAGCTGGAAACCTGGCTCCTTTAGTCTCTTTGTACTTCACGGTCCTGATCTTTTAAGTGGAGTGATTATAGTATCTACCGTCTTGAGTTATTTTAAGAATAAATTAATAAAATATGTAAGGCACTTCAATATATGTCTGGCCCATAGTAAGCATCTCTTAAGTTTTAGATGCTACTATCCTTATGAAACAAAACATAGTTTAATAAGTAAGTTGAGTTATATTACACCCTTGTGATAATATGAATGTTGTATAGAAATAAAAGCATTTGAAAATCAGGACTTCATCTGGAACTTTGCAGGTTCTGTGAACATGTCTTTGTAAATAAGTAAAGCACATGCTCTTACATTTATGATTTTTTAAATGTGAAATGTTTCCTATATTTAGTTAGTTTTTTTGCAGAAAAAATATTATATGGTTTGTAACTGTATCATACATTTTAAAAATGTTTTATTATCAATTCTGATGTTTTTCATATAATCAAAAGGATTGAAATTTTCTCTCAACTAATATTTAGCAGCTAGAAATCTCCACTTTGAGTTTCTGCAAATCAAGTATTTAAAAAGCAAAGGATTTTTAGTAACTTTTTTCCTCTTAAAAATGGTGTAATTGGGCCAGTTTTTGATCAGTTACTTTTTACAAAAATGTTTATTTATTTATTTTAAGAGAGAGAGCAAACGCACGCATGCATGCACACACACAAGTGGGGAGACCTGAGAGAGAGGGAGAGAGAATCCCAAGCAGGCTCCACACTTTCAGCACAGAGCCTAATGCCCAGGCCCAGCTCCCAACTGTGAGACCATGACCTGAGCTAAAATCAAGAGTTGAACGTTTACTCCAGGTAGGCACCCAGGTCCCCCAATCACTGTTACTTTTAAGAAGGAAAGAGAGAAGTATTTTTGAGGATACTGTTTGAGTTTTTAAATGTTTGAAAGTTATGGGATGATATAATTAAGAATATGGGGCACCTGGGTGGCTCAGTTGGTTGAGCGACCGACTTCGGCACAGGTCATGATCTCACAGTCTGTGAGTTCAAGCCTCGTGTTGGGCTCTGTGCTGACAGCTCAGAGCCTGGAGCCTGCTTCGGATTCTGTGTCTTCCCCTCTCTCTACCCCTCCCCTGCTCACGCTCTGTGTCCCTCTGTCTCTCAATAATAAATAAACATTAAAAAATTAAAAAAAAATAAAGAATAAACACCTCATGGCACCTGGGTGGCTCAGTCAGTTAAGCATCCAACTCTTGATTTCGATTCAGGTCATGATCCCACAGTTCATGAGATCAAGCCTGCTTAGGGCTCCTTGCTGAGCTGACTTTAAAGGGCCTGCCTGGGATTCTTCCTCTCTCTCTCTCTCCCCCCCTCCCCCGCTCATGTGTGTGCATGCTCTCTCTCTCTCTCTCTCTCTCTCTCTCTGAAAATAAATAAATAAACTTAAAGAAAACACTATGTTTTTGGAGAAAAGAGAAGGGATGAATGGTGCCAATAAACCTGACTCAGCATAATGCTGCAAGGCACTGCTCAGGAGAGTAAATGACAAAGTGACTGAACTATAAATATACCAAGGTACGTGTGGCCCTTCTTCTAGGAAAGGAGTTTCTACACGTCACCCAGTGCCTACATTTTCTTTCTATTCATCTCACTAGAAATAACAAGGAAACACAAAGCCCAATTCCTTCTGAATCAACTCCCTTGATAGCATTAACCGCAACTAGTTTCATGAAGGGAGTGTTTTGGGGGGAAAAGATTTTAAAATCACTTTCTAGTTCCTTTTATTGGAAGCCCTCAGAAAAGTTTTTTAAAACCTCATGGGGTAAATCAAAGATTCTGCCAATACCAGCTTCAAGTGTAGCTTTGATTCACCTGCTCCCATACTGAGGAAAAAGTGCAGGCCATGGGATAATGTGCCTTATTCTGGCCTAAGTCAGACCTAGAAATTGCCAGGCATGCATATTTCCTTATCAGCTTGCATATTTCCTTATCTCCTTTACCAGAAATGAAGAGGAAGGGGATGGAATGGGTACTGAATTCAAACTATGACTTAATCAGTCGTATTTTCACAATTGTATGCATTTTTTTTTTTAATAAACACAAATACTTGCAACGAAGTTTCAAGGGAACAGATTATGGAATACTGAACTTTATGGGAGATGAAAACTTTTTGGTTGATGGCACAAATGTTAGAGGAAGGGGCCTACTAATGATTACTATAACTGAAAATGGATGAGATAGAATTGAAAACCAAAGTTGTCATCCAGTGTAATTTACTGGGTATGTTATTGTATAATAACTTGCATGGGACTTTTGTTTTTATTTCCAAATGTGCTGTAAGGGACTTAAATATTGCAGTCCCCTCATTTCACAGGCTTATTTGTTTAACTAATAACCTCTGATTGCCTGCTATTCCAGGCACTGAGCTTAAGTTCTAAGGATGAAGTGGTGAAAAGGCCAATGCCAAACCTTGTCTCCAGGAATGCAGTTTAACAGGGAGACTCACAATTATGATAAATTGCACTGCAAGAGAAGCACGGGAAATAATCTAAGGGTTCAGGGAAGCTTCCTAGAGGAAGTGGGTTGTAAATTGAACTTTGAGGTGTATGTGGGAGTTTCCAGGTGGAATGGGGGTGGAAAGGAGGGAGCCACAGGGAGATTATACAACTTGCTCAACACCACACCGTTCCATTAAGCACTTTACCGTCATCTTAAAAAGCTATATATAGGGGCACCTGGGTGGCTCAGTCGGTTAAGCGTCTGACTTCAGCTCAGGTCATGATCTCGTGGTTGGTGAGTTCAAGCCCTGTGTCGGGCTCTGTGCTGACAGCTCAGAGCCTGGAGCCTGTTTCAGATTCTGTGTGTCCCTCTCTCTCTCTGACCCTCCCCTGTTCATGCTCTGTCTCTCTCTTTCTCAAAAATAAATAAATGTTACAAAAAAGCTATATATAAAAAAAATCCATGTCTTTAGAAAGTTGTCATCAGCCTACTTATTTCATGCATGTTCTCCTCTTTATAAATGAAGGTCTGAATTTTCCATTTTTCTTTCTAAAATTGAACTTTTTATTTTATGATTTTTGTCATTCATTCTCTCATTATTCATCAAGTAGCAAATGTTTCTTAACATCCAACTATGTTATATCTACTGTCCTGGTGCTCGGAATACAAATAAGAGTAAAAGAATGTCTTTGCCCTTCAGGCATTCATATGGTAATGGGAGAAATGGACATGTAAATACATACATTGCAAACGATGTGCTAATTTTGAGATTGCATTTGGATTGGGTTTTAGAGCTTCAGTAGGAGTTTCTCTGTTAGAGGGAATATCATACACAAAAGTTTAAGCTGACAAATGGTTTCATTTGACTAGACAATGATGGGAAATTCTGTTTAGCTGGAGCAGGTAATGTATAGTAAAATAAGGGTGGGACATGTATAGGGATAAGATGGCAGGAAGTTTGGCTACAAACTTATTTGGAATCAAGAGAGTTATATGACAATCTAGGGATTCTGGATTTTATCCTATATACATCCAAGTGACAAATGGAAGGTTTAAATATGGGATAGGTCTTTATTGTTAATGATATAATTCTGATAAGTGCTTGGATTTTGTACCAGTTATATATTCTTCAAATAGTTGGGAATTAGAAACCATGAAATCACCTCTGAGGTGGTTCATATAAGAAGGCAAGTGTGTTTTCTAGTGTTGAACACCTGAATTAGGCAAATTTATTTACCCAGTCATGGGTATGATCCAACAATGTAGGTCCCCTAATGGGAAGCTGCCCCAGTAGGATTGTTAGTATTAAAGAAGGGAGAGAACCTTTGCCCAAATAGTCAGTTCCCAAGCTGTAGGCATGACAGAAGGGAGTTATGCATGTCTAATTTCTTCCTCCAGATTCATGAATTATAATTATGAATTGCAGCTTTTTGAAGACTGGTAAGATACGGAGAGACACCATGAGTGTTATAATCATGAATATTTCAACACATGGAAGAAGGCATGAGAAGTATGAAATAAGCATGTTGCTTTACAGGGGCAGTAATACTGAAAAAAAGATGGCCTGGAATCAAGACAGAATAGTATTAGTGAAATCAATTAAAAGACTATTTTTGTTAGTTTAAGTGGCTACTTACTAAGGCCCAGATTAAGGTAAAAGAGGTAGAACTATAGAAGGGCATTCAGAATCATGACTATTTCTGAAATAGAAGAGTCAGGATTTGGTCATCTGTTTGATGAAAAGGTTGAATGTGGAGTATCTAGTGTGGTAGTTCGATCAGATGTTCATAACGCTGATAGCATTTGGGAATACAGCAGATAGAACAGATCTGAGGGAAATTGTGATTTGTTGTATTTGGATTTGCTCATTCATTCAACTGGAAATGGGATTCGAACTCAGAAAAGAAAGAATGATTGAAAACAGACATTGGGAATCATTACATATGATTTATCTTGCCTTTTCATTATCATAGCTCAGTACCTACAGCAGTACTGCTTATTGATTGAGTTAAAGAATGAAAGCTGTCATAGCCTATAGTTTAGATAACACTTTAAAAGTATGATAAAAGAGGATATGTGGTATTTCTTCTGAAATTCCAGAAACATCTCACTTATCACATTATGAAGAGGAAAAGACAATGTAAGTTACTGCTGCTTTTCATATGGTAAATATCTTAAGGAAGACATGGTGTCAAGACAGTTTTATTCCATTATTCTGTACCTTTGGTCTTTTACTGATGCATTTGGTTCCTTATGCTACCATTTCATTTTATAATGCCTGAGTAATAAAACATTAATATGTCCTTTGTAATGCTTGGCCCCATGATGAGAATGAATTCTTTTTAGTCTTCCCTATACACTGTCTTGCTTTCAATTATATTTTGGTCAAGAAGCTTTCTTCGGAGCCCAATAGTAAAACTGTACATGTTTTCTTAAAAATTGCCCTAATTATCAGGTTTTTTTCCGAAAGTGGGGATGAAGTACTGACATTTCTGCAAAATAACCAATGAAAATAATGGAATCTTTGCACAGTTTTTCTTTGGAATTATTTTAAAAAGGTGGAGGTGATGAGGAAGGAGGTCAGACTGATAACAGTGTTAAAAGTGATTTGGAATCAACATCACATCACTTACAACTGCCTTAGACATCCATTTGAAGTACACCATGATATTTCTGTAATTATTTTACTTACCTCTACTAACTGCATAGGAATAGGTTTGTTTCCCCAGTGAATAGCTCTGTTCAGAGCCTTCTCTTATCTTTATTTTCCAGGTTTCACTAGTGGTTGCTATCATATGCATTCTTACATGGAGACAGTGGATAAATCAGTAGTTTTCCATCAAATCAAAGATTACATTCAAGAGGTAGAGCAGTGACATTAAACAACTTTGGCTGGAGAAAGAAGGTAGAAAACGGAAAAATAACATAATTGTTTCAGAGAACAGAAATCATAAAACATAGCCAGTGTTATTCAATATATAGTGAATATAATAGATGTCTGGAGTTTTACTGACCATGGCGTATTATATTTGTCTCTTAAATACTAGTTAGCCTTGGTATACTAAAAGTTTATTCTGAAACCTCATATTCTTATGAAATATTAAACTATGCTAGGCTCCTATGGAATGTAAAGCCAAGATGTAAAGTTTAGTTAAATTATAAAGCTATGATGCATATTTTATACTAATGTTCTTAGTAATATGTATTTTGTATTGGAGATTATTTTGTTGTTAATTACTTTGCATTTGTGTTCTTGGCTCAAAACACAGTATAAAAATGACAGTATACCTATTTAAGATAGACTTTAGTTAGGTGAGACATTGACCTGAGAAAATGTAAGTTTTAATTGTATAAATTGGAAAATTACATTGAATCATATCTAATATCTATCTCCCAAATGTGGAAACTACTTAATTCAAATGGAATATATACATGTAATTTATTAGGTGTTCCAACTGTGCTGGCATTGCAGGAGGAGAAAGCCAGCATTAATTTTAACATCCATTCAGAAGTCCCACCCAGCCATTATACGGACTAATGCTATCCAGTACCAACCTTATTTTCATGCTAGCCATACTTATATTTTGTAATTATGAATGTCTTTTAAGTTTTTTCAAAGAACCTTTATTTCCTAGCCATATTATACACTACATGCTTGACAAATACCCAGTGATTTTCCAAGTCCTCTGAAAAGTGTAGTGACAATTCACTTGGCTTAATATGACCCAATATTTCCCCCCATATTTGCACACTGCTGCCAAATGAACTTCTGCATCCCCAGTATCATGGCATTATTCTCATATGTTAGAATCTAAAATATCCCCCCCCACACTGATAGTGGAATTGAAAAAAAAACCCTCAATTTAATTTTGATACCCTTTTTTTAAATTAAAAAAAAAAGGTTATTTATTTTGAGAGAGAGAGCGCATGAACAGGGGAGGGGCAGAGAGAGAGAGAGAGAGTGAGAAAGAATCTCAAACAGGCTCTGCACTGCCAGCACTGAGCCTGACATGGGGCTCAGACTCACAAACTGTGAGATCATGACCTGAGTTGAAATCAAGAGTCGGACACTAACCCAACTAAGCCATCCAGGCACCCCAATAATTTTGATACCCTATTTATTCTGCCTTCCTACATGCTGTGGGATCTTATTTCCCATTCTTTCATTCTGTATTTGCTAAGTATATAGGGTTCTGTGTTAGGTTCTCCTGGGTACACAAAAATGAACACATTGTTCTTGTCTATAGGAGCTTGTAGTGCAATAGACAGAGAAAAATTCACCTAAATAAAAATGCCATTAGGTCAAAAGTGATGCAAGGAGAAGCAGATAAACTGTTAGTGTAACACTCTGGGCGGAGAGATGACTTCCAGCTGTAAGAATCAAAGGTTTTATGGAAGTAGTGGCATTTGTAGTAGAGATGAAGACAGGTGGGACTTGAGAGAGCAGAGACCAGGAAAGCACGTTTCATCACAGTGAACAGGTAGATATGTGGATGGAGTAGTTGCTTTGGCTAGATCATAAGGTACACAGTGAGAAACTGTAAAGGTGGAAAAACATATCATTGCTAATTCACAAAACGTTTTCACTGTCAAGCTAAGGTATCTGACTTTTATTCCAAAATTGGTGGGTACTAGAAATCTAAGGGAACATGCTTATTAAATATGTTTTCCTCATACACAGAGGAAAGATTTAAATATGTGTGTCCATTTTGGCTCCTGCTCTTCCCCCTGCTTCTCTCTGTATATCTTATCTGGTCTAAATTATATTGACAATAGGACTGTAGGGTATTCATATTTTAATCCAAAGTACCCCTGGAACAGTCCCAAGGATTAACTGAATAAAGGGATGAATGAAGAGATAGATGGATGTTGGGATGAACAGAATACAATGGATGACTGCTTTATTCAAAATGAAAATCCACAGTAAAAACAGAAGCATATGGAAGTGGTATTTATGTACAGTGTCATATATAAGGCAGCAAATCTTCATTCTGTTGAGGGAACAGTCAGATGCTGGACACTCTCAGTTGCATGAATAAGATAGTCTCCTTACTGGTCATCTTGCTTTTTCTCTTGCTTCTATATAACCCTACCAGAATCAGCCCTTATAAACAGAAATTATATCATGTCATTCCTCTATTCCAAACCCTCCAGTCGCTTCCTACTTTATTTAGAATAAAATTCTTCTCATAGCTTATAAAGTCCTTCTTGAAGTCCCTACTTTCGCCTCCACACCCCACTTTACCTTGTATCCTTTCTTTCTCCCACTTCCCTCTACTCTTCAAGTGCATCAACCTCACCTCACCTTAATGCCTCTGTGGTGCTTCCCTCTGCCTGCAGTGATCTGCCTCGAGGTCATCACATGCTGGCTTATTCTTACCCTTAAGAATATTTTCCCTCAGATGTCATCTCATCAAAGAGCCCTCTGTGACCCTCCATCTCCCTAGATCTAAAGCACCTCTCCCCCTTTTCACTTCCTTTAGCTTATAACACCCCTTTCAATGTAATCCTCTTCATAACCATTTTCACTATCATAAAATTCACTTACTTGTTTACTTTCTGTTTCTTGAATCTTCTGCCAAGTGAAATGTATAGCCCACAAGGACAGGTCTCTTATCTACAGTTTACTCTAGTGCCTACAGCAGGATTTAGTACATAGTAGACAATAAATATTTGCTAATTGAATGAATGAATGCAAGCCAGTGCCTTAAGTTTTTTCCTATGCAGTCATTATTAAACTCCTGGAAAGGGTATCCTGTATGCACTGCCTTGCCATCTTTGTCAGATCCTTTGTCCTTAACCCCTTTTTTTCTGCCTTTCGCTCTCATCATTTACCTGCAAATGTCATCTTTTTACTGCTCATTGACCTTGAGATCACCAAGTTAGGTACCTACCTTACATTTCTCTTGTATTTTACACTTCTTGAAATTATCTCTTCTTGGTTTGCATGGCTCAGAAATACCTTGAATCTCATGAGATGCTGATAATTCCCCCTCTGGCTTTAGTTCAGGTTGTGCTTGCTGCCACTGTAAAAAATAACTGGTTGACTCTTACCTGGATTTATGTTTTTGATGAACTTTATCCATCCTTATGACTATATCTTATCCCAAGGTACAGGACTCTCTCCTGAATTCTAGGTATATATCTCCAAATACCCCTGAAGACCTCTGGGCTTTTCCAGTTGGTACATCTGTAAGTGATCTGTAGTTAGGTTCAAATCCTAAGAGTGTGACTTGTGTAACTTACCTCACTCTCAGTTTCCTCAACTGTACAATTGAAATAACATCTATTTTGTGAGGATTCAAAGAGACAATATGTATGTTGCCTAGATCAGAATCAACCATGAGTTCATGGAGGCATTCTCAATAAATGTCATTATTATCATTATGAACACAATAACCTTTGCCAATACCAAAGTATTTCTTAACTGCATCGTAATAAACCCATGCTCTATATAAAGAAGCTGTATTTTTGAATTATGCATTTACTGATGTACTAAAATTATTTAAAATATATTCTACTGTATGTTTTAAGTTTGCATTGAAGTATGCCTACAGCCGATTGACAGGGAAAAAAACAGGCATAAGATGGATATCAAAAAATAACATTAATGAGCTGCTAAAGCTAAAATTACAGGAACTTATGAAATTGGTTAAACATAAAAACCATTAAACTGTTTACTGAAGCTTCACAGATATACTGAAGCTAATGAGCATTTCTGCTATTTAAATAAGCCCAAATTGAACACACATTACATGGATACATAATTAGTCATGGCAGTCAAACACACATAGACTTACTTTTAAAGCTCTATTTAGGGAATCTTTTCCATTTGATTTATTTTGTTAATTAAAATATTTTTCAGTATTCACTTATATTTTAATAATATTGTTTTCACCAGTAGTATAATTTACTACTAGCTTTCTATTTGTTTTTATTTATGCCTTAAATGTAGCAAATAGGGACTTATATTAAACATTTTTCTTAATCCCTTTCTTTAATTATTTATATCACTTGATGATATCATTCAGCATTTTAAAAGGTTCTTTCACTGAGAAGTATGTATAGAATATTTCAGTAGCCTTTCTTTTTTCACTGTCTCCTAATTATCAAGAAGTATTAAGCACCCAAATGTGCATAGAATTATGATGATTATGGTCCAAATCAGATTAAAGGATGATCTATTCCTTCCAGGAGTTTGTAGTCTTAAGTAGATGGTATCATTGAATATAAATAAGTAAATCAAAGTACAGCATTTGGGAATCCAACAGAGAATTTGAAAACAATCCCCATATATTTCCTTCAAGGACATTGACCTCCTTGAGGAGATCTCTTCCAGTTAAAATGAAATCAAATCTTCAAGGAGTTTAGGGTTTTAAATAGATGAAATTATTGCAGAGAAAATAAGCAAATCAAGGTGAAGTGCTTGGACAATTTTAATTCTTAATTGATTAGTTGGTCAGTTTAGGAAATGAGAATGGCACTCCCTGTAGAATACAAGTAAAACAAAAGGAGTTGCTACAGGCTAGTATTGACATCCATTTTCTTTTTTCTTTTCCTTTTTTTTTTTTTTGTATTTAACTTGGGGAGCTTAAACTTGTTCTAAGCATGGAAGGGAGGAGAATTAAATCTGTATTTTCCCACTGCCTGAATTCTACAAGCATATATAAACTGAACATTATTTAACCATAACAATAGGAAAATTGGAATAGTTAAATCAATCAAATTAACCAAGTGCATATTCTTTCCTAGTCAGTGTGTTTGTCACTATAGAAGTTTTTTTTTAGAAGCTTTTTTTTTTAAATAAAAGGAAAATATTTGGATTTCCTCCCCGCAATGAGCCTTCTCTAATTGTGGAAGTATGATACACAGGAAGAATAATCAAGACAGGAAAATATGAGTGCCAAATAAATGGAATGGACAGATATTACATTTTTTCAACCAAAAAGCATTCATCAAGTTCCTTTTATGTACCAGTTTGTGCTAGATGCTGGGGAAGAAGCTGACTCAGGTATGGTCCTTAAACTCAAGGAGTGGTGGAGGCAAAGCAAATAACTAAAATGAAGTCACAAAGTGACTAGGTCAACAGAAAGTGGTTGTGGTTAATTTACCAAAAAGGGAAAGGAAAAGTTTCCACTGGAAGAGTTGACCTAAAGGCTATTTATCTGTAAAGCTGGTCAAGATTAGAATTTGCTGTGGTTTTTCCAATCCCTTCTGCTTCATTTTAGTTCCTTCCCAGTTGTGAAGCTTTAAGAGACCCTTGTTGGACCATTTCTGGCTTTTTCTTGCCCCCACACCAAAGGTCAGTGGCAAGGAGGGCTTTGGAGTCAGAAATAACTGGATTTGAATACCAGCTCTGCCACCCCTTGGCTCTATTTAAGATGGTAATATGTACCTTAAAGAGTTGTTTTGTGGTCCAAATGAGATTATTATATAGAATTGTACCTGCCTCAAACAGGGATCAGTAAATATTGATTGTTTTTCTTAATGTTCTTCATTAAGTGAGGATGATATGAGATGTAAGAAGTAACTAGGAGAGTTGCTTTTAGATGAATTGCCAGAACATGGTAACTGATTGGATGTCGAGTTTATTGAAGAGAGAAGATTCAAAGATTATGCTAAGATTTTTAGGATTTATTTCTAGGTATTTTGACAAAGGAGACTAGGAAAAAGCAGAAGTGGAGATTAAAGAGTGATCACAGAGGCAGGTGGAAAATCAGAAAGTGTCGTGTCATTGAAGGCAAGCTAAGGGACATTTATGAGGAAGAAGTGGTCATCTGTTAAATGCTGCTGCAAAATGGAAAAGGCAGTGCCACAATTAAGGTGAGACAAGTGAGGTACCTACCTGCACTTGAGCCTAAGGTTCTGAACATAAAGATCTTCTTAAGTTTTTTTCTTTGGGTGCCTCACCCACCTTACCCCTAGTTTTCCTGAAGCAAGGTAATCACTGAGAAGAGTCATTGGATGTGGCAACCTAGAGCTAATTAATCATCTTAGTGAGAAAAGTTTTGGTGAAGCTTTGGGAGGCAAATGCAGATCTGGAATGGTTTTAAAACGGGGGATACTGTACATGTAGATACATGCTTATAAGAAACAATTCAGAGGGGGTGGATGATAATAGAATATGCAATCTAGGGAGAAAATCCCTAGGTTACCTAAGAAAGACGAGAGGATCAGATTCTAGGGCTCATGTGGAGGTACTGGCCTTTGATAAGGAGAGTTTAGTAATTGTTATAAACAAGAAGGAAGAGAGAGAGAGAATGGATACAGATTCAGTAAGTTTGTAGTGTGGACAATGAGAAGACCAGGGAGTTCCCATATAATAACCTCTGCGTTCTTTATGAAATATGAGACAAGGTCTTCTCCTGACACCAGGGACAAGAAAAAAGAGCTTCATCCATCAAAAGTTTGAGGAGAAGAGGAAAGAAATAGCGGTCACAATGAGTAAAAGACTTGAAACAGCAAACTTACTAATGTCAATCAAGAGATGGTGAAAGGCCCAGGAGAAGCTTGTGAACTGGGTTTTAGAAGTGATGATTTGGAAGGGACAGTACAACATCCACACTGGAATCTCTAACAGGCAACTACAAGTGCCAGAGTAAAAGAGCTCAAGGTTGTGTTTGAAGTCATTTTCATAGAGATGAAGTTAAAGGCACATGACTGGGAGGAGGAAGAGGAGATGAGGAGGTGCCAGACCCCAAGAAGGAAAGTTTAAAGATAAGGAGAGCCTGAATACTGTAGCATTCTGCAAGTCAAAGAAAGAGATTAACATTAATGTGATATAAGTATTGTATGCTACAGGAAGGCAGAAGGGAGGATTGAGGTCACAGAATTTAGGGACCATGGAGACCATGTTTTTATTAAAGGGACAGACTGGAAGGAATAATTGGGTTGTGAAGAAAGAAGGCAGTCAGTATAAATTACCCTAAAATTAGGTAAAGGAAGAAGTTAGAGTGAGAAAAGAGAACCATTCCAAAACTAAAGTTTTTCAAAATAGGAGTTTAGAAGAGAGGAGAAATATGAGAAATACAATATTCTAAGGAGAGTAAGAGATGATATTTGAGGTCCTGAAGGAATGGGAACGTGCACAATAAAGGTTAACTTTTGTGGGGTTTACAGAAGGAAAATGATGAATCTTCACTGTGAGTTCCATTGTGTTTGTGAATGGATTGCATATTGATTCAAATACTTAGAGGCAGAACGGAGATTTGAAGAAAAGCTCATGCCATCCAGAGTTAATATTTTTTTAAACATTAAAAAAAATTTTAATGTTATTTTTGAGAGAGAGAGAGAGACAGAGCATGAGCATGGGAGGGGCAGAGAGTGAGGGAGACACAGAATCTGAAGCAGGCTCTATTCTCTGAGCTGTCAGCACAGAGCCTGATGTGGGGCTCGAACCCATGAACTGTGAGATCTATGACCTGAGCTGAAGTTGGATGCTCAACCGATTGAGCCACCCAGGCGCCCCAGGAATTGATATTTTCAGTGGAAGGCATTCTCTGGTTCTTTCCTTTCCTTACCCCAGATTATTCTATTGAAACAGAACTCTGATATCCTGGCCCTGTAATTAGAATTCATTTGCTCTTGGTGAGATTTTGCTTTCAGCTCTGAATCACTGAGATTATTGCCTCAGCTCGCCTTTTTGTTTCATGTGCTTTGGTTCTATTGGCTAATAGGTTATGCAAAATTAAACAACAAGCATATAGATGAATTCATCCATGTTTTCAAAATATCATTTTATTATAAATGTTGAAATTTTTTATCCCCCTATTGTTTTATAGCATATCAAACACTTCAAAGAATACTAATAATCCTTCTTCATTATTATTCCTGTTGTATTGTTTTATTGTTTATGCAGAATTAATTTATATTTATGTACTAAAATATAACATTCTTGACATCTTTTTATAAATACTGAGAAATATACTTGTCATATGCTTGTGGGTTTCTCTTCTACGTATATGACAGCACAGCTACATCAGTTTAATTGACCTTGGCAATCTGCATCTGCTAGTGATGTGTCCCTGAGGGACGGTTTCTGCAATTTTAAGCTGTGGCTTATTGAAGAACTTGTGTGTCACAATACAATTAAGTCTATATAAAAAAATCATTTCATGCATAACATTAAATTGACTAAAAGTTCCTATTTCAAAACCATTTCTTGTTTTAAAGCTACCTCGGAGTGTCTTTGTTTTTTAAATAAGCTCATTCGAACATAGTAGTAATTAAAGCAGAAAATTAACATAAATCTTGAATGTTTGGTATGAATTAAGGATGTTTTCGTTCTTTTTAAAGACTGCATAAAATTCCAGGCACCATATCACTTAACACATTTCTCTCCCATTTGCAGAATAATATAGACTGTGAATAAGCATGTTTTAGGGTTCTTTTTCAAGTTCTTTTTCTGTTCAACTATGGAGCTATTGGGACATATGCTGCAGTCTCCATCAAGATGCAATCTCATGGAAATCTGTGGTAAAAGTGCTCATATCATAACAGAAAATCCCTTTCCCCTCACTCCCGTTATTTTATAAACAAGGAAGAAAAAAAATACAGTCCTTCTATTAATATTCATTTAACACTTCATAGGAAATAGCAAGTAGTTATTTGGTTTGCAAATGTAAATATACATTTTTCATCCACTTATGCTTTCACTCCTTCCAAGCTAGATAAAGGCAGAACAGAAGATGTGCTTCTGAGATTTATTTTCATTGTATTTCAACTTAAATGTATCAGCAGAGATGTAAGTGAGCTGTGTGTGAGGAGTTCATAGAAGGATAGTTACAATGATGAGGAGGATGAAAGTCTTCCTCATAAGAAACAGCTAAACAAAAGAACTTCTTTTTGACAAATTATGCATAATATGCACATGGATTTTTTTCACTGAATCCTTGATTTCAGTTCTAAATTGAATACTTTGGAGCTTACAAAATATGGTTAAATAATAGAAATAACTGCTATATCTCAAAAGAGTCATTGAAGTCATAAAAGGTATTATTTGGATCCATAAACTGAGTCAAAGTTTCAATAAATTGATGGATTATCTCCCTCCATTGCTTTCCCTCTATTTTATTGTAAATGCTGAAATACACATATACATACATACACAGATATAGATCATCTACTTAAATATAGAGTCCACTGTGCCAACAGGGAAATGATCCTAATCATTTGATGTTCAAGTTGTAATGAATACTCATTCTTGCATTAGCTGCTTAGTGCTACTGATAGAAAACATTTTTTTTACCTACTGTAGAATTTTATATTCATATAAATTTGTCCATGCTTTGTTTTTCCAAAGATCCTTTGTAGGTATCAACAAGTCAAAAGATTAGATATTAAAGTGGAAACAAATTATCTCTATTTTGACTGATGTAAGCTTTGCTGTAATATTTAATAACATCACAACCAACTGCTTAACCTCATTTTTTTTTCTATTTATTTTTTAAATCAAACTATGGAGATGCTAAACTTGAAGACCTCTAAAAAGATTAGGGGGAGAATTGAGTAGGTAGTTTTTAAAAGTGGGCTGAAATAATTTTCAATACAAAAGAAAAATCCTTTCTATTTTGGCACACAGTATCAGAGAGTTGTTTGATTATTAGTGAGGTTAGTTGGATATCACAAATAATAAAACAATTAAAACAGTTAATATTCAGGCCCAAGTCTTCAAGGTATAAATGAATCAAATATTGAGGAAATAGCATGTTTCAAGAGTAAACATGAGTATGTATGAGTGTGTAGGGACATAAAATAATACATACATAATGGAAAGACCCATGAATAGATTTGTGCTTTTGAATTCACAAATAAATGATCCTAGGTGGCTTATGGTATTGGTGCTAAATATTTTAAGAAATGCAAGATTTACTTATTAAACTTACAGTAACATCTGCTAACTACTTATTGACTGCGTTAGTGATAGAGCTCTAATAGTAAAGTAAATCATACTATTTACATTTTTAAGTCATAAGAAATTATAAAATGCATTAATTAAGAAATTCAGTTTAATTCAATGAGCATTTATTCAGCACCTATTGTGTATAACGCACTGTATTTAATGGTAAGTTTAACTTTTATGAGGCCTGAAGCTTATATAATTTGAAGATTCTTTTATCTAAAAGAAAAAAATTACAAATTCAAATTTAGGCACAGGGCCTTAAAAAAGGACCATGCAAGTGAGAGAGCCTGAAGCTTAAGCTTCAATAACTTCACAGTATATATGTCTTTGACTCTAATAGCTGCTAAGGGAAATCAAAGATAACTAAGGCATAATCCCTACCTTGCTCAAGCTTAGAGTGAAATCTGTGCTAACCTTCAAGGATACTTCTGTAAAAAAATGAGAAAAATGTATAAAAGGGCTTTGATCTCCTGGTGAAATAATTTTGAATTCCTTCTCATTTAAAAATCTTTATTTCAGTTCTCTATATAGAGCAAAGTTGTACCAAAGTCTTGGACAAATAAGGTCATTTCTTATACAGGAGAATTATTTTTTACTCTATTTCCCATTACATAAACCATTCAATGATGGTATGTTCCAGTTACCATTATTACAACAGGTTGAACTGACAAGCCATACTCACCATTGACTTTTTTGCAACTCAGATAACTATCAACAGATGGTAGTGATGATCTGTTATGATGTGGGGAACAAATGATAAAGGTGTCTTTTCATGTGACCTTTAAAGACATTAGAAAAATCTTCTCAAAATGCCATTCTGCATTGAAAATAATTACATGAATATTTAATTTTACTCTCGATGAAAGATGAAATCACATCAGAGATATAAACAGTATTAGATTTTTGAGTAAAAACCTGAGCACAATAGCATTAATCCAGCTGCTCGTTCATTTGTTCATTCATTCACTCATCTACTGAATTGCGTGTCTCTTATGCTACAAGTACTGTACTAGGCTTTGTGATACAGTACCCAATAGCATGGACACATTGCTATTCTCATGGAACCTACAGTCTTGTAGGGAACACACAAAGTAATTCCTCAATAGTTTTCTAAAATTCTAATATTTTTCAAGTAGAAAAACTACAAAGGTTTATTTTTGTGTCTTGTTTTTCCATTTTTATTGAGAAGAAATGGTTTTAGATATCAGAATAACATTTTTTTAACATTTGCTTATTTTCCTTTAAACTAACTCATTAATTTGTTAAACAACTAACTTTTGTGTTCCAAAATCTTACAGTCTCTTTAGTTTAAGTTGTTATATTCTCTTTTGAATTAAAGACTAGCTCCACAAGTCTGTCTTGAGATGCTGTACTTAAAATCCATGACAGGAAAACCTGGAGAGAACATTTAATCCTAAACACTGGCTCAGTTTGCTCCATTATATATGGTGCTATCTACCTTTATGCCCTTCTCTTGTTAAACCCTTTCTATAACTTACATTCTGTGATCTCTTCCAAATATCTGGATTATGTGTCTACTCAAAGATTCCTTTACATATTTTTCTTTTTTTTATTTGTTTTTAATGTTTATTTTTGAGACAGAAAGAGACAGACAATGAGCGGGGGAGTGGCTGAGAGAGAGGGAGACACAGAATCCAAAGCAGGCTCCAGGCTCCGAGCTGTCAGCACAAAGCCAGACACGGGTCTCGAACTCATGGATCGTGAGATCATGACCTGAGCCAAAGTGGGACGCTTCACAGACTGAGGCACGCAGGCGCCCCACTTTAGATATTTTTCTTAAAGGAACTCAAAGTCTTCCTTTTCCATGACACATTTAGATTTACTGGAGCACAGCAAATAACTTAAAATTCTTTTATAGAGCAGTTTCCACAAGGAACCAATGGTAGTGTTTGCATTTGTTGATTTCTATAAAATAAAAAGAAATTGAGGGGCACCTGGGTGGCTCAGTCGGTTAAGCATCCGACTTCGGCTCAGGTCATGATCTGATAGTTGGTGGGTTCCAGCCCCACTTCGGGCTCTGCACTGACAGAGATTCTGTCTCCATCTCTCTCTCTGCCCCTTCCCTACTCGTGCTCTGTCTCTCTCTTTTAAATATAAGTAAAACATTAAAAAAAATTTTTTAAAGAAATTGATGGCTTATGTAGATATATTGTGGGTCCATCAAATTGCTTAGCATTAGGTGCGAATAATTTCGTGAAAATGTAGAAGGCTTTGTTTTGTTTATAAAATTTCTTGTTGTGAAAGGAGACTGGCCATTCACCCAAATTCCCAATATAACTTACATCTGTGACACACAGGAACAAATTTAGGATCTTATGAGTGATACCGTATTTGTGAAAATAATGGTATAGACAAACAAAATTTTAGAAAATTCATTTTATATTCATTTAAAGGGATTTAAATGGATTATATGCACATTCAAACATGTGAAAGGCTGTACTTTCCTTCTTCATGGATCTGTACTTCTTATACATAAATACCAGAGCTGAAGTATTGCCCAAATATGTAGTCTTTAATACCTACCTGTGATGTATACTTTGAATTGGTTAAATCAGTATGCCTTGAATATATTATTAACTCAGATATTTCATTAACTTTCCATTTTTATGGTTCATTAAAACCAGTTGTTTGAGTCCCTAGAACAATAATTAAGTCATAATTTTTTTAATTTTCAAATTATTGTTATGTGATGAACAAATCAGTCATTGCCTCTTATCTTTCACTTTTTTTTTCTTACAGTAAAAGAAGCCTTGAGCCCTCTAAAATTTAACAGATGGAATCTCCCAGAAGTAGATCCAGAAACTATGCAAACCAGTGAACCATGGGTGTTCGCAGGTGGTGATATTGTTGGTGTGGCTAACACTACAGTGGAATCAGTGAATGATGGAAAGCAGGCTTCTTGGTACATTCACAAATATATACAGGTAGGCATTTGCCATCACTTTCAGCCATTTTTTTCCAATGGATACATACTTCCTTATTTATTTTTGCTACTCATTCATGACAGCATTTATATATGACATATAATAACCATATATGAAATACGTTATATACGTATATTAAGTTGGATAGAATTTTTTTTAACATGGACTGGATAGCACAACTGTTTAATTGATTGAGAGTTCAGTGTGCATTTCTACAGGGAAATGCCATGAAGTTACTAGTTCTGCTGTTTTCAAAATATTTATTAATGGCCTAAAGACATAGATAATACATTTATCAAATCTGGATGGTGCACAAGATGATAGCAGATAAGATCTATATTCCTAATGATCTTACACAGTCCAGAATACCATGTTGTCTGTCCATTTGAATCAGATGAGTTCCTATCCACTTCCCAAATTATGTACCTAATTGTGTACCAATTATGTACCTAATTGAAAAGAAAACAAGTATTTTATAAATTTCAATTGTAATTTTTCACTATTTAGGTTCATGATACAAATGCAGAATGTAAAAATGATAAAATATAAAGTCAAACATACTCTTACAGTAACTAGAGGGTGTGGGGGAAAAAGCCATAATTACTAGATCTCAGTTGTCTTACTTTTTGACAAAATGCTTTGTTTTCTTCTTGCTCTATAATTTAATTAAACACAGATATAGTGATCTCCTTTATATAAAATGTTTCTGGAAAAATTTGCTCTTGTTAATAAAATTCTTCTTTTTTTCCTATTCAGGAAAGACTCCCTATTCATAACATGCTGTCTGCCTCTCTTCTTTCAGTTTCTTTTGTTTGTTTCTCACATGGTAATAAAATTTACTTTGTCTTTAATGTTTCCTTGAATAGTTTTCTTCCACTTTGCCATGACCATTTAGTCTTTTCTGGTTGTCCCCCTACTTTTTCTGTAATCTGGGCAGGAACTACTTATCTACTAGGTAGAGCCTGGACCCAGTACTGATTATATCATGCTTTTTAGGCTCAATTCACTGACCTATTCCCACCTCAGCCCAGCGTCTCTGAGTAGTGGGGCTTGGGATGTTGTGGTCTGGGCATAATGTGGTATCCCAGAAATACAGGACTCTAAGAACGAGTGTAACCAGCCTCTGGGTCATGCATAGAGACAAAAGTGTGATTTAGGAAACAATGTGTTGTGGAGATGACAAATGTAAAAATAATGCTCTCCAAATCAGTATAAGTCAGAAGGAACTAGGCTAGGAAAAAAAAAAAAAGGAAAAGGAATGCAATTTAACAGGCAGAAACCTGGAAACCCAAAGCAGAAAAGCTGGTTGTGGCTCCAGCTCCAGTCTCTGGAGCACCTGTACTTTGGAGAGTCCCCATGGCCTCAGACGTACACAGAGGAGTTGTTTGACTGCCTAGGATGGACTCCTAAATTAGCTCCTTTTGCTCTTTCCGTCATAAAACTTATCACCCTGTAGTTCTACTCCCTCATTTTACTTATTGTCACAGTACTCTCAAGGATCCCCATTGCACCTTCTCCTGCATAACTCTCTCATCTGTGTTTCCATCTGTGTTCTTCCATGTTCCAGCTGTCCACTGGAAATCTTTACTTGTGTCCTGATGTATATTTCAGACTCACTGGACATCTCCACTTGGTTACCTACACTTCTCATTAGCTGCTTTAAACTAAATATGCGCTCCCGAACCTGTTCCACCTCCAGTATTTAACGTTTCTGGTACCCAGCTTCAAATCCTCTACATCAGTGTTCCTCAGATTTCTATGTTTTTTAATGTTTATTTGTTTTTGAGAGAGAGAGAGAGAATGCGTAGGGGAGGGGCGGAGAGAGAGGGAGACACAGAATCCGAAGCAGGCTCTAGGCTCTGAGCTGTCAGCACAGAGCCCAATGCAGGGCTCGAACTCACAGACCATGATATCATGACCTGAGCAGAAGCCAGTTGCTTCGCTGACTGAGCCACCCAGGTACCCCTGTTCAGACTTCTAGCTTACTGATTTCTAGATTACTCAGACTAATACAGTTTTCAAATCAATTTCAAAACCAAAATAGGACTGACAGCTTCTTATTTCACTGTGTAATGGCATTAAAGTAAGCCCTTAAACATGTTATAACATTTACTATATTATATATACAAGAAATATATTAGTAAGGAAGTTTATGAGAGAAGTAGGAAACAACACAGTCTCAGAGTAAGAGATACTTCTAAAGAAAATATGGTTGGAAGATTTACACTATTGTGTTTACACACACACCTTTTTCTTAATATAAAATAACACTGTTGTGTACATCTTTACTTAGGAACTTTTTATCAAATTTTATTTTCCTCTTCTCTCTCTTGTATATCTGGTCAATTCTATCTCTATAATGACTCTTTCATATGATTATTTTAATTTGCCTGTTTTTGGGGCCGAATACAATTTTTGGTTGACCAGACATCTCACTGACCAATCTGTTAACTTCTTGAAGAAATGAAAAGAGAGTCAGGAGATGAGAGAGAAGGCTCTTATACTAGGTTTCAACCTAGTGAATGCATGAATTCAGTTCGCAGAACTAAAAATGATGGGAAGGCAGAGATGCTAAAGAGAATTGAAAGGTAAAATTGAATGAAGGACAGTGCAAAGGGCATGTGTTAATTTTTTTCTAAATATTTAAATCTATTTATAGATTTTAAATTAAAGTACATAGAGAATATTTACTATCTTTGTGATTGTGGTGGTTTTGTACTACTTCACAATTTTCATTCGAAAGCATTTCTAAAGATGTTTTTCTTTTGACTTTACTTTTATCTTTTTACTTCCCTGAATATAATAAATGTGTACTGAAAAAAATGAGCAGTCATTTTAGTTAGCTTCTCCTTACCCATAAAAGAAACAGACTTTGAGGTATGATGAAAAAGAAAAGTGCACGTGCTTTAAAAATACATATTGCTAGGAACGATAGTGTTTGAAATATAAAATAAAAAATTCGTGACCGGTAAGAGTTTTGGATTTGGCTGAAGGCTTTAGACTTGTCAAACAAAGTGTTGAATTGCATTTTAAAGATGGAGTAGAAATGGAAGGCAGGTAAAATCTCTGTCAAGTAAAATCAACACTTCCACCTTCCTGCCTGTTGGTTGCAAAGTGCTAAGCAGTGATAAGACTAAAAAGGAACATATAGACAAAGTGAGATTTTTATTTCTCCACACTGTCATTAACTTAGTTCTGGCCTCTATCACCTCTTCAAATTGCCTCCACTTCTTCCCTTGTCAAATCCGATGAGCCTATGCTGCCACCAGGGTCATCTTTCTAGAGTATAAGTTTGATCCTAATTTCCTCATTTAAAACCCTTCAGAAGCTCCTTTTTGCAGTCAAGATAAAGCCCAAACTCCTTAACTTATGATGCCAACTTGAATTTTCCCCAGCACACCAAGATTTCTCCTGAATCTGGGCCTTTCCCCTACTCCACTCATGTCATCTGTCTAGATTCTACCTGCCCTTCAGCCTTTGAGTCCTCCTCTGCTTTCAGAAACACGTTCCTCCTTTGTGTTCTGTAGCTCTGTTTCCTGAGGGAAGCCTGCCTACTGATTTGTCTCTGCACAAGCCAGTGACCATGCTTGTGTATTGTTATGCCCTCAAAATAAAGAGCGTATTCATCTATTAAATAGGAGAAATGCATAGAGTGAGATAATTCATTTTAAAGGAATTGAAAGAGGAGTTAAGAAAACTAATGAGTTTGTTATATAAGTTCATTAACACTGTAAATAAATAATGTTTCCTTCAAGTGCAACATTCGTTAAGAAAAATTTTATAATGCCTTAATGTATTCATGAATGAAGGTTTATCACTGCTTGTCTTATGTTTTGTGTTAGTTTGGGAGGAAATGTAACATTAGATAGTATACTTTAAAAATGATTTAATACCCACATTATAGTATTAATTCATGCATGCATTTATTGCGATTGGATATTTTGGATTTATTTGTAATATCCTTTTTCAGACACATGTGGTTATTTAAAGATATCCCTGTTGGGATTTCAGTAATTCCCATAGTTGTCTGAAGAGAGCTCCACTTAAATTTTTTTTAGTTAATTTGACCAGTTACCACTTATTGAGTACCAGCTGCTGGACTCAAGGCACTTGGCTTTGGGAGAGTACCAAAGTGAATAAATGAAGAGAGGTAACAAATACAGCAGCTGGAAATTTAGACTCTGAATTACATAGACCTGATTTCAAACCCAGTTCTAACAGCTTTGAACCATGTGACCTCAGGCAAGTTACTTCATCACTTCAGGGCGTGGTCTTTTCAGGGAAAAATAAACTATTTATTAATAAATGAGTAATGATAATTAGAGTTGTTAAAATGGTATTAGAGAAGAAATATATAATAGGAGATTTTGAATAGAAAAATAGTATAAGATTTTAACAGATGAAGATTTAAAGAAGCTATTTCAGGTAATTATAAAAGCATTTTATCTAGCCATTTATTTATTCATCCATATACATCCAGCTGCCTATCCACATAGTCATTCATGCGTGGAATAATTAATTAATTAATTAATTAGTTCATTCATTCAATAAACATTAAAAAAATAGTGCTATCTTCTTTAGATAGTACTCATCAGTAGATTTATAAATGTGAGTTAAAACATGAAGCTTGCCATTAAAAATCTCACAGTCTGGTAGGGAAGACAGTTGTGTAAACATACATCTAATACAATATAATAAATGCACTAATAAAAAATGTAATGGCACAGGATGACATAGAAGAGATAATGATTGATTCTCTCTGGATGTGGGTATAGAATGTGGAGTCAGCAAAGGCTTCGCAAAAATCAAGATACAAATAAAGAAGGAGGATAAGAAAACCTGAGTGATTTGAACTACTGGAACTTAAAGGGGCTGCCAGATAAGACTATAGATCCTACTCACTGCCCAGGGGTACTCACAGAACGGGCACTCATTGACTGAAATCTGACCAAGCTCCACTCACCTAACAATGGTATCTTTTGTGCTGCTTCTATTCAGAGTAAGGAGTGCCTTCCTTGAATTTTCACAAAGGTGCTTTCTGCTTCTTCTTTAAGCCTTGCACCTGTGCAATGGCTTCTTTTAATTTCACCAAAAGACATTCTGGGTAGTGGAGTCCCTAAACATAGATAATACGTAGGAAAAATGAGAGAAAAGATCTATAATTATACTGGGGTTAGAACATGATAAGAATGCCCAGTTTAGGATTTTAATCAGGGGTATGTAATGAGGCAGGAATGTGGTAGGAGTTGTTTGCATAAAAAGTGAGAGTGTCAGATCTTGTATTAATACAGAGAAAAATATTTTCCAATTTGTCAACATTTCTCTCTTTAAAAGTCATTATTTTAATATGAAACTTACTTGTCTTTATTTAGTGGTACCAATAAATGATCCAATATGACTTCACCTTTGTTGTTTATAATATTATGATGTTAGGAGTCCAGGCTTATTTGTTTTTTTCTTCTGCTTAAATAAGAATTACTGAATATCTGAGATAATTTTGGTAGTGTACCCAAAGAAAGAGTATGTAACTGCAAGAGTGACTATAGCGACACAAAAAAATTGTGTTTTAAAATTCATTTGCACTTTCACTTGAGTCTTTCCAGTGGATTCGTTTATTTAACCAGTGTGCACGTGTGGAGGTCTGTGTGTACGTATCTGTGTGTATGGGCACATGTATGTGGACAGGTGGATAGATAAAAGTTCTGTACTGGGAAAAAAGGAAATTAGCTGCATAAACTATGACCTTTCTTCTCTAAAGGTGCTTACAACAATGTGAATTCAAGGATTACCAATGTGAAATAGAAAACAAATACATGATATACATGAAGGAAAGCTAAATTTAGTGAAACCAATAAGTACTAAAGTAGTCAAAGACAGAGATCAATGTTAGCTAGAGCTATTAGAGAAGACTCATGAAAGAAGTTGTCCTTGGTTTTTATCCTCCTTGGAACGAACTGTTATATTTACTTGTTAGTTGTAATAATTACTACTATTTGTTTAGCCTCTATTACACATTGTAAATTTTTTGGTTACCATGACCCAGATCATGACTCAGGTCATGATCTCATAATTCCTGGGTGTGAGCCCCACATCAAGCTCTACGCTGGCAATGTGGAGCCTGCTTGGGATTCTCTCTCTCCCTCTCTCTCTCTGCCCCTTCCTCTTCCCTGTTCCCATGTGCACATGCTTTCTTTCTCTCTCTGTCTCTCTCTCTCTCTCTCAAAAATAAATAACCACTTAAAATGTGTATATATACCTTAACCAGAATAAGTGGCTAGAAAAGTTCTAAGATTATTAATATTCCACATCTCCTGACTTCCAGAGAAATAAAAGAGGGACAGTTAGCTCAATTAATATAATTAAACATGTAAATCTAATTGTTAATTGAGGATAAAGATGCAGCATTTTAATTATATAGGTAAATCCAAAACATTCATTAACAATGAATTGGCTAAATCAAATACATTCCTTTAAAAAACAAACATAGGAATAAAAAAAAGGTCTCTTATTCTATGAAACAAAAATCAATAATTACTTGATAAATTTGAAAAAGTCAAAATGGAAATTGTAAAAAGGATATACACATTGTTAAACATATTTTATTTTAAAATACAGATATTTTCTCCTTTTCATTTTTCTTTAAAAAAAAGGTTTGAGTTCTTTTGTAGCCAAGGGTTACAGTTCTGTCATGTTTCTTGTGTAAACCTATACATAATATACCACCTACAACTTCTAGTTTTGTTTTTTAAAGTGGAGAGCACTACCTTCAAAAAACATACCAAGCAATTTTCTGGATTTTTGTATGGTTGTCTTTTGTCATTTCATTTGTTTAACCCACATCTTATTTGATGCAATGACTTCTTTTTTCATCAACTCCCCTTTATTATATCTTTTGAAAGCATTCAACTTATTTTTCACAGAATCAGCCCCCTTTCTTTTCACATTCCTATAGCTCTTCAATTTATATGATTTTATTTTACATTTATAACCAACACAAATGGGGTGAGGAACATACCACTGACTCAATAAATACACAACTCAGTGGTGGAATAAGAAGTCCATAGGCACACAGGGTACTCTACCCATTACAAAGATTCAACACTCCTTGTCTTCCCTTTGTATGTCTCACATAGGGAATGGAGAGAAGAAATCAATCCAATAATAAGTCTGTTAGATGCAACCAACTTGTTAAGGGAACCTATAAAGTGTCTAAGGTCCTTCTTTACCAAATGTATTTACAAAGTGTCATTATTAATTTACAAAAATGTTACTAATTTACCAAAATACAATTGTTTAGAAGATTGGGAATTTACTTTGTTTTAGTATTAACATATAAACAAATTTTATTACAAAAAGTAGAGGTACATCGAGTGTATCTCGTCATGGTACATCCCCTACTAAGAACCAACGTGGAAATAGAATACAGGTTAAATTCTTCTAAATTCTAATCCTAGATAAGAGGCTCGTTTTCCCTGAAGTAGTCCTTGTAGTTCTGAGAAGATGATCTTACCAACATAGGACATTTTGTTAAATAAAATTGTTCCAAATATATGGAAACCATCATCTCAAAACCTACTGGTTTGATTACATCATTAGAGCAATCCTTAGCCATGTTATTAATTTAAATTCACTATCCCTTAGATACAACATTAAAACACTACAATATTTATTACTAGTAGTGGAAGGGATCAACTAAATTTACATGTTGCTGCAAGGAAAGCACTTGTAGTGGTAAAAAGATAAATATTGAGTGACAAAAGACAAGCGTTATTAGTGGAAGAATAAATATGGAAAGCATAGAGGAAGGGATAGAAATTCAAATAAAGGAAAGAAATTATATAGAGATTCTTCAAATATAGGTAAATAATGAAAAGGAAAAGAAGACCTGGTTTCTTCCAGGTAGAATTCTTTCTGTGAAATTCAAAGACTATGAGGAACTGCAGAGAATAAGAAAGGAGGCATTGGGACATTAAGCATTAAAAACAAAACAAAACAAAACAAAAAACCTTCTGGTTGCTGTGTTTACAAATGACTTTAGGAGTCACTGAATTGAAGTTGAATGGTTACAGAATATTATTTATTCACTGCCACCATTTGAGGTCAGCTTTCATCAACAACAAAAGTTAATTTTGGTTTAGTTTCAGTGGTTCAACTACATATATGAGTTTGTCTATGTGCATCCTCCCAAATGATAGTCTTTTTTTTCTTCCTCAAACTGTATCCTTTATTTAATATGCTGTATTCCTATAATAAGATTCTGTGTTAAGGTGCCTGATACTGTTTTGATTTTATTTATGAATCTATGTTATTCCTTCCAGCTTGTCAATTCCCCTTGAAACTAATTCTTGTGGCAGAATAATCTTAGAAGATAGACACAAATATTCTGGCTTCATACTAGGATTAAAATGTCTTTTGTAACCTATAAAATCACAGAGCACAGGTGTCTTTTAAGTTTTACCTTTCTACAGCGTTTTCCAGCTCTACAGTGAGGCTTATATGATATTGTAATGAAGATTATAATGAAGTTCTGTAACAGTTAATGTGATTCTACTCAGTTGTATATAGTATATGGGTACATTTTAAAATAGATGTTTGTAAAATTCTTCAAAACTATCATAAATTCCTTGCGTTGATAACCTACTTTTCTACTGCTCGAGGATTTTGTGTATTTTCTTTTGGTTTGATTGAGGTGTAAAAGAATCAGTAGTTGTTGAGGGAACTAGGTGTCTCAGGGGATTAGTAATGAGATACAGAGCCTTTAACCTCTTGGTCACTAGTTCAAATTTGCCTCAGGTCAAGAGTGACAGAAAGTCATTATCATCTGATGGCAGTTCAATAGGCTGTGTGAAATGAATTTGTGATTTCAGTACCTAACGGAGAGAGATCCATGCCAAAATCCCACCATAGAGCGAGTAAGTACAAACTGGTAGTTGTGATTTAGTTTGAAGAGAAAGGAGGAGTCCAGTCATTGCTAACTATTCCATTTCTTTCTTTGAGCTGTGACTTATTTTGGTGGATTTGTTGATGGAATGAATGGCATGGGAAAACTAGGCTTGCCCTAGTGTTGGTTTGTGATTTGAGGCCATGAGATGCACATCCATAGGAATCCCTATCTGTCATTGTTGCTAATGAGGTACAATTCAGCATTACTAAATTGACTTTTAAAAAGTGATTTCAGTCCCAGATGGTGATTCATTCAAGATTGAAAGTTACATCATTCATGTCTCCTATTTCTTCAATGCCCTTCTGCATATATTTTTTTAAATGTTTCATTTTCCTTTTTAATCATATTATTAATTTTATCTACCTTTGGACATATGACTGAACATTTAGAGAGGCCTATTCATTCTTGTCAATCTTTCACATGAAAAATACTGAGTTAACAAACAAGAATAGAAAATTGTAAGGACACTTTGAAGATGGGGAATTAAAAATTGAGTGCAGTACGAAAGGATCATTGCTATAAAGCTAATTGAATTATGTGTATTCTTATCAATAAATGAAATCTTTCACCTTCTGCCACTTTTAGGGTTGGAGATTATGTGAGGGATTTTGTCTTTCTAATATCTTCAGTGAACAGTCAGGTTATTAAAACTTTTTGATTTGGGGATCTCTTTTAAAGGAATTACCTTTCTAAAGAGGACAAAGGCAAATGTTTATACTTGAAAGATTTATAAGATCACAGTATTTTCTTCATAATGGAATATTTACATTTTTATTTTATATTGGACTCACTGACTTTCAAAAAGAACCTGCACTGTTGGATTGTAAGGATTTTAAAGCTATCTCTGATAATTTTTATGATATGAAAATAAAATCTAAAGGATGATAGCTACTGTGGCTCATATTAAAGATTACTGTTCTCTACAAAGGTGAGCAGTTGCTAAAAATATGACAGTCTGGGATTTTAGAAAACAAACTTAGAATAACTTTTCTATGCCCAAGTCTCTTGCTTAGAAGAACTTCAGTGCCAACTTTGAAGACACTTGTTATCATTATCATTGCTTAAAATATCATTTTAATTTCACATCTTCAAAGGCATTCTTTTGCCCTGAAATATACCAGTGGTTTCTACAATATCTGAAGAACTATGATTTGAAAATTAGAAATTTAAATTGCACAGGCTTAATATTAGAGTATTTCCGTTACCCTTTGCAGGTTTTGAGGCAGCTTATTCGACCTTACAGTCTCACCAGGAAGCTAATGGGAAAGCCTTGCAGCAATCTTCACAGGAAAGTTTCCAAATGTCAAGTGTCATCTTTCCAGCTGTTAGATGAATGGGTAGCCAAGAGGCATTTATTTGGGTGTGCAGCCCCTGTGAAATCTGGGTGAGGCAAGAGAAAAGGTTATAATTTGGTGGTTAGTTTACCAGTATTGGTATAGTTGCAGATCTCCTTGCCAGGCAAAGGACTTCATTTTGTGGTTTAATGATTGACAGCCAACTGCAGTGTTCCTGCACTTAGAGAATAAAAAAAAATGCCTTAGAAAAAAAAGAGGCATCATCAATATGTCTTACTAATTTTTGAATTCTTCACTGCTTCAAATAAAAGCAATCTTATCGACAGAGCTGACTTCTTCCCTAAACCCTTCTCCAACTGAGAGGACGTAAGGCTTTTCAAATGACAACTGTATTAAAATCTTGAGACCTATTGAAAAAGTGTCCTTCAGTATAAGATATATTGCAAACTCTTTAATTCCTGTGTTAAAAGAAGATTGATATGAATCATTGGTCACTGTCAGGTTGAAAAACAATGAATATCAATAAAAAGGCAGTTTTAAATCATAATGGATTCAATTTGAGATAGTGATAGACTCCAAAAAATAATATTGAAATATGTCATGGCTAAATGCTGTTTCCATGCTAAGCTTTTCCACTTGGTCAGGATCACTCTATTGAAATGACTTCAGCCCAATTTCTTGTTGGGAAACTATGCCTTTAGACAGAACTAGAATCGAAAGTGCATGTGTTCTCATTTTTATCCCTTCCAGTGAGAAATAGTAAAGTTAAATTTGCTTATAGTCATTGAAAAATGAAGTTATTTTGTTTATAAGTAAGCATACATTAAACCCTATAGATGGTCTATAGGGTTTGCCTTTTTGATGGTCGAGTTATGTTCATTTTTGCTGTAGTCCCTAGCTAATATTTTAAAATAATTATTATGAATCGGAAGCTTGACACTTATTTCTGTTAAAATTTCTATTTGTAATAATGCATATGTGTATGAAGGGGAATTTACTTTTTTATAACATCTATATATTATAAAAGGAAATCAAGGGAAAAAATGAGGAATGAGCCTTTATCTAATGGAGCTATGAAAACAAAATTATCTAGTTGGTGATAGGGAAAGAAAATACCATGACTAATAAGTAATTTTAATGCCTTTTATTGACTTTATATAGGGTTCCAAACCTTTATTAAATGGCAACATTTGACCTGAAAAGTAATTTAAAATGAAATTGTCTCCATAAAGGCAGAATATATCCTTACCAATACAGCAGTAGATTGCTAGTTCATGCAGATAACTCAAGATTAGAATGGTTAGAAAAAATCTGAAAAATCTGATCTATGCCATATTGAACCTGACCTCAGTATGTGCTGAGGGAGTATGAAAGAATTAGCCACTGCAAAGTCGTTGGGTCCAAATGGGCTATAGGTGTTAAGAATTCAAGGCCAAATCTCCAAAACCTTGTTGCCTGGGGCTATGTAGCACTGAGGGGTGTGGGGGGGGGGGAGGGAATATCACAATAGAACAAAGCACTGAAAACCTTTAGCTTGCTGGGGAAAATTCAAATGCAAAACTTAATCAGAACTGTGTTCCTCTGTGTTCAGTGTTTTAGGAAAGTCCATATACAAGTTGTAAAAGATCAGATTGAAAAATATCTAGATACAAATGGTATAATGAAAGCCTAAAAGTCAAGAGAGCTGGGTTAAAATCCTAACTTAGTTGCTCATTAATTCTGCCTTTGGATCTTTGGGAATGTTACCTTGCCTTTTGATTATCTCACTTATAATTCTGAGCACAGAGGTGGAATTCTCAGCTCTAGTACTTAAAGCTTTTAAAAAAATTTTTTTTTATATTTATTTATTTTTGATATATATAGAGAGAGACAGAGTGTGAGCAGGGGAGGGGCAGAGGGAGAGCCAGAGAGAGAGAGAGAGAGAGAGAGAGAGAGAGAGACTGAATCCAAAAAAGGATCCAGGCTCTGAGCTGTCAGCCTAGATCCTGATGCAGAGCTCGAACTCGGGGAATGGTGAGACCATGACCTAGGCCGAAGTCATACCCTTAACCAACTGAGCCACCCAGGTGCCCCAAGGACGTAAAGCTGTTAAAATCTCACATGCATTATCTTGAGCCTCACTATCTTCATCCATAAAAAAAAAAGACAAGATTATAGTTTTTTATGGTTCTGAAACCCAAGCTATATATGTTAAAAATAAAGAATCTAATTTATGGAATACCCATTATATGCTGATTATTTTTTTTAGAGGCTTAACATTCACGTTATACTCAAAATTACACCTACCAGAGTAACTACTTTCCTCCCCCACCCCATTTTAAAAATTAGAAAACATATGCTGAATTTTGCTGAGATGGATATGGCCCTGGAAATATTTGATTCAGCCATTTAATATATGGGTCAGAAAACTGAGGAACAGATTTTAACAGAGTCAACTCAAGTCATAGGAAAATTCACTCAGGAGAAAAGAACAATAATAGAACTGTATGAAAGGGATTTAAAATAAATATGTTAAAGATCCCCAAAGAGATAAAGACAGCAACAACATCCATAGAAAAGAACAGAAGAAATGTAATGCCTTTCTTTTTTTTAATTTTTTTAACATTTATTTATTTTTGAGAGAGAGAGAGACAGAGCATGAGCAGGGGAGGGGCAGAGAGAGAGAAGGAGACACAGAATCTGAAGCAGGCTGTAGGCTCTGAGCAAGCTGTCAGCACAGAGCCCAATGCAGGGCTCGAACCCACAAACTCTGAGATCATGACCTGAGCCAAAGTCGGATGCTCAACCGACTGAGCCACCCAGGCGCCCCTGTAATGCCTTTCTGAAGGTGTTGATGGTAATGGCATTCAGGGGCTAGAGCCCAAGTTTTTCCATTCTCAGCCCTAGTGTTCTTTTCAGTGTTCATCCTGTCCCATCTTCATGGTGTCCTTTGGTTGAGCTTCAGGTGAGAATATGGAAGACAGAACACATACGTAAGCCCCTGCCAATCATCAGATAACTCTGTGCCGGAGTAGGGATGAGAAAAATGGCACTGAGCTTTTATAATCCATGCAACTAATCCTCAGAATGATCTTATTTCATTTTTGGATCATTTCTCTTGCATTGCATAGTCACCATATGCCAGACAACATCTCATGGGAGCATAGCCTTCAAAGTGAGTGTTTGTCAGTTTTGTTCTCTGTGGTATCCTCAGTGCCTAGAACAATGCCTACCTCATAGTAGATGGTTGGCCAATAAAATGCCTACCATATGGTAGGCACTTGATAACTATGATTGAAAAATTGAATATGCCGAGGAAATGCTTTAGAATATGGGGCACATGAGGTTTAGGAAGCACATTTCACAAATTCATGTGGCTCATTGATGATAAATAACTACTTAGGCTGACAAAACAGGTGGTGGGGTACAGTGATCCTGGAAACAGAAGGATGAAAATGAGCATACCAGTGCATTATAATTTTTCTCGTGTGATCCTCACAGCCATCCTTTATAATAGGTGTTTTAAAGAGGAGACATACGAGTTTTAAAGTGGCCTTACTAACCTGATTTGGGCACAGAAGTGACCCCTGAACGACTATATTAGTTTTTCCCTGCATCCTATCCCCACCTTAGCCTGTTTTAGAGACTTCTCCCAGAAATACAGGGTTAATAGGTTAACACAAAAGCAGGTACTGCCTGGTAGGTTGTTGACTTACAATTTTGAGCTTTTTATTCCAAGTCTTAATATTTAACATTGCTGCTGTCACCTTTCTTAAATGTCAGCCTCTTTTATTTACCTTCATCACTCTCACCTTGATCATGCTGACTTCTTTGTGCTACATGGATTTGCTGTCAGGCACCACCCTGTGCTGGTCACCAGGCTTTTCTTACACTAGACATTGACATCTTGTCAGCAGCGTCACCACCTTTGCCCCTGGGCCTGTGAATATGGCAATTGTTACCCTACTGATTGACACTTTTGAAAATTTGTCAACATGTTACGTATTATTTGGGGGGGACCTTTGGCTAACTTACAAACCACTTCTTAAAGTTAATTCACTGGTTTATCCTTTTAACAAACCCTTTGGGTTGTATGACATAGAGCTTCTGTGTAAAAGTCTGTGTGCTATTTTCTTAATGAATGATATTATAATTAGTAGAAGGTGAAAGAAACCAATTTTATTACAGTAGCTCAGGTGATAAATTGAACCATTCATTTTAAAGTCAGAGAGTGTACCAAAACTGTTGGTATATGCATGACTCTGCTCACCTCCTCGTATTGCTCAGATATTATTTATTAAAGAAGCCTCCATGGGCACCAAACCTTGCCTTGCCCCTAGCCACACTACTCCCTAACTCACACATACTCTGCATTCTGTTTCTGAGGAGAAGCCACTTGAAAACACACTATTTTGCGTTCCTGAACCCAACTGCAATGTTTGTGTATGAGGGGGTAGGGGTTCCCCATACCACAAAGCAATGCTTGGACACCAGTTGGGTATTCTACAGTTTAACTCGATTCCATCACTGTCTACACTGAGATAGCATCAGATCCCACAAGTAAGCACAGTTCTGTAAAACTGTCCCACCTTCTGCCCTCCTCTGCCACTTCAGACCCCATTCGCAAGCCCAGGTTACCACTTGTGTTTTTCACCAACCAGCTATATACAGATAGGGGTTCCTATGACCCCTTCCAACTCAGGATGCCAGTTGTAAGTCCAGTTTACTACTTGTACTTCTAACCAACTGTTTATAGATCAGCGGTTCCTATGACCGCCTCCTTGGGTTCAATTAATTTGCTAGATTGGCTCACAGAACTCAGAGAAACATTTTACTTACTAGATCACTGGTTTATCAAAAAGGATATTACTCAGGAGCAGCCAATGGAAGAGATGTCACAAAGCAAGGTATGGCAGAACTTTCAGTTCCCCAAATCTCCACTTCATATGCCAACCTAGAAGCTCTCTGAACCCTGTCCTTTTGGGCTTTTATGGAAGGTTTACTACATAGTCAGGATTGATTAAATCTTGATTCAACCTCCAACCCCTCTCACCTCCCTGCAGATCAGGGGGTCAAGGGGATGGGACAGAAAGTTCCAACCCTCTAACCATGTGGTTGATTCTCCTGGCAACCAGCCCCCATCCTTAGATGCTTTCCTCCATTAATTAACATAAAAAAGACCTTCATTGTTCTCATCACTTCAGAAATTCCAATGGTTTTAGGAACTAGAAGCGGGATTAATACCAAATATACATTTCTTTTTTTTTAAGTTTTATTTATTTATTTTGAGAGAGAGAGAGAGAGAGAGAGAGAGAGAGAGAGAGAGAGAGTCCTAAGCAGGTTCCCTGCTGTCAGTCCAGAGCTCAACGTGGGGCTCAATCTCATGGACTGTGAGATGATGACCTGAGCTGAAATCAAGAGTCAGACACTTAACTAACTGAGCTACCCACGTGCCCCCCATATATATTTCTTATTATAAATCACAACATCACACATGCACACAGGCATGCACACACACCCTCTCATCTATGTTTTGATCCCTCTCCCTCCATAACTCTGTAATGTAAAACCCATGAGACCAGAAAAATGTTCCTTTTTTACTCCTGTGTTTTACCACCTGGTCACAACGCATACCATATAGTAAGTACTCCATAAATATCATTTAAAGATTAAAAATGGCTATGAAATATTTTAGATCATGGGGCACATGAGATTTAGGAAGCACATTTTACAAGGTCACTTGACTCATTGGTGATTCTATTTTAGATTGCTATATTATTCAGCTTGGGCTGCCATAACAAAATACCATAAACTAGGTGGCTTAAACACTAGAAATTTATTTTATTTTAGTTCCAGAGGCTGAAAGTCTGAGATCAGGGTGCCAACATGGTGGGGTTCTCATGAGGGTTCTCTTCTTAGCTGTAGGTGGTTCCCGTCTCACTGTGTCTTCACATGTGTCTCTTCTTATAAAGGCATTAATCCCATCGTGAGGACCTCACCTCCATGACCTTATCTAAACTTAAGTTGCTCCCCAAAGCCCAACCTCAAAATGATATCACTTTGGGGTTATGGCTTCAATATATGAATTCTGAGGGAATACAAATAGGTCCATAGCAGTTGCTAAAAGAGCTGGTACCTGGCAGTAGGAGTAAAGTTTAAATGGAAACGAAAGAATACAAAAGAGCATGCTAGGAAGAGAGGATAGCAATTGTAGACACCCAGCGAAAGATAGAGTTTAGTGGAAGTCCTGTGTGACTGATAGGTGTATTAACATAGAGGGTGGCATAAGGTAAATTTGGAGAGGGGGACAGGACCAGCTTATGAATGATCTAAACCATAATAGTCTCAATATTAATGAAATGCAATGTTGAATGAATGAAAAGTTTTAAATAATCATATTTGTGTTTTTAAAAGGCCCTGGTACAAAGTAGAGAGTAGATTCTAGTAGGAGGCAAGGAAAATGTAAAGAGCAGTAACAAATAGTCCCAGTAAGAGATAATGATGGCAATGACTATAGATAGAAGTACATGGATTCATATATTTTGAAGATAGAGTCATTAGGTTTGATGGTAGAAGAGAAATGGGTAATGAAAGATAAGAATCAAGAATGATTTATATATTTTGGGCTTAAGCTGAATGAATGGTCATGTCATAAAGTAAATGGGGAGAACTCGGGGAGGAATAGTTTTTTGTTGAAGAGGAAGGAATTTTTGCATGATGCTACTTTAAGTTGCTTAAGATCTGGTAATTAGGGATGGAAGTAATGTTTAGATGAAGAAAAAGAACACATTGTTTTGACTTAATGTTTAATTTGTGGCCTTTCTCTACACTCAGGTTACAAATATTTTATTAAGAGCGATGTGAATATAATCCTTTAAAGAAGTGAATAAAATGGGATCATTATTTTTTAGAAACTTTTCCATAGCCTCATATCTTTTCTAAAATTTTCATTACAAATGGTAATTTCTCAAAATGGAGAATTGAAATCTGATTTTATGTTATAATTGTAGTCACTCTACCTAGGCCTTTCCACCATGGAAGCAGCTAATCCAAATGAATTTCTGCTTTGCAAGTTTTTCCTCTCAATAGATATTTCTTCAAAGGGCAAAGTAACTGACCTGGAGTTAATTAATGCATAAATCCTGCCTATGAATTAATCTAGTCATAAGTAGCTATACAATGTTATTTATTCTTTGCCCTAAAATAATCTCAGAATGGATGCTTCTAGAGCAGCTGTACCCCAAGATAGGGACCATTGTAGTTACATCACAATGAAATATAAATAAAATGAGTAAGTGCAAGCTGTTTGATGATTTTAAATTGGATGGAACATAGTTAGTAGTTATTTTCCCTTCTTCAATCAAATATAACACTACCAATAGTCTTGCTTTTAACAGTGCTTTTTTTTTTTAATTTTCATTCTAGTAAAACAAATTAGGGAAAAATGCAATTGGGATACATAATTATGATGTGATTTGCTTTTTCTCCACAACATAACCATTATACATGCAAATTTCTCTGTGTATAATTCCATGACCCAGCCAGGTATATTTGGAGAATACCGGTGATAAAAAATAATAATGTAATAAGGAAATAATAGGCCATTATAATTTAAGATTATATTTATTTTTATTTTCATTCCAAAATGAAAGTTATTATGATTGATTATTTTATTAATATCTGAATGGAATATACTTTTTAAAAATTTTTGATAATAGATTCTCAATTTGTGTGTACTTGTGTTGTGTTTGTATGTTCAATCAAAGCATCATGAGAAATACTCAGATCATTTTCCAACTTTGAGGGCATTAATGCTTTAGAAAAGTAATGTTTATGGAAACAGGAACAGCTCGATATAATGTACAAAGTGTAAGCTTTGAATTCAGGTCTTGCTCTATTATTAGCTTCTTATCTTTGGAGACATTGTTGTTTATTTTGAGCTTCATTTTCCTCATTTTCAATAGAAGAATAATGCCTAATTTCAATAGTCATGATCATAAGGAGAGAATAAGTACAAAACACTTATCACTGGGTCTGGCATAAGTATTATTTGCAAGTAGACAAGTATTTTATGGATTGTGAGAGTAAACAAATGTCCTATTTTTATAGTAGGCCTCAACATTTGGGTGGCGTAATGATGGTTGTCGGAATTGATACCTTATAAGCAGATAAAGGTCCCTATATGGGCACTTCTTAGAATATCTGCTCACCTTATAATAATACTTTATTCTCTTGAACAGGCCCCTGGTAGCCATTTATTTTAATAAGGTAGACATGTAACACATTTGTGGCCAAACTTGAATGTCTCATTTGAGAATTAGGAATTAGGGGGAGCATTGACATGGCTAAAGAAGTGATTCTCAGCCTTGGATGCATAATTCAATTCCTTGGAGAGTATTAAAAAACTACTAGTGCTCGAGTCTTCTTCTGAATGATTCTGATGTAATTAGTATGGAGCCTATCTGGCCAGGACATCAGAATTTTTAAAACCTTTCAAATGTTTTTAATATGGAAAGTTAAAAATTACTGGGCTAGACCTATAGAATAGCAACCATTCTGCATAAAGAGTCAGAGGAAGCCAATTGGCAGAGACAGAAGAATAAACTAGATGCACAAGAAGAGGAGTAAAGGAAAGACAGATAATCTGGCTTTCCCTGAGGAGAGCCATTCCTTGAGGTTTAGCTGTGTTCATGAGTTTCACAAGATGCTTCTGTACCCTCGCTCTTAAACAGCCATCTGAGGCTAGTTTCTACTACTTGCAACCAAACAAATCCATTCGAAGGCAGAAGTTAAAAATCATGTGGGACAGAAAAATGTTTCATTTTAAGTTGGCTCCTAGCAAAATTGTGAAATCAGTGAATGTTTATGTCACTGTATGTGTCTGACATAGAATGCATACATTTACATAGTAACTTAATTGCCCAGAGTAGTTATTTACCATTGCACTAAATAACTCTTTTTAGTGCCTTTGCTAAAGTCAACAGTCTTCCAGTGGTAAAAGTTGAATTTTATTCAGATTAGAATCATAGAATAATGGGATATGTATCTGGAATGCATTTCACGATTATTTCACCTAAATTGATTATCATTTTACTGGGAACTGATGTAAAAATGAGACTAAATACCCAAGATCACTAGTCTGATGTATTCAACAAATATTTCGAGCATCTTTCTGCCAAGTCTTATGCTAGGTGCTTAAATTAAATTAGGTTGGAGGCACATACATATAAGCAAACAAGTACAGAATATGATGAGGGAACAACTTTGCTTGCGGACAGCCGGGCAAGTTTCCTAGTGAAGATGACAACAGGACTAACTTTTTTTTTTTTTTAACATTTATTTATTTTTGAGACAGAGAGAGGCAGAGCATGAATGGGGGAGGGTCAGAGAGAGAGGGAGACACAGAATCCGAAACAGGCTCCAGGCTCTGAGCGGTCAGCACAGAGCCCGATGCGGGGCTTGAACTCACGGACCGTGAGATCATGACCTGAGCTGAAGTCGGACGCTTAACCGACTGAGCGACCCAGGTGCCCCAGGACTAACTTTTGAAAGATTGCTTGGAATTTTCAAAGCAGAAAAGCCAGACAGGAAAGGACATTTAAGCGAAAAAAAGTCAAAATGCATAGGTACATTAATGATATTGTTTTCTTTGAGAAATGGTAAGTTATTTAATAAATGGAAGCATAAAATGTTGTGAGGGCATGGTACTAGATGAGATTAGAAAGAGTGAAAGACGAGATTAGAAAGTGTGGGGAGCAGGGAGGAGCCCAGGTCGCAACTAGGGTTATATAATGCTAAAGAGCTGAGGCTGGATTCTGCAGGTAGTGAAGAGCCTTGAAGGATTTTGTAGGTGGAAGTGAAGTGAGAAAATTTAAGTGTGACCCATATAAATTTGGGACCTCTCATGGTTTATGCATTTCATGGAGATAATATTTTTAATGGAGTTATAAGTGATTAAAATCTTCGCTAAGTCTCCCCTAAAAAAATTCTGAGAAGGACAAAGAAAACTTTGTAAAATGCCATCTTTAGACGTCCCTCTCATTTGCAGTGTCTTTTAGTGTCTAACAATGGCTTCTATAAAAGAAATGTTACTTTTTACCTTTACACTCTAAAAATATGCCAGACATCTCAATTTTTCCTTAGTCTCTGTTTTTACCTCCCTCTTCTGTCCTCTTCTCAGTTCTTTATCACTTCAGTCTCTTGATTCTATAGGGTTTTTGTTTTTGTTTTTCTTTGTTTTTGGTGTTTCTATTAATTATATTTTGAACTACCAAAGAGATCGTGGTAATATCCATAAGACAGTTTCTTGTTTGAGAAAGGGAAAGGAAGAGGAAATCACATAAATTTATGTTGTTGCACTTAACCCTTTTAACTATGTTAGCAAAGTTCTCAATTTCAGAACATAAAAGGTAAATGAGGGGCATCTGGGTGGCTCAGTTGGTTGGGCGACCGACTTCGGCCCAGGTCACGATCTCACAGTTCGTGAGTTCAAGCCCTGTGTCGGGCTCTGTGCTGACAGCTCAGAGCCTGGAGCCTGCTTCAGATTCTGTGTCTCCCCCTCTCTCTGCCCCTCCCAATGTCTCTCTCTGTCTCTCAATAATGAATAAATGTTAAAAAAAAATGGTAAATGGGATATCCAACAAAGGATGACAAGAATATCAAAAAGCATAAAAATAATTATGAAGATCTAAATGCTTAGCCTGGGGGAAAAGGCAATTTGGAAAGAATATGATAGTTCTTTAAAACATACCTGAGGATTGCCATGTGAAAAAGTGATTTTACTTATCTTTGTCTCTAAGAGGGCAGAGTTGCCTTTAAGAGTAAGTATTATATATATGATACATAATACATACATATATATTACATATATTTCTAATTATAATGGAGATATTAATTTGAATAAGATATGCTCACTTCCCTCAAGGAGCTTATGTTCTATTTGAAGAGAAAATCAACATGTACAGCACAGTGTGATGGCTACTGAGGTAGGAACATATTTTAAATTGCAAAATAGCAGAGATGACATTTAGATATATGAGACTAGGGTATGAAATGTATTAAGGAAATGCCCCAGGAAGCATGTACTTGCATAAATGAATTGAATTTGGAAAGATGAGTAATCATTTGATGGGTGAAGAAAGACTTGGTTTATTTTTTAGGCTAGTGGAAATACATGATAACACATGGAGACATGTAGCAGTGTGATGAAGCATCTGGGGTTTTAATTTTGTGTGTGGTTGGTTGGTTGGTAGATTTATTTGTGTTTTTCTATTTGTGAACTCCAGGGACCTGTCTGTTTTGTTCATCTCTAGAACTGCAAGTTCTTAATAAGTACCTGCTGAGTAAATACATGAACAAAAGTAGTTTTATATGAATGTTAAGAATTGCATCTAAGTACATGGGCATTACCTTATAGAAGCAATCAATATATGCTATGAAAAGAAATTTGGTTTCCTGAAGATATGGATAAGTTTTAGGATATTAGTGATTAAAACATATAACCAAATATTTTCAATGTAATTAACAAATTGAAAGAATGTTATTTTTTTATGCCCTAGGAGCAATCCAGATAAAATTATTTATCTATAGTGGCCAGGGAGTGCTTCAGATCAGGAAATTTTATAGTAGGTACAAAAGAAAGATACCGAATGTGAAAGGGTGCAGAGGCAGAGTGGCATGGGCTATTTTGGGGAACAATGACTGAACCATTATATTTCTGAGAGATAGCTTAGGCTAGTGGAAGGAAAACTGACCAACAAAATAGAAAAAAACCACACATTTTGTTCTGGCTTTGTCATTAACTGAATAACTTAGAGGTACTCACTTAATCTCCTTTACCTTTAGTTTTCTCTTTATAAAATAAAGCTTTTAATACTTCTAAATATTTTTAAGTTTATGTATAATAATAAATATAGCTGAAAGGATTGATTTGGGACAATCTGCGGAGGAAGCTAAGGGGTAGTCTATTTACCGTGATCTTCACTTACTGGTTTTTCCTTTGTTCTTTTAGAAAATTGGTTTAGTATACCTTTAATTCTATTTGTTGCATATAAATTAATTTATGGTCAGTATTGAAAGTATAAAAAATAAAATAAGGCAAAATTTAAAAATTAACAGTCATCTTACAGTTCAGATAGTGCTGGTTAAGATATTGATATTTACTCTTTATGATAGATGGATAAACAGAGAGATGCATAGCAATACATATAATAATATATAGCAAACATATATTAAATATTTATTTGTTTACTTATTTTTTACTGAAAACTTTTGGATTTACATATAATGTTAACCCATTGTTTTTTCACTTAGTACAGGATAAAAAGGCATTCATGTCAATACAGTTTTTATTTTCTGTATCAGTTTCTGTATCAGTCTGATGCCAGTATAATATTCCTTTTCACAGTGGTATTATTGGGGAACTAATTTTCATAGCTCACCATGTAGGTTGTTTCTTTCTTTCTTTTTTTAAATTAAGTATTTTTTTATTTTATTAAGTTTTAGTTTTAATTCCAGTATAGTTAACACAATATAGGTTGTTCCTTACATTTGTTATTTACTAATACTGTTGGATAACTGGAAAATAGTATTGTCTGAAATTGAAAATCTGGCTCACATATTCTTTAGAGGAGAATATGGGATACACTTTGAAGCAGTTGAGTTTTAATTAACAGCACAACATCCATATCCAAAGGTCTTGAAGTCTCTTGGAAATCTGAGTTTGGAGGTTATGAATGGAATTTGGGAGGAATTAGCCTCATGGTGAGAGCTGAAATTTGAAATGCTTAAGTTGACTGAGCAAGGGTAGAGAGGGGAACAGGCTTTTAAACTTCAGAAAAGGAAGCATACATTGGGCATGAGTAAATCGTGAGGTTGCACAGAATAGGTTGCTGTAGCACCACACTGTGGTAAAAAGTCTCAAAGACAAAACAAAACAAAAACCCTGTAGGCACAGTATGAAAAATAACCGCCTATTAAAGATTTGAGATTCTATCATATATGCATACACATCAATAGTATTTTGTCAATAAAAGAAAATACATATTTTATAAGAAGCTGTAGTTCTCAGTTGAAAGAGTTTTACGTGTATGTTTATATTTTGTTAGTTGTTGTTTGCTTTGGTTTGTTTTATATTTTTGTTTTGAAGCTTAAGGAAAATCTTGCAAAGTTTTTCTCCATAATTCCCTTTTTATATTAAGGCAGCAACCTTCTTAAGAATTTCAGGGCAATGCCTTATTTATTGTAAGCTACATAAACTAAGAAATGCAAGTTGAACTATACATACATATCTGCTCCTTGGACCATTGCCTAGTGTCATATAGCTATGATTATTAAGAAGTTCATCTGTAAGATTAAAGAGATTAGATATTTCATTACAAAACCTTAAAAAGAAAAGAAAACTCATAGTATCATTCACCTCACCTAATAAAGAATATAGAGCCATATGCATTTCTGCTGTTAGCCTCAGACACAAAGTTGCCTGAAATTTCTGAGATTCCTCAGATACGAAAAGTGCATCTAAATTTTTCCCAGTATTAACCAATATGTGGTGTCAGGAAAGTCTTCCTAAGTCTAGCCTAAATTTGCTTGATTCAATTTAAACTATGATTTTGCAGTTGAGAAAATCACATCAAGGTCTTTCCCCCCCCCCATACACCCCTGTACAAATTCACACAGACACGCACGCACACACACACACACATCAAACTGACATATATTAATTCCGTATATTCTACATTATACCTTTTGCCTTTGCTAATAATCTTTTTAATAGCATTACAATTCCACATGAGGACAGGAGAAATTAATGTTCACAACAGGACTGACTGATATTCAGAAATGTGCCAGAACATTCCTGGCAGAAGATGCCTGCCATACTTGAAGCTTTGATGTGATCAGGCACCTCTCTGTAGGTGCAGGAGACACATTAGTCTTTCAATTGACAAGTTTGATGCCTTTTTACATATTAAGTGAACTTTCCTTTGCATTATAAATGGTGGAGGTCCAGAAATAATTTGTATGCAAGTCATGGCAATTTTTATCTACATAAGACACACTCCTGTAAAATTAAAGTTATGCTCAAACAACTTTTCCTTTGAGTGATGGTTCACAAGAGAAAGGGATTCTTACTTTGGAATTAACTAGCTCTATCCATTCAGTAACCACTTTGGCTTAGAAAACTCACCCTTTTAATATTTGCCAGTATTATTTGTCTTTCAGAGATAAATAGAGAGAAAGGGAAGGAGGGAGACAAGGAAGGAGACAGAGACAGAGACACTTATTAAACCAAAGGCTAGATGAGATCTTTAATAACGTCCCCAGTCAGGAAGAGACAACAATTAGCAAATACCTACTCTCCTTCAGTGTGCCATGCACTTTGCATAAGCGTTTTCATACTGGAAGGTAACATTACTACAATGTCCCTTTAAGAAAGGTAATTTTACAGTGTTGAGAGCCAGTTGAAGGTTTCAGCCTTAAGTGTTAGGTGCCGGCTTGGTTTCTGAAAAAAGAAACTCTCCTCATGCACATGAGTACATTTCCCACTTTCCAAATTAGTTGTCTTCCTGTGGCTTATGATCTCCTGCATTTTCCAATACCCCTATGAGGTAGGAAATTAGGCAACCAACATTCCTGCTGCTGTACTGAAAACGGTGGAGGAGAAAAAGACATGGACATATTAGGTGGCTTTCCTAAAATCTCATAAACAGAAGTGAGAGTACTGGAAATTGAATTTAGGCCCCCTGACTTGCTGCCGCCCGTATCTCTGAGCAGTAAAGACATTTCCACAAATTAAGACAAAAAGGCTGCTTTATGGGACCAGGGAAATAAATTCTGAAATTATTCCCTTTTGTGTTTGAATCTCTGTATGTTTTAAGTAGAGTTTTTTTGTTTGTTTATTTAATTGATTTTATTTCTGTTAATACCCTCTATAATGCCTTTTAAATTAGAAAAAAGATGATGTTATATGAATTTGGTTCACTGCTAACTGACTTTTTGCCAGTTTTCATCATGGTAAACAGACCAGTGTAATCTGTATTAATTCAAATGCTGTGTTGAAGTGATTTTTGTAAAAGATTGTATGGAAAAATCAGATATGATACAAGAACAACTATTGATTCTTTGTTTTTTGCAGTCACAATATGGAGCTTCTGTTTCTGCCAAGCCTGAACTGCCCCTCTTTTACACCCCTATTGATCTGGTGGACATTAGTGTGGAAATGGCTGGACTGAAGTTCAGAAATCCTTTTGGTCTTGCTAGTGCAACTCCAGCTACCAGTACATCAATGATTCGAAGAGCTTTTGAAGCTGGATGGGGTTTTGCCCTGACAAAAACTTTCTCTCTTGATAAGGTAAGAATATATTTTTGAAGTCATGTTTAAATGTCTATCATGTATTTTAATTAGGGCATAAATATTATAATGGCAAGATTTGCCTGACCAAGAAATAGTAGTTATTCAACTACTGGGCCAGACCTATGGTTGCAAATTAGTTTTTATTTTCTTTCCAATCTTTCTGTTGCTTGGAAGGGCATCTGTTTCTCATTTGTTTTGTCTAGGAAGCATCAAAAACATCTATATTACAAAAGTGCCTATTTCATTTAATAATCACAAACTCATGAATTTTATTTTGGCATTATTAATTCTTTCGTGATTTGTGAATGTGTGTGGATGAGGACCTATGCCTGAACTCAAAGTGAGAGAGACTATGGATATGGTTTGTACATAATCCTGGGATCCAGTTCATGTCAAAAAGAATCATTCAGTGTAGCTCATTTGTGCTGGTAATAAGATTCTTCTTGAATTTTTAAGTACAGAAACTTTTCAAAGTATATATGCCCGAGTTTAATTTGCCATTATGACTTTGTACCCACACTGTAAGTGGACATACTTAGAAGAAAATAAAGTACATATTACAGTTGAGATGAATTCTTTAAAATACAGAAAGCATATAAATACATGTTTTTAAAGTAGTATGATTTATACAATAGAAGGTTGCATCCTTATATGGTTTTGAAGTAGAAAAGCACAGAATTTAACATTATTAGACCTTTTATTGATAAAATTTTAAATGCTGAATCTATGTATTTAGTACTAACTGGTAGTTAGTAATAATTAATGTATAAGAATGTGTGAGTCTAGTGACCAAGAAAAGTGTATCATTATTTAAATCAGCCTTATCCGTAGGCAAAGAAAATAATAGAGAACAAATATGCCCCATTAAGCACATTCTTTCCTTCTTTCTCCTCTTACTAGGATCAATAGCTAGCATTAGTATGGCTAAAACATTACAGCTGTCTTATTCTGACAGCTTTACAAGATGCTATGTGTAGGTGTGATGAAGAAAATCTAGAGATTCCTCAAAAGTTAGAAAAACCAGGGCATAAAAAATATTATAAATGTTTTTATGTTTAAATAACTAAAGGAAGATTCTTTTTCAAATAAATTGGTTGAATACATAGAAATACTTTGGTTAAACAAAGTATAAGAATAAACAACTTACTGGATTCAGCTTTAGAATATCATTAATCAATTGTTTACGGCTTTGTAGAATATTGATAGTATATTTGTCTTTGTTTCAATTCATCCTTTAAGAATAACTCAAAAGCTGTAGTCAAATGTTTAATCCACTGAGGAAAACTGAGTCTTTGATACCATTTAATGACTACATTAGTTACACTGTTTTAAAATTTTTATATGTAAACAGCAATAGATGGCTAATCATGTACAGGCGAAGAATTGTAGAAAAAAATGTTTGCTTTGAATTTGCTGTTTGCGTGCAAAAAAATTGAATTCTGATTAATCAGAGACATCTGTCTTTACTCTGTTGGTGACATGCATTGATTTGTGATGCTGTCTCTTTCGGTAACCTAGGAGCAGTTGCCTTTATTAGGATCAGCAGCAGAAATAAATGTGGAAGCTAACTTCCTTCTAAACCTCCAATTTGAATTTAATCTATCAATTCACAAGTCTGTGATGCTGGTTCAAAGCGAGAGTAAGGAACAAATGCAAATTAAATTTGGCATATAAAACATAATGTTGGGGGTTTTAGGAAGCTCTCTGTTACTTACTTTAATGGCGGGTACAACACAATATTTGTGCAAAGGCTATTTCAGATGTATTTTTGCTGATTATAATGACATAAATAATGATGCCACTGTGGGCTTATATAATGGCCATACATGGTTTTCGGAAGTAGTCAGTTTGCTTCATAGAGATGTAGGGTTTTTCTTAATTTTCTTATATTGTCCCTAAATAGTGATTATACCTATTGTGAATGTAAAATTGTCTTATGAACATCTGTGCTTTCTTATTGATGAAATGTTGTAGCACACAACTCAGTTGGTATAAACATGTTTTTCCCACAGTTTCTTACTAAAGAAATCTATTAAAATATTATATGACTATACATTTGTGTGACATTATAGCATACCAGTTTAGATTAGCCTTATTATAATTTATTATGCCATTTCAAGAATCTACTTAAAATGTATTAAAATTCAGAATCTTGACATTTGAAATTTGGATGCTCTTAATATGACAAAGGTTATTCTATGGAGTTTTGTTATCATATGAAATATTAATATTTCACAATACAGTTTTGATGAAGTACAATTTGCCGAGCCTGCATATGATAAAGAAATTAAATGCTTACCAAGGGAGTTCAGTAAAAATTAGAGCCCTGCCTGAACATCTGCTGGAAATTTTATTATCCTGTCCTACTGACAGGGTGGCTCCCTCGTTGTTTTTGTAGATTGACAGCTGAATATTGCACTGATTTCTGCAGCAAATATGTTTAGGTGAACTTTGTTTCCCTTTTTTTTTATTTTTTTGGGGAGTTTGGAACATGCTTTTGATTTTCATCCTATACCTTTTTTTATACTCTTGACATTTGTAGATGCCAGATTGAGGTCTAATACGCTGTAGCAACGATAGACCATTGACTTACAGTGAAATGCCAGTTGATATCTCAGTAAACAGAAATATTATTATTCTTTACTGTGCAGTCTGTATAAAAGCTGTATGTGGTTTCTTTAGGGAGGCAAATGATCAGATTTTTAATGTCAAATATAAAAAGATCTGTGTTTGCTTTTGTGTTAAATAACATGAAAGATGGCTTTTATTAACTACGTTCTTCCTTCCCAAATCAGCCTTTCTAGAACGCCCCAAAATATGTAGATTGCCTTTCTTGAGATTCTGTTTATGTTTTATAAAGTTGATATTTAAAATATCATCATAAAATATTTAAAATACAATTATAAATTCTTTTCATAAATAAATATATATTGTGTTCCTGTTTAACTAAACAAAGGTGGAAGAGAAATCGATGTCAAGCTCAATTAAAGCTAAACTATCATGACAAACCAGAGAAATGCTCTGTTTAACTGGTAATATTAAAAATTGTTTAGACTTCACATAAAAGAACCTCCTGACTCGTGTCCACATTATACTGATAACAGATAAAATAGATAAAAATATTTGGGAGAATCATATCATAAATTTTATTTTATCAGACATACACATATTATATACTACAAATATGTAATCTGTAAGTGCATGCTGCATGTATCTTTCTCACTACATAGATAAATAAACCCAGAAGTGTTTATTACTATTCCAAATAGAATTCAAACCTAAGCAAAAGTTCACTTAATTTATAAACTATGTAGCATAGATATTAGAATAAACTTGTGATGGAATTTTAGTGAGAAAATGTCTTGAATGCATATGCTTTGTTTTAATAAGTATCAGATGATGAGATAAATACATACACACATAATGAGTCAACAAAAAATACCAAAAACCAAAAACTGAGAAATAGTTAAGATTCTTCATTATTTATTTGGAATCAAATGTTGATAGTAGCTTTTTTCCATAAAATACAAACTTATACCACATAACACAATGCTTAGTGTACAGGAAGAGTTTGATAAATGTTTCATAAATATTTGTTGGATAAATGAATCAATAAACGAATAAATAGATTTTTGGCAAAAGCATATTTTCTTTTTTTTTTCAGCCATATGAACAGACAGTTACCACATAAAAAAATTGACTGTTCTGAGTATTGATCTCAATCAAAGGAGAAAAGGCCAATTTAAAATTTTCATATCCCATGTTGCTTTCTGTAGTGCATATATACATGTCTAAAAATGAAAATGTCAGTGGGGTTTTTTAATGCATGGGTAGTGTTTTAAGACTTAAGAGTCTTTAAAATATTGAGAATTTTTGAGAAAAATAATATGTATTGCACAATTTTAGGAAGGGAAATAAAAATCATCCGACCAGCTATCTAAGCTCATGTGTCAATAGCTATAACAGAATAAATGTAACTTGTTTCTGAGTGCTTTTAGTGACAAGGAATATGCTAGATCTTTAAGGCAATGCAACCTTTTATAGCTATGAAAAAACCCATTTTAGAAATATCTTCCTTTTGAGGCACCTGGGTGGCTCAGTTGATTAAACATCTGACTTCGGCTTAGCTCACGATCTCGCGGTTCCGTGGACTTGAGCCCCACGTCGGGCTCTGTGCTGACAGCTTGGAGCTTGGAGCCTGCTTCAGATTCTGTGTCTCCCTCTCTGCCCCTCCCCTTCTGGCACTCTGTCTCTCTCTCCCTCAAAATAAATAAACAGTAAAAAAAAAAAAAAAAGAAACATCTTCCTTTTATTGACCCCAAATTGGCCTTTCTCATAAGTTCCATCCATGTTTTATAGTTCTGCCTTCAGAGATATCTTGGAATAAATTAGTCTAACTTACTAACATAAATGAATTGTTGATTTTTAAATATGGTGGGGTTTTTTCCCCAGTAAATAAATACCCTAGAGAAAGGCTAATAAGTATGGACAGGCAGTGACATCTAGGGAAAACAAATTTGGCCTGGGAGACTCCAGTCTCTGTCCAAAGCTCCTTCTAAATCACTACCTTGCACAAATTGTTGAACATTGTACATTGTTTTGTTAGAATTTATCATAATTAACTACCATTTATTGACTGCTTTGAAAGTATAGACATTGCCAAATATTTTTCATAAGTTATTCTTTGAATCGTCATAATATGACTATAAGATAGACAGTATTTTTTAAATTTTTTCATGTGAAATAAATCAGTGAGAAAGTTAAACCAGTTGCCCAGGACTTAGAACAACAGTTATTTATTTGCTCAGAATCATGTATATTGGCAATTTGGCTGAGTTTATGTGGGCAGTTCTTCTGCTTCACAAGGTATCTTTAGGGTTCATTTATGCATTTTCAGTCAGTTAGAGGGATGCCTGGGGACTGGCAAGAGGGCCTCATTCGTGTATATGGACCCTCACCTGGAGTTGCGTAATTGCTGAGACAGCTAAGACTCTCTCTCTCTGTCTCTTTATTCTCCCTCTTGCCTAATGGTGGCTCATCAAGGAGGCTAGGTTGGGCTTGTTCGCAAGGTGGCAGTGCTCCAAGAGGGCAAGTGTGGAAGCTGCAAAGCCTGTTGAAATAAACCCTCAAAAGTCACACGCTGTCAGTTCCACCATACTTTCTTGGTTAAAGCAAATTACAAGATATGCTGTACATGTTATATTCAAGAAGTAGGTAAATACCTTCTGCTTATTTATGGGAAGAACAGCAAAATCAAATCACAAATGGCCATGTTTATAGCATGGAAAGTGGATGGCAGCCATCATTGCCAACAGTACTTATTTGCCCTCTGGTCCCAGTAGTTCAAATCCCTCCCACCTGCAAAATGCATCCACCCCTTTCCAAGATACCAAAAAATGTCATTCAGTTATGGCATTAGTCTCAAAGTCTATGATCTTATGATCTATATTAAGTTCAAAGGCAAATGAGGCTGGTTGGGTTCAGCTTGCTTTATCCAGGATACTATGAAATAGAAAGACAAGTTGACTATCCTCTATACACCCAAAATAAAATTATACAGTCAAGAGAACCTTAATAGATACTCTCATTCACAAATAAAATAAATGTCTGGGATTTAGAAATCACTGTCTGCAGCAATTTTTTATAACATTTTGTTTAATGTTTATTTTTGAGAGAGAGAGAGAGCACAAGCAGGAGAGGGGCAGAGAGAGAGAGGGAGAGAGAGAGAAAAAGAGAGAGAGAGAAAAAGAGAGAGAGAGAGAGAGAGAGAAAATCTGAGTCAGGCTCTAGACTCCATGCTGTCAGCACAGAGCCCAATGCAGGCTCGAACTCAAGAACTGCAAGATCATGACCTGAGCTGAAGTCAGACGCTTAACCAACTGAGCCACCCAGGCACCCCATGTCTGCAGCAATTATAAAATTCAGTTGGTCACGTGTTGTCAGGGTCTCTTGCTCTGTGAATAGGGGATATTCCTAGAGTAGGACCCTGTTCTTCTCCCTGGTAATGGTTTCCTAATCCATTGTTCCTGTCTGCTACCGGATGTGTCATTTGGGCTCTTGATTCTATCCTCTGAGTTGTGTTTTGTTTTGTTTAGAAATGGCCAATCATGGCCATTCTTGGCAGTTTTTCAACCTGTTTCTGCCCACAGAAAGTTAAGAACCCCTGTTCTCTTTATTTTAGTTGTCCCTTTTAGTCCTAGTTCTTAGTGATGTCATCAGAAAACTTTGTGAAAAACTTTTTGAATCTATCAAGAGCTGACTACATGCCCTAAACTCACATTCATAATTCTTTTTGAGACATATTTCTCTCTATTTTGGACATATCTTCCTGCTGTGGCACAATATCCTTTAGATTCTTAGAATCAATATTGTCTACCTGAGAGAATCTACTAGGACCTGCTTTAAATCTTTCTAAAATCTTAACAAAGTATCACATAGCAACACTCTTGATGGGATCTTTACCCTAAGGTCATTTTTTACTTTGAAAATCTTTTCCTTCTGGGGTAGACGAAGTACACAGAATTGTTTTATTTTCTAACACAAGCAATTCTTGGCTTTGCTCTAGATTTGCTTATCAAATTACATATATCCTTATTTAGCTATTTTCTCTCTTACAATACCTTATTATTCTTGGGTAGAAACATTCAACTGACACTTTGAGTGTTCTGTCTAGCGATTTCTTTAGTCAGATCTACACATGCGTTATGTACATTTATATCTTCTGAATTATCACCAGTGACATTCTTGCCAGTTGTTCTGCCACCACATAACATAGGCCACCCTTTTCCCAGTCTCCACTAACAATTTTCACACTGCGTTTCAAGCCTCCACTAGCAGTTTGTTCACCGTTTTTCCAGCTTTTGCTAGCAGCCTACTTTTAATTTTCCAAGAGAGGTCTCTGCCCCCCTCTCATTTTGAAAGCCGATGCCACACGATTTAGATTCTGTTATGGCTAGCAAACATAACCAATTTCTGTATTACTTATCTATTGCTGCACATCAAAGCACCTCACAATTTAGTAGCTTAAAACAACTAATCTGCTGTTGGTTCTAGAATTCGGCAATTTGGTCAGGGCACAGCTGGGTGGGCTTGACTCTGCCCATGTGACATGAGTTGTTTTCTCTCATGTTAGTTTTCTCTCAGTTAGTTGACAGACTTGGTGGCTGCTGGTCCTTGATGGCTTTATGCACATGCTTGGGCCCTCAGCTGGCATAACTGGGCCTGGGTCTCCCTATGGTCTCATCTTCAAAAAGACTGTACTTGGCTTGTTCACAAGGTGGCTGTATTCTAAAAATGCAAGAGTGGAAATTGTGACTCTGAGGCTCAGATGTTACACAGTGTCATTTCCACCCTTATTCTGTTGGTTAGAGCAGGTCACAAGGCCAGACCAGGATTTAGAAGCATGGAAATAGTTCCTCCCATCCAACACTTAAATCCACCGCACCAGAATTGAACCAAGGTCTATTTGATACAAATCCGGATGCTTTCCTCTATATCATATTTTCTACTTTATCCTCTCTGAATCTCATTATTTTATGTCTAACCTGAAGGCAGTTTGACTCCATCAGTGTTTGGCAGGGACCTGGAGTTCAGCTGGGCAGGAACACTGAGGGCTGTCTATCCCCTGCCTCAAGCAGAGCAGCACCTATGATTTTATTTCTGTCTTGGTTTTATGTATAGTTTCATGGAGACAGAATTTTGATTTAAAAATCTTCTTGAGACGGGCACCTGGGTGGCTGAGGGTGATGAATCACTAAATATTGCACTGTATGTTAACTAACTAGAATTTTTTTTTTCAATATTTATTTATTTTGGGGACAGAGAGAGACAGAGCATGAACGGGGGAGGGGCAGAGAGAGAGGGAGACACAGAATCGGAAACAGGCTCCAGGCTCTGAGCCATCAGCCCAGAGCCCGACGCGGGGCTCGAACTCACGGACCGCGAGATCGTGACCTGGCTGAAGTCGGATGCTTTAACCGACTGCGCCACCCAGGCGCCCCTTAACTAACTAGAATTTAATAAAAGCTTGACAAAGAAAAAAAATAAAATAAAACCTTCTGGAAATCCACTGTTAATCCATTGTCAAAAGCCAGTCTCCTGTGCCAGTTTTTTTCCAGCCACACTGTCCCTCTTTCTAGCCCTCCAACATGGCAGGATTCTCCTCTTAGGCCATTTTGCTAGTGTTTGCTCTGCCTAGAATGCTTTGCCCTCTTTGTACATAGAGCTCTTGCTTCTCATTCAGTTCTCAGGTGAGAAATTAGCTCATCAGAGAAGCCTTTACTGATGACTCAAAACTCTCTTCCTGTGCCACATTTCCCTGTTTTTGTTTTTTTCTTTCACTGCGCTTACCATGATGTGGAATTACCATTCTCTTGATCATGTTTTTGTTTACTTGTTTATTTTTCTGTTTTAGCCATATGAAGTAAGATTAATAAGAAGAGGGATGTTGTCTTTCTTGCTCACTACTGTATGCCCAGTGCCAAGAACCAGGTCTGGCAGATAGGAAGGATGCAATGCATACTTGTTAGATGAATGAATAATTATAGGATTCTAATTTGAACCACAATTCCACATGACAGCTCTTCAGTTACTTGGAGACAGCTCTCATGTCCTATCAACAAGCCTTTTCTTTTTCCTTTCTAAATAGTCCTGTTTTCCTTTCTATAATAAGGTTTGCAGACTTTTTACCATGTAGGTTGTCTGTTCTCCCATGTGGATTTCAAGAAACTTGTTTCGATCCACATTATCTTAATTGAGAGGAAGTTGCCTACATTTGCACAAATTGCTAGCACCTATCAACCAGACAAGGATTCAGGAATAACACTGTCAGGACTATAAATGCTAAAAATAATATTTAGAACTGTTAAGAAAAATTTCACAAATATGTTATGTAATAATACTTTAGAGCTTGGGTAATTCTCTTTGGATTACAACAAAAGACTACACTTTATTCTTCTAACTTACTTTAAAAGGCCTTATTAGAAATAAAGATCTGAATTTTTTAAACATTAAGTCAAACTGATTTATTTTATTGTTATTGAGTTTCTACATAACATTATCATGAAAGTCTATGAAACAATAAATGAACAGCTGTCCAGTGCATTATTTTCCTTGATATAGTTCTAGCTTCAAATTTGGTACATAATTAATTTCTATTTATCGTGCAGCATTGTTCTCATGATATATATTTATGCACTAACTAAGGAGTTATAATTATTTAAACAAATTCAATGTAAACTTATCTGGGAGACTTTTAACATGCTAAAACCATAAGTGATTTCTGTCTACTCATAGTTTGATTTTCACCTGATTAGGTTCTTTGTTATTTAGATTTATTGTATTGAAATTGTTAAAATTGACTCATCCTCAAATTATAAAGAATGGGTTGATTAAAAGGTTACAGTTCACATGTAATCATCCTATGGGAGATTTCAACCAAATGCTCACTTTATCACTATCTAGCAAGCTTTCCTATGAAGCAACCCTGATCTTTTCAACAACAAAAGAAAATGTGTATTCCTATATGCCCATTTGTGTGTACACTTTGAATACTGAAGCTAAGTCTTGCAAATTAGAATTTAACGAAAAATATTCCACATCTTTCTCCAAAGTTCTAATCATTGTTTTCCACCATGCCACACATATGCCAGACTTAGTCTGTTCAATAGAAAATATAGATTAAGATGTTTCCAAGCATAGGTTAATGCAAGTACTTCTAATATTAACTATAAATCCTTTAATTGTAGCCAAAATAATATTTTTAACCAGGTACATTATTAAAGATATTTAAATTGCTCCCAATCTTTTTTACCTTTTATTTCACAATTGGGCTAGTTGACTATAAAGCAGACCAATCAATTTTCCAATATAATTACATCTTCCCCTCTTCCATTTCAGGCTGTGATTTCACACTTGTTAATTAGTTAATCATTTTGGTAGGGTGGACAAGGTGAGACTCAAATAGACTTTTTAATAATATAAATTGACATGCACAATTTTGATTTGGCTTAGCAGTTAGAAGAACCTAACTAGTACTTCTTTCAGCTTTGGAGTTTTTGTTTTGTTTTGTTTTGTTTTTAAAGTAACTGGTGTCAAGGTTAATGGAAAATTCTCATAAACATGGCTAATGGAAATTTTCATAAAGTACAGTTCTGCTGTTTGAGAAACTAATTTTACTCTTATCCTGTCTCACATAATTCTTTTGCAGAATTTAAATTTAACTGGTCAAAAATATCCATATTCTGGCTATGTTTGGATGATACAGCCTTGGTTGAAATTAACATGACTTGAATTCCGTAATATACTCCTTGGCTTTGTATTTTCTTCATTGATTTTTAACAAGACTGTAGTCATTACTATGTAGGCATACATTGTTTAACAATATCCATTGTTAAAATACTTTAAATATAAAACCCAGTGATTACCTCACTGCCAAGTTTTTTTTTTATTGGAGATGTACCTACATTGGCCATTTTGTTGTAAGACATACTCAGTTTTAAATTGCGGTTCCCTCTATGCTCCTTTTTCTTACATGACTTGCAATTGGTTTCATATCCAATCACCACTGTTTCTGAAATGAGGTGTCATTAGATGCTTACAGAAGGAAGTGACTGCTTTCCTAGAGAAATGTTCAGCCAACTTCCTTTTCATATGCCAGTTACCTTACTCCACTTCTTCATCTACTACTTTTACTTCAGCTAAGTCTGCTGCTCTTTTTATCCTGTTCTGCTTACTCATTTGCAAGTTTTTCCATAGTATCCCACATGTTTGAAACAAGTTATCATTCCTCTTCTGCCAATTCACCCTCAAAGTTAAAATTTATCTAAAAGTATCATCAAGGAAAGCATTGCTTTTACGTATATGGTCTAGACTAGATGTATCCTGAGAGCTGTTGCTCATGTCCTTTGTACGCCCTCTTTTGGATCTCATTCACTCAACAAACATTTATTAGACACAATCATTATATATGACACAATCATATATATATATATATATATGTATATATGTATATATGTATATGTATATGTATATGTATATGTATATGTATATGTATATATGTATATATGTACATGTGTGTGTGTGTGTGTGTGTATGTGAATGGTCTTTGCCCTATAAAACTTAAATTCTAGTTCAGAGTATATGTTAAAAGACCCAGTAGGACTGACTGAATGTTGACATAAGGCAACAAAGATTCTTGGACTAAATATGTTACTTAATAAACAGTAGTTTCCTCCATTTTTAAAAAGAAAAAAGACTTCACATTGGAGCTTCATCTTTATTCTAGGCAGAAGGATAGCACATGGACATTCATGGTCATAAGAGTGCCAAGCATATTTAAGATTCAGCCGCTAAATCTTAAGTAAGATTCAGCATATGTATCATGAGGTGGTGTAAGTAGCTGGAGAGACTATGGGAAAGGCCTTTTAGGCCAGGAATTTAAATATGATTATATAGACCTCAGGGAACCTGTGGAGGTTTTAGCAGAGGAATTAGATAATTCAATTTGGAATTTGCTATTAATCATAATGTATCTCCCAGTCACCATTTTCATTTATTTTTTTTTAATTTTTTTTAAAGTTTACTTATTTATTTTGAGAGAGAGAGTGTGTGTGCATGAGAGGGGGAGGGGCAGACAGTGAGGGGGAGAGAAAGAATCTAAAGCAGGCTCCACACTCCATCTGTGTGTAGAACCTGATGTGGGGTCGAACTCACAAAACCATGAGATCATGACCTGAGCCGAAACCAAAAGTGAGTTCCTTAACCTACTGCGACACCCAGGCACCCCTCGCATTCACCACTTTTAATAATATCTTCAACTCTTTCTCACAGAGTCTCTCTTTTCTGATTAAACCAATCTAATCACTGGACTTATTGTGTTTATGTCATCTATACCTTAATTTTACCCTTTTTCTTCCTTAAGATGATTTGTTCTTCATGGTATACTTAAGATCAGTGCATTTCACTGCATGTAAATTTTACAGAATGAAAGCAAACAAATATTGAATTCTAGTTAATAATATGAGTAGTGACACATTTAGGATTGAAGAATATGTATGTTTGCAACTTACTCTGAAATGCATCAAAAAAATAAAGAGGTGAGTTGATGGCTATATTGAGATGGGCATGTGATAGAGTAAATTCAGCAAATCACTGATTATAGAATTTAAATGTACATAAGCATTCACTGTAAAATTCTTTCAACTTTTCTGTAGTTTGAACATTTTCATAATAAAATTTTAAAGAAAAAAGAAAGATGATTTCTTCTTCTATTCAAATATTAAAAAGCCATTCAAGTCCTCTGTGGCTGTTGACCAATGGTTATCTTCTCCTGAGTCTCATTCTCACCTATGGCCCTTCACTGACTGTTCTCCTTGCCTAGAATTTTTGGACCCTTATATTCAAAAAGGAAACAGAGAAAATTGTTGGTAAAGGAAACTTGTAAATAGTATAGGAATAGTTCTGTTGTAGTAAGTACTTTATACTTATTTTAGTTTATCAGCTATCAGGAAATGTAGAAACTTTTATAAAGTTTTTCTCAATTGACATAAGATAGAATGGATTTTTTATGTGTTTGTTTCTGTTTTTTCTTTCCTGAATGTAAGCCCTCGGAAGGCAGGTCCTGTAACCTTCAGACTTTGCATATGAAGGAACTTAAAAGTACATGTTGACTATTTCCCTAGCCTAATCAGTAGGACAGATGTGTTTTGGAGTGTGGCACATTGTTTAGTAATATTGTGAATATTGAATTGATAAATATCACTATTTCATGATGAACAATTTCACTTTTTTGGATAAATGTAATTTTGTACAGCTATAATCGTCTTCTTTAGAGGACATATTTTAGGCTTTTTTCTTGAGTGCTGTCATGGGTTCTTCAAAACTTGCTTCCATCATTGGGGAACTTTCTGCTATGGTTCTTTTGAATCTTTGGTTATAACTTACTCCCTACACAACTTGTAGGAGCCCTTGAGTTATGTAACATTTCTTTGCTGAGACTTCTTTGCCTATTCAGGGGTCCCTACTGAATAGACCTTAGAGTGACTTCACACTACCTTATTCTATATGGGACCCTTAAATGGCCCACAGGAAAATCTTATATTTCCTTTTCCCTGACAAATACTAGGAATGCAGGCTGGTCAAGGTACAGTTGCATCTCTTTTAGCTCATTTTTCAGCAGCAGACAACCCAGATGTTACTATTTAGACATATCAAACAGAGCTGGCACACTACACACTGTGCCTTCCCCTCCAAAAGGAAAAAGAAATTGCAGGGAACACATATTGAATATTCTCAGGGTTTCTTTCAGCCCCTGTCTTGGGTCTTGGGGATAGCAGTGAGACTCTGAATGCACAATTAGTATGATCCAAAGAAATAATTTTATAACCTCCAACATCCCTACCTTTTGTATTCTTACTAAGGGAAAAGGGTATAAAAGTTCTCTAAGCAGATTCTTGTCATGTACTTGAATAATTCTGCAAGGGGAAACTTTATTTTTGTAGTTTATTTCAATTCCTCTTAAGATCTTAGCCAAAATCCACATTTTGAAACTCTGTTATATTGCTAAAGTCTATGTCAAATTTTAACTATTGACATTAATTACATGAAAGCACATTATAAAAGTTTCTTAAATTTTATAAAATGTCTCTCATACTGAGATTTTTTTCTAGATTTTGTGGGTATCATTTTTTTAAAGTTTACTTATTTGGGCGAGAGAGAGAGGGCAAGTTGGGAGCGGCAGAGAGAGAGGGAGATAGAATCCCAAGTCGACCACAAATCCATGCAGAGCCTGATGTGAGGCTCAAACCCACAAGCCATGAGATCATTACCTGAGCCAAAGTTGGACACTTAACCAACTGAGCCTCTCAGACGCCCATGTGGATATCATGTAATTGATCATTTAAGTGTCATTTAACATGACATCACAATTGTTTTAGTCCAGGTCTTCCACTAACAAGTTGCCAAGATGGGATTAAACATGCAAGAATTTTATTAGGTGAAATACCTGTGAAAGAAAATAGGGAGGAAGGTGGAGCATATGGCTGGGAGAGCCATAAGACCACAGTGTAAGCCTGCCTCCAGGTGAAGGAGAGAGGAAGGAAGGTTGAGTGTAAGCATCCTGCCTAGAATGTCTTGCATCTAAGTAAATTTCAGCAAAGTCTTTACAAAGTCCTCAGTTCTCAGGAAAGATCATGAGTTAGTCTCTGTGTTCTGTTCAATCATTGGCTGAGTTGTAGGAATGCAGTACAATGCAGGGATGGATTTCACAGCACAAGAGCTGGGGTCATTGTTCAGTTCGGTTCACTGTAGCTGGAATTCTGAGGTTGCCACAAGGATACTTGGATTTTCTGCCATAGTCAGCATAAGGTAAGCAGCCACTTAGCATATAAACAGTTTTTCAGTGGGTGAATAAACAAACATTACATTGTATTTTGAAATCTTCTCTTGATAAATATGAAGAGAAATGTTATGGCACCAAAGGTAAAAACAAACTATATAAAGAAAAATATGTATTGAAAAAAAAATGAGATTTCATGCAGAAGTGTAGAGGAGTTATTTTAACTTAAGTTTTCAATCATGGTTTTCACAGCAAACCATAATAGTTATTATTCAAGTATTACAACTGTTTCCCTTTATTTGGAAGAAAGTGTTGAGGGCTATCTCTTTCCTAGGTAATGTGACTGTCAATAATAAATTATTTAACTTCTGTAAACTTCAGCATGCTCACTAATAACATAATACCTGCTTTCCTTTTCTTATAGTATTCTAGGGATACTCAGTTTGAATTTTTGAAAAATAGAAGATGTAAAGATGGGGCACCTGGGTGGTTCAGTCGGTTGAGCATCCCACTCTTGATTTTGGCTCAGGTTATGATCACAGGACCATGAGATCGAGCCCTATGTCAGGCTCCACACTGAGCATGGAGCCTGCTTAAGTTTCTCTCTCTCTCTCTCTCTCTCTCTCTCTCTCTCTCTCTCTCTCTCTCTCTCTCCCCACCCCCCACCCCTCTTCCCTGCTCACATTCTCCCTCTCTAAAAAAAAAAGATGTAAAAAATGATTTGTAACATGTAAAACACCATATCAGTAAAAGTTATTGTTATTCTTACCACAATTTGCATACCAAACTAAAACATTAGTTGTTATGTAATCATTTATTAAAGCATAAAATCACTGTAATTTTGCTCTTCTCATTTAAGGACTCATCTTCACCAGTACCACCCACATCCAAGTCCCCATGATTTCTCACTGAATACTCTACTAGCCCTGTACAAGAGCCTCCCTGTTTCCACTCTCATCTGTCCTACATTCCAGCCTCCATAACATAGCCTAAATTGTGTCTTACAAAAAAAATCATATGATGTCCCTCCCTTGCTTAAAATATTCCAATGACTTCCCATAGCCCTTGAATAAGATCCAAAATCCTTATACAATCATTTTATCATCTGACTCCTGCCTGTCTCTCAGACCTCATCTCATTTGATTTCACCTTGTGCCAATTAAGCGAGAGCCATAATGGCCTTTTCTGGGTTGTTCCAATAAGCCAACCTCATTCTCACCTATGGCCCTTCACTGACTGTTCTCCTTGCCTAGAATTTTTGGACCCTTATATTCAAAAAGGAAACAGAGAAAATTGTTGGTAAAGGAAACTTGTAAATAGTATAGGAATAGTTCTGTTGTAGTAAGTACTTTATACTTATTTTAGTTTATCAGCTATCAGGAAATGTAGATGACAACTAACCAATTAAACTATGAAGGGATGGTCACATATCCTTCCTTTCTGTTCCTTTCCATTAACAGGAGATTTTATGGCTTTTAAGTCATTCAGTAAAATTCTTTAATATTTCTGAAAAGAAAAAAGATAAAGAATTGTTCTTCCTTATAGCTGTTGGGATCTCATTAGTTACCAGTCATAAAATCTTCAGAAAATGGGAAGTATTTTTATAGGGGTCAGAAATTTCAATGCAAAGAGCAAGTGGATGTTATGCAACATACACATGGGCTCAGAGAAAACTGTGTTTAAAAATGCTTTTTCATGTAAAATTGATAAGTGTTATTGTAAATGTTAAAACACCAAGTGGTGACTCTCTGTTTCTGAACCTGTTCATAGTGCACTGAAAGAAAACTAGAAAGTGCTGTCCAACTCTAGAATATGTTCCATCAGTTTTTGTGGCATTTGTGTCTATAACTGCTATTAACATTAATGGGATTTAATTGAGTAGGGCTGATACACACATATCAAATAATTCACTCAAATTACTATAGGCATAGCTGGTCATGGAGCATAATTCACAGTACATACAACTGAAATTGTTTTGCATTAAAACATGAAATAAAACATATTTGGAAGTTGGCTATCAAGCCGTATTTGGAGCAGATACTTAAAATATCTTTAATATTGGAATTCCAGTATTAAATAAAAGGCATGTTTATAAAGAGTTCAATAATTGGACAGGCTACATATTGATTTTTTCCTTTGTTATATAATATTACCCACTTCTCCATCTAGAGCCATGTCGTACCGGGTTGAAGAGTGCTAGAAACATGGTCGCTGTTGTGTATTGGAATGTGGAGAGACGGAAAGGCTGTCACAGCAGTCAATAAGATCTGAGAGGTGTTGACTAATTGCCTGCTAATTACACAGTAAATTGTCTAATTAAGCTGATGGTTAATTAGGGTACGCTTGCACAGCAGTCTTGTGGAATTTGTGTCTGATGTCTGGGAAGCAGCTTGTGTAATTGGCAAACTGGTAAGGACTGGCAGAGAACATGACTGGAAAGCTCACTGCCAGTGGATGACAGAATAAGGATTTAGTGGAAACAAAAGGGTTGTCATTTTTGTACTGAAGGTTTTGTTTCAGTTCTGCAGCTATTCTGCAGTGAGCAATTGACAAATACATCTGAAGCCTAAATTACATGAGCAAAGGAGGGCTTAAAATGTGCTTCAACATGTAAAATAGGCTGCTTGCTTGCCATGTATCAGCTCTGATACACTATATCACATTATATTCATATACACATTGCATTTTTACAGTTCCTCTTTTTAACATGTTATTTGCTGTTCACGTACAAAAAAAATTATGAAAATCCCATCTATCTAAGGAAAAAATTGCCTCTTTAATGAAAATATGTGATGACAAATAAGACTGATTAAAAGACATCTGAAATAAGAACTTGAGTTCATTATTTAATTTTTAATTTATGCATTACCATGAACCATAAAATATTAGACGTAATACAGGTATGTTTGGATAATACTTTAAAGAAACAAGACATTTTAGTTGTAATGATAGAATTGCAGTTTTATCATTGATATCATTTTATCATGCAACTAGCTTTTGCTTATAATTTAGTAAAATGTAATAATAGAATATTTCAATACCTAATTAAATGTTTTTCATTGCTGAATGAATTTGATGAATTACCTTAAAAATCTGAGTGCCTTTAAAAATAAAAGCTCCAGGGGTTTGTTTTGCTGCTATTGTTGTACTTTATAGCTTAGGAAGTTTAACTTTTTTCCAAAAAGTTATGTGTGATTGAAATACATGAGAATTCTCTCTGTAAATAAATTAATCAATTGAAGAATATAGGCCCTAATAAATGAAATTAGGTACACGTATACATCACCTCTTTGCAAGAGACCCAATACAAATGATCACTTCTATTAGCATTTACTGTCCAGATTCCAATAGTTTTGAGGATTTTAAATGGAATATAGGTTGCAGTTGAGACAAAAGGTCACAGGTGCACAATAAATCTTGGATTTTTATGTATGGTTAATAAAGCAAGAGAAAATTCTAAACTTGCAAAGCTAGATTTCTAAAACATAAGAAGGCCTTAATGCAATTATGATGTCAACATTTTCTTCTGCCTCTTTAGCAAATAAAATCTATATCTGCCTCTGATTGGATGAATATGTGTATATTGTTTTCTCACTATTTTCCATTTGAGATTCTGTATCTACTATATGTTTCTAAATAAAAAAAGAGAAATACACATTATGTGCTCTCTAAAATGTCTTTGAATTAGCATTAACCTTGGAGATATATGCATGGTAAATGAAAATATTTACTATTTTAGCACAAAAGGTGTTTTCAACCTGTTTTAAGCAATGCTCTAAAATGTTAAATCACAAACATAAAAAAGATATAATATATAAAATATTCTTTATTTCAAGAGTAAAGAAAAATCATATTCATTCTATGCAGAGTCTTAGGTTATGAAGTCTTATAAAGAAATTATGCAAGAGAGAAGAAAAGTGAATTTACCAAAGGGAATACAAGGCTAAACATTGAAATTGCTTATTTAAAGATATATCTCCTGAGGGAGAAAAATCAGATGGAGGTCATTGCTGCAACTTCATTCTGTATTTTGATCTACTCAGTTTTTCATTTTATTCTTCAGAGAGATAATCTACAAAATCTATTTATTGTAAGTGATAAAAGTTTGCATAAAAAGAAATCAAGTAGATTTATCTATCATTGTAATTAAACTTTTAAAGAAGAAATTTTACAAAACACAACCTTCAGGAAAAATTCCTCCTCTATGTTTACATATAAATTTCAGTGTTTTTTTATATTAAGTTAAAATCTAAATGGTTTCCATTAATAGGCAGCTATCAAAAGAATTAAGTTCTGTATGTCATAAGATCATGTAATCATCTGTTGAGAACTTCTTGTAATACTTTAAGTTGGCATATATAGATTTATTTATATTTGTATGCACACGTATACCTAACATGTGTGTTTTTGTGTATGTGTATTATGTAACCACAATTTCTTTTTTGATGCCTTAGAAAGTTTCATCCCTACAATTTAAAAAATTCAGAGTAAGAAATAACAATATTTAGCAACATTAGCCATCAATCTCATTCTAAACTTCTTTCTTTTATAATTTACGTATCATAAACTTTACTGTTTTAAAAATAAATAACATTCACTGCTTTCTAATTGATTTCAGAGTATTTCTGTCACTCCAGAAAAGAAACCCGTACCTGTTAGCAGTCACTCCCCACACTGCCTAGCCCCTGGAGACGGCTAATGTGTATTCTGTCTCCACGGATTTGCCTATTCTGGACATTTTGTATAAATGAAAGCATACAATATGTGACCTTCTGTATCTGGTTGCTTTCACTTAGCATAATATTTTTAGAGAGCTTCCATGTTGTATCACATATCAAAACTTCATTTGTTTTTGTGGATAAACTACATTTTTTTAAATATTTGGGGTTGTCTTTCCTACTTATTGCCCGTTACAAGTAGTATTTGAGTGGATATATGTATCCAAGTCTCTTTCAGGTATACCTGGGAGCGGAATGACTGGGTCATGTGGTAACTACAGGTTTGACTTTTCGATGAACTGCCAAACTGTCCTCCAAAGTGGCTGCACCAGTTCACTCTTCACTGGCGAAGTATGAGAGCTCTAATTTCTTCACATACTCACCAGCAATGCTTTTTATTATTGCCATCAGAAAGAGTGTGAAGTTGTTTCTCATCGTAACATTGACTCCTAGCATAAGTGGTAACTAGAATAGTAAAAGTAGGAAGGCCTGATAATCGCCTTAATATTCTTAATAGCATATCACCATGACAACTAGCCGGTAGAACCAACAGTGAAAGCAGCTACCATTTTTCATTCTTCTCTCTTGTTCCAGAAACTGTGGTTATCGGGAGAGGCTGACCCACTTCCATTGGAGGCATGACATAAGAGCAAGTCTGAAAACTGACTTTGGAGTGTGGGGGTATAGGCAAGCTCTGGAGAATAGCCAGTTTATTTGGGTTCCTGGACTGTGAGAGAAAATGTTATAAGGTGGAATATATTCAAAGAGTAGTCTCTTACTGTTTGGTAATTTATGTACTTCAAGGATATAAATAAATGTTCTAAGCTAAATTTTGAGCATAACATACCGAATTAATGCCTAGGAGGAACATGTAATATACTCTAGATAGCAAGGATAAGGACTGTTAATTACTCTAGGAGTCTGAATCAGATGTTCTTCCCTGTTCTCTGCTCTCCTACTTGGTGTTTTTATCATTCTGGATCCAAATGCACAGACCGTGTGACTTAAAAAGATTTACCTTAGCTCTTGCTCTAGCCTAAGAGCTCCCATATGTAGATGAGGAGAGTTAGTCTGAATTAAAGTTCATATGGATGGTGATTGGACACTTTCATACCATGTACTTGGCACTCTTAATATTATATTGTTACAGTATTTTATAGTCACTGTAGTTCTCTGTTCATTTTTATGGTTCCTGTAGTATACAACAACGAAGGACTCTGTCCTTACTCTCAGAGGACCTTGAAATCTTGTGGTAAGATGCACTGGGAGCCAACTCACATACTTTGTAAAACATGTAGGAGAGGAAGAAACAAGAGCTGTAAAAATCCATAGGCGGCACCAGACCAAGCTGGAGATAAGGGCTGTCACTGGAAAATAGATGAGTCTAAGAGGAGCCCTGAACAGTGCCTGTCAGAAGAGGAGGGGCACAGTGTGACTGCGTAGCATGTGCAAAGTCAAGCAGAGAGAGAAGCCCAGTATAAGTGGGAGTTTAGTTTCACTAGAAAGATGATGTAATGAGAATAGGGAAAGTTAGACTAGAACCAGATAATAAAGAGCTTTGTTTGTAGTTTGAGAAGAGTTTAGACTTTATCTTCAAGGATGACAAATGGATGTTATGCCAAGAATGACAAGACAGGATTGGATATGGATTTTGGAAAGGTTTCTCTGATAGTAGTGTGTAAAGTGTTTAGAAAATAGCTATGCAAGAGTGTGAGAAGATGCATATATTCATTCCACAAGTATTTCACAACAAATGATTCTATGTCTACACACTGTTCTTGGTCCCTGAGGATAGAGTGGTGAGGAACTTGGCAAAGCCCTAACTTCATGGCGTGTACAGATGCAATATACTAGGGAAGAAATGGTTGAGGCTAGAGTAAAGTGGACCTGTTTAAAACGTTTAAAGGAGATTAAAGTAGCAGCTTTGTGTCTGGGGAGGGAAAAGGCAAGAATGGTTCCAGGATCTCTGACTTGACAGCTGTTTGTGGTTTGTCCATTCACAAAGGAGGTGAATATAGGAGGAGAAAAACATGGCTTTTGTGTCCTGTGCCACTCGCTGAAGCAGAACTTTTCAATAGCGAAAGAAAACTGTCAATGGGTACTTTTATTCTCCCACTATAATTACTTCAAATATTTGGAAGGAAAAGGTCACTCTAATAGAGGAACTGCAGTTATTAAAATTGAACTGAAAATGTTAATAATTTCTCAGATGAGATAGAAGTACTAATGTAGAGTTCTAAAGTTTGAACTCAATTTAATTATTCTAAAATTAGATCTAAAACTAACATCTAAAGGGGAAAAGTTAACAGAACAGGATGTTAAATCAATATGATTAATTAACTTGATATAAATAACTGGAGTATTGCTCTGTTTATCTGTAAATCATTTATCATGATACCAGCTGTAAAAGAAAATCTTAATAATAATGATAATGATGTGTGTCATCCTCCCACTCAGCAGAGGTGTTCTGACAAATTGTTAACAAACTGTCTTACAGTACTTCACAGATTCAAATGCTAATGTGATAACAACATAATCAATAATAATAAAATCAACAATGGAACAAATAATTTTGATGCAGCTTCTTAGGCAAATTTATTAAAACTTTGAGTTCACATGTGAACTCTCTCTCTTTTGATCTCTCCTCCCTCCCTCCCTTTCTCCCTGCCTCCTTCTGTCCCTTCCCTCTCCCGCTTCCTCTCCCCTTCTCTTTCTCTCTCCCTCCCCTTCTTTCTCAAAGGGCCTATTGATCATTTCCATAGAATCCATTAGCAAATCCAGAACCTTACTTAAATATGTATGTTCTGTCCCCACACTGACTTTCATTCTTCAAGGCCTCATTTGTCCTCACTTAGAACATCACTTGGACCTCTTAAAAGGTCTGATTTCCCTGGTGTCTCCTGACAGATATCAATGTACTTATTTGCAACCAAACTTACCTCCCTAAAGTATATGTGGGCATGTCTCTCCGCTTTCTACCCATAGGAGAAAATTCACACTCCTTAGTGGGTCATACAAGGCCCTCTTGTTGCAACCCAGTATTTTCTTAGCCTTATTTCATCTATGCCTTTTCACAAAAAGGTTTAAGAAACAGAAGGCTAAGATTTTCAAAATATAGGTGCCCCCTTTGTAGCCTTATATAATGTCTCAGACCCCATATGTTCTTTTTATTATCTGGTCTACAGACCATGCTTGTACACATGGAGTTGGAGACTGCTCACTGTTCAAGAAAAACCGACTTGAGGGTGCCCTGCATGTTCCCTGAAGATGCTTGATTCTGCCTTCCAATAGCACTTGTTTATGCAGTGTGCTCCTATCTGAAGAGCCCTCCCAATATCCGGCCTACAGGGCACTTAATTTGCCCTCAGGAGCCAGTTTAGGCGTGACTCTCCTTGGAGACTTTCTCTTCCCTTAAAACTGTGTCCCCATCAACCTTTGGAAGAACTTCCTGCTGTCATAGGAAGAAAACAAAAATTGCAACTCTGCTACTAACATGTTGTGTAGCCTTCTTAAAGAGGATGGGCAAGCCTACTCTCAGCTCCTTTCTGTTCTATATTCTGTTCTACATGTTTAATTAGAATATCTTTGTTTTTCTTTAGAGTTATTTGAGCAGTGTCCATCTTCCTCTGAGAAACTAGCATTGGGTATTTATGGTGTATATATTACATATCAGGCATTCTGAAACCCGCATAATGTACATTTTCTCTTTCACTACTAGCAACTTGCTATGTTAGATGTCATAATCCCCACTGCATGGATAAACTGAGGCTTAACAAATTCTGAATCCCCTTGCTTTTTATGTCCCTATAGTCATCAGTCATAGTTCAGTGCCACAAACACAGCAGCCATTCAGCAAAGGCTGAATTCCTCTCTTCTATTTCATATTAGGATTTTTCATTCTTCCAGATGGAAATGTGATGTGATTTATCATATGACAGAAACTGATCAGTAGTGTTCTTTTGCCACCATTTGGCTGCAGGTTGAATTTAAGTTGCTACAGGTTTTTTAGGAACGAAAATGAGAATCTTGTTAAAAGATTTACTGTGGGCCTCTTAAAACCACCTTATTTTATGGGTCAAGGTTTCTCCCTCCTAAGTCCACAGCTCTTGGGATCATGTTTGACTTTTCATTAATAATCATTGTTTTGTTGGCTTTATTTCCCTGGCCTGTGTTCCAGTAAGAATGTCTCACATTCCATGAATGACACTTACATGTTTTTAAACGAAAGTGATTTTACTTCAGTATTCACCCACTGTATTATTAGTAAGATTGTTATGTCAGGTAGACCAGATCCAAATCCAGGCCCCCATAGAGAAGGAGATCACCCTGAACTCACACCCTGATTTCTTAAAAATTTTAAATACTATAAATAATTTGAGAGGCAATGAAAAAGTTTCTTCTGAATTGAACTCCTCTGGGCCCTGGATTTCCATGGTTTCCTTTACTACTCATATTTTAGTACAGTGGTATGAATATGAAAATCTTTGGTACCAGGGGATTATCTTCTCCCCAGTGTTCTGTGCAATATTTTAAAGGTGTCCCGACATTATAGATTATGCTGAAATAATACAGCCTACTTGGTATTACATTCTGTATTCATATTTACTATAAAATGTCTCACTACAGCACATTCCTTAACTTCCTATAGAGAAGGATGTAATGTACAACAGAGAAGTGCATTTTTTAGAAACACTGAAATGAAAGTTGTTGATTTTAAAAGACATTTTGTCACAGATGAGTGAGGGAGAAAGAGATCAAACCAGCAGGTCTAGCCAATCCAAGGTTTCATTCATGCATCTCTTCTGCTTAGTGCTTTCCCCTTTGGTATCATTAGCATTTTCATTTCGAAAAATGACAGTCTGCCGTGGAAGCAGTAAAAATGTTCAACCTGTGGTTTAAATTATTGATTTTTTAGAATATTGAAGCAGTATTTCAAATGGATTTTGTTAGAGATACTTCTGGGTGGAGGGTTTCAAAGGTAATTTGATATCCAAAAGCCTGTATATTTCAAAGACTTTCCATTCTTTGAATTTCTTTAGACTCTGGTTGATTGGATAAAAATGTTTATTGTCTTCAGGATTATAAGTAGCAGATCATTGCTGCTTGAACTTGAAACATATATCCACAGACTATGCTCTTCATGATTTATGGTATATGTTCAGCCTGTGATCAAGTGGCAAAATAAATCTTCATTTGGAAACAAAAGCTGATCTTAAAATGAAGGAAAACATGCTATGATTTACATGCATAGAAGGTCAATAGTCCAATTGATAGCTAATTTTTGTAATAAAGCATGCAAGGTGTGGTTCTATAAGAATGGATTTTAATGAAGCTCCTCAAATTATATTATGCTAATAAGGGAGTAGAGTGTGGCTGCAGTGATTTTCCTTAAAATCTCTTTAAGTCTCTCACCACAGTCAACACTCACATATGAACAGAAAATGTTTTGACAAGGAGCAGGATTACTGACTGCTGTGTGTATGCTGTGCAGGTAGTTTGCTATTCGCAGCATGTTTCTACTTATGGAAAAAAGCTACTTAAAAAAATTACATTATATCAAAATGACTTGATCTGCAATCATTCTACAAGTCGAAGCCTTGTTGAAGTCAATGAGGGCTTGGAGTGCAAATTTAGGACTGTATCGAGCTTAATACGTGGAGAATTGCATGATATCTTGTGATGTCAAGTATCACACAGCAATGGGATGTCACAAATTTGAAATAAAGCCTGATATTGTCTCTTTGACAGGTGTCAATGAATTAAAAACACAGTATCTTTTTGAGGCATTGGGACATAAAGGGGAAATATGCTACTAAATATATGAGATGTATCCATAATGATATGTCCATAAACATGTATGATTAAACCAGTTTGAAAATGCCTTCCCAGTGGAAGTACTACCTTGAAAGTTGGTTGGAGAATATGCTGATGTTGCTACTTTCTGGGGATGGGGGTGTGGGGGTGGGCAGAAATGCTTAATCTGTGGGTGTAAAAGCCTGAGATCAAATCCTTTTGTAGAACTTCCTTCCACTAAAAACTGTATACAGAGGAAAATATGACTGAAATAATTTATATGTTATTATGACATAGATCATCTGATTTAATCTTCAAGACAGCACTTAGAAATAAGGATTTTATATCTTTTCATATTGTTTCATTATATCAGAATTAAGGAAACAGACTCCCAGAAAACTAAGTAGATTACTCAGGGTCACATAACTATTAAATAGGGAAGCCAGTGTTCTTGCTTGGGTTTATAGAACTCCAAAAGCAATGCTTTTCTACTGCATAATACCTGTCTGTCTTTATTCTTTAAAAATAGCATCAAAAGCCATTAAAAAAGAAAATCAAGACACAGAAGAGCAGTGAGCCCTATAGTGACACAGTATATGTGGTATTTAGGTCTTGTTTGTTTGTTTGTTTGTTTCTGGGGTAAAGCCACTTGTGTCTGCTCCCTTTTCCCATTCATTATGTGTTTACCTAGTTGAAAACAATTCCTGTGTGTTTAAGTCTCAGATACTGTAGGTGAATTAACTCACTAAACCTCCACAACAATCCTATTAATATTAGTCTCATGCAGTAGATGAGGACATGAGACACTGAAAGGTTGCTCTAGAGAAACTATTAATAAGTAAGCGGTAAAGCGGATAAATATCTACCATAAGGAATTGTTGTGCATAGTCAATGAGGTAGTGAAGGGCACTTACAATTATCAATACTTTATAGGAAGGAAACTGAGTCACAGAAGGGTTAATGACTTGCCCAACCAATATCACACAGTGGTCAATTTGGCGTGATGGATGAAGTACTAGATATACTTCTTGGTATCTAGTAAGTTACTAAGGTACATGTTGAGAGCAAGAATCAAATAACTCAATACAGCCCAGTTGTGCAACTTGGTAGGGAATTTTGTGCAAGTTATTCAAATCTAAGTTGTAGTCTCTATTTGTAAAGTTGTTGTAATAAAATATCAATTAACTGTAATTTAGTGAGTTTGCCCATGTGCAGGTACTCTCATAACGTGATACAAGTAAAATCTAAGCAAGTGTTTAGGGCATAGTAAGTGCTCAACAAAGGCTAACATTATTAATGTATTCTGTCATCATCATTATAGTAAGAGAGGGTTAACTAGCACACGAGGCTCAGGTCAAGACTTGTGATATATCTGGAGTAAATTTTACTATATGTGGTTGTCAAGGGGACAGAGTGTTCCTGGATAGTCTCACTATTGCCGAATCAGCATTTCTCTACCTTTGTTGTGCTGAATTCATCAAGGTTTTAGAACTTGACTTCTGCCATGATTTCAGGAAAAGAACATGAACCCACATCTCAAGCCCAGTATACTTCATATAGCATATGCCAAAAACTAATTAGTTCCTTGAAAATACATTTCTTCCTCACCATTACTTCTAAAAATAGGGTTCCTGATTTCAGTGAATATAAGTAGTTTAACAAAGCTATAGATTGTCTCTTCAGCTAAGTTTTAGGTGCTTAAACAGTAGTATCATTCAGTCACGGCCACGGTTTTCAGACTTACACCTGTAAGTTCATACCAATTTATTGGCTAGCTTACGAAGTAAAGATTAAATTTATAAAGGGCACAAATAATATCTTGATGTATATAATCACCTAACATGCAGACACAGATTGTGATAGTGGATACAGATATTTTATAGAACTTGTTGTAAACATCTGAAAAAGATAATGGAACTTAGTATTTATGCATATTAAAATTTTTACATATAGAAAATTTGAAAATATGAGAACATATCCATCCCCAAGCTTCAATAATTATGTCGTAGTTAACCTTCTTTCATTGTGACCTTACACACTCCTCCCACTTCAGATTATTTTGATGTAAAAACCAGTTCTTGTATGATTTAATTGGTACATATTTCAACATATCTAAGAAGAGACTCTTTTAAAATGAAAACAGTACTAGAATAATACCTAGAAATAATTAAAAATAATTCCTTAATATCATAAAATATCTAGTCAGCTTTTATATTTGCTTTTAATTTTTTTATAGTTTGTTTATTTGAATTAGTGTGTTCAAATAAGATCCCTCTATATCAATTAACTGACCCTTAAATCTCTTAAAAATTTTTCATCTCTTTTAATTTTTTTCTCACATTTTAAAATTTTTAATTGAAGTATAGTTGATATATAATATTAGTTTCGGTTTCAATAATTATATACATTACAAAATGCTCACTACATTAAGTGTCGTTACTGTATGCACCACACAAGGTTATTACAGTATTTTTGACTGTGTTCTCTATGTTGTTCTTTTCATCCCTGTGACATATTTATTTTATAGCTGGAAGTTTGTAACCCTTATTCCTCTTCACCTATTTTGCCTATTTCCCCCTCCCTACTCTTTTAGCAACAACCAGTTTGGTCTCTGTATTTATGATCTATTTCTCTTTTTTGATTTGTTGTTGTTATTGTTTGTTTGTTTTGTGTTTTAGATTCACATATAAATGAAATCACATGGTATTTGTCTTTCTCTGTCTGACTTATTTTACTTAGCATAATACACAAATGGCAAGATTTCATTCTTGTTATGGCTAATATTGCTTTGTGTACATATACTGCATATTCCTTATCCATCCATCTATCGATGAACATTTAGGTTGCTTCCATATCTTGACTAGTGTAAATAATGCTGCAATAAACATAGGGGTGTATGTATCTTTTGGAGTTAGTGTTTTGTTTTCCTTGGGTAAATACCCAAAAATTAAGATTACTGGATTATATGGCCCTTGTAGTTTTTAGCTTTTTGAGGAACTTCCATCATGCTTTCCAGAGTGGCTGCACCAATTTATGTTCCCACAAACAGTGCATAAGGCTTTCCTTTTCTCTGTATCCCTAATAACACTTGTCATTTCTTGTATTCCTGCTTCTAGCCATTCTGAATGGTGTGAGGTATCTCCATTGTTTTTTTTATTTGTATTTCCCTGATGATGAGTGATGTTGAGCATCTTTTTCATGTGTCTGTTGACCGTCTGTATGACTTCTTTGGAAAAATGTCTATTCAAGTCCTCTGCTCATTTTCAATTGGATTATTTCTGGAGTATTTTTGGTATTCAGTTGTATAAAATCTTTGTATATTTTCAATATTAACTCCTTATCAGATATTTGCAAGTATCTTTTCCCATTCAGCAGTTGCTTTTTTGTTTGTTTTGTTGATGGTTTCCTTTGCTGTGCAAAATCTATTGATATTTGGTATAGTCCCAATATTTTATTTTTGCTTTTATTTTCCTTGCCTTTGGAGTCAAATGTAGAAAATTGTTGCTACTGTCAACATTAGAGAAATTACTACCTGTATTTTAGGATTTTTACAGTTTCAGGTGTCACGTGTAAGTGTTTAGCCCATTTGGTTTCTTGTGTTTTGCAAAAGGTTTGATGTAGTTTCTATTTTTTTTTTTTTTACTTTGTTTCCCTTACCTGGGGAGACATATCCACAAATTATTGCTGAAGTTGATGCCCAAGAGATTACTGCCTGCATTTTCTTTTTCTTTCTTTCTTTCTTTCTTTCTTTCTTTCTTTCTTTCTTTCTTTCTTTCTTTCTTTTTAGAGAGAGAACAAGTGGGGGAGAGGGGCAGAGGAAGAGAGAGAGAGAGAGAGAAAGAGAGAGAGAGAATCTTAAGCAGGTTCCATGCTCAGCACAGAGCCAGATGTGGGGCTTGATTCCCTATCCCCGGGATTATGACATAAGCCAAATCAAGAGTCGGATGCTCAACCAACTGAGCCACCCAAGGTGCCCCCTACATTTTTTTAAAAGAGTTTTATGATTTTAGTTCTTAGACTTACATCTTTAATCGATTTTGAGTTTATTTTTGTTTGTGGTGTAAGATATTGGTCCAGTTTTATTCTTTTGCATGTAGCTGTCCAGTTTTCCCAACACTGTTTATTGAGGAGACTATCTTTTCCCCATAGTATATTTTTGCCTGTTATGTCATAAATTAATTGACCGTATAAGCATGGGTTTACTTCTGGGCTCTCAATTCTGTTCCATTGATCTGTGTGTCTGGTTTTGTGCCAATACCATACTGCTTTGATTCCTATATATTTGTAGTATAATTTGAAATCAGGGATTGTGATATCTGCAGATTTTTTATTCTTTCTGAAGATTGCTTTTATTAGTCAAGGTCTTTTGTTTATCCAACCAAATATTAGTTCTGTGAAATATACTGTTGGTGTTTCAATTGAGATTTCATTAACTGTGTACATTGTTTTGGACATATAGACATTTTACCAATACTGATTCTTCCCGTCCACAAGCAAGTTATTTATTTCCATTTGTGTCATCTTTGATTTCTTTTATCAGTGTTGTATAGTTTTCAGCATATATTCTTTTTACTTGTTTGGTTAAACTTATTTCTAGGTATTTTATTCTTTTTGATGCAATTGTAAATGGGGTTGTTTTCTTCATTCCTTATTCTGCTATTTCATTATTAGTGCCCAGAAACACAACAGATACCTGTATAGTGGTTTTGATCTCATAGCTTTACTGAATTTATTTATTAGTTCTTACAGTGTTTTGGTGGAGTCTTTAGGGGTATCTGCATATAGTATCATATCATCTCAAAAGAGTGATAATTTTACTTCCTTACCAATTCAGATGCATTTTCTTTTTCTTTTTTTTTTTGTGTGATTGCTATGGCTAGGATTTCCAGTACTATGTTGAATAGTAGTGGTGACTGTGGATGTCCTTGTCTTGTTCATAATCTTAGGGGAATTATTTGTGGGTTTGTCATAGATAGTTTTTATTATGTTGATGTATGTTCCCTCTATGCACACTTTGTTGATAATTTTTACCATGAACGCATACTGCATTTTGTCACATGTATTTTCTACATCTATTGAGATGATCATATGATTTTTATCCTTCATTTTGGTAATGTAGGGTCTCTCTCTCTCTCTCTCAAAATAAATAAATTTTTTTAAAAAAGTAAATGTTTGATAGAATTCATCTGTGAAACCATCTGGTCCTGGACTTTTATTTGTTGGAGTTTTTTGATGACTGCTTCAATTTAATTGCTAGTAATTGGTCTGCTCAAAGTTTTTATTTCTTCCTGATTCACTGTTGGAAGGTTATATGTTTTTAGGAATTTATCCATTTCTTCTCGGCTATCCCAACTTATTGGCATATATTTTTTAATAGCAATCTCATAGTTTTTTTGTATTTCTGTTCTACAAATTGTAACTTCTCCTCTTCCATTTCTGATTGTATTTATTTGAGCTCCCCTCCCTTTTTTTTTCTTGATGCCTGACTCATGGTATATAAAGTTTGTTTATCTTTTCAAAGAACCAACTCTTAGTATCATTGATCTTTTTTATTATTTTATTTTATTTTATTTTATTTTATTTTATTTTATTTTATTATTTGTTAAAAATGTTTATTTTAACTTGAGAGAGAGAGAGCATAAGCAGGGGCAGGGAAGAGAGAGAGGGAGACACATAATCTAAAGCAGGCTCCAGACTCTGAACTGTCAGTGCAGAGCCTGATTCAGGACTTGAACCCACGGAGATCATGAACTGAGCTGAAATCAGATGCTCAACTGATTGAGCCACTCAGGTGCCCCAAATGGTTTTGGCTCAAGTCATGATCTCACGGTTCATGAAGTTTGAGCCCTGCATTGAGTTCTGTGTGGACAGTGTGGACTCTGCTTGAGATATTCTCTCTCTCTCTCTCTCTCTCTCTCTCTCTCTCTCTCTCTGCCCCTCCCTTGTTTGCTCTCTCTCTTTCTCTCAAAATAAATAAATAAACTTAAAAAATAAAATAAAACAAAAATCTAAGGAGTATTGCTTTTAATAATGAGTTCTGCACTAATTAAAATATTAAACATATGAAGGGAAGACAACTACACTTACTTCCCATAAGCACTTTCCTAGAAAACTACTGGAGAATATGTTACACCAAACAAGAAAATAGGGGTGCCTGGATGGCTCAGTCAAAGCGACTGACTCTTGGTTTTGGCTTAGGTCATGATCTCAGGGTTCATGAATTTGAGCCCCATGTCAGGCTCTGCAGCTGGTGGCTCAGAGCCTGCTTGGGATCCTCTCTTTCTCCTTCTTTCTCTGCCCCTTCCCTGCTCATGCCGTGTCTGTCTCTCTTAAATAAATAAACTTAAAAACAAAAGAAAAATACTTAAAAAAAACCACAAGGAAATAAATGAAAGGAGCCAACATTGGACTGAGTTGGAAGGAATTTCTGGTAGGACCACAGGTCAAAATTGCAGGGTGAGAGGTGTGCAGTATACCTTGAGAGCATTCTGGGATCAGGCAGTTAAGAGCCTGTTGGAAGAATTTTTAAGGAAAGTGATGAAACTGCTCAGTTATCTGAGAAGTTTCTCTTTGTGGGAAATGAGATTATGAACCCTTTTATGGAATTACCATGGTGTGTGGAGTGACTCAGCCTGTGATTCAGGAAAAGCCAAATAAATGAAGAACATTTAACCTGTGTGGGAGTGGGAGGGGAGAATAGTACAAGAAAAGAAAGGGGATTATAGACCACAGTTACTGCAGTGACCGGTATTTACATACCCACAAAGATAAAAAATATTGATTGCAGATTTAACTGAAAATGTCTTCAGATATGTTGGGAGATTCGTGGACGATACATTTGTGGGAGAGGTTATACAAAAAGACTAAAATGTTAACTTCCAAAATAGGAATTAAGAGATGAAGGCAGAGGTAGACAGGGTGGCTTTCTTTTTTCTTTTTTTAATTTCATTTTTTTTCAATATATGAAGTTTATTGTCAAATTGGTTTCCATACAACACCCAGTGCTCATCCCAAAAGGTGCCCTCCTCAATACCCATCACCCACCCTCCCCTCCCTCCCACCCCCCATCAACCCTCAGTTTGTTCTCAGTTTTTAACAGTCTCTTATGCTTTGGCTCTCTCCCACTCTAACCTCTTTTTTTTTTTTTCCTTCCCCTCCCCCATGGGTTTCTGTTAAGTTTCTCAGGATCCACATAAGAGTGAAAACATATGGTATCTGTCTTTCTCTGTATGGATTATTTCACTTAGCATCACACTCTCCAGTTCCATCCATGTTGCTACAAAGGGCCATATTTCATTCTTTCTCATTGCCACATAGTACTCCATTGTGTATATAAACCACAATTTCTTTATCTATTCATCAGTTGATGGACATTTAGGCTCTTTCCATAATTTGGCTATTGTTGAGAGTGCTGCTATAAACATTGGGGTGCAAGTGCCCCTATGCATCAGTACTCCTGTATCCCTTGGGTAAATTCCTAGCAGTGCTATTGCTGGGTCATAGGGTAGGTCTATTTTTAATTTTTTGAGGAACCTCCACACTGTTTTCCAGAGTGGCTGCAAGAGGGTGGCTTTCTCTGTGATACCAATCAAGGCAGAAATGTGGACTTTTCCTTCAGTTGCTACGCATATTATGAGAATGGAACTTACTATCTTTTATTCCCAATATTAACAATAAAATTCTTCCTTGTTATCACTAGTGCAACTGGACTGCATATATCCTTTATTTACCCAGTCCAGTATTTTTAGCCATGTGTGCCTAAATCTGGTTCAAACCTTACTTGAAAAAAAAAAAAAAACAACCTACTGGAATTGAATACTTTCTATTAGAGTACTCACATGGAAACAGTATCTTTGCCTCAAGTTCTTCACCCTAAATAATCTAATGATGTCAGTCAATACTTATAGAATAGTAGCAATCTTAAACTGTAATGGTGAAAGAAAAATATAGGTGTCTGTGATGTGTGCATTGATTTTAGCAGTTCATCCTTAGTGGAAAATGTAATTGAATATGTGTTCAGGTGGATAACACCACTTTAAAGGGGGAATAAGACAGTTTAATGCAATGGGAAGTACTGGATACATCCACATATTCAGTAACTGTATAGTTCACCGATTGACAGCAAATCTTTATATCTGTACTATGTATTCCCTTGAACCCCTCTCTCAACAATGGTACTGCGCTTCTTCAGTTGTTGCCAAGTTGACATGTAATATACCTTTTATAACTTAATGTGATAGACCTTTTATTCATCCTGCTCTCATAGGCAAAGAAAATGCTTCTGCCTTAGTAAATGCAATATGAAAAAAAAAACTTTGAATGCAGTGATGATTTATAATCTACCCTCAGTGTTCTATATCCTTCTCGTGTGTGTGTGTGTGTGTCTAAACATATCTCTGTGTATGAATGAAAATATATACAGAGAGGGATAAAGTAGAACTCATATAATTTTCTAAGAGTAACTGGTAATTTAAAATATTTATTTGTTAGATAAAAATATATGTCAATGCAGGTATCAATTAGTCAAATGAAACTATAACAGGAACCATGGCTCTTTATTTTATGATACGGTTTTAACTTCATCAAGCTTTTAATGTTCCAATAAAATAGTTATATTTGCACACATGGTTTTATTTGTTTATTGTCTGTCTCTCATAATAGAATATAAATTCCATGAAAGCAAGTATCTCATTGATATTATTCACTCATTTTTTAATAGCTGCATAATTCTTATAGTATGAATTGGATGTAGCATAATTTACCCAATGCTTGCTTTCTTTATGCACATTTGGATTTTTGTCACTATAAAATGTGCATATTTGCAATCTCTATACTAGATATTTAAAAAGGGAATGCTGTTTCAGAAGTATAGTTGATCCTTGAACAATTCAAGGGGCTAGGGCACCAACTTACACAGTACAAAATCCATGTTTAACTTTTGACCCCCCCAAAATTTAACTAATAGCCAATTGTTGATGGGAAACCTTACTGATAACATAAAACTGGAAACATAACTGGAGAAAAGAAATGTTATTAAGAAAATCATCAGGAATAAAAGTACACTTACAGTGCTGTATGTATTCTTATTGAAAAACATTGACATGTAAGTGGATCTGCACTGTTCAAACCCATGTTGTCCAAGGGTCCACTGTATATATATATTATTTAATTTGAGAAACACTGGAGATTGATTTCTAAAAATATACTAGCAGTTTATATATTCAATAATGTAAGAGCATCTATCCTCACTTTCACCTGCAGCACCATTTGTTGTTAATGTTTTAAAGTTTTTGCATAATGCAAAGTCCTATGGGTGATAAATGGTATCCCCTGGTTCTCACGTGCATTTTCCTGACTACTAGTAAAGTTGAACACTTCTTCACATCATTGGTATTTTCTTTTCTTCTTCTATGAAATGACTACACATCCTTTGTCTTTCTCCAACCTTATTGAGGAATAATTGACAGATATTGACTATTTTTCTATTGAGTCAATTGCCTATAATATTTGAGGAACATTTTTGTACATAGGGGACAGTAATCTTTAACATACTGGTTTTCATATCACAGTTTCTCTTAGCCTACTTTTTATAACTTTTTTAAAAATAAAGTTTGCCCTGGGGTGCCTGGGTGGCTCAGTCAGTTAAGCATCCGATTTGGCTCAAGTCATGATCTCATGGCTCCTGAATTCAAGCCCCACATCAGGCTCTGTGCTGATAGCTCAGAACCTGGAGCCCGCTTAGGATTCTGTGTCTCCCTCTCTCTGTGTGCCTCCCTGCTCATGCTTTGCCTGTCTGTCTGTCTCTCTTTCTCAAAAATAAATAAACATTAAAAATTTTTTAAATAAAAAACTAAAGTTTGCCTTTAGCAAAGTAATATGCACACAAGGTTAAACATCAAATAATACTAAAACTGTATATGTAAAATTCATTTGCCTTCTGCCCCACCTTTTCACATGTTCTTTTCTTGCTCTTGCAAAGCAACTGCTTTCAACTCTGACCATTTTTTAGGTTTTTGTAAATCCATGCTTCTAAATAAGATTCTTACACTGCAATTTTTTTAAGTTAGACATTTTCTATTGACTTCCTGTTGTAGTTCTTCAGGATTTAGTTCTCTGTTATTAATGTTTATCCTACTAAGTCCATGTAAATATTTTTCCTTTTTGACCCAAGGGATGTACAATGATTATGTTTCCTTTGTCTTACAAAAGTTTTTATGTGGACTTAATTGCACATTAAAGAAGGTTTTTTTTTATAAAACTATCATTATTTTTTTAAATATATTTTACCTGACTTATTACATATGTATAAGTGCTTTTTCTATACAAAGTTCCAAAAATTGAGTCAGTTTTATTCTATCTTCTGGAGACCAGCCTCTCCTGTTGTAATCTAGATTTATATTTCTCTGTCTTCAGATTACTGTATGCTACTCACCATGTTTCCTGAATCTCATTTCTTCTTTTCTTGTTTTGATCTCTTATTTTCCTAAAACCAAGCATCCAGAAATCTTGTCAGAAAGAGTGTTTAGTAGGTACATTTTTTAGAATTTTTGCAGATTTAAAATTCCTAGCTTAAAAATAGTTTCTCTTTAAAAATTTGAAGGCATGATTTTTTGTTTTCTAGTATTTATTGCTGTCATTGAGAAATGTTTTTCAGGAAGAAAGAAATAGAAGAAAAGCAGGACATTGCAATGATACCAGAAAAGCAAAGCTTTTTCAGAAATTCTGAGATTATGTTTCACTGGCCAGATGATGACTTCCCCTTGGTGGAAGAGAATTTAGAGAGACAAGTCTTAAGTTGGGTACATTGTCCCCTAAAAAATACCAAGATTCTGTCAGAAAGAGCAAAAATAGAAATGGCTGTTGGGTAGGCAGTGAACAATGTTGGCTGACTTTGGTTTCACTATAATCTATATGGCTAAGAATTTATTATTTGATATTTAGGATATTTTAATTTTCTTTTGCTACTATAAATAATGCTATACTTAGATTTTTTTTTTAATTTTTTTTTTCAACGTTTATTTATTTTTGGGACAGAGAGAGACAGAGCATGAACGGGGGAGGGGCAGAGAGAGAGGGAGACAAAGAATCAGAAACAGGCTCCAGGCTCCGAGCCATCAGCCCAGAGCCCGACGCGGGGCTCGAACTCACGGACCGCGAGATCGTGACTTGGCTGAAGTCGGACGCTCAACCGACTGCGCCACCCAGGCGCCCCTATACTTAGATTTTAAGTAAATTCTTAGTAGCAAGATTGTAGTTCAAAGAGCACATATCTGTTTCCTAATTCTTTCAAGTTTTCCAGCATAAAATTCACTGTCAATGAAGTTCCTTATTTCCTCAAGCTTCTATCAGACAGTTTTATCATTAAAATAAATCCTGATTTGATAGGTATATAATAGGATGCCACTTTAATATTTACTTCTTTCATTATTAATGAGGTAAAAAATTCTTTATTATTTCATTTTTTAAATTTTATATGGAATTTTTTTAAATTTTGTTTTCTGTTTATTTATATCTTTTGGCCATTTTTTTTTTCTATTAGAGGGCTCATCTTTTTGCTGATTTAAAACCTGTATAGTCATACTTACATAATTTATGCCTCCTGGCCAGAGTTTTCTTTGGCTTTGGATTGATAGTCAAATTCACACCCACCATCAAGTTTACTTAGCTGTGAAAAGGATCTGAGACATGTCTGTGTAGCCCTTACAGAAACAGCAAAGAGCAACTACCTTCGGTCTCTGATGCAACTTCTGTATCCACAGTTCATTCTGCACTGTGGACTTACATGGTCCCTAGAAAAGAAGCTGACCAGGTAAGAACTCAGTTCAGAGCTCTAGGATCCACTTATGTGTTGTTTTGTTTTGTTTTGTTTTGTTTTGTTTTGTTTTTACTCTGTTAGTCCATGGCTCCCATCCTTTGATGTACCTGTATCACATCAATTACAGATTACTTAATGACCAAATTCAACAAGGTGCTGGCATCCAATGAATAAAGCATATCTTCAGCAGGACTCCTAATTATCCTGAATGGAATATACATTCTTTGAGTTACTGTTGCAAGGAGGATTTGACCAGAATCCAAGTCTTTAGCTATCTGTAAGGCTAGATTAGAGGTCAGCAAACTTAAGGTCCCTAGGCCAAATATGGCCTCCTGCCTAGTTTTGTAAATAAAGTTTTATTGGAGCACAGCCACTTCTATTAGCTTATATTGTCTATGGCGGTTTACATGGTACAGTTGGAAGTAGTTATGGCAATGACTGATTAACCCACAAAGACTAAAATATTTACTAAATGGCTCTTCACAGAAAAGTTTGCTGACCCCTGAGCTAGAACAAAGACCAGAACTCAGCTATTAATTCTTTTTTTTCCCAGTATATCAAGAATTTTAATCCATGCTAGCCATGTTGCAAATAGTTTCCAAGCTTTTCATTTGCATTTTTTCTAATTATTTGTAACTATAGATGTTCCTCCATTTGCATTTTTTCTAATTATTTGTAGCTATAGATGTTCTTCCATTTGCATTTTTTCTAATTATTTGTAAGTATAGATGTTCCTTCCTTCCTTCCTTCCTTCCTTCCTTCCTTCCTTCCTTCCTTCCTTCCTTCCCTCCTTCCTCCTTCCTTCCTTACTTCCTGTTTATTTTCATCACTTTTATACTTAGTTTCCCAATCATCCAGAGTTTATTTTCGTGTAAATATTTATCAACTGTCCTAGGACAATTGATGACTCATATTCTTCCATTAATTAAATGTTATAGTATAACTATACACCATATTCACACGCATGCCCACATACACTGGTCTTCTCCCATGTTCCATTGATCTTTCTGTTTCTTCTTGTGACAAAGCCATACTGTTTAAATTACTGATTTTTACTATGTGTGCTGTTTTTACTAATATATATTATTACCCCTTTCCTCTTTTTAGAACATATTCTTAAGGTATTCTTATTAATTTATTTCTATAGGTATAGTTTTAAGTCCTTTTTTTATAATTCCAAATCTATCATAAGAATCTTCAATAGAATTTCATTTTATTCATAATTTATAGAATTCTGTATAAGAAAAAGACAAAGATTTGTTATAAGAGTATTATATATCATTCAAATTAAATAAAAAATTAGGAAGGATATTCATAATAATAAAATTACATGTCTGTATGCATTTCTATATTATATACTACCATGACACTTTGTACCTAAATATGAGTAACACATGTTTCATGTTTTTCATTCATTTTGATGTTGTTTATTAATTTAATTTGATTTTAAGTTTATTTTTAAGAGAGAGCGTAAGAGAGAGTATGCATACAAGTGGGATGTGGGGGACAAAGAGAAATGGAAAGAGAGAATCCCAAGCAGGCTCTGCACTGTCAGCACAGAGCCCAAAGTGGGGGCTTGAACTCAGGAACCGTGAAATCATGACCTGAACCAAAGTTGGACACTTAACCAACTGAGTTACCCAGGCACCCCCATAGGTTATTTATTAATTTTAATGGATAGTAACTGGTACAGACTAATTGTTCTCTAAGTTATTGCTAAATGAATGAATAATAAGTACATTAAAAATTTCTAATATAAAATTAGTAGAAGTAATATTAATCTGTACATTGCTTTAAGGATAGTTGTCTTAATACCTAAGCACTAATCAGAAAATACCAAATCCTAGAAGTTATTAGAGATAGTCCCTTGAAATTTAAAATGTGAAATATGTCTGCCAGTACTCTTCATCTATATCTAATTCTAAATATATATTTGGTATGTTTTCATATATTTAGTCAAACATCGAGAGTATGTATAACTGGGCTGTATTAGCATTTGTACTTCACTGTGTTAACGTTCATATTTACTCAGAAAATGAAATGGTTATGTTTCCGTTCTTTACCCTAAAGTGCAGTGTTCATCATTAGAAGATTTCATTGTAGCTTGGAATTTTTTAGGTCAGTGACCCATGATTAGTAGTAGTAGTAGTAGTAGTAGTATACCCAATAATTAGTATCTGTTCAAAAATTCAGTATCGCGTTTTAAGTTTTAATGAGACATAATTGACATACAAAAAATTTGCACACATTTAATATATACATCTTAATTAATTTGGGCATATGCATACACCCATTCTGTCACCACAACCAAGATACTAAACATATTCTTTATATCCCCCAGAATTTCCTTGTGTTCTTTTGTGGATTTTTTTGGTAAGAACACTTAACATGACATCTAGCCTCTTAACATATTTTCAATTGCACAATACCATATTATTGTAACTATAGGTAAAATTTTGTACAGCAGATCTCTAAAATGTACTTATCTTGCATAACAAAAACTTTATACCCATCACTAATAATCAAGAAAATTCAGATCAAAACCACCATTAAATATCACCTCATACCTGATAGGTTGACTATAAAACACATATGCACACACATACATATAAAACCCATAAGTGTTGGTGAGGTTGTGGAGAAACTGGAACCCTTGTATTCTCCTGGTAGAAATATAGAATGATGCAGCTCTAAAGAGAAATATTATGGAGGTTTCTCAAAAAATAGAGCTACCATGTGATCCAGCAATCCCACTTCTGGGTATATAAACAAAAGAGTTGAAACAAAGATCTCAAAGTTTGAAATGAGGTATCTGCACCCCCATGTTTATTGCAGCATTATTCATAGATCCATTGACAGATAAATGGATAAAGAAAATGTGTTCTATACGTATAGTAAAATATTATTCAGCCTTAAAAAAAAGAAGGAACTCATGCCATTTGTGACAACATGGATGAACCTAGGGAACATTATGCTAAGTGAAATAAGCCATTCATAGGAGGATAAATACTGCATAATTCCACTTATGTAACGTGTCTAAAATAGTCAAACTCATAGAAGGAGAGTACAGAATAGTGGTTGCCAGGGTCTGGGGAATGGGGAAACAGAGAATTGTTTTTCAAAAATTCAGTATGTTAGTGGAGAACTTTTTCTCCTATTTTCTTCTCTTTTTAAGGGTATTTGGGCTAATAAGATTTGGGTGAGGGTTGGGGTTTGTCATAACATTTCTAAGCCCTCCCCTTAAAAATAGATGTTATTAAAAATAGGATATCACACAAATACAAAATATCACCTGGAATGGGACTTACAGGCTTATTTGCAGTTATCTGCCTGTTCCATCACTGTTAGTTACTACCCTGGTTAATATGTATGTTAGTCTTGTTTTGGTTGCAACATCTTAGACTGAAGTGAAAAATATAAGGGGGTATCCTACTGACATGAATGAAGTTGCCTAAGGAATAAAGTATAATAAGAAACTGGAACCATGTCTAAAATTATTGCCTCTGAATCAGTCTAAACCTATATGTATGGCTCCTGCAACCAAGTGGATGAAGGAGAGAAAAGGCAATTCTTGGAAAAGATGTGCTACATAGATAATCCAGTAGGTATCTACTACGCTATCCTCAAATGCTTTAATTAAGAAGAACTCTCTAGAGACAAGTAATTGACTCTTTAAATAGCTTTGGATGTTAGAGAGTACTGAAATGCTGTTGAATAGTTTCTAATTATTGTGCCGGTTATCCCATCTTAAGGTGATTCAGAAAAAGTCTAAATTTCCTCTGAATGTCCTTCAGATAAGTGATAAAAGCTTTTATCCCTTTTTTAGTTTATTCAAGCTAACTATGCTTATTTCCTTTAACTATTATTGATATGATATAACTCTATCTCTTAACCTTTTCTTCTGCTGTTGTTTTCCACTGAAAGTGTTCTCATTTGCCCAAAACTGGAGATAGTACTCTGAAGAGCTTTGAAAAGGGTGTGAATCACATTCCTTTTTCTAATACTAATTTACTACTAATTAATCTTTTCAGCTGATAAACTATGCCTTCTCTATCTTGTACATGTGTATTGGAGTGCTGGACCCAAAGTATAATCACTTATTACATGTTATTAAATAAAATCCACCATTCTGGCCCATCACCATCTTTTTGGAATTTGATTCTGTATCCTACACATTGGTCTCCCTCTCTGACTCTAGCATTTTTTCCCCTATTCTGAGAGCTCTACCTTGGTTTATGATCTCCTTGCAAACATATTGAAGATAGAGGTAGTGCAATTTGCTATTTTTGAGGAAACTTTATTGATCTCATTATACACACTTGCATCAGTGTAGTAAGCATCTCAGGCTTATTCAGTGGTTTTTTAAAAGGATATATATGGCCTGGATCTTTTCTACATTGTAGCACTCACAATCTCTGGCTCAAATCCTTTCCCTTTTCCGGAATAAGCAGTGTGGCATGTCATCAGGGGAACTAATTCCGAAATCTTATAATCTGTTAGGGGGCCATGTATCACTAACATGTGCAGCTGCATTAAGTTAGCACTTAGAACTCTCACCCCCAAGACCAGTGTTCTTCCATTTTCTGGATCCAGGTGTACTACTCAGAGCCATGCATAGCCTCCTGAATACCCAGCACCAATTCACCATTGGTAAGGTAGACAGCCACATTATATTGCATATATTAGAAGTATATGAGGGCAAAGAATGTTAATGCACAGAAGAAGACCATGGAATTATAATAATTATTCTTTGAATTATTTGTTTTGTATCACATACTGTTCTAAGCACATCCCATGTGCCTCCTTTGAGCTTATCCAAGATAATTTTTTGAGATGTTATCTCTATCACATTTTACCAACAAAGAAAATGAAGTAAAAAGGTTGTTATTTGTCTAAGTGGCCCAGCTAATATGATTAAATAATTAGATGTGAACTCAAGTAGTTTGACTTTATTCTTTTATTTTAAGTCTGTTTGATTGTTTGCTTGTTTATTTAAGTAATTTCTACACCCAACGTGGGGCTCGAACTCACAACCCAAGATCAACAGTTGTGCACTCCTCTGAGTGCCAGGTTGCTGGCAGTTGCTCCTATTCTTTGTAACTAATACACCTTGCTGCCTCTTTATATAAAAAAAAAAAAAACGTTTCCAAAAATGTAGGTGAAATGGGTGAAGTAAGTTTGGGGTAATCAGTATTGCCTATGTCTCTTAAACTGGTCTCTTACTCCATTAAATTACTTTATTCTAATTCCCCTCAACACCATCAGCACATTCAATAAATATGACCTCTCTGTGTCTACATTCAGGTCTAAATATAGCTATCTATCAATTATTTGTGAAAATGATGGACATGATCTGGCTGGGGATAGAACCCTTTTTTATAATATTAGAAATCCTTTTCCATATGAATCAGCAGTTATTTAAATACTTTTTCTAGCTTATATCCTCTGTCTTATCTAAGGAAGCAATCAGAGATCCCTTGCTTATTATGGTTCAGGAACCTGGGATCTTACACATTTCTCTCTATATTAGGTTTGTAACCACTTTTTAAAAGTAAGATTTTGAAATTACTCCCATTGTAAAATCGATCCAAGACATTATAATTCAATTATAAGATCATAATCTAGTGCTATAGTTAGTATCTCCAGTCTAAGTTGTGAACCTTCAGTATAATTTAATTTTGTTATAGAAACAAACTTATCAATATGCTAATGAATAAATTTCAAAATTCTCTTCTCTATAGCTAGTATTAAACAGTGGTGCTTGTAACTATTGTTTTATTTTCACTACTATAAAATCAGTAATAATACTTTTTTTTTTTTAATCAACCACAGCCAAAAAGCTTAGTGAGAAAATAGTGGCATTTTATTTATCTGTCCTTTGTCTTTTCAATTTTATCTTCCCCTAGGGCTATTTTAGCAGACAAGTTGTACTTCTGTAGGCCTGCAGTGTATAAATTACTCATTCTTTAGCCTTTGGTAATCAGAACCATGAGGTTTTATTACATTTAAATTTATCACATAAAAGGCTTCTGGAGATCTATGATGTTTGTGTAACCCTCACCTAAACTTGAAAATAATTTTATATAGTGCTATGAAACATTACAGGTATTAGTACTACATTTTCTTTCTAATGAGGTTGATCTATTAAAAGGCAATTCACTTCTACCATTTTCACAAAAACAATTCCTGCTGATAAACATTAGTATTTGACTATCCCCAGAGTCAGTCAGACTATCCTCTCTGACTGTCCACAGAGGGCTGTAAGGACTATGGAACCAGCTTTGACTAATTTTGGAGATTTCTGAAAACTTGCCAAAAAATACCACCCATTTAAAAAAATATTTTGATCTGTCTTCCTCTTTAAATTTTATTTGTAATCAGTTGTTGTATATTGCCCAGCTGTTTATTTTTTATTGCTACATCTTGTCGAGCAGCTTAAATGTTTTAAACCCTACTACACCTTAAAAAACGAGACTATTCACAGGGCGCCTGGGTGGCTCAGTCGGTTAAGTGTCTGACTTTGCCTCAGATCGTGATCTCGCAGTCTGTGAGTTTGAGCCCCACGTTGGGCTCTGTGCTGACAGCTCAGAGCCTGGAGCGTGTTTCAGATTATTTGTCTCCCTCTCTCTCTGATCCTCCCCCCTTCATGCTCTGCCTCTCTCTGTCTCAAAAATAAATAAACGTTAAAAAAAAAAAGAAACATGACTATTCACGTTTCACCCTTAGAGCTTGGTAAGACAATCAGTATGATGCTTTACCTCATCCTCTGTAGTCATACTTGGCTTTCCTCTTTAATTTGCCCCTACACACTTGGGACAAGGGTCTATGAATATGGCCCACTGGCCAAATCTGGTCCCTGGCCTGTTCTTGTATAGCCTATGAGCTAACGATGATTTTTACTTTTTTTAAATCGTTGGGAAAAAAATCAAAAGAATAATATATGTGACTTGTGAAAGTTATGTGAAATTCATGTAAGTAGCAATAAGAAATAAACAGCTGTTTAATACATAATTTATGAAATTCAGATTTTAGTGTCCATAAATAAATTTTCATTGAAACATAGATATTCTTATTTGTTACATTTTGCTATGATTGCTTTCTTGTAACAGTGGCGGAGTTCAGTAGTTAAGTGGAGTGATCGAGATCATACTACCCGCAAACCCTAAAATATTTACTACCTGACTGTTTATAGTAGAAGTTTAATTTTACTGACCTCTGCTCTAGACAAAATTACTAATCTTCTTAAGTTAGAATTTTAGTTTCCTCTATGGATAGATACCTCTTCTTTTTAAACTCCAGACAGATCTTTTTTTATTTATGAGAGAGAGAGAGTGCAGTCACACGTGCGTGTGTGTGTACACACACACACACACACACACACACACACACACACATACACACACACACACACACGCAAATGGGGGAGGGGTAGAGAGCGAGGGAGAGAGTAAATCTCAAGCAGGCTCCACTCTCATCACAGAGTCTGATCTCACAAACCATGAGATCATGACCTGAGCTGAAATAAAGAGTGGGACGCTTAACCGACTGGCCTCCCAGGCCCCTCGGGAGACAGACCTTTTTAAATATCCTCCTGTCCAGAGGTCTCTAAAGCACTAAGATATGGTAAGAATGTGTGAAAATAACTGTTAATATTATGCTTATCTCTTTTTTCTGATTTCTTTTTTTGTAAATGTTTTATTTAGAGATGCATGGTCAAAAGGTTGCTTTTATTGATGGATACATGATCAGAAAATTCTGGAGACCACTGCCTTATATATATGTCATAATCTGTTTCTATAAAATGTAAATGTGCTACAGGATATTAATTGGTAATACATGAAAAAAAGAATTAACAGGTTTGTGAGAAAATGGGTTATAGACAAGTAGTTTTAGTCCCAGATATCTCAAGACCTTTACTATGCTTAGATACTATATGCGTCACCAAGAGAAGCTATCTTGTTGATGGTTTCCCAAGGTGATCTGATCACAGAATCCCCCATTCATCTCCAAATATCTCAGTAAATACTCTTGGAAAGTGTTCTTTCCTTCCATAGGATGTTCAAGAAGGTTAACTTTCATTGTATATGTGGAAACACAGATGATAATTGTAGACCACTATATAAATAAAAGCTGTCATTTGGAGATGCTTTTATCAATCTTGACACCCAGACAAGAATTTAAGTGACTCAATTAATTGCTACTTAAAGGTATTTATTGTTGTTGTTATTGCTATTTAATTTATAAATTAATTTAAATACACTTAAAGTCAGAATGTGATTACAGCCCAAAAGAAAACTGACCACACACTGTTTCTTCTAACTACCTAATGACCTAAGAAGTTGGTGGTTAGAGTCTCAGATCAGTATTTTAAGCAAAATGATCAGATTTTGATTTTAACATCTCTACCAACATCCAGTTTATTTTTAGGTTAACTCTAATAATATTTATTTTAGGGTTATATCCAGCATTTCCATCTGCCCACCTCTTTTTCATTATGATTATGATTATACCACTTTCAGAATTAATAACTATCATGAGTAAAATAATTGGTTAAATAATTTAAATGGTGGAATTCTACATTTTATACTGTCTTCTGAAGGATGAGGAGATAAGAGAGTACATTATCTCCGAAGACTGGGTTTGAACCAACTGACAAATGTAATTACAGGGGTGGAAAAAGTGTTTCTCAACCCTCTTCAGGTCCCGGCTGGGTCTGAAAATTAAACTGACAAAGACAGATTAACCGGAGAAAAGCATACACATTATATTGAATTTTTACATGTACATGGAAGTCTTCCCGAGAGAATGAAGAGCCAAAGTGACCAGAGCAGGAAGCTGTTATACCTTTTAGACAAAGAAATAATAACGTTTGTGAAGAAGTGACAGGACAGAGGGGTTTGGGTTAGGGGTAGCAAGTGGTGAAGAAGTTAACTAGGAAGATAAGGATGAGTTTAACAAGGGCTGTCTGTATGGATTTCTTGGCCCTGAACTCCAGGTTTCTGGTGATTAAGAATGCCTTCCCTCCTCCTGATACAGAGAAAGGATCTTTCACATGGGAGTTTTAAGACCTGTGTCAGAGAATTAGGGCCAGAGGTGTGAGGTCAGAGTGACTTTCCTTCTGCCACCTTTTTAAAATTCCTTCAGTTGAAGATCTGTAATGCACCAAGGTGCCTTATTTGGGGGTAGCATACCTCTGAACTCCATCAATGAATAGACCTTGCCATTTAATTTTCTTCTCTACCATAAAACCTAAAAAGTGGTCCTAATAATTAAAATAAAGTCCTGTTATGAATAACACATTATAAAGCCCAGAATTCTCAGAGTTTCTTTGTTTGGTTATTCGTTTTGTTTTGTTTTGAGTCTAACGTGTAAAATCCTTCCCTGTGAAGCCATACTGATCATCTTTTAGGTATAACATGATTATCCCTATGAAACTAAAAAGAAAAAAAAAACTTGACAAAACTTCAGAGGACACAGAAAGGAAGTTTTTCAAATGTCCTTCAGTTTACTTGTTTGCATTTCCTCTAAAGAGACTGGTGGGAAGCAGTTTGGAGTTTACAATAGCTTTGAAAGCATTTATTGTTCCAAGGCTAATTTTAACCTGTAATAAAGATTGCTTTTTTTATTCAGTTGAATGTGATATCCAGTAATTGTTTGTCAAGGCTAAGTGCTATAGGACATAATACATTCTTTAAATGGTGTTTTGTAATTATAATACAAGCATCTTCATGGCCTAATATATGAAAAAATGCTATTGGGTAAGGGTGTTAGAATTATGAGAAAGCAGACTTAAAATTTTATTATTTCAAGTGTTAAATCTCATGGCTGCTTAACTTACATTTAGAGGAGTTTGACTTTGTGTGTTTGCTCAAATGAATGATTTTTTTGTTAACAATGTTTTTGCAGATCTTGTCAGAAATAAACTTTCTTTTTCTCCCTCATACTGCATTTTCCCATTTGTCAGTAGGATACTGGTGGGGAGGATTACCTAAGATAGCCAAAGCTTGTGTATTGTTACCTGAAGTGATTTTTAATGAGTTCAAGATTACCCCTAAATCATAAATTTGTGTCCTAGGCCAAAAAAGGTTTCAGATAGCAACACGCCCAATCTGAAATATTTCCAATTTGTATGTTTTATAGATAAATAACTTCTTCCTGTCCTAAGGAGTATCGGCCAAAAGTGGTATAAGGGATCATGTCATACAATCTCATCATTTTGTTAGAGGAATGACCAAGGAATACTCCTTCTAAGACATTGTTCAGGGCCATATATAGACACAGGTGGTAATGCTGAGAAAGAACTTGCCAATCTTAAAGTCTTATTAGCTAGCTGCTTCTAGAATAATACCATCTTCAGGTGTACATCCTATTTTTTTTTAATTTTCACTAGGAAATATAACATGCATATAAAAGAATGTATATAATTTAGATATGCATTTTAAGAAATAATAAAATGAATACCTTTTTTTTCACATTTCACACTGAAAGAGAAACAGAAGATATTCCTATACCTTTGACCCTGTGTTGCCTACTCCGATATATCCCTTTGTCTTCCCTCTAGAGGGAATGACGTAGATTTTATAATTATCATTTTCTTCCTTTTGTATATGTTTTACCACATATGTATGTCTGAACAGTATGCTGTTTAGTTTTGCCTGTTTCTCTATTTCATTTAATATAATCATACAGTTTACGTTTTTATGCAACTTGCTTTATTCTTGTTATTGTTCAATACTTTGTTTTTCACATCTATCCCAGTCCAATTAGCATTAGCCCATTCATTTTCTCTGTTGTATGCCATTTGCTCATCGTTTCTTTTGTTCAAAATGTCATTATTTCACCCTTATCCTTGAGTTATAATTTTGAAATTATGCACTTCTCAGTTAACATTCCTTCTTTATAGAAAATATTTTACTCTCTTCTGACTTCCATTGGCACTGGCAGGAAGTTCACTGTCAATCTGCTTTTCCTTTGTAGAGAGTCTTCTTTTTTCTCTGGCTGCTTTTTAAATCTTCTCTTTGTTTTTTGGTGTTTTATTTACTACAAGGTGGCAGTTAAAAAATAAATAAAAACTTTCCTTGAGTTTGTTATTGTCCCTGAATTTGAAGACTGCTGTCCCTCATTGATTCTTTTGAATCTTTAACAATCTCTATTGAACTGATGCCTCTCTCAAGACTCCCCATTATATTCTTGGAAGCCCCACTTAGATTTCTCCTTTCATTCTTACTCATTTTCTATGCCTCTCAACTCTGCATCATGTTTTGCATCCCATTTGACTTTGCTGCCTTTCAGGTAGTCTTCCCATGTATCAACTTGACTAATTCTCTTCAGCTATGTCTAATCTCTTGTTTACCCCAAACTCTTAAAATTCTGTTTTCCCAATTTGTTATATATCTAAGTGTATATATATATATATATATATATATATATATATATATATATTTAAATTTCTAGATATTCCTTCTTTTGCTTATATTTTAAGTGATAAGTTTTGAGTTTCTTATTCTTTGATTATACATCCCTCTTTTATTTTTCAAACATAATAAACATTTGATTCTAAATCTGATAATCTCAGTTATCTATATTCCCTTGTAAGTCTGGTTTTGTAGCTTTTTCTGCCTCCTGACTCTCACTTCCAATATTTTTTTTCTCATTTGTTTAGCAGAATTATTCTGTTATGAGTTCACTTTCCATGGAAATTTATTTATGGGAATTTTTTGATAGCTGGTGTAAAAAATCCCTCCAGACAGAGTTGAAAACTGCGTCTTCTAGTTACCTGTGGACACCATGACTAGGGGTCACCTTTAAACCAAATTTTCAACTTGAAGTTTTGCAGTCCACACAAGTGTGCAATCCTAAGGGAGATTTATTTTCTTTTTCATCCATAATTAAGGCTAAAATGGACATTTACACCACCATTGCCCTCTGGGTGTTTCCTAGTTCACAAATTGAGAGCATTGCTTTTTGTTTGTCCTTTCTTATGGTTAAGCCCTGACTTTTTCTCGCTCTAAGGTATGTCTAAGCCATTAGAAATCAGGCTGTAGGCCATCAGGGACCAGCAGAAACCTTGAGAGAAGACACCACCCTGCAGGTAGTTTGTCCTTAGGAATCTCTGCTTTGTCGTCATTTTTGATCCCTGAGAAATTTTATTTTGACACCAGTTCAGTTGTGCATCATGTTAACCTTACTGCAGAAATGGAAAACTAATTATTTAGATGCTTCCTTCCTTAAATGATGGCTATTCGTTTACAGTGGCTTCTAGAGTAAAACCAGAGGATTTATACAAGTTTTATAAAAAGTGAAGTTTCTTAAAAAATATTTATCATTTTCAATGAAAATTCTGCTTTAATACTTGGAGATGATTAATAATTATTAAAACTGACTCATGCTTACACCTTCACAGCTGCTGTTCTGGGCCTTAAAAGATTTCTTCAAAGCATATCACATGATCATCTTATAAGCAGGCCAGCAGAAATTTCTAAGTTAATTACAGTTTGGCAGAGTGTATCCAAAACCTCTTATCTGAACAGTGAACCCAATAATTTAATCAGTCTGTCTGTTGATTAATCACGTTCTAATCCATCTGATATCAGCTCTGAAAAAGCTCTTCATCTGTTCCTTGTAAAACTTATCTCTGTGAATGCACAGCTGCTGTGAGCTATTGGTATTAATAACTTGAATAGGAGACAGAACACAATGGATTCTCAAAGCCTGCAGAAAAAAGTTTGAACTCCTTAAAACAGTCATTCAGGACTCTGTAATCTGACCCAACTCTACAATCTTCGCATCCTCATTTCCTGTTGCTTTCTCAACTTCAGCCCATGTACTAGTTAAGGCCAGGTGCCTGAACTCTTCTGTTTTGACTGTTTCTAAAGCTCATGTTGATGAACGAATAAATATGTATTTAATCAAACACCACATCGGACATGTGCTGTAATATTTCACTTAAAATCCGGCAACCTCTCTGTCATATAGCAAAGCATGTAGTGAAGCCAGTTTGACAGATGAGAAAGTCAAAGAGCAAAACAAATTACTTTTTGGTGTCCTATTTACAAAGTTATAAGCTCTTTGAAAAAGGGCAAGAGGAAAGACAAAAGGCTACACAAGTCTGTGATTGAACATTTTACTAGTATGACATAAATAAAATTCAAAAAATTAATCTCCATACTTGGACAGTGTGAGATACCAAATCCTTTAGACGTTTGACACTATCTAAGAGGTCAGGTATGTTTGATCCAAAGTGAGCACTAGAGAGTGTGTGAGTAAAATTCCTTCCCTGACACATAGTAGACAGTCAGAATATTCAGTTTCTATTCCTTTTTCCCCTCCTTTAGCCTAATCAGGTTGTAAATTGTTTCCCTGTTCATTCTAGAACACAATGTGTTGTTTGTTTTTCCTTTTACTTGTACTGTCTTACCCTTCTTAATAGACTATCCATTGCATCAATTCAGTCCAGCTGCAAGACTGAGATTGAGTGTACCCCAGGCTGTCTGTGTTGACTGTCTTCAGCACATCAACACATTGGAGTCACAGAATTCTCGATGCAACCTAAAACATGAGAGGATTTTAAAGAGTTCTTGCAACTTTGATCTTGCAAGGTTTGGGGCTACAGGAATAGGAAATGGATTGTTATGGTTTATTCAAGACTATGGAAATTTTCATTTCATTACATGATAATAATTTTGTCTGTTTCACATCCACTTTCCTAATTAATAATTATACTTCATTAGTGTCCATATGATATTTTCTTGTAAGCCTTCTAAGGTGAACCTTGCAAAGACCAGTCCTGTGTAGTAGATTCTTTAAGACTCCTTTAAAATTACTTGCTTAGCCCTCAATTACTCCATTTTTGTTTATATGGCCATATATATGAATCATGGACTTGAGAGATTACAAGATTTGAATATGACTCTACCTATACCTTATAATTTGGAACTTGTCAGGGGCCTATGGTTCTATCATATGAACTGTAACAGAGGAAGCCCTCCACAGAAAGAGGGAAGGATGAAGAGCTATGCAAATAGACGCAGAGAGAAGAGACAGAGAAACATTTCAAAATGAGTTTCCTTCCTTCCTTCCTGTTACGGGATTTTTTTCCTTTTCCTTAAAGTAAATACCACATCCCTACTTCTTAAAAAAGTCTAACTTGTTTAAATTGATTTGTTTTTCTTGCAACTAAAATTAGTGCTGATTAATATCACCTGCATCAAATGTTAAGTGGTCACTAATATTATTCATATCACCTAAATGTGCCTGAATTCTAGTCTCATCTCTAATGCTCACTAGAGCTGGGTAGCAGTAGACAAATTCTCTGATAATTTATCTGGTGTTTGTAGATAACACTGTCATTCTTGTTCACTGTGTTTTCCATGTGGGTAGACAGATTCAAAGTTCCTGATGACAAATGGGTAAATTTGGTCACAATTTCAGGTTTTTGAGTGCTATCTTTACATAAGACACTAGGATGGAAAATTGATGTATTAAGAACAAATTTTCATCCTACCCATTCCACCCCTCCAAAACAACCACGTACAGATTATTCTGACCATTATAACATTTATTTTGAGGAGTGATCAAATATTAATATACTTAGCTCATGAAGAAAATAAAATGTTAGGTACTTCTTTCGTAATAGTGGAGTTGCACTGGAAACTGGGCCACTGTTGAATTTTATTTTACTTTTTTGCTATTCCCAGGGAAGCAGTATGCCAGATTTATAATGATAGAACCATATTACATAACAGGATATTTGTTGTTAGATTTATTTGCAAAGTGATTCTCCTCTTTTATGGAATAATGTATAGATAAAGCCCACTCATACAGAAAGTGATATATTTTAGAAGACAATTTGTCATGCAGTGCATTTAATTTTTAAAATTCTAGCTTTTAAAACTAATTAAAAGATTTGTTTGACATGAAGAGCCAGTTTATGGCAGAATTTTGGGAATTAAGAAAGGAATGACTTACCCCTAAGATTTAAATTACAGGTTTTCAGGTAAACCAATGAAACTTTACCTATAGTGTATAACAATACGCACTATGATACCACAAAACGTATAAAACAGATTTCTCATTTTACCATGTGTTTCTGCAGTTCAAGAGTGAAACTTCTTTAAAATTATATATCACTAATACTTTTAGAAAGTCATCGTTGCTCCACCATCCCCAATTTCTCCCCCAGCATCTACCTATTGTAAGAGGTAACCATTCCTCTGAATTATTTTAATTATTTTCTTATACTTACATTTGGTCACATAAGTGTGTTTCACTAAACAGTATGTTATGTTTTTTGTTTTGTTTTAGGTATCATATTCTATATATTTTTCCACAGCTTGCTCTTTTCACTCAACAGATTTCTTTTTTTTTTTTTAATTTTTTTTTTCAACGTTTATTTATTTTTGGGACAGAGAGAGACAGAGCATGAACGGGGGAGGGGCAGAGAGAGAGGGAGACACAGAATCGGAAACAGGCTCCAGGCTCTGAGCCATCAGCCCAGAGCCTGACGCGGGGCTTGAACTCACGAACCGCGAGATCGTGACCTGGCTGAAGTCGGACGCTTAACCGACTGCGCCACCCAGGCGCCCCTCAACAGATTTCTAAATTAATCTGTTGTGGTAGAGTAGCTCTGGTTCATTCTGCAAATTTTATTTTTCATTTTAATTCAACTTTTTTGGACCCTGTTTCTTTTCCTAGCCTCTTAACAAGACATCTCTGCAAAGTTTCTTTTTCTGTTCATTGAGGCCATAGTGACTATCTTGATCCAGTGGTAACCATGGAAACACTGTAGTTTTTTTTTTTTCTTTAGGATAAGAGAGGTCAAGTAAATGAACTTAAACAAGCAAATATAATCAGCCTGTTTACCATTTAAATCTCTTTACTAATGCTGAAAAATCACTAGCATCACTTCAAATGTTAAGGGGTCACTAACATTCGATTATATAATGGTAGTTACAATATCACACAAAGCAGCGATATCACCTAACATTTTCTTATCTATAAACATCAATTTTAAAAAATCAGTATATTGTTAATGCACTGAAGACTAGAACTATGGTAATTCTTCTTCTTTGTTATAGAGAATAAGCTTGTTTGTTCTAAATATTCTGAATATGTTTGTTATATTAATTCCCTTAAGCAATGCTAATATAATTTAGCTATTAAATATTAAAGCAAAATATTATCTTATGAAATCATGCTCAAATTCTAGTATTCCCAGGTCAAAAGCTTTAGTAAGTTATTGCCCAATTATTGAAGCTTTAACTCTATAATCATATAACCAAGGGTAATTGGTTGTATCCAAGTTTTCATTCACCTTTCACTTAACAATTCCAAGAAGTCTTAAGTTAGTGGAGAAGGGTTTTTTTTTTTTTTGATGAGGTAATAATAGCAAATATGAATGAATTTGGGAAAGAAAACCTAGAATAAAACTTCTATTGCCAATTTATCACTGGGTGACAATCTTGGAATCTCGGCACTTTCACTGAATTTGGAATACACTGAATTTTTAAATTGCTACAATGGCAACAGTTGACTCACTGATAGTTGACAAGCTCTACACATTAGGCATATGCAATTTGGGCAGTTGTTAAGGATCTTTTTTCTTGGCTTGAGTTGAAGAAAGAGAACACTAACCTGTAGAGAAACACTGCCTGTCATAAATCAACATAAAGGAATTAGCAACCCTGATTATAAAGTAGATAAAATTTCCCTCTGATTTGCTTGCACTTACTGTTTGATCTTGGTTAAAGAGATCATTGATAATTCTCCCATGGTATATTTAGAGTTTAATACCAGATTATAAAAGAGAAAAATAAAACACCTCCAACATTAAAAATAAATTTAACTCACAGTATTCAAAAGAAAAATCTCTAATGTCAGAATTTTAGGTTTTAAGTTAGCACTGAAGTGGGGCATTTTAAGAATGGAGCATTTGCTTGACTGTCCTCTATTTATTTTTTATTAAAAAAATTTTTTTAATGTTTATTCTTGAGTGATAGAGAGACAGAGCATGAGTGGGGGAGGAGCAGAGAGAGAGGGAGACACAGAAAATGAAACAGGCTCCAGGCTCTGAGCTGTCAACACAGAGTCAGACACTGGACTTGAACTCACAAATCTGTGAGAGCATGACCTGAGCCAAAGTCGGACCCTTAGCTGACTAAGCCACCCAGACACCCCTGACTGTCCTCCATTTAAATCTTGTTAATTTGACCATTTGGCCACTGTGGGTTGTTGGCCTCATTGTTATTAGGCGGGTTACTGTAAAATAGTATATGGCTTAGAATTACTGGAACATTGCGGTTTTCCTTACTCAGTATAGGTGCAATTCTTCTATGCTGTGTCTTCTTTATTTTATGATATAAAAAAAAAAGCCTAAACATACTATGAAGATGTGGTCCCAGCCTAGGGCACAGACACAAGAAGCAACTATAGTTGGTTAAGATCGTAATACATTCATCAGCCAAGAAATCCTCTAGGTAGCCAATGACCAGTTTAGGAATTCATATCCACCTGACCCAGAAAGCCTTAGAGTCAGATTGTATCTGAATAAAACCATTGTATTTGGATCCTTGAGATCAGATAAACCCAGGAAGTTAGAGCCAACAATCCAGGAGATCTTAAAAGCTACAGTGTGAGGAAGTTGAAATATGCTTCCTGTCACTGAGGCTCTGCAGTAGGCTGAGATGGGGAGAGGTGGGCAATCTGTGTCAAGCACAGTGTTACCAACTGTAGTTGGGGACAGGGAGCTGTATTCAGGGGTCGCTGAGATATCAGGGGAAGCAAGGAAAGTCCCCAATTCTAGAGTAACAGACTAGTAGGAAAGGATCTAAAGCAAAGAACCAGTACCTGAAATTTGAATATAATGTCTGTTCAGCAACAGAATAAGGCCAGCAGTAAATCCTCTATCCTTCCCCTGCCTCAGGACAAGACCCATTCTAGTATCTAGGGTTTTGCTTTAGGCTTCTTCAAAAAACACTATTTGAGCACCTGTTAAAGGCCAGGCTAGAAGCTGCACATGTGTTAGCAAATGAGATAGTTTCTTTTCCAATCCTTATACTCTAGTGAAAGGTTCAGACAAGAATATAGACAGTTACACTACAGGATGTTAAGAATGCCAATTGGGGAAGGATATATTGCTATGGTGGCATAAGTCAGAGCAGCTTATTAAGACTTGATGATGTTGGAGACATGGAAAGGTTTCTCAAAGGGACTGAAGTCTAAGTTAAGACCTGAAGAATGGATAGGAAGAGGGATGCTGCTAACATTAATCAGTTTTGTTGAATAAGCAGGAGGTGCTGCTAAATTATAAAGTGGTCCTTTAAATAGGTGCCCCTTCATTTGTGGGACTCTTCAGTGCCAGGGCACATGAGCTGGTGAACTGAGTAAGGACTGTATTCACTTCCTTGGCCAAGTTTTATATAGGTCAAAACCTGTGGCCTAGATTGGATTTATCTAGGTGAAAGTCTTTTAGACTAGGGAGTAGAGCAGAGGAAATGAACACTTCAAGGCTTAAAGTTGGAATATAGAAGAAAGTTGGAATATAGAAGAAAATAAGCCTGGGGCACCTGGGTGGCTCCGTCAGTTAAGTGTCTGACTTCAGCTCAGGTCATGATCTCACGGTCCGTGAGTTCGAGCCCCGCGTCGGGCTCTGTGTGGACAGCTCAGAGCCTGAAGCCTGCTTTGGATTCTGTGTCTCCCTCTCTCTCTGACCCTCCTCCATTCATGCTCTGTCTCTGTCTCAAAAATAAATAAGCCTTAAACAAAATTTTTTTAAAAATAGAAGAAAATAAGCCTTATTTGATAGAAACATTCCTAGCATCGTGTTCTCAGACCATGGCAGCACTTGAGTTACCTACCTGGGTAAGCTGCACAGAAGCCACCTGCAGGGATGTAGAGCATACATTTAAGCCTTTGCCAAGACAGAAATTTGACCCATTAAACCTGAGCATTCTGGAGTGACTTGAATTGTCATTTTACCCATTATAAGATTGTGGAACACTGTTTCACAATGGCAAATCAAAGTAAGGCTGGTGGTGTTTCCCATAATTACAATAGAAGTGGAATGGCTTAATTAGTAAAACATTAACTGGCAGGATTCCTATAAGTAAAAATGTACATATTTAAGGAGGCTTATTGTAACATTTATACCATTTATTTTATAATATACTAATTCGAATGTAAAAGTGAATGTAAATTACCAGAAATTAACATGCAATGTGAAGAAAAGTCCTTTTATCCTCTGCAACTGTAGCATTTGGCAGATTCAGGAATAAATAATCTTTTGTGGCAAGGGTATGCCTTATCAAACATATGCAGATCAGCACTAATTAATGCTAATTAAGGTTTCCTGTCTATCTAGTTGGAAAAACGTCCAAATGTTATGAAATCCAGTTAGTATGCCTATTACGCTAATTGTTTTATATGGGGTGGTTCTTAATTAAAATATGTAAATTGACCTTAATTGCTATATACTAATGGGGGTTCATGTTATCTCACTAAAAGTGACAAGATGGTGAGGAGGGGTACTTAAATGACTAATTCTGATAAATCCTTAACTAAATGACCTTTACTCAAAATTAATTTTAATTGGGAGTTGGCTAAAGAAACATTTTTCTTCTTTGTTTCTTTTTAGTTTTTAGTAATGTAAGAATGTTACTCTTCTTTGTTAATACAGCTTTAGAAGCAGTTGTACATTGTTAATTACACTTAACAAGCAAGTTAATTTGACTGTTTACTGTTTATAGTTATCAGGAAGTTATTGATATCCTCATTTCAGTCTTGGAAGAACTGAATTCTCATTGAATGTGAATTTATAGGTAGAATTCTATAGGTAGGTTGACCCAGTTAGTTTGTTAGAATATGTGTTAAAGTTTGATGAGCCAGTGGTACTAATATGTACTCCCTGGCTGATTTACATTGGAATTGCTTTTTAAGAAAAATAGTGGTTTTTTTTCTTTACAAAACATTAGCTTTTATTGGAATTAAAATGTCATTGAAGGTATTTGGATTAACTAAACTGAACCAATATTCTTACATTTTACTTATCAGGTTTTTATTTATTATTTAATTGCAAACAAATTAAAATATGTATGCCCAAAACCAATAAAATGAATTTACATATTTTTTAAGATGCTAACCTTACAATTACAGAAAGTAGTTTAAATAAAGCTGACAAATACTTTGTTTACTCTTTCATTTGGAAGTAGTTTATATTCACATGTAATTTAAAATATATTTTTAAAATTCTTCTCTAAAAATGTGAGAAAGGACTTGGTAAAATATTGTCATATAGAAATGAGCATCGAATAAAGATTGTAGTTTTTCTTGGTCAAAAGGAGACCCAATATCTTTACTCTTTTATCAGGACATCGTGACAAATGTTTCGCCTAGAATCATCCGGGGGACTACCTCTGGCCCCATGTATGGCCCTGGACAAAGCTCCTTCCTGAATATTGAGCTCATCAGTGAAAAAAACGGCTGCATATTGGTGTCAAAGTGTCACCGAACTAAAAGCTGACTTTCCAGACAATGTAAGTGTGATTTAACGTCTAAAACAAAAGAATTGGCATAAGTTGGTGAATGTTTATTTAAACATCCAATTCATAGGCTTATAAATATTAATGTGTATAATATATTTTATTAAAGAATCTGCCAGTTGCTTTGCTGATGCATAGAAAGATAAAAAAGAAAGAAAAGCTCAAGAACTCATAAAAACCCACACAATGTGAGGCTTTGTTATAAATGGGTGCCATGCAGATGGAAGAAGTATCTACATAAGCAGAGGAAGAGAAATGAAATCCTCATTTTATTGACTTGGTTTTCACTGTATGTAGCTAGTATTTATTAAGGTGATGACCTTAGGAAGAAATTGCAGGCTATAAATCATTTTAAATATAAACCTGAGGCAGAAGCAGAATATCTTCTTATATAGTTTATTTATGTTTTTTCAGTGGGAAATAATTTACCAAATAATTTTAATACCTTTATACTAAATGAGTCACTATCTTTTGTAAAGCCCTTTCTTTAAAAGTACTGTGCACAAAGATTACATATATTTCATTTCTTTATGGATTTTTATATGTCGCCAGTAGTGTTTTAACCTATAGGTAGTATTTTCTCTTCAGTAGATGGTTAGAGTTGTTCTTAATTCATTTATTTTTTTTCCCCTCATCACTCTGATACACATATGCATATACACAACACACACATACACACACACACACACACACACACACACACAATTTTCTGCTCCCCACCCCCCATCATTTTCTGTCTCAGAGCTGGTGATGAATGGAAGTTGAGGTTTGGACAATGTGTGTCTTTGTGTTGTAGAAAAGATTCAAAGACGAATTGGAATGTTTTAAGTACTCTAATGATAGATATTTTAAAATCTAATGAAATTTGTGGATGTTTTCCCACAAACTGATAAATTCGAAAATCTTATAAAGGGACTTTCTATTTCATTCTCTTGCCTAACCCATTAAGTTGTTGTTGTTTTAGAGTATTCTAATTGGTTCAAAGCTCTCTTACCTTGAAACAAAATATATACACATAGAATAAAATTAATCATCCTCAAGTCAAACCTTCATATATAAAGGGAACTATCAGTACCCATATGATATCTGTAGATTCTGTTCTTTAGGAATTTTTCACTTTCTGAAATTGATGTTGCAAATACTCTATGTTCACATTATGCAATTAACTCTAGTAAACAATTATGTTGAGCTATTTGTTTTTTAAAGGGCCAAAATCTTGTGGGAAGCTTTTCTCAGAAAGACAGGGACAAAAAGTGGGTCAAGTATAAGAAGAATTATTAATGTATTTTTAAACACCATCTACAGGTTTTAAGTATTATACTAGGTACTGAACAACCGTAAAATAATAGCAAAAATAATAAGTGTGAGCTCTTATAATATTAAACTGTGGTTGGTATTGTTATAAATGCCTTATGTATTTTAACACTCAATCTTTAAATAATCTTATAAGATAGGTACTATTACTTTCCCCATTTCACAGAGAGGAAACTGATAGGAAACAAAGAAGTAACATTACATGCCCAGGGTTGCACAGCTATTCCTTGGTTCCCCTTTCAGTTTCCCTGGTTTTAGTTACCAGGAGTCAACCCAGTCTGAAAGCAGATAATCCTCCTTCTGATGTTGGAAGGTCAGTAGTTGCTTTAAGCTTTGTCACAGTGCTTATGTTATTCACCTCACTTTATCTCATCACATAGGCATTTTATCATCTCACATCATCATGAGAAGGAGAGTGAATACAGTACAATATTGAGAGAGAGAGAGAGGCCATATGCACATAACTTTTATTACAGTGTGTTGTTATAACTGTTCTATTTTATTCTTAGCTTTTGTTGCTAATTTCTTATTGTGCCTAATTTATAAACTAAACTTTATCATAGGTATGTATATATAGGAAAAAGCATGGTTTATAAAGGGTTCAGTGCTATCCATGGTTTCAGGTAACCACTGGAGGTCTTGAAATGTATCCCTCATAGATAAAGGGGGACTATTCTACATGGTGAAACCAGAATTTGAACTTGAAACTTGCTTTTAGCATCTGTGCTCCTGTCTAATTATAGTGTTCCCTAGTGCACAAAGTGCAGTATCATTTCAGGCCTTTAAAATTTCAGTATTACTTTTTAATGCAACATAAGAGGATGAAATATAATTTCTCCAGATATTGCTTCTATAGTATTTAGATAAGCCATAGTATCTGAAAAAAAATCCCTTTTCCTGGAAGAGAACTCCTGCCATTGGCTTGTCTCAAACTCTACTCCCTTTTGGGCAGGAGTGAGATATTATACAGTAGCCTCCAAGAAATGACAGTAAGTAGACGAGAAAGCTGAGATGAAACTCTTGCTTTGTGATTCCACAGTCAAGTAGAAAGAAGAAGCACATTTAAATGTTCTTTTCAAAACTTCCCTGGAAACAGTTTTCTCCTCCTATATGCTTTTTCCTTCTGAGAAAACAATGCATGCTTTTCTTGTTTCTAATTCTTTCGCCATTGAGATTATACTCATTATTCTTTTTCTATATCCTTAGAACTAATTTCTAACACTTTCATCCTCCATATCAACGATAACATTTTAAATACAATTAAAATGGCATTCCCATTTGAACCCAGAGAAATAATGTGTTGCACCTAGATATTGCCATGCTGCGAGTAGAATATCCCCCACTGTTTTGGAATTACTCTGATGCCAAACCCAATGAGCTGAACGAAAGAAGGTGACCCTTCATTTTCCAAGTTTAATTATCACTCTCACTGGAGTTTTCCCACATCATTCTCAAGTGCGTGGCTGCCACCTTTGATGACAGGGATCGGGTAATTCAACCCAGTGTGGCAGCTTCTAAGCAAGGGGTAACTTTTCTGAAAAAGAAATTGTCCTGGGGGTTGTGGAGAAGGGATGTAGGTCAGCTGATAGCAGCAGCAGCTAGTATCTCTCTTTCCAGAGAGAGTAGACACCAGTTGACCATGAACTGGAGGAGACAGCTGGAAGAACACCTTGACTAGAAAGGCATTGAGACCCCTGAAATATATTGTAAAGGCTTGTTCCTTAACTAGCACAGAGTTATACCAAAGCCTACACTTTATACTAGACTTCTGCCCGGCTTTCAAGGTTTCTTTTTATTTATCTGTGAATTAAATTTGGCACACTGATGATTGTAGTGACAGTTTATTACTAAGAGTTTTTTTTTTGTTCCTAAGCTGAGATTTTGCAATGCTTATTATGAAATGTACTGTATAATTAGGGCTTACAGAAATCAATTTTAAGTGAATCCTTTCATTCTCACTGCAAAAGCCTTAGAAACCATATATTTTAAGCTTCGCAATTTTTTTTAACCAAAAAAAAAATACATGCTGCATTTTGTCTGAATGCACTGAATTAGCAAACAAAGACTGACATTTTCTATCATTTGTGGCAGCTAAAGTAAGAGTTAGGCAAAAGATAGGGATTCAGCAGCGAATTAGCTGGTGAAGATAGAAAAGGGAGTGATGGCTTTGTTAGAGAAATTAATAAAGGAAGAACAATTGATATGTAAATATACTTCAATTACAATACACCTCATTCTACTGAAACCCTTCCTCAGTTCATTACTGAGAAATCAGCATTGCACACATTAAGTTCAAAATGACTCCAAACAAGTTGCTCTTCATCAGCGTTCCTGAAAGTGCTTTCCTGACCAATTATCCTCTAAATACAGAATTCTGAACCCCGTGTGTGTGCCCTGGACTCCTTACACACCCTACCAAAGCCTAACAGCCTTTCTTCAGAATGTTTTTGAATGCGTAAAACCCAATTCAACAGTTTGCAAAGGATTCCTATTGTATGAAAATGAATGCTCAATATATTTTTACAAATACAGTATAGTAATGCACGTTACTCTTTAATAAGTCACTAAGGGGCGCCTGGGTGGCGCAGTCGGTTAAGCGTCCGACTTCAGCCAGGTCACGATCTCGCGGTCCGTGAGTTCGAGCCCCGCGTCAGGCTCTGGGCTGATGGCTCAGAGCCTGGAGCCTGTTTCCGATTCTGTGTCTCCCTCTCTCTCTGCCCCTCCCCCGTTCATGCTCTGTCTCTCTCTGTCCCAAAAATAAATAAACGTTGAAAAAAAATTAAAAAAAAAATAAGTCACTAAAACACAATCTAGTGGTAGATGTAGTAACTACTGGAATTTTAACATAATGGTGACCATCAGTGACACCTTGAGATATCTGAAGCAACTTTAAGGTGATTTTCTGTGGCTTCTGTTGGTGCAAAGTCCCAGGTTATCAATAGCCCTACTATGGTTTGTTGCATTCCTGAGGAAATGCTAAATTACAGCAGGAGGTTAGTGAAAATAAAGAAAATAAAAATAAAGGTCTAAGTTTTTCTCCATCCTAGTTCACGAATTTCCTGTATTCTATCAAGAATTCTATGGACCTCAGATTAAGAACCTTTGCCCAGTGCTTCTCAGCTCTGGTTGCATATTAGAATCTCTTGTGGAACTTCAGAAAAGGTATTTATGGTTAGGCCCTGTCCTAGTTTAGTCATTTCAGAAATTCTGGGATGGATACAGTGAATATCCATTTGTGTGAGTGTGTGTGTGTGTGTGTGTGTGTGTATGTGTGTGTGTATACATATGTATATATGTATGTGGTGTGTGTACATAATTTTTATAAAGTTCATCAATTAATCCTACTGCATATAAAACCAGTATCATTCATGACCATTGACATATATCATTACATATTTATAAAAGTCCTGTATCAGAGCTCAAGAGCCTTTTATATGTGCCAGGGCCTGTACTTAGGGCTTTATCTATCTGTGAAGCAGAATTTTTCCTCATTTTATAGATGAGGAGACTGACTTTTATAAATATGGCATTGCACAGGGCACTGTGTCACACGGCTAGTAAGTGAAGTCATTGGGGCTGGAAATCTTTCCATTACACCTTGAAGAGGTATTTCACTTGGCACTAAAGAATCTGAGGAATTAAGAGTAATATGTCATTTCAGTTCTCCTTTACCCACCCACTCAGATAGGTCAATTATATTGAGCTCTCTTAACCACAGACTCTCAAAAAGGAAAGCAAAATCTTTTTATTAGACAAAGAAAGAAGTCTGTCATCAGCCAACCATTATTTTGTCGTTAGTCCCAGCTCAAGACATTTTATAGCTGACTGTAGAGAACAATGTCGGTGACTCAATGTGGACCTTGGTTTGAACTGTTACCTGGTCCCATCTTAAGTTCTGTATTTGAAAATAGGGAGTCAAGGGATTGAGTCAGATCTAGGTGTCCTCTAAGCAAGGAGGATGCTTACTGCTTATTCAGTGGGTATTCATCACCCCATAACTGCTGCAGTCTTCCTATAGGCACCACAAAGGCTGACTCAGCAGAAGCAGGCTTTATTTTCTTTGGATTATTTATAACTAAGTCTTACTCATTAGAAATATGGGTATTTTGTTATCCCCTCTCAATCTGTTTAGAAGAATAAAATTTGGTAACAGATAAAACTACAATATATATGTTTCAGGCCAATGATGACCAGTATAAGGTTGTTAACTTTTGCTTTCATTTTTTATTAAACCATTGCTTTCTTAATACAGAGCTTATAAAGCATAAACATCACCTTTGCTCTTTCTCCCTCATGTTCTGAAAAGGATATTCACCAACAGAAATGTAAGCATCCCTGCACTGGAGGGATTCCTTCTTTGTTCCCTCTGGAATTTTTTGAGCTTGTCAATTCTCTGTTTCTGTCAATTTCTACACATTCCCATGTTGATTTATTTTAAATAAATTAGGAAACTGCTGGAGCAAATATTGAAGGGAAGTCTAGTATATCCCCAGGAAACTCCTTCTTTCTTTACACCAGAGCTTAAGTAGTGATTTTCTAACATCGTTCATGAATTCTAGAGAATATAGATACTTCCCAACCTCTCTCCTTTACTAAAATCCAGGACGGTTATCTGCTGACATTACTTTATTGATTTTTTAAAAGATCTATCTAGTGTACAAAAAATAAAATAAAAATTAATCATAATAATAGTGGAAATTTAAAAAGTTAGGGTGGATTGATGTAAAACAGTCCATGTCCAGTTATCCTAACAAATCTCTGTTTTCACTTTCTAGAGTTGATAGAGTCTAAGAGCTAATGGTATGAGGTTTAAAGTCAGAATAGATTTGAATCTCAGCATCAACTCTGACTTGCTGTTTATTGATGCTCTCAGAGTCTGCTTCCTCATCTGTGTGATAACAAGAACTATTCCCAGAGGTTGTTGTAAAGATTAAATGAGATATTATATGTATCTTGTTTGGCACATTGAAGTTTTTCACCACTATAAATAATATTGCATAGGATACCTTTATGCATTTAGCTTTTATTCCTTCGTAAAGTAATAATTAGTTTTCATGAAATATTCTGAGAGGGGGATTTGGCAAGTCAAAGGTAACAGCCTATTTATAGCTCTTGAAGTATATTGCCAGTTGATTTGCAAAGCATTTGTGAACTAACAGTGCATATACAAGTCACTATTTTAGAAATAATTACCAACTAAAAAATTAAAAACTAGCTCACTAAATATGCTTTTTAGTGATACTTATAATCTTGAATTTATTATATGTAATATAGAATGTAAAGTCTTCTGATCTTTATTCAGTGTTTTATTTGTTATACTTCTGTGCTTTAATATCACTCATTCTTTTGACTTAGTTTCCAATTAAAACAAGACTTAAATAATGGCAGTTATTAGTATCAGCATAGAAAGAGAAAAATTAAAATGTGTTTAATTCTACAAACAAGAGTAGCCAAAATGAATCAGAATGCATAATGAAGCTCATAGTTCTGTGATTAGTTTCTGGCTTCATGTAGCCAAGTATTTTTTTTTTTTGAATAGGATATTCCTAGTTCCTTAAAAGAAAACATTAGCTACAGTTTAGATGGAGTAATGGGGACTGGATTTACCATCCCACCTGAAACAGCAACATAAAATAAGGTATAAAATATATGAAACAGCAGTGTTTAAGACCTGGAACAACAGTCGATAAAGATAGTGGTCACTGAGAGATGGAAAACAAAGGAATGAGCTCTGCCAATGCTCTAGAATGTTTCCAGGCCACATTACAGGGAGAAGAACCCAGAAGTCTCTCTGAGTTGTGGAGACAAAGCTGAAAGTCCAGAGAAACCAAGGTGGCTAGAATTCACAAGATAGAACACCAGAAAGCAGAGAGCTGCATGAGAGTACTCCAGCGACCTGCAGAAGGTCCCTCTTGAGTGTTCAACAGAGTACATCAGCTCATGCATGTGAGTAAATTACAAGAGACTGCAGAAAGAACTTTCTGAATGGATTAGAGGAACTAGTACTCAATTCTTAAAAGGATCTGGGAATAATGACTCTTCCTGCCAGCCAGACTGGAAAACCCCATGATTCACAATTAGCCATAGGCTTAGCACTGCTTTAGTCATGCCCAACAACCCTTAAAAGCCAGATCTGAAAGGATCAAAATATTTCCAAGTAACCTGCAACTCAGAACAAACCTCAAGAATATAGGTATACAAAAATATCTAGGACCAAATAAGATAAAATTCACAGTGTCTGGCATTCAACTAAAAATTACCTATCATGTGGGACACCTGGGTGGCTCAGTCGGTTAAGCATCCAACTTCAGCTCAGGTCATGGCCTCACAGTTTGTGGATTTGAGCCCCTTGTCAGCTCTGTGCTGATAGCTTGGAGCCTGGAGCTTGCTTTGGATTCTGTATTTCCCTCTCTCTCTGCCCCTCCCCCCCACCGCTCTCTCTCAAAAATAAGTAAACATTAAAAAAATTTTAAAAATAAAAATCAAAACAAAACAAAAAATGCAATCAGACTTCCAGAATGAAAACTACAATGAATAAGATGAAAAATACACTGGTAACTAATAACACCGTATTAGGCACTGCAGAAGAAATGATTAGTCACCTTGAAGATAGTAGCAATAAAAACTATTCAAATTAAAATGCATGGGGGGTGGTTGGAGAGTGGGGAGTAAATATACCATTTGTGAGCTAGGGACAACTTCATGTGGCCTGATATATACTGGAGTTTTCAAAGTTTGAAGAAACAAAATGGCTCCAATTCCCAGTTTTGCATAAAACTATAAGCCTTTCCACCTGCAAAACAAACAAACAAGTAAAAAACAAGAAACTTGAACTCCAGGCATAAGAAACATGAAGAAAATTATACCAAGGAGTACATCATAATTAAATTAGTTGAGCCAATGATAAAGAAACAATTTTGAAATCAGAGAAAAAAGCATATTCTTTACAGAAGAACAAATATAAAAGTCACTGTTTTGATTTGTTGTCAGAAACAATGCACGCTAGAAGACAACAACTTTCAAGTGCTGAAAGAAAATAAAAGGTCAACAACTGTTAATGTAGATTTCAAAATTCAACAATATATCTTTCAAAAATACAGGTGAAATAAATACTTTTTCAAACACGAAAAGCCAAAATAAAATCATCATCAGGAGATCAGCACCACAAGAAATGTTTAAAAACTGTTTTAGACAGAATGTAAAATGCTGCTAGGTTGAAATATGGATCTACACAAAGAAAGGAAGAATACCAGGATTTGTAACTACATACGTAAATATATGATTTTGTTTCTTCTTATTTAATTCATTTTAGAAGAGAATTGTTTGTTTAAACAAAAATATAAGACTGTGTGGTTTATAAAATATATAAAGGTAAAATGACAATAAAGTACAAGAGTTGTGAGGAATAAAATGAATTATACTAATGTAAGCTTCTAACAAATTATGTAAAGTTTTGTATCACTTGAAGGTAGACTGTGATAACTATGTACAATTGAAGCTCTAAACAACTAATAAAATAATGCATCTGAATTATAGCTAAAAAGCAACAGTAGAGTTATAAAATAGAATCATACAGAGTACTTAAACCAAAAGAAGGCAGAAAAAGAGAAACGTACTAAAGAAGAGATGACACAAATAGAAACCATGTAGTAAGATGATAGAGTAAAACCTAACCATATCAATAATCATATGAAATGTAAACGGTTGAAACATTCCCAATTAAAAGGCAGAGATTTTCGGATTGGATGAAAAAGCATGACTCTACTGTGTATATATTGCTTACAAGAAAAATAATTTTAAATATAAAGACACAAAAAGGAGAAAATTGAAGCAATGGAAAAAGATGTACCATGCTAACTCTAATCAAATAAAATCTTATAATATTAATGAAAAAAACAAAGTAGATGTCAAAGCAAAGAATATTGCCAGGGACAAAAAGGGAGCATTTTATTATAATGAAATGGTCAGTTCATCCACAGGTAATAGCAATCCTTAAGTTTATGCACCTAGTAACAAAATTTTCAGATAACATGAAGCAAAAACTAATAGAACATCAAGGAGCAATAGAAAAACTCAGAATCACAGTTTATTTCTATACCTACCTATAAATCATTAATAAAACAATGAAGGGAAGTCATTCAAGATTTGAAAAATGCTATCAACCTATCTGACTGACATTAATAGGACATGCCATCCAATGGTAACAGAATACACTATCTTTTCAAATATGTCCATAACATTTATTAAAATAGACCATATTCTGTGCCACAAAAGAAGTATCAATAATTTTAAAGAATTCAGTTCATTCAAGGTATGTAGAAAAAGAAGAATAAACTAAACTCAAATAAGGGATATAATGAAGATCAGTGGAGGATATTGGTAAGTTAGAAAACAGTATTCTCTCTCAAAATAGAGAATATCAAGGAAAGTAAAGCTGATTCCTTAAGAAGACAGCCAAAATTAACAAAACAGACAGAATGAAGAAAAAAGGAGACAAGAAACACAAATTATCAATATAGGGAATGAAAGAAGTAGCACCACTGCAGATTCTACGGATATTAAAGGAAAAATTATAGAATGTTATAAACGATTTTATGCAAATAAACTGGACAGATCTTTTGAAAGACAAAAACTATCAAAGCTTAGTCAAGAAGAAATAATGTTAAAGAAATTGAATTTATAGGCCAAAACATATCCATGAAGAAAACTACAGACCCAGATGGCTTCCTGAGTAGATTCCACCAACCCTTTAAGAAAGAATGATTCCAGCTCTTTGAGGAAGACATGGTCACAGCTAGAGTGGAGCTTTGCAGGCTCTGCCCCTGCTGCCAACTCACTGCTGTTCTCTCTTGCTGAGGAATAAGTCAGTCAGGAAGCCATGGCCCGAAGACACCCGTGGAATCAGAGGTGGCCATTCACCAGATTAGAATTACTCTAACCAGCCGCAACGTGAAATCTTTGGAGAATGTATGTGCTGACTTGATCAGAGGCACAAAGGAAAAGAATCTCAAAGTGAAAGGACCATTTCGGATGCCTGCCAAGACTGAGAATCACTACAAGAAAACTCCTTGTGGTAAAGGTTCTAAGACTTGGGATCGTTTTAAAGATGAGGATCAACGATCTACTCATTGATTTGCACAGTCCTTCTGAGATTGTTAGACAGATTACTTCCATCAGTATTGAGCCAGGAGTTGAGGTGGAAGTCACCATAGCAGATGCTTAAATCGACCTTTTTAATAAATTGATTGTTAGTTAAAAAAAAAGAAAGAAAGAATAATGCCAGTTCTACACACACACTTTCAGAAAAGTAAAACAGGGGGAATACTTCCCAACTAAATCTATGGTGCCAACACCTTATTACAACTAGACAAGGACAGGACAAGAAAAGAAGAGTATAGACCATTGTCCTTCATGAACATAGATGCAAAAGTTCTAAACAAATTTTAACAAATAGAATTCAATAATATATAAAGAATATAATGACCTCATCATGACAGAATGAGGTTTATCCCAAGAATTCTAAGTAGGTTTAACATTTGAGAATATTGTAATTCACATAAATTACAAACTAAATAATAACAATGAGAACAACATAAATTATATAATTATCTCCATAAACCAAACAAAAACATTTGAAGAAATCCAAAAATCTGTTTTTAATTTAAAAGAAATTTCAGCAAACTAAGAATAGAGAGGTAATTCCTTAACCTGGTGAGAACCATTAAACAAAACAAACAAAAACCTACAGCTAACATCCTAGTTAATGGTGAAAGACTGAATATTTTCTTCCCAAGAGAAATAAGGTAAGGATATCTGCTCTCTCCACTTCTATTCCACATTTCTGCTAGAGTTTGTTTAAATAAAAGAGTGACAACAACAAAGAGATATGCAGATTTCAAAGGAAAAAGTGAAACTTTATTCACAGAGGATATGATTGTTTATGTAGAAAATATGATTAAATGTACCAATAAAAACCACTTTATTTACAAAACCAGGAAGCTACCTTATAGGTTGTTGTTTTCATATTTTATTTCTTAAAATATTGCATTAAAATAGTGTTTATCTTCATTACCAACTTTTCTTGTAATCCCTTAAATTATGCACCTCTGGAGATTGCTTAATTCACCTAATCCTGGTCATGGCCTGTCAAAATTCTACTTTAAATAATAAATGAGGTTAGGGGCGCCTGGGTCATGATCTCACGGTATGTGAGTTTGAGCCACGTGTCTGGCTCTGTGCTGACAGCTCGGAGCCTGGAGCCTGTGTCTCCCTCTCTCTTTGCCCTTCCCCTGCTCACACTCTGTCTCTCTTTCCTTCAAAAATAAATACTAAAATTTTTTTTTAAATAATAAATGAATTTATTAGCAAAGTTGCAAGATACAAGATCAACTTATAAAAGTCAATTATACTTTTTATATGCTGGCAACTGGAAACTGAGGTAAATATATCATATTGTATTAAAATTAAGCAGCAAACACATGAAATTGGGATAAATCTGACAAAGATGTGAAAGACATGCATCCTGAAAACTACAAAATCCTGCTAATAGAAATTAAAGAAGACCTAAATAAATGAGGGGCTCTACAATGATTGGAAGAGTTAGCATTGTTAAGATGTCAAGTGTCCCCATACTGGTGTAAAGATAAAATGCAGTCATAATCAAAATGTTAGCATTACTTTTTTTGGTACAATTTGACAAGCTGATTCTGAAATCCCTGTGTAAGTGAAAAGGACTTACAGTAGCCAAAATCATTCAAAAAGAACCAATTTAGAAGTCTAACACTTTCTGATTTCAAGGCTTATTTTAAAATTGCAAGAATCAAGATACTGGCATAAAGATAAATATACCAATAGATTAAAGGAGGATAGCAAGCCCGAAAACAACTCACACGTCAGTTGTGTGAACAACTGACTTTGTCAAAGTTGCAAAAAAGAAATTCAGTGGACAAAATATAACAATATATAACAAATGATGCTAGTAAAATTGGTATCCATATTCAAAAAAGTAAGTTTTCACTCATATCTGACATGATATATAAAAATTAATTCAAAATAGTCATAGACCTAAATGAAAAACCTAAAACTATAAAACTTCTTAAAGAAAACATAGGTGAAAGTTCTTGTGATCTTAGGTTAGGCAAATATTTCTTAAATATATACCAAAAGCACGGTGCTTCAAAGAAAAAAAAAATGATGTGATTTACCCAAATTAGAAAGTTTTGCACTTCTAAACCTATTGTTAAGAAAGTGAAAATACAAACCAGAATGTAAGAAAATATTTACAAATCACATATCTGTTGAAGTGCTTATATCCAGAATATTTTTTGTATCCACGATATTTAAAGAACTTTCAAAACCCAACAGTAAAAAAGCAAACAACCCTCTGCACTTTGACCAAAAAATTTGAGCAGATACTTCAAATTATTTTTAAAGTTTTATTTATTTTTGAGACAGAGAGAGACAGAGCATGAATGGGGAAGGGGCAGAGAGAGAGGGAGACACAGAATCGGAAGCAGCCTCCAGGCTCTGAGCCATCAGGCCAGAGCTGGACGCAGGGCTTGAACTCACGGACCGTGAGATCGTGACCTGAGCTGAAGTCAGAGGCTTAACTGACTGAGCCACCAAGACACCCCTTGAGCAGGTACTTCAACAAAAAAGATTATGAATGATAAATAAGCACATGAAAATGTGCTCAACATCATTAGTCATTATAGAAATGCAAATTAAAATCATAATGAGATATACACCTATTAGAATGTCTAAAATTTAAAAGACTGATCATACCAAATGTTAGCAAGGATTTGGAGGTACAGGAACTCCTATACCTGAGGCATGAATAAACATAATAAATATGTTCATTATCTTGATTGTGATGATGGTTTCAAAGTACATACATATGATGGGGTGCCTACGTGGCTCAGTTGGTTAAGCGTCCAATTTCAGCTCAGGTCATGATCTCACAATTCATGGGTTCGAGCCCCACATCAAGCTCTGTGCTGACAGCTCAGAGCCTGGAGCCTACTTCAGATTCTGTGTCTCCCTCTCTCTCTGCCCCTTCCCTGCTTACATGCTCTCTCTCTCTTTCTCTTTCTCTCAAAAATAAATAAAAATGTCAAAAAAATTTTTAAAAAACCAGTATGCATACACATGTTAAATCTCATAAAATCGTATGCTTTAAATGTGTACAATATTTTGTTATACTTTATATAACATATAATGAATTATACATATATAACACATAATTTATGTATATATAGCATATAATTATACAGAATATAGCACAAATAATATAACCTATATAGAATATATATATATCATATATAAAATTATACTTCAATAAATCTGTTTAAAAAATAGGTTCAGTTTAAAATTATATGGCACTTTTCATGGAATGTGTCCTGGAAATTAATTCCAGGTTTGGCTGAATGGCTAAACCCTTGTCACTGAGAGCTTCAATCTCTACCCCATTGCCAGAGCTCAGTCAATTATTACCCTTTACAAAAGTGTCTCGCATTTTGGTCACATTCACTTTGATATTGAATCACAGGAATTAACAGGCTAAAAGTGACCTTATATCATATTAAGAAAAAAAAGAAATATTGGATTGATTTTTAAGCTGTTGTTTTGTGGGATAATAAAATTTATCAAAGCTTTTTAAATAGTCACAATATATAGGCATTAATTGTCTACAACATACTTTTTTCTCAAACTCCCCTTTACTTTGTAAGTTGTCAGGCTGCCTTTTGGATAACAATACTGTCTTCTCCATTTGGAAGTATGGCAGGGAACACACTGAACCATGTTGAAAGAGACCCTGGGGATGGTGATGGTGCATTGAATTAGGCTCTTATTAGTATGACTTGTTCATTAGAGAGGCAATGGGAACAATTTATAAATTGTATATGTTTGCTATATAACCATAAAATTAAACCAAGTCCATACTCAGATAGGTGAAGAGTTCTGTTCAGTGGGTTCACTTACTTTCTTAATATCAATTTAGTAATCTTTCATCAGTCAATATAATGTTTTTGTGGAGAAAACTCTGATGCATTCTTCTTTTAAAATACTTGGGAAACCAGGAAAGAGAAAGGATAGGGTAAAACCTTCTACTTCCCCTCCACCCATCCCTGTAAGTCTCTGAAATATGTCTGTTTTTAACTTAAAGGGTCCATTTAAAATCAGAAAAAAGCACAACTGTTTTATAAGAGCTTAAAAATAGAAGGTAATATAAAGGTTTTTATTTAATATAAGATACTACAATTGTTTTTTCATTTGCTTTGTTATAAACTACTTATCCTAGTTGACTTTTGGGCAGATGGGAGCTTACTCATAGACAACATTTCCCCCCCAGCTTCTTTTTTTTACCACTAGGCATCTTATTCTTTTACAGTGTACCCTACAAGGCATATTCTAGAGGTTTATTATTCACAAGGAACTATTTTCATATTTTCCCCTTAGGTCTTGTAGACATTTACTTGAAAGTATTCTTTATTCTTTAAGATAGTTCAAACACACACACATGCGCTCACACACACACACACACACACACACACACACACTAATTTAGTTTTGTTTTTAAAGATTTGTATACTGTACTTTAATGACTGTTTTTATTTTTGTAACCATTATTTATGTTTGGATAATTGATTCCATTTAAGCAGAATTTAAGGTTGTATCTGAGACCCACAAATAAGATCTAATTAACTGTAAACCATATAAAAGGAGAATAGTCACAGAGGCCTTGGACAACTAACTTAATCACCAGGGAAACCATTTTTAAAATATCACAAATGAGGTAAACTTTGGTAGAATAAATATGTACAATGAACCCTCCAAATTACTGAAAATTGTATTCTGTGGGATTTGTCTTCATTTTATGAACTAAAGTTATGAAAATATACATTAGAATGAGCGCCATTTTAGTAGGGATATATATTTATATAGGCAACTTGTGGTTATCCATTTCAATAGCAGATGGTGAAGAACCAATCAATGGATTTCATCAATAAGGATACAATGATATTTTTACCAGTATCTTCTAGTTTTATATCAAGAGTACATTTCATAATCATGTTAGAGTTAAAAGGGAAGGTTAAAAAAAAAGAACAGAAGAAAAAGAAAAAGAAAAACATCTTTTGGCAATGAGCCTTTTCCCTAGGCAAGCCCCAAATCTTAAGGGAAATACAAGAAGCAAGAATTGAAAAAGGGATTTTAGGAATTCAAAACATAATAACTTTTGTATAGCTATTTATAGGACACAAATTTCTATTTCTCTGAGTTGATCTCAGAATGACTTTGAAAGGAAGGTATGAATATCATCCTCATTTTATACTAGATTCTGATAGCCAGATGAAGAGAAGTAATTTCTCGAGGAATTTTGTTTCAGACTATAAGTGGTAGAGTTTTAAATTGATAACAGAACATCTGACATACATTTACAATAGGAAAATTATTTTTTTTTAAAAAGTCAAGCTTCAGAGTACTTAAAAATGCTCATGTGTGATTCACTTTTTCTTTTCACCTGGGTTTTCATCCCCTTCTAGTGGAGGTGCTAATGAGCAGAGAAATAGGAAAGGTAATCAGCCAGAGGGAAGAGAAGAATCAAAGACCTAGATAATTCACAAACTGGAAAATGAGCTCCTAACTAATCAAGACTGGATTGTAAATAGGATAGAAAGAATTTATGCATCCCTGGTATCGGCCTGAATAGCATTTGTACCCAATCCAAGAAAAGTATTTGTGAATTTCACAGTTGGCTATTTTTTCTTCCTTTGAGATTTTTCTCCTGAACTAATTATCCATTGTGTACATGAAGCAAAGAAATAACTTACCATTAAAGTCATTTTTGAGGTGGATATTTCACTTTGCATGTTGTTAAAATGCCTGGAGCATTAATAAGGAATGAGTTAACTTTATTAATACAGCTTCTTTGGGGAGTTTCTGATCTATATACTGATCACCCAAAAGGAAATTTTGTGTCATATTTTATTCATGCAAAATTTAGGGAAATAACTAGATTGACTAATCTTTCCATAATAAATAATTTAATTTAACTTTGTGCTGCCTTTTGCATTTTAATTTCTTCATAATGTGTCCTTTAAACCCCCAATATTAAAATTATCAGTGTTTCTGTTTGATTTAGTTTAAATTGTAAATTTAGTTGTGGCTGTTGGGTTACAAGGTATGGAGAATGGTGCCTTAATATAGGAAGTGAGCACATTTACAGATAGGAAAAGCTATGTGTGTGATCAGTTTTTTAATTAATTGTTGGAAATAGGGTGGAAATTAACACAAACAATGACATATAACACTACATAACAATAATTCTTATCATTACCTAGACTGTAATTGTGCATGAAATACTTCACATTTCATATACTTTCATACCTACTATTTAACTGCAGGGTTTTATGTCATATTTTGACTCAGATGTGTTGCCTTTGTCTCTGCTTAACACCTTCCAAAACCTTCCCAACTCAGACTCAGCCAGGATCGTTGCAATATGGTTGATGGTTACTTTGAAATTCAGGCAGGACTTCTGCTTCTCCTTCACATGTAGAAAACCAGAGAAATCACCACTCCTACCCTAACAATCAGAACAAGTCCAATAAACTGCAAAATCGGGCTTTTAAAAACCTACCAGATATCTGAGGATACAAATTAACCTAAATGAACTAAATTCCAGAAAGTAAAAGATAAGCTCCTTTTAGGAGAGAAGAAACACATGACTGCTTTGCTCCCTGCAGGAATGGTGAGAGGGAAGGGAAGTGATCATAGACAAAGTAGGAAAGTTTTAAAGAATATTTAATAGATGTGTTTGGAGTGGTCTGATAGGTGAGAATACAAGGAACCCAGACACAGACCTTGTCAGCCTTTAGCAACCAACTCTTTCCCATGTTATTTCATTGAGGAGCCTACCAGATAGGGGCTGAGGCAGCCTGAGAGAGATCCTCTCCAAGGGAAGCACAACCGTCTCCCATTATAGGGCAGCACCATGCTGAATGCTTGGGCTGCAAAGCATTCTAGGCCTTTGCCAGTTGTACTGCAGTGGCTCTTTTGAAGGTTTGAGGAAGGGAAGCTCATCAGAAAGATATTCTGAAGCACAGAAAGCTAGCACAGAGGACAACAGAGCAAAGAAATTCCCTAGCAGCACAAAAAGCTAGCAGCCGATCTATAAGCAGCAAAAGATATCCCATGGTTTGGGAAGTTGGTGGCTGGCCTAATCATAATACAGAGACTGGAGTCTTTCTGGGGCCCAATTCCCAAGTCCTCCTGAAGAGAAAAGCTCTATCTATCTATCTATCTATCTATCTATCTATCTATCTATCTATCATCTATCTTTCTACTATATCTATCTATCTACCTATCTATTATTATTATTTTTTTAATGTTTATTTATAGAAAGAGAGACAGAGACAGAGTGTGAGCAGAGGAGGGGCAGAGAGAGAGGGAGACACAGAATCCTAAAGAGGCTCCAGGCTCCAAGCTGTCAGCACAGAGCCTGATGCAGGGCTCGAACTCACAAACCCTGAGATCATGACCTGGGGTGAAGTCAGATGCTTAACCGACTGAGCCACCCAGGTGCCCCAGAAAAGTTCTGTTTCAGCCATCAAAACATTTGAAGCCAATGGGAAGCTGAATCTAAGTATAACCACAACAAAGCCCAGACTCAACAACACACTTCATTAACTCAGTCTCCTTCCTACATTGTCAACCTCATAATAGAAAAGGTGTATCATTGTCTGGGGGTAATTATTATTTATGTAAGTCTCTACTATTCCTTTATACAAACTATCTGGAATACAATAAAAAATTATGACATGAGAAGAAAAAACGTGACCCAGTGTCAAGAGAGTTTTCGTTCAAGTTGTCAGTAGAAGCAGATCCAGAGATAAAATTGGAATTACTTTAAAATTACCGTAATGAATGTGAAAAAAAAATCCAGTGGAAAAACATTCATGAAAAGATGTAGAATTTTATCAGAGAGTTGTAAAGTATTTAAAAAGATCCCAATGGAAATAAATGAAGAATACTGTGTTAGAAATAAAGAATTAATGGGATAGGCTTGCAGGAGACTGAATATAGCAGAGGGAAGAATCCGTGAAGTTGAAAGACAGAGTAATAGAAGTTACCCAAACTAAAACAAAACAAAACAAACGTATCACAGTAGTTGAGATGTGTGTGATAATTTCAAATGCTCTGGCATTGATGTAATTCAATCTTATAAAGAAATAAAAGAGAAATTTGAGCATAAATTATTAACCCAAATGGTGCCATCTTACAGTGGCCTTCCTTGAACAACTTGTGGAAATAGTCCCCATCCCAAATCCCAATAATACTCACTACTATTGAAAGTATCTCTTTATTTTTATTTTATTCTACCTATATATTTTTTCAATATGTACTAACTATTGGACACTATTTTCAGAACATAGTACTGAACTAGAAAGACAGGATCTCCTGTCTCATGAAATGTATTCCTTCTCTAGAGTATAAAGGTAGGTATGTTTAATTTTTTTCTCATTTATTCCTGAATCTCAACCTCCTAGAATTATAGCTAGTGCATGGTAGGGACTCAATTAGTATTTATTAGGAAAAATAAATAAATGAATTTTTCTAGGGGTCAGTTCTAAGCCCCGTTTTATATTGTCTCTCCCAAGACTATCTGGCACAAACTTGTAAGCTTTTTCAGTTATGTATCATTTCTCTTTCTTTTTTCTCAGAGCCCCAGGCTCCACTTTTTCTACCTTCTGAAAAGGACTGAATGCCAAAAAATCTTTGAGTTATTAATTATCAAGCATCAAGTGGCTCAAGGGGTTTGCCTACTAAGGAAAAAAATGAAGCTCAGAGATACTGGTCCCAAAGTTACGTAAATTAGCATTGAGTTTGTCCACATTTATTAAGCATACCATGCCTCTTTTTCTAAATACATGTTTTTGGTAATTGCTAACCTCTCTTTTTCCCTCTCCCCCCATCAAATATAACACACTAAAGAGAACAGTATTAATGCCCAGGGGCACATCCTTTAGAATTATATGTTGCAAATATCTATTAGCCAGGGTATAATAATTAATGATGACTAAATTCATTAGTTAATATCCATCATGTGCCACTTGCTATGCTGAGTAATAGACACACTTGATCACTAATGCTCTTCACAATTTTAAACAAGAGGTATTATTTTCCTCACTTTACAAATGTAGAAACTAATCCTAAAAACAAAAAAGTACCTCAGCCAAAATAAAAATGGTAGAATGGGACAAAGCTAGGAATCAAACTCCAAAGTTTTCAGTCTCTCCAATAGACAACACAGTCACCTGTGACAATATCTACCTAATCATACCTTCTGACTAAAAAAGAAAAAAAAAGAAAGATGAATAAAAAGAAAAAAAGGAATAAATTACAGACTGTGGTAGATATTTTTTCTATTTAGGATTAATGCAGATGAATTTATGCTAACTTTATTTCTTACTTAAAGATATTTTAGCAATATATTACTGATTTACTAAACATTTAGGAAGCATACAAGTTGATCAGGTAAAATATAATATGAAATTATATGTAATAAAAAATTATAAAGTATACTCATCTTTCTAATAATACTCCTAGTACAGTTTTATTGTCTTCATAAACTCAAATTTGCTAAGATGTATATCATGTTACACTGATTAATAGTTTTTTTTCAATATATGAAATTTATTGTCAAATTGGTTTCCATACAACACCCAGTGCTCATCCCAAAAGGTGCCCTTCTCAATACCGATCACCCACCCTACTCTCCCTCCCACCCCCATCAACCCTCAGTTTGTTCTCAGTTTTTAAGAGTCTCTTATGCTTTGGCTCTCTTCCACTCTAACCTCTTTTATTTTTTCTTCCCCTCCCCCATGGGTTTCTGTTAAGTTTCTCAGGATCCACATAAGAGTGAAACCATATGGTATCTGTCTTTCTCTGCATGGCTTATTTCACTTAGCATCACACTCTCCAGTTCCATCCATGTTGCTACAAAGGACCATATTTCATTCTTTCTCATTGCCACGTAGTACTCCATTGTGCATATAAACCACAATGTCTTTATCCATTCATCTGTTGATGGACATTTAGGCTCTTTCCATAATTTGGCTATTGTTGAGAGTGCTGCTATAAACATTGGGGTACAAGAGCCCCTATGCAACAGTACTCCTGTATCCCTTGGGTAAATTCCTAGCAGTGCTATTACTGGGTCATAGGGTAGGTCTATTTTTAATTTTTTGAGGAACCGCCACACTGTTTTCCAGAGTGGCTGCAGCAGTTTGCATTCCCACCAACAGTGCAAGAGGGTTCCCATTTCTCCACATCCTCTCCAGCATCTGTAGTCTCCTGATTTGTTCATTTTGGCCACTCTGACTGGTGTGAGGTGATATCTGAGTGTGGTTTTGACTTGTATTTCCCTGATGAGGAGCGACGTTGAGCATCTTTTCATGTGTCTGATGGCCATCCGGATGTCTTCTTTAGAGAAGCGTCTATTCATGTTTTCTGCCCATTTCTTCACTGGGTTATTTGTTTTTCGGGTGTGGAGTTTGGTGAGCTCTTGATAGATTTTGGATACTAGCCCTTTGTCTGATATGTCATTTGCAAATACTTCTCCCATTCCATTGGTTTTGGTTGTTTCCTTTGCTGTGCAGAAGCTTTTTATCTTCATAAGGTCCCAGTAGTTCATTTTTGCTTTTTTTTTTTTTAATTTTTTTTTTCAACGTTTATTTATTTTTGGGACAGAGAGAGACAGAGCATGAAGGGGGGAGGGGCAGAGAGAGAGGGAGACACAGAATCGGAAACAGGCTCCAGGCTCCGAGCCATCAGCCCAGAGCCCGACGCGGGGCTCGAACTCACGGACCGCAAGATCGTGACCTGGCTGAAGTCGGACGCTTAACCGACTGCGCCACCCAGGCGCCCCTCATTTTTGCTTTTAATTCCCTTGCTTTTGGGGATGTGTCAAGTAAGAAATTGCTACAACTGATGTCAGAGAGGTCTTTTCCTGCTTTCTCCTCTAGCGTTTTGATGGTTTCCTGTCTCACATTCAGGTCCTTTATCCATTTTGAGTTTATTTTTGTGAATGGTGTGAAAAAGTGGTCTAGTTTCAACCTTCTGCATGTTGCTGTCCAGTTCTCCCAGCACCATTGTTAAAGACACTGTCTTTTTTCCATTGGATGTTCTTTCCTGATTTGTCAAAGAATAGTTGGCCATACGTTTGTGGGTCTAGTTCTGGGGTTTCTATTCTATTCCCTTGGTCTATGTGTCTGTTTTTGTGCCAATACCATGCTGTCTTGATGATTACAGCTTTGTAGTAGAGGCTCAAGTCTGGGATTGTGATGCCTCCTGCTTTGGTCTTCTTCAAAATTACTTTGGCTATTCGGGGCCTTTTGTGGTTCCATATGAATTTTAGGATTGCTTGTTCTAGCTTTGAGAAGAATGCTGGTGCAGTTTTGATTGGGATTGCATTGAATGTGTAGATAGCTTTGGGTAGTATTGACATTTTGACATTTATTCTTCCAATCCATGAGTGTGGAATGTTTTTCCATTTCTTTAAATCTTCTTCAATTTCCTTCATAAGCTTTCTATAGTTTTCAGCATACAGATCTTTTACATCTTTGGTTAGATTTATTCCTAGGTATTTTATGCTTCTTGGTGCAATTGTGAATGGTATCAGTGTCTTTATTTGTCTTTCTGTTGCTTCGTTACTAGTGTATAAGAATGCAACTGATTTCTGTACATTGATTTTGTATCCTGCAACTTTGCTAAATTCATGTATCAGTTCTAACAGACTTTTGATGGAACCTATTGGATTTTCCATGTATAATATCATGTCATCTGCAAAAATTGAAAGCTTAACTTCACATTTGCCAATTTTGATGCCTTTGATTTCCTTTTGTTGTCTGATCCCTGATGCTAGAACTTCCAACACTATGTTAAACAACAGCGGTGAGAGTGGACATCCCTGTCGTGTTCCTGATCTCAGGGGAAAAGCTCTCAGTTTTTCCCCATTGAGGATGATGTTAGCTGTGGGCTTTTCATAAATGGCTTTTATGATGTTTAAGTATGTTCCTTCTATCCTGACTTTCTCGAGGGTTTTTATTAAGAAACGTTGCTGAATTTTGTCAAATGCCTTTTCTGCTTCGATTGACAGGATCATAAGGTTCTTATCTTTTCTTTTATTAATGTGATGTATCACGTTGATTGATTTGCGAATGTTGAACCAGCCCTGCATCCCAGGAATGAATCCCACTTGATCATGGTGAATAATTCTTTTTATATGCCATTGAATTCGATTTGCTAGTATCTTATTGAGAATTTTTGCATCCATATTCATCAGGGATATTGGCCTGTAGTTCTCTTTTTTTACTGGGTCTCTGTCTGGTTTAGGAATCAAAGTAATACTGGCTTCATAGAATGAGTCTGGAAGTTTTCCTTCCCTTTCTATTTCTTGGAATAGCTTGAGAAGGATAGGTGTTATCTCTGCTTTAAACGTCTGGTAGAACTCCCCTGGGAAGCCATCTGGTCCTGGACTCTTATTTGCTGGGAGATTTTTGATAACTGATTCAATTTCTTCACTGGTTATGGGTGTGTTCAAGCTTTCTATTTCCTCCTTATTGAGTTCTGGAAGTGTGTGGGTGTTTAGGAATTTGTCCATTTCTTCCAGGTTGTCCAGTTTGTTGGCATATAATTTTTCATAGTATTCCCTGATCATTGCTTGTATCTCTGAGGGATTGGTTGTAATAATTCCATTTTCATTCATGATTTTATCTATTTGGCTCATCTCCCTTTTCTTTTTGAGAAGCCTGGCTAGAGGTTTATCAATTTTGTTTATTTTTTCAAAAAACCAACTCTTGGTTTCGTTGATCTGCTCTACAGTTTTTTTAGATTCTATATTGTTTATTTCTGCTCTGATCTTTATTATGTCTCTTCTTCTGCTGGGTTAGGCTGTCTTGCAGTTCTGCTTCTATTTCCTTTAGGTGTGCTGTTAGATTTTGTATTTGGGATTTTTCTTGTTTCTTGAGCTAGGCCAGGATTGCAATGTATTTTCCTCTCAGGACTGCCTTCACTGCATCACAAAGCGTTTGGATTGTTGTATTTTCATTTTCGTTTGTTTCCATATATTTTTTAATTTCTTCTCTAATTGCATGGTTGACCCACTCATTTTTTATAGGGTATTCTTTAACCTCCATGCTTTTGGAGGGTTTCCAGACTTTTTCCTGTGGTTGATTTCAAGCTTCATAGCATTGTGGTCCAAAAGTATGCATGGTATCATTTCAGTTCTTTTATACTTGTGAAGGGCTGTTTTGTGACCCAGTATGTGATCTGTCTTGGAGAATGTTCCATGTGCACCCAAGAAGAAAGTATATTCTGTTGCTTTGGGATGCAGAGTTCTAAATATATCTGTCAAGTCCATCTGATCCAATGTATCATTCAGGGCCCTTATTTCTTTATTGACCGTGTGTCTAGATGATCTATCCATTTCTGTAAGTGGAGTGTTAAAGTCCCCTGCAATTACCACATTCTTATCAATAAGGTTGCTTATGTTAATGAGTAATTGTTTTATATATTTGGGGGCTCCTGTATTCCATGCACAGACATTTATAATTTATTGTATTTATTATATATTATATTATATTATATTATTATATATAATACTATATATAATACTATATATAATTATATATATTATATATAGTATTATATATATATTATATATATAATTATATATAGTATTATATATATGATATAATATATTATATATTATAATATATAATATATGTTATATTATATATATTATATTATATAATTATATTATATATTATTATATATATGATATAATATTTTATATATTATAATATATAATATAATTTATATTATATTATATTATGTTATATTATATTATATTATATATAATTATAATATATAATATATTATATAATATATAATATAATATTATAATATCATATAATTTTAATTTATAATTGTTAGCTCTTCCTGATGGATAGACCCTGTAATTATTACATAATGCCCTTCTTCATCTCTTGTTACAGCCTTTAATTTAAAGTGTAGTTTGTCTGATATAAGTATGGCTACTCCAGCTCTCTTTTGACTTCCAGTAGCATGATAAATAGTTCTCCATCCCCTCACTTTCAATCTGAAGGTGTCCTCAGGTCTAAAATGAGTCTCTTGTAGACAGCAAATAGATGGGTCTTGTCTTTTATCCATTCTGATACCCTATGTCTTTTCGTGGAGTATTTAGTCCATTTACGTTCAGTGTTATTATAGAAAGATATGGGTTTAGAGTCATTGTGATGTCTGTGGGTTTCATGCTTGTAGCGATGTCTCTAGTACTTTGTCTCACAGGATCCCCCTTAGGATCTCTTGTAGGGCTGGTTTAGTGGTGATGAATTCCTTCAGTTTTTGTTTGTTTGGGAAGACCTTTATCTCTCCTTCTATTCTAAATGACAGACTTGCTGGATAAAGGATTCTTGGCTGCATATTTTTTTCTGTTCATCACATTGAATATCTCCTGCCATTCCTTTCTGGCCTGCCACGTTTCAGTAGAGAGATCGGTCATGAGTCTTATAGGTCTCCCTTTATATGTTAGAGCACGTTTATCCCTAGCTGCTTTCAGAATTTTCTCTTTATCCTTGTATTTTGCCAGTTTCACTATGATATGTTGTGCAGAAGATTGATTCAAGTTACGTCTGAAGGGAGTTCCCTGTGCCTCTTGGATTTCAATGCCTTTTTCCTTCCCCAGATCCAGGAAGTTCTCAGCTATGATTTCTTCAAGTACACCTTCAGCACCTTTCCCTCTCTCTTATTCCTCTGGGATACCAATTATACGTATATTATTTCTCTTTAGTGCATCACTTAGTTCTCTAATTTTCCCCTCATACTCCTGGATTTTTTTTATCTCTCTTTTTCTCAGCTTCCTCTTCTCCCATAATTTTATCTTCTAGTTCACCTATTCTCTCCTCTGCCTCTTCTATCCGAGCCGTGGTCGTTTCCATTTTATGTTGCAGCTCGTTTATAGCATTTTTTAGTTCCTCCTGATTGTTCCTTAGTCCCTTGATCTCTGTAGCAATAGATTCTCTGCTGTCCTCTATACTATTATCAAGCCCAGCGATTAATTTTATGACTATTATTCTAAATTAACTTTCTGTTATATTGTTTAAATCCTTTTTGATCAGTTCGTTAGCTATTGTTATTTCCTGGAGATTCTTTTGAGGGGAATTCTTCCGTTTTATCATTTTGGATAGTCCCTGGAGTGGTGCGGAACTGAAGGGCATTTCCCCTGTGCTGTCTTGAATAACTTGCGTTGGTGGGCGGGGCCGCAGTCAGACTTGATGTCTGCCCCCAGCCCACCACTGGGGCCACAGTCAGACTGGTGTGTGCCTTCTCTTTCCCTCTACTAGGGGCGGGATTCACTGTGGGGTGGCGTGGCCCGTCTGGGCTGTTTGCACCCTGCCGGGCTTGTGGTGCTGGGAATCTGACGTATTAGCTGGGGTGGATCTGCAAGGTGCACAGGGGCAGGAGGGGCAGGCTCAGCTCACTTTTCCTTCAGAGATCCGCTTCAGGAGGGGCCCTACGGCACCGTATCCGCCGGAGGGATGGATCCACAGAAGGACAGTGTTGGGTGTTTGCATGGTGCAAGCAAGTTCCCTGGCAGGAACTGGTTCCCTTTGGGATTTTGGCTGGGGGATGGGCGAGGGAGATGGCTCTGGCGAGCGCCTTTGTTCCCCACCAAGCTGAGCTCTGTCGTCCGGGGCTCAACAATTCTCCCTCCCCTTGTCCTCCAGTCTTCCCGCTCTCTGAGCAGAGCTGTTAACTTATGACCTCCCAGATGCTAAGTGCCACTTGCTGTCCAAACACACTCCATCCGGCCCCTCTGCTTTTGCCAGCCAGACTTGGGGGCTCTGCTTGGCCGGCGGGCCGCCCCTCCGCCCCGGCTCCCTCCCGCCAGTCCGTGGAGCGCCCACCGCCTCGCCACTCTTCCTACCCTCTTCCGTGGGCCTCTCATCTGTGCTTGGCTCTGGAGACTCCGTTGTGCTAGTCTTCTGGTGGTTTTCTGGGTTATTTAGGCCGGGGTAGGTGGAATCTAAGTGATCAGCAGGATGTGGTAAGCCCAGTGTCCTCCTACGCCACCATCTTCCACTGATTAATAGTTTGAACTAAACATTTAGCATTTCTTTGTATAGTTCTAAAAGCTGCATAATAATTTGTCTGAATTCTACCAAAAGCCTAAGTTATAGCTCATGTCCACTTCTAAAAATGCTTACTATTTTACTACTTATAATGCTAAATTTTCCTGAGCTGATATTTTGTTATTATTTGCATTCTTATAAAATTTTCTAAATCCTTTAAAAATTGCAATACCTATTTACCCAATATTCTATTAACAAAGCAAGCCATTTTCTGAATTCAAATTAATAGTGCAGTTTAGTCATCACCATATGCACATTTTGAAAAGAAGCCTTTCTTACTGGTTCTCACATGAACAAACTTGTGTAGGTGTTTTTACGTACACACACTGGCAAAAATGTAAGGTCTTGTTAGAGTTGAACATGTTTATTTTCAAATTATATGAATCATCTATTTGTGTAAGAGATGTGATCAAGTTATTTATTTTTTTTAAGATGTCAGGTAGATTTTGTTGTTTTGCGTTAGTTGTTTCTTGACTGGTCAATTGGACTTTTCAGTCTTAGCTGCGAATTAGCACATACTCCCCTTGTTACTTATAAGTAATGAGCTCTAACTCTGAAACTTCCCTATGTGAACAAAATCTGCTGCCTTCCTACCTTCGCTGATTCCATCTTATTAATTTTGTTCTATGGCGTCTGGTACATTTTAATCACATACATAAATATTTGTTGACTATTAACCTTTTGGGCTTTTTTTGTTTGCTTGTTTTTCATGTGTAGAATTTGAAGAACTGCCTTTCTTTCCAAAGTAATTTCAAGCAACTGGTTCACAAATTAGGGAACCTGGTTTGGCAGGGAGGATGGGAAGGATGGATATGGGGGAAAATCATGGAGGTAAGGGAATCAATGAATTAATGCTAGGCCAGGGTCTGTGAGAACAACAGTCTTTCACAGCTCTGTTGCCAACTATATGAACATGTGAAAGTCACAGTCCCATCCATAAACAAAGAGGTTGGGCAATTTTATCACTGTCCTGAAGATTCTACATTTCTGACAATTATTCAATTAAATGGATCTCTTCCTGAGGCTGAGAAATCACTTTTGTAACATGTAACTTACATTGCAGTAGTATTTTTGCACTAGGTATTGAATAGTAGAAGAAAAAGCTTTTACGTTTTAACTGAACCATAAATACTTAGTCATTTTTTTAGGCATCTTTGAATTGCACATAAGAGAAGCCAGTGGGATCTCTTGCTCAGAAAATATATGAGATCATTCCAGAGGTGAATACATACTATTTTCTATTCCCTACTCCATTTTAGTCATATGTAATGAAATGGTTTGATGGGAGCAACATAGAAAATTACTGAGAATTTTTATATTCTGAGGTTCTTTGACTATTGGCTGAATGGGCAAAGGGGCAGGATTAATATCTATTTCTGGAAAAAAAATTTTGAGACAGAGGTACATTTTCAGAGAGAGATTTTTTTTCTTCTTGCTTCATTGGGCAAGAAAGCTTTATCTTGTCTGTGAGGTTAACTATGGGAACAGACCACTGCTGGGAGCTGGGGAACACACGGCAGAAAGAGGAAGGGAGAGAATGCTCTGTTAGTTTCCTGGCTAGACAGGTCACATTGCACTTCGGGCATGAAGATGAGGGTAAGAGTTTTAAATCAGCTGTGAAATTATTTTGGTACCTAGTGTAGAGTGAAGGATTGAGGTTATGTTTTCTTAGTAATTTCCTAGAATAGACAAACAGGAGTTTTGTATTATCACTTGTCTGTGATGAAGGTATAGATCTTTGGGCACACAGAAATGTCAGTCATTTGGCCAAGCAGAAATAGGAGTTGGTTTATGTTGGGTCTTGAGACAATAATGAGGAGAAAAAAGGTCATTTTTGTCTAATTTTCAACACTTCCAATATCAGAGAGCATATCTTTCAGATAGATATACCAACAAATAGATAATTAATTTCAAAAACAAACAAGCAAATACAGAACAAATCCTTGACTCTATGCCTCTCCTTTCAGTGGTTGTTAATAAGAATTTTCCCAGAGAACATATTTGAAGGTTAAATTTGAAATAATTCAGGACCAAAACAACTAAATTTACATATTATATACTGCATAAATGACGAAGTCCTTCTACTAACTCTGAATGTGAAATATCCCGTGTCATAGGAATCTGCAAGAATATTATATTTAAAAAATTCTAAATAATCTACATGGCCTAAACATGGAAGGGTACTGATTTATTTCTTTCCCTATGTTGTCACAAGAGGCCTGAACATTGCAGAATTCCCTCTAATGAGTTATCACCAAAAAGGACTTAACTTTGATCTTTCCTAGAACTTCCTTCTATTTATTTTTCCCTCTGAAACCCATGTCTTTTTTACATCTCCTGATAACCTTAATATTTTCCTGGACTCTTAATATCTACCTTGTTGCCTTAAGTAAAATATCTATTTTACTGATAAAAGGGGAGCATTCTTCAAAACTCTCTCAAATACAAGTCACTTTCTTTCCATTCTCCCTGCCTGCCCTTCTCCCCACCACTACACATTCACATCTCTGTTCTTAAGCCATTAGTTGTATGCAGTACCCTCTGGCTTCCCACTAACACTTCTAAGTATATAGTCAACTATGCCTTGTCATCGAGCCATATGCCATGAAAGTAAGCCACTCTCTTCCTGTCATACAGCCTCATGGGTCCTTGCTCTACATTGCCTTCTTTTCTTCCTTCTCAACTCCAAATATTCATGAGAATTTTATTATATGACTTTTAATCTTTATCTGCCATCATCCTAGGCAACTTTAACATCAGTGTTTACAGTCTCTGTTATCATGTCTTGACTTTTCATCCCCTGGCTACCTTTGCCATCATATCCCACTAGTTTTCTTCCATAGACAGCTCCTGGTCTTGTTTTCCCAAGGAACTGTCCCACCTCTACCATCTTGAAAGCTGAGATCTTGTTATCTGAATTAAAGCCCCTGCGTTCTGTATCCAGCACCACGTGTGCTTTTTGACATCTCCATGAGTTCTTGTCTCTTATTTCCTCTCTGTTCTCTCTAACACTGAGTCCATTCCGAGTTCTATAACCCTTCTTTTCAAGCCTATATTCAATAAATACTAATTTAATTAATGCTTTTAATTTTGTAAAAACAGAAAATAATGAAAATTATAGAAATAGCATAACAAACATCTATATGTACCACTCATAAATAACACATGTTATAATTTTTTATGTTTGCTTTACTAGGTTCTTTGATTGTAGTTGTAAATAATTCAGAAGATATAGATTTATTTTTCAGCTAACTGAAACCAGTATGTATAATATATATGAAATTGTGCAGTTAAAATGCAAGTAAGGAATGAAACTTGTGAAAAAAGGAATAATTAAAAGAATTCTGTCAAAGGTTCAAGTGAGAACATTTTTAGGATCTTATGCAGAAGGATTTGACCAAAGTGAGGGGATTGGAATAAAGCCATAGCATGCTTGGATGAAGTCTGTTGTGTAAAATGTCAGATATACTTTTATCTACATTGAAGTTTATCTGTAATGTAGAAGCTATGAAAAGTTACTAATCATAGACATCTGTTTCTATAAAATGTCTCTTCTAAATTTTCCTCTGGAGTAACAAAGAGCTGGATCATTACAGAGGATTACAGTCTTCAGAAAGTTGTGGTCATAAAAGAAGAGTAGGTATCTCTATTTTTTTTCTTTTCTTCTGATATCTTTATAGAGTTAGTAATAAAATATTCCTGGCTAATATTTAATTAATAAGACAATGCAATAATTCTACTCTCTACTTTGATAATTGTTGCTTTTATAGAATTCTCATGTTACACTGAAATATCTTGATTTGCCTAATTGTGTTCTACCAAAAGGTTCTAAATAGGTAAATCATCAGTTTAATAAAGAGATCAGCTTAATAATCTATTGTATTTTATTGTTGTAAGTAGGAGACCAGATATTTTGTACTTATTTTTCTTAAGTTGAACTATGTTGGTAACATCGAGTTATCCTGCTGATTTTAATCTATACTTAATAAAACAAAATTAATTATGTATGCCAAATGGACATATATTTATTGTCTACGTATTTTAAATTAATGAATGCATTCTCCAAAAATTTTACCAAATTTTTATAATATATTACCATAAACATAGTTATCATATGCCCTAAATTTCCAAGGTAGACTTATTATCTGTGTAATTTATATTTAATAAATATAATTCTGTTGCCATAACCTTATGTTTTTTAAATACAAAAAAATTCAAATCTGAAAAACTGAATTGGTTAGCCTATGAATTTAGAACATATATTAGAATAAAGATCATGTGGGAAGCTCCAATGGCCAGTCTAGGAACTCTTAATTGTTTAGGTTTGTATATTGTAGAAAACTCTAAGAAAAATTTAACCTTCAATGAAACAGCATTTGGAAAAGGATTTTGTGTACCCTGGGCATAAGAGTCTAGAATGTGAGCCCTCTAGATCATATACTAATATTGGCATCTGGATAAGGGAAAGAAGGCTCTTTAGAATTGATCTTATGAAAGTGGCGTAAGGATCCTGTCAGAATTATGAGCCCAGACTCTGTGATGAGTGTTATAGAGAATTTCACTATAATTATTTGCATAACAAATTATAAAAGATGTATAGTTAGTACTACAATCAATCTCTATTTTCTCCATGCTATGGTTCTGGTGATACAGTTTAACCAGTGGGGCCAAAGGATCCTTCCCTCACAGCCTAGTAGTCCTTGTTTCCAAACGATGTTTCTCTTCCTTATCTGTAGCATGTCTGTGTCTTTTCTTTACCAATAGTATTCTATTCTATTCTATTATTCTCAGTTGTTATCTCTGCTCATGTGATAAAAACACATTTCCATTCTGTTTCCATCCAGCTGGGTCATGGCTGTTTCTGTATGAACCACCCTCACAGAAGTTCTGGAGCTTCCCCATGTAACCACTGAACAACTATTGCTATAGGGACTGCTTTCCACATGTCCTTTGATTGAAAGAGTACTAAGTGTTTTCCAGATATTTTTATTAGTTTTCTGAACTGCTCTAGAAGTGTTTTCTTTTAACTGTTTTTGGCTATATGTTTTATTGGAGTTGTGTTTTATCATCAGCAGAGAAAAATAAATGCAATAATTATTAGACACTAAGAAAGTTCTACACAAAAAGCCAAACAGATACGACATAGTGTTGGTGTGTTAAAAAGGTGCAAATCTTAGAATCAAAAGGATTAGTTGTATTTCTGTTTGTATATCTGGTTTTATTGTGGGTGTATAGGCTAGATATTGCATTCATAGGCTAATAGAAAGATAAGAAACAATATTAATATCTTATTTTAAAGTGAATGTCAGAGATTTTTAGTGCAGTATGCCTGAAAAGAGAAGAGGACTGGAAAGTAAAGGGCACATTAAACTGGAACCTGCAGTGACAGTGCTGTGTTACATCGCAGAGATTCTACAATATGTCAAAGGGTCGGTGATTTAATTGTCTGAATGCATGATTTGGTGAGTCAGTTTAGACTAGAGCAAACCAGACCTGTCACTGAAATCACAATGGGTAAAAATGGACCTATTCAATCTGCCTCTCAATGCTCCAAATTCTTCCTGGTTGTAAATTAGCGCTTCTGGACAATGCATTAACTCGTTCAGGTCACCAGGGTACTATGTCAGCTCAGTGCTCACAATTGCCCATGACCAATTCTGCACTCTCCCCAGCAGGAGGGATGCAATGTCATTTTGTACTCTCTTCTTTAGGATAATATCAGGTCTGAAAGGAAAGGAACAAAAGAAGTTGCTGCTTTCCTTCCACCCACTCCGCTTAGCCATAATCATACCCCTCCTCCCACTTGGCCAGACTACGAACCAGACAGAAAATGAGCTTACAGGATGGATGTGTGGTTACCTACACACTTAAATAAAATCAAGAATTCAGTTCTGTTTAACTCCATCCTTGAATCAAAGAAAATGGACATACAGCCAGCATAGGAGAGCTAGAGAGTTTTCCAGTTGTCCCCAGTAACATCATCTCAATATGGTTTCTCTTGCTAGGACCAACATTTTACTGTGGCTACTGTCCACTTCTCTGATAGCATCTCATTTCATTCCCTCCTTAGTTACTACCATCCATCAAACCTAGTCTTTTTATGTATTTAAACATGCCTGTTTCTCACTGCATCTGGGTCTTCACACATGATATACCCCTTACTTAAAACTGGCTGTTCATGACCCAACAAATTCCAACCAATATGTCAGAGTCCCACTTGCAGGTCACTTCTGTGGGGAAGTACTACCTGAAAGGGTGATCTATATTAAGTCTCCATTATTTTATTTATTATTTATTTATTTATTTATATGCCTACTTATTTAGCATAGCAACCTGTTTGCAGCACTAATCACAGTTTGTAGTCCTACACCATTTTGTTTTATTCTTTGAATGTTTCTGTTCCCCACTAGACCATAATCTTGAGGTAGGTATGCTGGTATCACATCTGTTTTGTTACCTATTATACTCCAAGGACCTGGAACAATTTCTGGCACATAGTAGATGTTCAGTGAATGAAACTCTAGAGCTCACCACTCTGTCACAGGTTCAAGGTTTCTATTGACCTGTAGCATCTGAGGGAAATGCTACTGACCCAACAACACCATAGAATTGGAAATGAGAAATCTCAGACCCAGACTAGACAGGTAAATTTAAGTAAAGTTTACTGTATTTCACCTCCCTTTCAGTTTGCTGCCCTCATAGTCTTCTCCAAGGTCAGCCAAGCACAATCTTTGGTCAGCAGTGGAAATATTATCAAAGGAAGTCTGCCAGTGTATATATCAACCCCCTCACTCAAAGTTATTTGCCCTTTTAGGCTCTATCCAGTTGTTTTCATGGTCCCTTGGCAAGGACTAAACAATCAAATTGTGAAAGCTCTCTTCTCTTTAATTGTATGCCTATTCCTAATGAACGTATTATTTGTTTCAAATGTGCATTTTTCTAAACTCCGAATAGTTCCATATCCAAATATTGGTACTTCTATTAACATAATGCAGTAATGTAAAATTTAGATTTTTGCTTTTTATAAACTTATGTGTAGAGCCGCTTACAATTTATGGTGAAGATAATTCTACATCTCTTGCTTTTCCCAGAGGAAAAAACAAAGAGTAGAAATGAATCACAATTTCAGGAGTATTTGACTAAGAAGCAGCACTCGGTATTAATACAGAATTCCAATCCCTGTTTTTCCTATTCTGTTTCTCCTTATCCCTGTCCTTGGAAGCTAGTACTTCATGTATCTTATGCTTTCACTCTTAGTATTTCAGAACCTCACCTCATATAGAAATTCTTCTTGCCTCTGTCTTCTATTGCTACTATCCTGGGATCTTCAAAGCTGAGGGGGAATCTCCCACCAGAAGTAACAGTTTTCAGATCATCCAGTCACCATGCTCTTTGGATGGTGTGTTTCTTTACCTGTGAGGAATTACAGTTATTTCCCCTGGCACTGAGAAAAAGGGCTTGCGTGTCACCTCAGGCCACAGCAGCGGTCCATACTGGTAAGCAGTTTATGTCCCAAACTAGGACGTAGATATTCTTTCAACAAATATTTATTACCACTTGTTATGTGCTAGGCACTCTTATGTGTTATGGATTATACAATGAACAGTAACTGGACAATGACAGTAACTACTCCCATGTTTCTTGGTTACCCAGAGATTTGGGCAGCCTCTTGTTTCTTTTCTTTGCTCAGAAACCTTAAACTTGACATCCTCAAGAGTTTTAGTGTTAAGCCCAAAACCTTTTCAAATTTCTCTAGGGAAATCTAGTGGGTTTTCATGCAAATAGTCACTCTGAATCTCTTGGAAATAGGATCCTTTGTGGCTTGAGATGATGCATAAACATGCTTGAGCTAACAAAATTGATGACTCAACATTTACTGAGAGTTTCCATACTAGACGTAGTGTTAAGGGCTTGGCAGAGTTGAAACTCTTCTAACTCTCACAACAATCCTAGGGAGAAGGCACTGTGATTATCCATTTTATAGCTAAGAAATGTGGAGAAATTAAGAGACTGCCATGTGTACACACAGCCAATTAGTGAAGGCTCCAGAACTCACACCTAGGCCATCAGACATCAAGTTTGTGCTGGATACCGAAGAGAGAGAGGAATAGTATGAGCAAGCAACAAAGGCTTTTTCTCAAGTTGTTCACAACCTCAAGAGGGAGATAAGCAAGTAAACGGATTCAAAAACTATGTTCAGGTGAGAAACACACAATGCCCTTAGAGATTGAGAGTACTGAGTGCCTAACTCTGTCAAAGGAGAGTTGGTTAGGAAAAGCCTTCTAGAGAAGGGGACTCTTGAGTGGTATCTTGAAGAATGACTAGGAGGTCACCATGTGTGCAAAGGAGGAACTGGCACTGTGAGCAGAGCAATGCAGTCGCATAATGTTTTACAAGTGAGAACAGCTTAGTACTGCTTGAGTGCTGAATACGAACAGGCAATTTGGGGTAGCAGGCATGGGGAACATGCATGATAGTTGGAGAAACACCCCCACACCACAGGGGCCCAGTTATGAAGGGTCATTTATTCTTTCCCAGAAGTTTCAACTTTATCCTGGAAAGATAGAGAGCTACTGAGAGAGAGATTTTATGCAGAAAAATGACGAGATCTCACTTGCATGTTGGAATGACCCCTGAATGGCTCTGCAGAAACTCCATGAAAGCGGAGTAAGAATGGAAACAACAAAACCAGTGAGCAAAGGAGATATAATAGTTAAGAAACCAAGATGACAGAATAAAAATATCTACATCCTTTAGCATTATACACAGACTTTTTTTTTAAGCAGACTGTTTTTAATTTCCAACTATGGAAAATTACAATGTATAGTTGACATTTTCAGTTTGCTGCACGGGTCTGTTCTCCTCCCTCCCACACAGTGTCTTTATCTGGGAGGTTGACCTGCAACAACAGGCCACGTTGTTCTCTTGCTTTCAGATGGCTCAGTCAGGGGAGACCAGAGAGGCTGAGGGGAAAGGGAAGGTTTCCCTGCAGAATCACTGTGCATGTTATTGAAGTGTCAGCCCCTGTCTGGTGGCCCTATTCATCAACCTTCAGGTCTTGGGGTGATAAGGGCTCCTGAATGGCTCCTCTCATATCCTGCACTGTCTTTAGCGGTTTTCCTACACAAGCTCACACCTTTGCAAATAGCCCCTTCATTAATCTTTACTCAAATTACCCAAATTAAATGTACCATCTGTTTCTTGCTAGGGCTCTGATTAATAGAATAGGAGAAAATAGGCATTTTCATATACTGTTAGTGGGATTATCTGTACCCTTTCTACAAACAGTTTTACCAGAGCAATAAGATTTGTGAATGCATGTGCCATTTGACACAGAAATCTCTAAGAATTTTACTCCATGGATCTAATCTCTAACATATGTGTAGAAAAATGTTTATTGTGATATCATTTAATGATTTGAAAAAAAAACTCAGAAAAAAATGTATCCATAGAGGCTGATTTGATGAATATCCAAGTTAAATTTTGAAATTAAATTGCAGAACAGTTGTGCATAATATGGTCTACTTGGTATAAATGTGTATATTTTATATAGATAAACTACATTAATGGAGGTCACATTTGTGAAAAGGGCCTAGAGTCAAATTGTAGAGTTGGAGTTAGGTATTTTTATTTTTCATATTGCATTCTTCTAAACTTTCCATTCTCTAACCTTTAATAAAGTGTATTTAAATTTTTTTTAATTTAAAGTGGGAATATTGATGCCTATCTTATAAAAACTGTTGTGAGAATTAAAGTCATAATATATATTAAGTAGCGATTTTTACTAGGGGTAAAGTAGGACCTAGTGCAAGTGATAAAAAAGAACAACCTGAACAAGGGTAGTGGACATGGAAGAGGTGATGAGTTTTAGAGGAGTATAGGAATTCGAATTCCCAGAGATGGTGACTATTCAAACAGCAAGGGTAGCAAAGTCTTATTAAATGGTTCTCAGTGCTCATTCAAGCAACTGCCTGTTCCATGGCCTCATTTAGTAAAGATAGAATGCAGCAGGAGAAAGATTTGGGGAGGGAGATGATGGATTTGGTTTTGGGTAAAAAGCGTTTTGGTGCCTGTGGAATATCTAATTGGGTTCCCCAGAAGGCATTGGGACAAGAGCAGATCAAATGATCTCATGACAAATTGGCCCTTTCTTCACTCTGGAATAGCATCATCTGGGGTTGAGGAGAGGGGAATAAATTCAAAATTAGTTGGTGGTTTCAGGAGCCTTTTCTAGAGTCCCTAATTCCACCTTGAAATTCTTTTCCCCTTACCAATATCGACTGTTCCTTTTTCAGTACTTAGGAGTTGAGGATGTCATTGCTTCTTGGCTTCAGCTAAAACCTGTGTCCACTAATGCAATTTAATCTGCACCAGCAATCTTAGATACCAAAACATCTTGGTAATTGAATCATGCAGCTGAACTGATTACTTTCTTTCCGTTTATTGTTACAATGTGTTTTTATACTGAGAAGATTTTCATTCTTTTCTACTACTGTATATTTGATTGATATATTTATATTTATAATTTTTACTTTTCTTGTCATATTTTCTCATGGGAAAATGTATGACATTTATAATATAAAGAATTAGAACTAGAGGCAATTTCAATGCAAAACAACAAAAGTAAACTATATTTCATAGAAAGCTTGTGGAACAAATAGCTGAAACAATACCTTTTTTCTACTCCCTACATCTCTGTGTAATTATTAATAGTTTATTCATCTAAAACCCTGGAAATATTTACGTACAGGTTATGCTAAAGAAGAAAAAAGGAGAAGATAATGTTAAATTATTTACTAACATATTCCAAAAAGATTTTTTTAATAAAGAGATTATAGATCAGTAATGTCAAGATATTCTGCATAGCTTGTCTTTATCAAAATAAGGAATCTTTTTATTAAGGCATCCCAGAAAGGGTAGATTTATGGATTGAAGGGAGTGTGTTTAATATGTCCGTATCCATCTAGATTGACAGTTCTCACAGACATGAATTTCCCCAGAGAGACAGTGTTACTGGTGTCAGTGGATGGCATCATTTACTTCAATGTTCCATTATTAAATTGATAACAAGATAATTCCTCTGCTTCTCAGAGACATGACAGGGTTTACAATGGTTAACACTCTTATTGCATGGGATTTGATGTTCTAGGTATTTTTTAATAAGTAACATATTTGTATTTCAATAATATAAAAATGAGGTAAAAACAACATAGTAAAATAAAATCAAAATCAGATGGACCAGGCAATAGATCTATTTAAAGAATATTCTGCTTACTAATATGTAGCTTTATTTAAAAGAAATGTCCTTATACTTCCTTCAGCACAATTATACTTGCTTCCTAACACAATTATACTGTTTCGAGACATTTTTTATATGTTATTTCTTGAAATTGAAATTTACATATTTGGTTCAGTATTTGTATGTAAGAAATAATAGCTAATTTTAGATAATTACAGAGGCAGAGGAACTAGCTAATAACTTGCTGAGTACTTTATATTTATTTCTTAGACATACAGTTATAGAACTAGAGATGGAGATAGGGTTAGAAATAGCAATGGACAGAGAGATAGCAATCTGTTTCTTTACATAAATAGAAATGCTTTAAAGAATAACTCAACAGTTCACTAAGGCAGCATTATTAACCCCATGTTACAGATAAGGAGACTGAGGATCACAGACATTAATATTTATTCAAGAGATTATGAAGCTTACCTAAGGTCCACCACTAATGAGTGTAGAAGCCTGCATTCCTTCCGCTACATCACATGACTTCCCTTGTAGAATTTAGGGAAGTATATTTCTTGTCAGTAGCCAAACAGCTAGCAAGCAGGAGGGATAGTAGTCATGATCCTTTCATACACTCCTTAGAAAATGAAACATTATTAATTAATATATTTCAGGGTATATATTGAGAACCAGTGGTATGAAAATATGAGTCAATAAGAAATCATTTAGTTTGGAGATGAACTCAGGGCTTAACTGAAGGGGAATTTGGCGAGCACCTCCAGGTTAAGGATATCCCAGAGGGTTTGGATTAGTCCTATCATCCCAGTAATGAGTGGAACAACACTTTCATATTAGTTTAAAATTATGTTGTGTTTGCAGATATTTTTATGGGCATAAATCCCTGATAATTTCCAGACAGAGGCGTTTTTTTTTCTGTTTTACCAACCATAATGTGACATTTTGACAATTGCTACCTATCATATGTACTTCAAGAGAAGTGCTATGCTGGTGCCTTCAAAGTAGTCTAGGATCCATCTCAAATGGAAATATGTTGCAATATACCAATGAATAAAACAAAATAGTATTTTCAAAGTTAAAAGTGAGAGAAGTCCAAATGTTTGATTATGGATCAGACTTATGGGATAAGGCAAATCAGAGAGCAAAGCATTTACTCAGTCAATGATTCTGGAAGGATCTAGCACTGTCACTGTCTACCACAGTCACTGGATACATTTCCTTTACCTATTCCAATAATAGCTCTCCATGAACCATTGACAAGACAATAAAGTTTCTATACTACATTACATGAGTGAGAGGCTAATTCATATGAATTTAGTCCTTGGAGGTAAATGGAATGACACAGTTTGAAATCCTTTCAAAGCTGTAAGGAATTGGATTGCCCTCTTTGTTAAGCATCCTATATTGTGACATGTTTTTCAGGTTCTCAACAAAAACTGATTTAATACCAAAGTCTGGCAAAATGAGAACTGAAAAAGTCAATGGTACTTAAGCATCAGTATTATTGGATTGTTCTTGCTATACTAATCATTTTCTTCATCTTTTTTATAGTAAGATGATATTGAATAGCTGCCATATCTACTAATCAGGAGTGTAGCTAAATATATCAGACACTATACATGGGAAAATAAAGTATATAAGAAAGAGTCCCTACCATCAAAGGGGTATGAACTTGCTGGGCAGACAGGAAAAACATGTACAAAATAACAATTAATTTAAAAAGACCCTACTTCCTAACATCCACATCTTTACAAGCACTACATGCTACAGGAGTAAACACACACACACACGCACACGCACATGCACACACACTTGCTAATATAACTATATCACAGAGAAAGGATATAAGGATACAGGGATACAGGAAAAACATTGTCATTAAAGAGGAACGGATGATACCCTATTACTGGTAAGTATAGGGACAACTCACGAAGCTGAGTAGTTTTTATTATTGTAAATGAGGTATTTCTAGGATGGAGAGTATGGTAAAAAAATCAACTGATTAAATTAGTTAGGATTAATGACTACTATGACACTTGCTTTACTAAGGAAGTCCTTGAAAAATGTGTAGATTGGTAGTAGTTTTCCCATCTTTTCATCCTACAAGTCTCGTAGAGCTTGTCTTTTCCCTTAAGGAATGTTTTTCCTTCTTCCCTGTAGCTACAGGAAGCGTTGCTTCATATGAAGTAAAAACATTCATGCTCCTAGCACAGAAATTTCAACTTGTTAAAGGAAAATTTAGCAAAAGAGTACTGAAGGTTGATGAGGTTTTTTTTTTTTTTTTTTAAAAAGAATGAGATACCTAGTTTAATAATGATTCTTTAGAGTGGCCTGAAAAAGATTCATTGACAAAATTATTTAAGAGGAATTGACCAGATGAAGAAGCTGACCGTTTAAACCAGACCAAAAGCCAAGGCAGGCAATAGAAATGATTCAGTGCAGCTTTTTGTTAGCAAGCTTATAAGATATAGGCTGTGAACTAAAATGCTTTGCACCTAGAAAGACTTGACTCTTAGAAATTTTATAGTTACAACATATTGGGCAGTAACAAATGGAGCGAGGCAGAGTAATTCTGTATGAAAAGAAAAACACTATTAAGGCACAAGTATTTTTAGATGAGCATCTTGTGCTGCTAGTTAGAAAGTGAAGTTAATTTTCCACTATGGGTCCCTTCTGATACACATCAGGAAAATGTGCTATGAAACCAACACCAGGCCAAAACTATACATGTCATTTAATACATGAAATGTGGTCACTAATTTACTTTGAGTGAATTTTTCTTGGCATTTCTTAGAGACTGTAAGTATAAGGTAGAGATAACATCCCATATAATGAGCTTCTCAGCACCTACAGCATATTTGCTATGGAATTTTGATATAGTGAGTCCTTTACCAGAAATTGCTTGTGCACTCAACCAAGGCTGGTAACCAACTGATAGAAAAACTAATTGTAATACATTACAATTTGAAAAGAAGGATCTTGCCTAGAGAGGACAAAAATTTAAGGTTAAATTTGTATATTAGGATTTTTTTTCTTCCAATTTATAGAATGTGTGTGTGTGTGTGTGTGTGTGTGTGTGTGTGTGTGTGTGTTTTGACTGAGTAATTTGGGCTTATAGGTGACTGTTTCTTCATAGTGTTATTGATAGATAATTGAGGGGAAAGTGTATGTGTTTGTGTGTAATCTACATATGTTTTTCATATCTATGTTTTCTTTATATATGTATGTATTATTTACATAAATAATTTAGAGGAATATATTATACATTTAGTGAATGCAATAAATCTCTCTGGCTTGGCTGAATAATTTCTACAAAGAAATAATACTTCAATTTATTAGAATATATTTAAAGAAAAAAGGAAAGGAATTGCTTAGCTTGATTCAAGAGGCATACCTCAGAATATCTTGGGGCGGGGTGGCGGGGGGAAGGAAAAAAAAAACACCTGACAATAACTACCTACTATATTGTGAATTCTTCCTAAATAAATGGCGGAAATCCATATCACTCTGAAAGTATACTGAAGGAAACGCTTTATGTTATACTGCAACAAAAAGTTTTTTACTAAGAAGATGGATTAGGTGATGCAGAAGGACTACTACATTTGTATCTCTCTTTCTTCCTATCTGTCCTTCACTGAATACTTTTTGTCACAAGAATGAACAGCATGGTGCCAAAAGAAGCTTCCACTGGGTCTTTACAATCTGCATTCATTCTTTTATTTAGTAAAAATGTAAGAGGTTTTTGTTTTGCTTTTATACTTTTTTGTTCCAAAAACAAGGCCAGGAACCATTTGCCCTTTGTTCTTGGTAGCTGAAAAATGTAGCATATGGTAAACCTTTTCACTGAATAGGCATTCACGATCATGCATGTGAAAATGCATTAGAAGAATTTATGAGACATGTGGGGACATGGGCTGCATCTGAGACTAAAATTCTCATCACAAGCTTTTATAGTATTCTACCATGAGGACTTGTTTGGTGGGGGAGGGAAGGATACCTCTCTTTCCCTTCATTAAATGGTAGAACAATCAGCGGTGGTTGTAAATAATTCAAAAGGTTCTGAACCAGACTTTGTCTTTTAAATTGAATTGTTCTAGAGGCTGTTCCTTGCCTTATTGTAAGTAATTAAAACAATCACTGCTATTGTTTTTATAATAGTTTTGAAAATATAGAGAAATTATTAAAACGTAAAAGCATTGGGTGAGCCAAAATTGCAGTCCTATACCTTCTTCCCGACTCTTTGGTATATGTTTATACGGTGATTCCTAAGACAAAGGTATGCTTATAAATAGATACTTTTAAAGAAACTTTCAAATTGGCAAATCTTATATAGTAGGAAAAATGTATAACCTACCTTTAATTTAGAAAACTACAAACCCAGCCATGCAATTATTTCATTTTAAAAGGCTACTTTTCTCCTATGTGTTTTGGAAGTTTCAAAGATCATGTAATTACATGTGGGATAGAGGACGAAAAGATTACAAAACAAACACCCATTGTTGTTCCTTAAAAGCAGCATTGATATCAACATCTGTGCATTTGTGAGCAAGCTGAAAAGTATGAACAATGCAAACAAGGAACATTTAAGAGAAAAAGTACTTCCTCATTTTCAAACTTTCAATATGTTATTGTGAAAAACATCATATTTTAAACTCCACAAAGATCCTTCAGAATTTGCTCTGGATTAGAATTGCTAATGAATTGATTATAGATGAAAGTGACTTTAGCCCAGCATTTGAAATAGCTAATATTAGTATTAGAAAAATTTTATGAAATGACTAATTAGAGCAAAGAAATTTGGGAATTTTTTTCCAAGGTGATTAATTAGGTGTATACCCTTAGCATGCATTGCAAATATTAGTGCATATGTATTATTTTGGAAGTATATAAGTAGGCTTGAATACCATTTCTTGATTTTAATTAGATTACAATGCCTTTTGAGTATCTTCATTTAGCAGGTAATGTGAATTTAACAGGGACTTTGTTGTACACTCTGTTTTATTTTTATAGTATGCAAATAAGGACCAAATGCCAACCCATTCATTATGCTGTATAAAGTTTATACCAGAAAGGTTCCAATCACTTTGAAAAAGGTCCTGTCATTATTTCTATTGTAAATCAGTATGCCAAGCTTCTGAGAAGGAACATTTTGAACTGAAATATGGAATATAGATGAAATCTTAAGATGTTTACAAAGTGTGTGAAACATATTTGGTTGATTCTTAAGTGTCAACAGCATATTAAGGCAAGGGAATCGTTTATCAATATTCAGTGATACAATGAATGTTTTATTAATTGAGTGTCATTAATCTTTATCCTGAAAAGCAAAACACATTAGAGGTTTTGTTTCTATTGCTGTTTACCAAGGTGCCCATTGTTGGCAGATGTGGCAGCTTGAAATAGAGGTGGAAGCACCTGAGTCCATCCTTTGCTCCCTGTACAGAAAGGTCAGATTGAGATGAAGAAATTGGTGGGGATGGGACATGTTGAACAGAAAGAGGGAGACCAGAAAAAAAGGGAAAATAGGATCATTTGTGTAAGAAGAGGACGCAGGATTGTTAGTTTATACATTCAACCAGTTTTCCCTCAGCTCCTTCTCTGTTGAAGGAGGTGGGCTCAGGGGGAGAAAGGTGATGAGTATTTATAGAATTGCACGAGAGAAAGACAGGTGCAATACTTAGGTATTTCCGATGCAGAACATTGGTCATAAGGAAAGCTTAAAGCTTTAGAGCTTTGAGAGTGTATGCCTTTAGACCTCTTAGGTAAAGGGTATGATTCCTGACTCCCACCCCATTCCCCAACCCTTCCTCACACAACATTGTAGCTGGTCCCAGTATGCTGCTCTGTCCTTCACATGGCATCTGTTTGGAATAGTGGCCCTCTTTGTGTCGTCAAATCAGGGAAATACACATGTTTGGGCTCACAGTTCTTAGAATTTTTTCTGGGTAAACAGGAAAAAAATTTTAATCTCAATTCTGATAAAGCAGTGTGAGCCAAGAAACATAATTTAATGAAAGGTATCATAGATATTAGTGAATTTCCTGCCATTTTAGTGAAATCTAAAAAATTTCTTAAATATCTATAAAATGTGAATCTATACACAAAATATTATTCTGTGGATCCACTCATTTAAAAAATGTATTAATTTACAAATATAAAATGCCCACAATGTGACACTATAGAAAGATCACAGAAGCATATAAAGATAACGCTTTCTACCCTTTCCAATGACATATTTTTTAAAGTCTTATCTGTGGATGTTTAAAACCCAAGTATTGCACCATTTCAAAATGTCATTGTTTGCACTCTAAATTGTAGAAAATGGCAAATCTGAATATGACATTATTCTCTTAGTAATAAAAATTATCATTGAATTTCATTGAAAAGTATTTAATGCCAGATACATAATACCATGTAATTCTCAGAATAATCACTATGAAATAAGTGTGGCAAACCAAATCGTTCCCATTTTATAGATAGGTAGTTCATGCAGAAAGACAATTAAATAATGTTAGTATTTGATCATTCTTTTAACAAGTATGGGGCATTTCCTACATGCCAGCACTGTTTCGTGTCCAAAACAGCAATTCTTACTCTGGTGGAGTTTACATTCCAGCTGATGGGGGGAAAGACATCAAATACAGTAAATAAGAAAATGATATAATAGAATATTCTATGGAAAAGATAGTAGGACTGGGAGGGGATGGTTTGCAATCTTCAATAGAGTGTCACTGAGGCAACAACATTTGAGCAAAGACTGGAAGGAAGTGTGGGAAAGTGCCTAGTGATGTCTGGGAAAGAATGTGTAATGTTGAGGAAGCAGCCAGGGCACAGTCTTCCAACACTGTGTGGCATATCCCATGGTGAATTGAATTTAAGCCATCCTATACAATTTCTGTGAAGTAATAACATGTATTTGGAAAAGACTAAGTTGTGTGTTTTTAGAAGTCCTTGACTTCTTAAAAGGATTGCATCTAACGTATATTGCACATCAACACTTACGTATTTCTTATTCAACAAATATTTTGTGAGTCTCTGACATGTGTCAAGTACTTTGGTAAACACAACAGGCAGTCCCACCCCACAGGGATATATGCTGAGACAGAAGACAGAGCCTGTGTCCTCCAGAAGCTTACCATCCAGTACTTAAAACACAATACTACTAACTCACACAACAGAATTATCTAATTGAATGTGCATTAAACATGCAATCATAGTTAATGAGAGCAAAAGAGCTACATCTCATAAAATAATTACAATAACACTTAGTATTTACATAAAATTTTCATTTGGGAATTTAGTCTTTACAGAAAATGTTTCAATAATCTTTACAACACCCATGTGCTATATGTATGGTACTGGAAGGAGTGCCCAGACTATTTAATGCAGTGCATCACTCCATTTGATTATAATGAGAGTTTTCATTACTTTCTTTTTAACCTCCTTTTTTTTTCATTCCTGTATCACATATTAGCACTGTATTAATTATTAGTCTTATTAATTTATAAAAGCAGTTCATTAAATGCATGTTTGTTATAGCCTCTAAATAGAAAAAGTTTAAAATTGGAATATAGATGCTTCATAACATTTTTCAAATCAACCCTGTTATGTGCGTTTGAAAGGCAGTATTCCTGAATGAACCACATTAAAATAGGCAACGTATCATGATCTTTAAGTAAAAGCAAAATCAAATCTCATACACAGGTTTTGTGTAAGAAACATGCCTTTTTTTGTGTGTACAATGAATTCAAATCTCATGGTTTCAGTTGACTTACTGCAACCTCAGTGAAGGGTAAACAGTGATAGAACAACTTAAATCCAGCTAATCATCTTAGATTAAAGTCAGTGCCAAAGTCATGCTATCAAGACAGTAAATGGCTTATAGTTATAAAATTACATGGTAGACATGGTAATTTCATATATGTGCTTTTTCTCCATGATTACAGCAAGTACAATAATCTTTATAGGGATGCACCAGAAATTTTTTAAAAATTTAACATTTATTTATTTTTGAGAGACAGAGAGAGACAGAGCATGAGCAGGGGAGGAGTAGAGAGAGAGAGAGATAGGGAGATAGAGAATCTAAAGCAGTCTCCAGGTTCTGAGCTCTCATCACAGAGCCTGATGCAGAGCTTGAACCCATGAACTGGGAGATCATGACCCGAGCCAAAGTCAGATGCTTAACTGACTGAACCACCCAGGTGCCCCTGAACCAGAAAGTTTTTAAAAATTAATAATCAAATAATGAGACCATACTGCCTTCTATGGATACTTTAAAGTGTATTAGGTGCTATGCAATGCTGAACCAAATGATAAGAAAACAAAGGTGAAGGGTGCCTGGGTGGCTCAGTTGGTTACGCATCCTACTCTTGATTTTGGCTCAGGTCATGATTTTGTGGTTCGTGGGTTCGAGCCCTATGTCAGGCTCTGTGCTGACAGCATGGAGCCTGCTTGGGATCCTCTCACTCCCTCTCTCTCTGCCCCTCCCCTGCCTCAAAATAAATAAATAAACCTAAAAAAAAAGAAAACAAAAGTGAATCAAAATTATATTTTCCCATGGAATGGAGTAAGAGAAGTCAGTGGTAATTATCAATAAATACACATCTGTGATGCACTGTGACAGGAACTGAAATAGAAGTAGGTAAACTACACCCTAATACCCAATAAAAGCAGTGATCCTATCTCTGAGTTTATTGAGGGTGGTATGATAGGAATGAGCTCTGAGTTAGACCTTGAAGCGTGAATAAGAGATATACTGTCAGAGGAATAGGGTGGTACTCTTAAGAAGAGAGACCAGCATGGGAAAAAGAATGGAAATCTAAAAGGATATCTGGTGGGCAGTATAGATAGGGTGTTCATTATGGTGTGTCAAGATACAGGAAAGCAATGGATTTGGGGCCAGGTTATAAAGAGCCTGTACTACCCTATCTTCATTTCTTAACATGTTTAAGTGGTTAGAAAACAGTGGAACACTCATTAGGTCTTGCTCACTTGGTCTTCCCTCACTTTTTGATTTCCTAGGCACTTCCATCTTCCTTTCTAGCTTAGATGGTAGTTTTGGAGTTGCAGTGAAATAACCCATTGGCCAAGAACATAAAAATTACATTAACCTCTGAGAAGGAAAGTAATAAAAATTGTCATGGATTGAATAAAATCCTCCATGTATAGGAATAAACCCACAAGGTCTTCTATAAATGTATGATTAAGGAACACAGAAAAATGATTCAGAGAAAAAAAATATTATAACCAGACAATTCAAGATTTGTATTTACTCTTATTAGCTGAAAAACCATGAATAGTTATTTAACCTCTTAAAATAAGTTTTTCCCCTATCTGTGAATGGGGCTGGTAATTTCTGTTTTGTTATGTTGTCCTAAAGATTAGAGATATACACGTGAAATACTTAACACAATGCTTGGCACATGTAAGTACACAGCATGTGCTTCACCCCAAATTTAGTGGATTTGAACAACTATTAATTTATTTCAGAATTCTGCGTGCTAGCAATTTGGGCTGGGATAAGCTGGGTGGTTCTTCTTCTCTCAGCTCATCCCACTTCTTCTGTAGTCAATTTCCAGGTGGGCTGGGGCTGGCTAGTCTCAGGTAGCTTCACCTAGATGCCTCATCCTTATCCCATGTGCTCTGATCCTACAGCAGACTATGCCAACTTGATCACATGGCCAGGCAGGATTTCAACAGAGTGGGCAAAAAAGGACAAGACTTCTTCAAGCCTTGGTTGGACACTGGCACAATATCACTTTTGCCATGTTCTGTTGATGAAAACAAGTCACAAAGTCAGTCCACATTCCAGTAGCGGGTAAATAAATCCCCTATGTGATGGGAGTAGCTGCACATTTACATTGCAAAGGGGCATGAATACAGGGAGAAGAACACTTCCCCCACCCCACTCCCTGAACACTCTACCACAAGAAGATTGAGGATGCAAAATCAGTTGGAATCTCTAATGTAAATTGAAAGGATAGGAAATCAATATGGTAAATCTTAATGTAGTAGAGAGGAACTTGGAGGCAAAAGACCTGAACTTAATCCTTGCTTCTGCTATTGATTAGCTTGACCCTGGTAAAATAAATGATCTACACTCATTATTCTCAGTATAAAGTTTTCCAAAATCATAATTATTACAGGGAATAAATGAGATAGTGTATGTGAAAATGTGCAGTAAGTTTAAATATATACATAAATTTAATGGATTACTGTTCTTTGATATAAAGTGTACTTAATAAATTCTGAGAGGTTTTCGAACCTCTTACTTTATACCACCTATCTGTCCTTCTAATTCTCTCTCTAGAATGTAGAAATTTGCTTACATTTAAATACTGGGATTTTTAATAAAAATGTACATTACTGGGAATTTCTTTCCTCAGCTACCTGTCCCAGCATTCCTTTGAAGCAAATATTATTGAATCCCAATTATGTATAAGGTATAATATTAGGTACTAGAGATATACCTATGAAAAAAGGCCCTGTCCCCTAAACTTCAGTCATCTTTTGAAAAACACACAAACAACAGCTTAATACCATATAATGTTATAACAGAGAAATGCAAAGAATGCCATAGGATCTCCAAAGAGGGGTGCCTGACCCAGTCAAGGGGAGGAGTACACAGGAAGGGGTTCCTAGTGAAGGTAATGCCCAAATGAGGAGCAGGAATTTACTGGACAGAGTAATCCAAAATTCTAATCCAACTGCCCAACTGGTTAGGGACCATAGTTTCAGACCCTGCCTGGATGAACCTGATTTCCACCAATGCACCCAGCTCCATTGCCCATGATATGTATCCATTCATTTCTCCCCAACACTAAACTGAACTATTTGAGATTTCTTAAACAGAGCATATTTCTTAAACACAGCATCCTGTGCCTTTGCTTCTGCTGCTCACTCCACCTGGAGTGCTCTTGCCTCTTTTATTTCTAATCAGTGTCTAATAAACACCCAAGCATGACTTCAGAGTCTAGTAGGAGTTGCTTTTCTAGGATATCTTCCTTGATTCACACAGGTACAAATAATCACCCTTCCCTTTCTTCTGTCATTATATCCTGGTTCATACACTATAATTATTTTTCTATCAATTTACATATGTCTGCTTTATTATACCATATGCTCCTAGAGCACAGGGACCATTCCTTATTCATTCAGACAAAAGGAATAGACATATGGCCAGGAGAATGCAGAATACATGTTACATTCAGGAAGCAAAGTAATTCAATGTCGTTGGAGCAAAAGTAGCATTGTGATCTTGTACAGCTTATTACAGAATTAGATTTTATCCTGAAGTTGGATTTGAAAAAGAAGTGTGGTATGATCAGGTTTTTTTCTTTAGAAGGATCTGCCAGATGGCATAGGCTGCAAAGAGAGAGAGGGAGACTAATAAGAAAGCTATTCAGTAATCCAGGGTAACAGTGGTGAGGATCTTAACTAAGTCATGATGAAGAATCAGGAATACTTAGAAGGGATCATTAGGAAGTAAACTAGAGCAGTGCTTTTCAAATTATCCTGTGCATTAGAATTACCTGGAGATCTTTGAAAAACCCTGATGCCTGGGCCTAACTACATACAAATTATCCTAGAATCCTTAGGGTTATTTTTTTTTTCCTTACTCTTCAGGGAATTTCAATGCTTAGCCAAGTCAAAGAACCAGTGGACTAGAGAGTACTTGGTGAATAACTGGGTGTAGGTGATGAGAGAGAAAGGAAGAAAGGAAATCTAGTTTCCTAACTTGGGATGACAGGGTGGAGTATATTTAACATGAAATGAACAAATTCAGGGCAGAGTTTGATCTTGAGCAAATTGAATCCAGGGGGTAGAAGGCAGTTGGACATGTTGTTCTTGAACTTAGGAGAAAGATATAGGTTGGAGGTATACACTTTATAACTTTTCTACATACGGATATGATCTGAAATTGTTGTGAATGTGATATCCAAGGAAATGTGTATGAAGTGATACCAAGAGGACCATAAGTAGACCCTGGGGACATCAACATGTAAAAGGTGGTCAGAGGTAGAAGAGCCTGAGAAGGAACAATGAAAATGAAAGTAACTAAAAGAGGTACCTCCAAAGCTCATATGGAAGAGGGTTTCAGTAAGCTGGAGATAGCTCACTGTCTAAGTGCTGAAGAGAGTTCCAGTAAAGATTCAGGCTGAAAAGTATCTATTTGCCAAGGTCACTGATGACCTTGGGGAGATGACTTCCTAGACAGAATAGGGACAGAAACTAGATAAAATATTTAAAGAAGTGATCAAAAGGAGAGGAAAAAGCAGCCATTACTACAGTTTCTGAATAGTATGCAGTGTTTTATTTTTTCCTGTTTTAGTGGAAAATGTCTGATTTTCTATGGAAACTACGTGCATATTGTTTAACTTGCAATATGACTTTTCTATGTTAGGAATAGTTGTGTAAACAGCACATTTGTTAGTCCCAAAATAAACAAAGAAAATGATGAATTTTTAAACAATATAAAAAGACAACTTTAAGAATATTATTCTCATCTGCAAACATCAAATAAGCAATAACCATATAAAATATGAGGAAAGTTTCACTGTTAATGTGCTATTCTCAATGTGTACATTTAAGGAAAATTGTACCAATCTCACTTCCACTTTATTTCTACTACAGTACAAAGAGCATTTAAAATTTGAATGTTGTACAGTTAATTAATATTTAATAAACATATTTTCTTGGTTTAAATGTCTTTGAAAATCACATGTCCCATGCTATTTTTCCTCCTTGATATAATCCCAGTAGTGTTAGGGATAATTTTGTTAAATTGTTTGACAAAACCTAACTCAGCTACTTGTAATTTACAGTTGTTCACCTTTGTCACTTTTCAGTTTTTCCCTACTAAAAAATTTAAGTTGTCTTGCAGCTGAATTGTTGACTGAATTTCCAATGTAGTTCATAATATAGTTACAGAATACCAAAACAGTGTTGCTGACATGTGTTTTAAGCATACACTTTAAATTAAAGGGAATTTGGGAATATAGCCAGCTTGTAACCAATTAGATGTTTTAAGTTGTTCTTCACCTTAATTTCTAATGTACAAACTTTATGGTAAATCAGTTTGAAAAAAATGCTAAATAAAATCATTTTTGTTTTTTCCATAAAGGAAATGTAATTTTAAAAAATAATTTAATCATGAATTGTGATTCTTTCATTTAAAAGTTAGGGAGGATGACAATAGAAGCCATTTAACACTGTTTTTTTGTTTTGTTTTGTTTTGTTTTGTTTTGTTTTGTTTTGTTTTGTTTTGTTGTTTGGAATAAGTTCTATCAGCACAAAGGCTGACCCAGGGCTTGAACTCATGAACTGTGAGATTATGACCTGAGCCAAAGTTGGACGCTTAACAACTGAGCCGCCTAGGTGCACCTCTCCCTCATTATTTCTAAGCCTCTGTCCCCTATTCTTTCATGTCGGAAGATCTCATCTACTACTTAAGAAAAATGTGCATACCAGAAAGGATAATTTTACCTTTTCCATACCAAGTCTATAAACGCAATTGCATCCATACCTATTTTTTCTCTCTCTACTCTTCTCTTCCACCCCATTATACTGGAAACAGTGCCTCTGCTCCTATCAAAGGTTACTTCTACTTATGCGAAAGATTCATCATCACCTCTTGCCTTCTCAATAGCTTTTTCCTCCTTTCCAGATTATTTCCACCAACATAAAAACATACTCAAATATGGCCCATTAAGAAAAAACATCTCTCCCTAGACCTCCCATAATCATCTATGTGCTGCCCCATTTATCTTTTAGCTAGCTCACCAAAACCTTGGGAGAGATTTGTGTGTCACTTCTCTCCACTTCTGTATATTCTATTCACTCAGACTATTCCAGTCTGACTACTGTCCTTGCTGCTTTACTGAAACCATTTTTTGTAAAGGTTACCAATGGTTGCTGTATTGCCAAACCTCATGGACAATTCTGTATTCTCTTACACAAACCCTTAGTTGTATTCACCAGAGTGGATTGGTCTTTACTTTCTGGAACACTTTCCTCTCTTAGCATTTGTGACCTCAAATTCTCAGATGGCATCCCAGGCCCTTCCTTTTTCTGTGTTTTATTCTCTTCCCTTTGAAGTCACCTATCCAGGTGGCTTTAAATACTGTTATATTTCGAAGTTTCTAATATGTACACCTTCATCTCTAACCTCTTTAGTGAGTTCTAGACTCATGTATACGGTGACATGGTTTATGTTCTCATTAATGAGAGAGGCTTAATAGACATTTTATGTGTGAGATATGAAAACGGAACCTCTTAGTACCTCCCCCCACCCCACACTAGTTATTTGACTAGGCCTTGTTGCATCTCAGTAAACTGTCTACATTCCACTTAGTAGCTCAAGCCAATAATCTAGGGATCAGCCTCAATCTCGCCTTTTCTCTCATCTCCTGAATCTAACCACTGACCAGTCTTGTTGGTTCTAGCTCAGAACTGTCCACTTCACTGCATCCCCATGGGTAATATGCAAGCCACATTATTTCAATCTAACTGGACTCTGCTTTCATCCTGAAACACCTTCATTCCCTTCCCTATAAATTAGTGAAACACATCTTTTTAAAATGCAGATCAGATTATTTTATCACCCTCCTTTAAACCTTTCACTAGTCTCCATTGCATCTATAATAAAACCCAATTCCCACAGGGATCAGCTCATAGAGATATGGCCACTGACTGTTTGTCTCATTTTCTCTTAAATTCGTCTTGCCCTATCATGAAACTCCATCCACATGGCCTTCTCTTTTTCTTAAATATGTCATGCTCATTCCCACCTCAGTGTCTTTGCACATGTATTTTCTTCTACTTAGAATGCCAGTTGTCTTCCAGTTCCCCATCCCATTCTTCAGTGTAAGGGGCCTTCTTATCTATCATGTCTCAACTCACACAGCCTTTTACTGGCCATCATCTGATGGAGGCACTGTGCACCCCACTGATTCTCCATTACTGTCCTCTATTATGCCTTTCTAACAATAATCTTGGTGTGTAAATAGTCCTAATAATTTTTTAACTTGTTATGATTTTCTCTCCCTAAAATGTAAGCTACAGGAAGGCAAGGACTTCTTTCATTTTTTAAATCACTTCTGAGTTAGAACAGTTACTGGTACATAGTATGTGCTCAAGAAATATCAGTTGTGGGGCACTTTGCCTCAGGTCATGATCTCATGGTTTGTAGGTTTGAGCCCTGCATCAGGCTTTGCAGTAACAGTGAGGAGCCTGCTTAGGATTCTCTTTCTCTCCCTCTCTCTCTCTGCCCCTTGCTTTCTCTCTCTCTCTCTCTCTCTCTCTCTCTCTCTCTCTCAAAATAAATAAATAAACTTAAAGAAAAATAAATATTAGTTGAGTCTTCAGTGGAAAAGACTCTAAGTCAATGTCTTAAACTCCTTTCTATGTCATTTGGTAGCAAGCACACAGTACATGCTCAATTTGCTTATTAATGGACTAACTGACATTGACTCTCCCACTAGCTTGTGTGTCATAAAATGTAGGATGTAGTTCAAACACTACATAGCATTTGGCCATGTATAAATTTGCCTATGTATAAAATTATCCAATGATTTTTAAAATATGAGTTATAAAAATGGAGCACTAGAAATGGCCTAATTTAAGTGAAATATAGGCAAAAGTTATCCTGGCTTTAAGAAAATGTTTCACTGAATATTTATTTCTAGTAATATAGCATGTTTCACAATATAAAATATCCATCAATTCTCTTTTTTCATGGGAAGAAAACAAAACCCTGTCCTTTCTTGCTTGCCTAAAAACCAAGCACGGTAAAACACGGAAAGGCTTTCTAATCATCAAAGAAAGATTAAATTATGCCCAGTGTCCTTTTAATGTTAATATCTTTTAGCCTGACTCTTTGAAAAATCCTAATATGTTTTAATAAAGAATAAAATGATTTTGGGGTCATTTTTATTCCCCTGAAGTAGAATGTCATCACATATTTTCCCAAAATATCATTTGGTTTTAGATTAAGAATATTTAGACCAAGAAGACAATTTGGCATTTTAAAAATAATGTATATTTTTTCCCTTACATTTACTTAACTGTTAAAAAATTGCTTAGGAAGTTATTTCAAAAGTGCCAATTTTAGTTTTAAATGTAATAATTGTCAAGACTCTAAGTGAAAGATATCAGGATACAACTTGAATTTTCTTAAAACAAAGTGGTGTTAGTTCACACATACAGATGTGTTAGTGGTACACCTAGCTTAGAAGTGGCTAGCATAGGTCTCTTCCCATTACACATTTTCTACTTCCCTGTCTCTGCTTTATTTTTCCCTAGCATAACTAGCTTTGGGTGGAGGTGGCAAGATCGGTTAAGTGAAGAGTCAGTTGGGGGTCACCAGCAGCTCTGAACACACTTCATTCCAGTTTAGGGACCAATGAGAAAAAGAATTGTTTATCTTCCCAGCTCCAGTGCAGGACTTCCACAGGAATAGAGTGGCTGATTGCTATGATCAGCCCTGTTAGAGATACTTTCTGTTTTTTGGGCAAGAACATAGAGTCTGTTTCAGAAAGTGAGGAAAGAAGAACAAGGTAGTGCTTGACTGCTTAGAGCACACACACAAAAATCTACTTCTGCTTAACATAACGTTTCTCTCCCACCTGTGGTCACCCTTCCCCAGTGACAGCCCATGTCAAATCATACCAGGTCACTGCATCCCCAGGCATTTGGTGGCACCAGGGCTCTTGATGTTCAGGACAATTATCTGGGTAATATTTATTTCTCTCCATCAAGCCCAACCACAGCTTCTCATGATCCTCAGGACCTATAGGGCAAAAATGACTTTAACCAACCCCAACACAATCAATATATATTTGAAGCAATAACAGCTTTGTCAAAATTAAAATGGCCATTTAGTAAAGTGGAACCAGGTTAGACACTAGTTGAGAGCATATATCATATATACTAGTCAATGCTAGTAAACATGGTTATTTACTAGTCATTTACTAGTCAGTGCTGGTAAACATTATTTTCCTGGCAGCAGATTTCTTTGGTCAGGCTATCTGCTTAGCTGAGTCCTGCCCACTATAAGGGTCTTCCCTGTTGTCCTCCACGGCTGCCTAGGAGGGCCATGGGAGAGGAGGATGTTGTGCTGATTCAGCACCTGCTTCATATTTCTATAGGAATGTGAACCTGAGGATTACTTTTCATAATTAGAGGCATGTTTGGCTTTTGTTTTTTTGTTTTTTTGTTTTTTGCTTGTCTTTATTTAAATAATAAAACTCCCTAAAAACCTTAGTATACTGTTTATTACTTTCACCAGAGAAGCACTCGTATCTAATGCTAAAATCTGTTTTTCATTTTGAACTTTGGATCTCACCCTGCCTTTAAGGTTTTAGCAACAAGCCTGGAGGCTCTGCCCATTTCCAAACTCTTTTTATTAACTGTTTTGTTTTTAAAATTTGGGTTTTTTTTTTTTTACCTTGAAGCCACCGAGGACAATAGGAATCTGTCTGACCTGCCCCCATTTGATTTTCCTTTTAGATGGGCTCCGTTTTTGTTCATGCAGGGGATACTCACCAGGAGGTATTAGTCTCGTCCTAGAAGATCAGGTGTACACTGTGGTATTTCTCACTGGTTAGTTTTCAAAGTAGGGGGGCAGAATATCCCTGATCTTAGATCACATGAAAAGGGCAGAAAGAGCACCTCTTACTGAAGGTTCATAAGTTATGCTGGTGATCCTTTTTTAGCTAGCAAATGGGCAAGCACGGAATTTGACTTTTCGCTTTCTTTTAGCCCTAGAGAAAAGGCCATGTGTCATTCTTAACATTTGTTTCTCCAAATTCTTAAAAGCTGCATTCTCACTGGACACAAATGTTGACTCCTGAACTCACCCCAAAATAATTAGGCATTCTTAACTTTTCTCTGTTCATCATTTACTTTCTTCCTTTTGTTCTCTCTCTAAAGAGGAATCAATCTTATTTCTCATCATTGTCCCACCTGTATCTAATTCAAACTCTCAGATCTTCTGATCCCAGTTTCTCAATTGCTCTGTCTAGTTCACAAGTTCTGTGTATTTTAACATCTGACCCTTTTTTCTATCACCAAGACCAACACCCAGATCAGCCTTGCTCACTCTTCACTCTGACTCATGATAATTATTTGCCAACACTTTTCATCTGTTGTTTATTTTTTCCCTTCTCTGACTCAAGATACTCATTTCTGCTTAATCTTAAAGGGATAAACTGATAGCAGCACCTGGGTGGCTCAGTCTGTTAAGCATCCGACTTCAGCTCAGGTGATGATCTCATGGTTCGTGGGTTCAAGCCCCACATTGGGCTCCGTGCTGACAGCTCGGAGCCTGGGGCCTGCTTCAGATTCTGTGTCTCTGTCTCTGTCCCTCCTCCACTGCAGCTCTTGTTCTCTCCCTCAAAATAAATAAGCAAACATTTTAAAAAACAAATAAAAAAAAAAAGGAAGAGCTGATAAAGCAACTCCCTGCTCCTAAACTTTTGGTGACCTCATTCATTTATTCACTCAGTCTTATTGTGTGCCAAGCACCATGCTGATTATTGTAGGTGAACAATGAATGATACAGAGCAGGCCCAGCTCCCATGGAGATTATAGTCTATCAGGAGAGAAAAAAAATTAACCCAGCATTACAGTCAGGCTTGTTGTTTCCGTGGTTTTCATGGTGTATGATCCCAACTTATTTTCTGTTTCTGTCAATGTTGAAAGCATTTACAACATATATTTGTTTTGTTTTATTTTGTTTTCTAGACATATATAAGAAAGCTGAGTGTGGTGAGAGCATAGTTAGTGACTTTTAGTGGACTCTTCCTCTAGATTCTGCAACTTTAGGCTTGGCACAAACTCTTTGTGGTTCAATCTGTCTTTAAATGTTAATAATAAAACAAAAAAAACTAATGACATGTATTGAATGCTTGCTTTGGGCCAGCAAAATCTAGTGGTTAAAAGCACAGATTCCCAAACTGCCTGGGTCTGAGTCCTGGCTCTGCTCCCTATTATCTGTGCTACTTGTGCATCTCAGTACTTCAGCATCTTCTATAAAATGGGGAAAATAGCATTGGGAACAATTAATTAAGTGAATGAAGTCAAAACCATTTAAAAAGCACCTACAACATCATAAGAGCTATGTAAGTTTTAGCAACTTCCATTATTTCTTTCCTGAGTAAGTCATACTATTATCCATGTTTAACCAGTGAAGAAACTAAATAACTTGCCTGGGCCACACAGTCAGTGGTAGAGTCAGAGTTCTAATGCAGATATTCTGGCTTCAGAGCAGATATTAGTAGCTATTAATCTATGTACCCTCTATTATAGGGTTATTGTAAATAGTCAAATAATCAGCATTTAACAAAGTTTAAACTTATAGTGCACTGTGAATATGTAAGGTATTATTATCCATGCTGTAATAAGATATGATTGAAGAAAACACTAATTTATTTCTTTTCCGTATCTTCAAACTTTTAGCTACAGCAGAAATTATATTAATAAACATTTCTATGTCATTGTGTGATATAGACAACCCTCTCACATGCACAAATTTATGTAAGTCCCACTATCACTTTCTGAGGTGGACAAAGTCCACATTGTTCTCTCCATTTTAAAAATAAGAATGTGGAGGACCAGAAAAGTTAAGTAACTTACATTAAGAATTCAGAGGTAGTAAATGAGAAAGTCTCTAACATAAGTCCGAAGCCCAGAATCTCATTCTTTGCCTCACTGTAAGACTCTGTTGTTTTTTAATAATTTTTCTTTCAGTGGATCAAAACTAATTTTTAGACTATAGTTTACGATTGTAAACATATATATGTAAATATCAATATACCCTTGTGTACAAAAGCATAACCATTTGAACTGACATTCTTTCCCTCTTTTCGTTTTAAAGATTGTGATTGCTAGCATCATGTGCAGTTACAGCAAAAATGACTGGATGGAACTCTCCAAAATGGCTGAGGTAATGATTTCTTTAGTATATATTTATTTTATTTCTCCTCTTCCATTTTTATTAGTTTTAAATAAAGAGCTGCCATGAAAAATAACACAGTAGAAGTAAAATTGAATGGAAAATGGTAACTTAAAACATTTCTATTATAATTTGTTTACCCTGTGTTTTCATTAAAATGATGGAAATGTAAATTTAAAAGGAATCTATTCTATGAAAGTGGTCCCTTGGATTTCACACAGTACCAAAAAAATCCTTTATTCTTTGAATCCATATACTCTTTATTTGCATATTAAGCAAACTGTATATTATGATGGATGCCATGATAAAATTTAATTCTACCTTTGAGAGTGTAACAGGATCTTACCTTGCCTTTAGGCAAACTAGTTTGACAGCGAGAAGAAATTTTGAATATAAAACTCTTGAATATTTAAAATATAAAAGGTTCGTTTAATACTATTCTAGTTTGAATACAGACATGCATAAAATGGTAGGACAGAATGCTCCTGAATTGAACACTAGTCAGCAGGTTTTCTATAATATAAATTGAATCTTGCACAAATGCAAACAACTAACCATGTGCCTCCAATTTGTATTTCAAATAGAAAAATACATACTTAAAATTGTATACTTATGTCCGTCATGCTGTCATGAAAAATAATCTAGATAGCTTCAGCTGGGGTTTCTTGAAAACCTCTCAGAAATGTAGAAGGCTAAATCTAACAGCGCTTATATACTAATGACTGTACATTATAAAATATTATAAAGCCTTCTATCGTGTTCGAAAATTGTACATTTTATTTGGGTATCTTAAAACTGCGAGGGAAAAATTACTTCTGGGACTTAAAGGGGTGAAATTAAACATGATCAGTAATTGGTTTCGTGATCTTTAGTGCTGGGTCCACTTTATACGTGTATTTACCTAATTGACCATGAAATCTTCCACAGAACCTGTGCTTGGCATGAGCTTTGCCAATTTTAAGCTGACTATGATGAATGGCTTTATCACGCTGCTTGCTTCTCTGCCTTTCTGTAGAATAAAATACTTTAAAATAAATATATTCTTCAGTAATGAGCATTAACTTTTAAATAAACAAATTTTACTTTTAAAAAGTCCAAAGCCTTCCTATTAGTAACATACCAACCAAGTTAAAGATATTTTTCACATTTCTCACATTCTGTATCTGTTTATTTAATTGCAGTTTTATTTAATATCATAAGTACTCATAGCAAAAAAAAAAAAAAGAACAGCAAAAACAAAGGAGAGGAAGGAAGAGAGGATAAAAAGAAGAGAAAAAAATTAGAAAGAAAAAGTTATGCTTTCCATTGGGTCAAACCAGTCTATAGAATCTCTCCCCAGGAAAGCCATCTACATAACAAGAAGGTCAATCTATAGATGCTGTCAATTAAAAAAAAAAAATCTTTTCCATAATCTTAAAATATGGACCATCCCAGGGCATATCGCATGAAGGAGCTATCCCCTGGAGGGGACATCCCCTGGAGGGCCGCATTAGGCAGCATGATTCATCATAGCTCATTGATAGGTACCCAATAACGCTTTGTAGAGTCAGTTTTGTTTTTATGAATGCATGCTTCAAAAGAGATTAAAACAGATTTTCTTTTTTTTACAATAGAAGATCCCACATTCAAACAAACCAACAAAAACAAACAAACAAACAAACAAAACCCATTCAAACCAAACTTACTATACCACTTACAGTGTACATTTCTTTGAGGGGTGTTGATAATGGGCGGTAAGAAATCAGAACTATCACACCAGCTGTTCTAGCACAAGTTTTAAGTTCAGCAGATGACTTAATGTGATGATGAATATACTTTAAATTCATGAAGTTCCTCTCCTTATAGTAGATTAATTTTCGAATTACGCAATAGGGAACCAAGGAAATCTGTTATGAGCTCTTTACTATTATATCCAAAAACAGAAATGACACATGTGTAACAGCAGGACAGATCAAGTTGTACAAGAACATGAAAAAGCAAAGAGTGAGAAACTGTGTCAGAATGAAAATTTGCACGAGAAAGGATCATTATTATTTGTTTCACCAGAGGCTACCACTGTGTTTTCCTATTCTATTTTTTTAAGTTTATTTATTTATTTTGAGAGAGAGAGAGACAGAGAGAGAGAGCAAGTGGGGGAGGGGCAGAGAGAGGGAGAGACAGAATCTGAAGCAGGCTGTGTGCTGTCAGGGCAAAGCCTGATGCAGGGCTTGAACTCACAAACTGTGAGATCATGACCTGAGCCGAGATCAAGAGTAAGATGCTTAACCAACTGAGCCACCCAGGTGCCCCAGTATTTTACTATTCTAAATAAACATTTAAGATCATATGGATGGTTAAAAAAAATAGAACCTAGGTACATTCTTAAAATATGCTGAATTCAACTAAATGACATTTTTAAAAATTAATATATATCCAGTATATCATCTTTACCATGTACATATTTTTTATTTTATTTTTTTAATGTTTATTTATTTTTGAGAGAGAGAGAATGGGGGAGGGTCAGAGAGAGAGAGGGAGACACAGAATCTGAAGCAGGCTCCAGGCTCTAAACTATCAGCACAGAGCCCAACATGGGGCTCTAACTCATGAACTGTGAGATCATGACCTGAGCTGAAGTCGACTTCTTAACCAACTGAGCCACCCAGGCACCCCTACCATGTACATATTTTTTAAATATATTCTTTTAAGTTCATTTGTTTATTTTGAGAGAGAGAAAGCAAGCATGTGTGTGTAGGGAAGGGGTAGAGAGAGGGAAAGAGAGAATCCCAAGCAGGCTCTGTGCTGTCAGCACAGAACCCTATGCAGAGCTTGATTGTACAAACTGTGAGATCATGGCCTGAGCCAAAGTCAAGAGTCAGACACTTAACTGACTAAGCCACCCATGTGCTCCTATCATGTGCATATTTTTTTTAGAAAGCTTTGTTTCCTCTCGGAAATAGAACCATACTGAACCAAACCTTCCTTTTCAGTTTAACCCAAGAATGCACATGCTTTTATTGTCATCTTTTATGCATTCTTCAACCTGGTTTGAATTTGTTGTTTTGTGAACACCATAGAAAAGAAGCAGCCTTTAGAAAAGTTTTCACAGTCAAATCAGTAGCATTGTTAGGATCTGCTCAAGTTTTCTGTATCTGATCACAGGCTTTTCCTACTTTTCTGGGACATGGATAACCTACTGCAATTCCATGCAAAGGAAGATCTATGGAACACCTACTATGTGCAAAGTCTCTTGCCAGCCAAGACAGAGGTGAATAAGATATAGCACCCATCATACTAGAAAGATACCCCAGTCAGAAAGATCAGAAAGACACCAAACTGAACCGTATGGAACGCTGACAATATCAGGTCTTAAACAGATCTTGAACTGATTTTAATAGATCTTGAATCCATTTTTTTCTTGATGCATATTAGCTTAGAAAACAGAGCCTGGGTCAAAGGTAATGTGAAGATGCTTAATGAAGGATACAAGCCCAGAGCAGGAAGGGTGGGAGCAAAAGGGAAATTAGATAGGAAGAAGGGAAAGCAGATCCTGTGTGGTACTTTCCGGGCTGGCTCCCGCTTCACAAGGAAATGGAGCTAATTGCTCTGTCCTGTGGGATGGAGAGTGCTTTGTGAAATCATCCTGCCTCACAACAGTTCAGAGGAGAAGGGTGAGAGATGTGCCTACTTGTTCCTTTCTGTCTACTGTCTCTCACTGGCCAAATTTCACACCCGGGGTTCTGCCTTCCTCTGCACTCCTGGGTTGTGTATCCTGCCCATTTTAGGGCAGCTGCCAATAAGGAAGCCAAATCCCACAGCATGTTGTGAGACATTTCTTGTTTCTTGTTTGATGTGTCTTGTGAGATGTTGTGACATCTAAACCCAGAACCTAGGAAAAAGCTAGAGCCTCTTGGTCAGGTGTGCACATGGGTACTTCTGGGGCTGTCACTTTGACAGATACGGTGGCAGCTGTGGCAAAGCCCGGCTCCCATGCTGAGGGAGCTGTGAGAACTGGCAGGGGTAGAAGTTGTGAGAACAGCATCAGGGACTGAGGTCTCTTCTCAAGCTAGTGGCAAAAGCTTGAGTGGCAAGTAAGGCCATCAGATTTGAACCAGCAGATAAATTGAATATGGCTCAACATGCATTGCTACCACCCTAATCCAAGTTTATGAGACAGCTTGCCCTCAGGCAATCCGAAACCTTCCCACTCTCCTTCTTAAGATGCAAAATCCTTACCTTAACCTGTAAGCCCCCCCCACCATGTTCTGGACCCTGCCTGCTTCCCCGGTATCATCCTCAGTTTGGTATCCACATCCCAGCACCTGCTGGTCTCCTCTTACTCCTCCGACACACTCTGAACTGACGGCCTTTGCTATTCCCTTGGCCTGGAACATTCTCTCTTACTCATACAATGTTCTCTTGTTCTCAACTCTGAGTCCCCTGACTGGTAGGTTAAACCCTCTGCCTAACTCCTTCTAAGATCCTGTCTTCAGAAGCCAGTTTACCATAAAACTAATGAAACATACGCTTCAGGGCTTACTTGCCCAAGTTTACTTCTAAACCCCTGTACCTAATTTTGGATTTGTAATTTTTACTTATTTTTTTTTCTTAATGAAGTTTCCCTGATGTGTTTACGCTTCAGGCTCCCCAAAATCTAGGTGTATTTCTGCCTGTGCTTTTCCTTTGTGGCATTTAATACAGTGGTAATCACAGTGGTGTCATTCGCTCATTAACCTCTGTCCTGCTTATTACACAGCAAGCTCCTGGGGGTGGAGACTCCTGGCTGGTTCACCACTTAATCTCCAATCCCAAGCACAGGGCTTTGCCCACCCGTGGTTATCCCTCAAATATTTGTTGAAGCAAAATAGGGATACAGAGCTAGTATACTGACATGTGACAAACAAAGAGCAAACAATTACAGAATAAATGGGAAGAGTGGCACTTTATTTGGCACCAATGAACTTGAGGTGATTAAGATACAAAGTAGAAAGTTTTAAGCCAGGGACCTGATGAGGGATTGCCAAAGTTCTGACCACAATTGGTAGGATGTCACCTACTGAGAAAGGTCCAGGGAAAATGCTCAGGTGTCAAGACCAGGTGGCCACGCTATTCCTAGCAGGGAGTCCAAACAAACTACTGAAAAGCTGGGTTCTTACCATTTTTTTAACCTGAATTTGGGCTAGCAGTGTGTCGTGAAATTAAATAGATGTTAGAATTAGGAGATCTCAAATAGGCTGGGGCAGAAAGCAAAGGTGAACCATAGAAATGTGTAGGAGCAGGTGGATATAAGTCTGTGAAGAGTGATCTTTAGCACACTGAATGCAATCAGGAAAGGTGGACGCCAGCTTGCAGACAAGAGACAGTCACTGACTTAGTGTCCAGTAAGGCCCAAGCCAGTTCAGTGTTTACCTGTACCAAATCCACTTAAAAGTAGTTTAAGATCCTGGAGAATTTATGCCTCCAGTTTTGAACAGATGAGACTAGATGACAGTGTTGATACATACGAAGTCAACAATGGGCATTGTATTTTAAGAGATGAAATTAATAGAAAATTCAAGAAGTGTACCTTTCATCCCCCCAAGGAAACACCATCCTCACCCTGCTTGGGCTCTGATGCTTTTTGCCAGCCCCACCACCCATGGAAGCCTTTCCTTCCCACTTGGGCTCTGATATACTACATCAAACCACCCTCCACATGGACATTGTTCTTGGGCTCTGATAAGCCACACTGGGCTCTCCTGGATCCTTCTAAATCCTCTAGGTCAGCTACCTTGCTCTCATTGTTCTTGGGCTCTGATAAGCCACACTGGGCTCTCCTGGATCCTTCTAAATCCTCTAGGTCAGCTACCTTGCTCTGTCCCGCCCAATGACTTTAAAACTACATCAATCAGGAGGGAAGGGAGTGGTAAGAAAGGGAGAAGAGGAAGAAGTTTGTATCTGATTTTGTTGTATATACTGTGCAAAGGTTTATGTTTTTGCTACTCTGGTTTCTCTGAGAGTTTTTATAAAGTGATTCAGAGAATTTTAGAAACTACGCTGCTCCCACTATTCTGATAATTACTTACAATAATTTTTTTTCTTTTCTTCCCCCTCCCCACGAAGTGTAGATAGTTCCTTTAAATCCTTTTATAAGTTAAGACTGGAGAAGGGCAAGTTGGAGATTCTAATTGGATGCCTGGATGATGAATGGATGGATAGATGAATATATGGATGGATAGACAAAGAAACAGATAGATAGACAGCAATTGCTTACCCTTGCATAATATTTACTATAGTCCAGGCACTGTTTTAAGTCATTCACTTTTATTAAATTTATATATATCTTTCAAAAGCAACCTATGAGTTACTTCCTTTGCTTTCCATTTTTTTGGAGATGAGGAAACTGAAGCAAAAGATAGTTAAATAATATGCCCAAGACTATAGATATAGTATATAGTAAAAGTGGGATTCGAACCCACGAAATCTGCCTCCAGAGTTTAGGCTATTAACATATACATTCTACTTCATGTAAACAAATGGGTGATAAGCAGATAATGTATGAAATTAGAAACAGCAAATTTTCTATGTCATGGCCTTCACTAGATTACTTTATTGTGTAATCATTTAGGTTAGGTAGCATAAACTCTGGGCTAAATGAGTAAACCGAAATGCTTGTAACTAACAAGAGTCAGAATGCAAGCCCAGTTTCAGTTAATTTAACATTTCATGCTAATTCAGCAATTAAGGCTTTTTGAATGCATATAGTTGCTTGGAAATGGAATTAACTGCCTTTTAAGAGGGTGTACATCCTGTGACAAGAATATTCAAGCAGAGGCCAAATGAATGTTCCCTGTCTCTTGGTTACCTTGAGAAGGATTATCTCAGTTTTGAGATAATCAAAGGCCTTTTCAGATGTGTTTGGTGGGTCAATGTTTGTATTTGCGTATAATACTGGGGAAATCTTTATTAATTAGTCACTGAAAAGCCTTTAAATTGGATAGGTGGTTTTACAAGATTTTAATTTTACTTCAAGTTTAGAAGCTTTAAGGATGTTAAATGTTACATCTTCTTAACCCACTGTATCAACTCCAGCCTTGGAATTAATGATTTCTGATAAGTTATGATAGTGAGTAAAAACATAGGCTCTGGACTCAAACACTTGGTTTTACGAGATTAGAGATATTAAGCAAGTCACTTGAACTCTTTGTAACCTCTGCTTTATCATTTGTAAAATGGGGCTAATGATATATCTCATGACAAAGAGCCTAGTAAAGTATCTGGCATATTGCAAGTAAGTACTCAATGAATATTAGTTATTATCGTCTAATTGTAACCTTAGCTTTCACTTACAATTTAGGAAATACGTATAATGTAAATATATACAAATACCACCTAAAGTTTATCTAATCCAAAATGTTGTGGAACTGATTTGCTATTAATTGCTGCATTTCAACTAAATAAAGAAGTCTAAAGGAACTATTTGAAATAACTAAGACTAAGAAAAATGCAATACTGTATATAATTGCAATGCACAATCTTTTAATTAAGCTGGTAATTCCCACATGGCATGATTTTGAGATAGGTCCTATTATCTACAGTTAATACTTGAGGAGATGGAGACAAAGATCAACTGACTTCCTAAAGTATCCCCGATTCCTTAGCAAACCTAAGATTAGAACTCAGAATTTAGGCTGTGCTTTGTTCATGCTCATCACCAAACCAGCAGGAAAAAAAAAAAAAACCAGCATGATTCATGGTAATTTTCAGATAATATGAAGCATTTTATTTTATTTTTTTTTTCAACGTTTATTTATTTTTGGGACAGAGAGAGACAGAGCATGAACGGGGGAGGGGCAGAGAGAGGGAGACACAGAGTCGGAAACAGGCTCCAGGCTCTGAGCCATCAGCCCAGAGCCCGACGCGGGGCTCGAACTCACGGACCGCGAGATCGTGACCTGGCTGAAGTCGGACGCTTAACCGACTGCGCCACCCAGGCGCCCCGAAGCATTTTAAAACTGAATTAGGGAATCAGAAACCATAATGAAACAGTATTAGAAAACAAGCTGAATGATCAAATGAACTTTCACAAACGTGTAAAAGAAAGAGCAGATTCACTCATGAACAAGGATGGTTAAGAAGGTTGACCAAGAAATAGCTAGCTAGAATTCTTCAGTTTGTTGAGGTCCTACTTACAATTTACAAAGCAGAAAAAAATAGGCTAAAGTCTTGAACAATTAGGAAGAAAAGTGAGCCCTTGAAGAAACAGCTAGGTCTGTTGGTACACTTAGAAAGTAGTGAACTGTATTTTTAAAGCCTTTGCATGATGTAATAGACATGCTATAATGTTATGGAAACTGACTCAAGCTTCTAGTTGACCTAGTTGTGGTGTTGGAGAAATTCTAGAAGTTAGGTAAAATAATATGTAAACTTGAATAGTTTATCCCCCATCCCTCAAATTACCATATTAAACTATTTAAAAAAGTGTTTTGCTTATTCTTAGAATTTTTTACCGAAGACTTCTCAAGAATTCTACGATTCTTCAAGTAGTCTAAGAACACTAGGAGTGAACTATTGTGTTCATTTTCACAGGACCCATTTTGTATACTCATGAATTAATGAGTTAAATTGGAATCCTATTTAATTATTAAAGACAAAACTATCTGCACTTCATGTTTCTTATCGTGGACTTATTTTCAATACAATACAATTGATTTTCAGTTAAAAACATTTAGGTTTTTACTTGTATGCATTCCCGGTAGCCTACTGTATTTTTCTTTGCACTGCTACTTCCTGGACCAAGTATCCAGAATTAGTAAGATTTGTTTCTATAAAAGTAAAAGCTGTGTAGGGAAGAATAAATGTGACGTCAAACAGACCTGAGTTAAAATCTCTGCTGTGTCACTTAATACATGAGGCTTGTCATTAACTCCCCTGTGTTTCAGTTTCCTTGTCTGTGAATTTGGTGTCCTGCTAATCCAAGGATTATGAGAATTAAAGACACCGAATATAAAGCACATAGAACAGTGAGTGTCCTCTTATAAGCACTTAAAAAATATTTGCTGTTGCTATTATTGCTGTTGTTACAGAAATTCTAATTTGAGAGTCAGAATATACCTCACAAGATAGCTATAATGCAGAAAACAGAAGAGTTTAAATTTGACAAATGTGACCTATGTTATGAATGGTGAAAGCACATCGGGACGCAAATAAAGCTTTGCCTTTTCTTTCATTTTCCTTCCCCGTTGTAAAGGCTTCTGGAGCAGATGCCCTGGAGTTAAATTTATCATGTCCACATGGCATGGGAGAAAGAGGAATGGGCCTGGCCTGCGGGCAGGTAAGGACCTCAACAGCTGCCTTCACGTATTTCTGTGTGACAGAATAGCCCCCTGTATAGGTAGTAACTGTACCTTAGGCAAGAAGATGTGTGGATCAGATGACTGGTTTGAGACTTCCAGGTCTGCATTGTTTAAATATTTAGTGCTTAAAAAGTGGAAAATGAGGGAAACTGAAATTACAGCAACTGTTTAGTTTTATTGAGGAAAATATCACATTATGTGCTTGACAGGAAGCAATATCATAACAAATAGTTTTTAAAAGCACTGAAGCAGAATTAGCTGATTTCAGATGCAGTGTTCTTTATTCATTCCTGATGCTGATCCAGTTTCCCTGGAGCAATATACTGTACAAAATGCATTGTTCGTAGTGATTTTGTAGTAAATGGGGCACAGCACAAATTGCATTTTACATTTTTTAGCATATGATCATTATTCCCTAACTGTGTTTTGGGAGTTGCAAAAGGACTTTGATGCTATTTTTATTTTGGGATACAATAAATGGAAACTTCATGCTAAAATACTTTCAAAAACCTAATGAATAAAATGTGGAAATATATGTTAATATGTAGAAAATACCACATTTTTATGTAACTAGATACAGTGTTGTATGTTAAGGAGCAAGGTAAAAGCTTAATGCTAAAAAGGTGAGTGTTTTGCATCTAATTTGGCCTTTAAGCCCAGAGGGAAATGGTGTGAATTAAATAATATGCAATGTTGTCATTTATGACAAATTTTCTAGTCCCGGAAAGTTTACTTTTGTCTTTACATCTGGCACAGGGCCTTGTACATAGTAGGTGCTCAATTCTTTTTTTTTTTTTTTCAAATCCGTGGATTACTTGAATTAAACTTAGAGGCCAGAGGCCCTTAATTTGGAAGGGCAAAAATTTCTGCCTATTCAAATGAACCTAGGTTGCTATTTTCATATTAGCATTCAGGAAGGATTTTAAAGTACCTTGTAAATATTTAATTAACATTCGGAATAGATTTGTGACTTAGGAAGAAACCATTCTCTTGCAGCAGCAGGAGAGGAGGGTCTAGTCAAATGTTTTTCAAGTATATCCTGTGTTCCATTCACAATAGGTTACCCAGAAAATCAGTCAGTGTGGCTACAGAATTAGTAGAGGAAAAATATCATTATATTAAATCATGACTTCTGTGAGGCAATGATTGGGTGACAGTTAGCGTGTCAAGATGTGTAACTTGGTTGAAATGAGGGAGGCTTTTAAAAAGGACACCTGGAACAGGGCCTGAGGTAGTCAAGGTTCTTTATCCATCCCTTCCACAGTTTCTGAATTTTTTTAGTTACATGGAGAAGAATAGCTATGGAAAATTTAAATCTGTTGACTAATGTTTTAAAGGAGGGTATGTTTTAATATATATTTCTTGCTACAGAAACGGCAATTATTTTGAAAATGTTACCCAACCTTGTGCTTAATTTTTAGAGTGGGCTTTTGCTCTCTGAACACATCTGAACTTACCCAGCTGTTAAGTGTCTTAGGTGTATCCTCTCCAGTGAGTTATTTAGATACAGAAATTTTTGCACAGCCTTTGACTGAATGAGGATGCCAAGCGTTAAAATTTTGCAGAGTTAATATTAAGATTTCTAAAACTCTTGGAAAACATGTTCCAAAAACCATGACACCTTAGGCTGAAGGAAACTTGGGAACGTTGCCATTTCACTTGTTAATTATAATCTCTAAAACGAAGCCAGTTCTTCCTATTAGCCACATTTAGAAATTTTCTTTTGAATTATATTCTTTTTGTATCATATCACTAAAAAATACAACTAATTTAATTATTTCTGATCCAATATATTTTAAATGGTTGCTCTGCCTCGGGACACATGAAAGTTCGATATTTTAAATGGAGGGAAGGAAGAATACTAGTGCATTAAAAAAACTTTACTGTGACTCTTTAGGGTGGGCACAAGCATGTCTAGAGCTTATTCATGTTTTCCTTTATTTCCTTTTCTTTTTCTTTCTCTAACTCCTGTTCCTATTGCCTCTTCCTTTCTCTTTGAGGTTCCTGGTCTTGAACACTTGTAAGTTGGTGGGATGGGAAATTTATACTCAGTGCTGGGGAACAGAGAAGCTGTTCTAATTTCTCTTCCCCATAGTAGCGTGATCCTGCATTCCGTTCCATCTTTTGGAAGCTCTATGTGTGCAAAGCACAGAGCTGTGTGCATTGCTAGAGTCTGATAAGTGTTTGCTTCATGAATGAAACAAGCTGACATTAGTTCCATGCCTAGAATATTTATCTATTGGAAAGACTCTATTGCACTTTTTCCACTTCTGGTGTTTCCAGAAATCATAATTTTAGCCCCTTAAGAAGAGACAGAGTATCAGTATAGTACATTTTCCTTCCTAAACATATTTTTCTTCCATTGTCTCATATATTTTCTCACAAATATGCAATAAGTGAAAAATACTGCCTTTGTATCTAAGTGATTTTATATTAACTATGTATGTATATATTTAAACATATACCTATATTTTAAACTCTTTATAAATGTTCCTATAAGGACTAAATATTGTGAAATTTTTGAACAGAGAAGGCTATAACCTCTACTCCACAACATACAAAAATCATATTTATTAATGGAATTTGTAGAAATAAAAAAAATCTCAAACTGACCTTGGGAATTTGAATTGTATATTCCCTGCAAAGTGAAACTTCATATGAAATCCTAAACACTTAACACTTGCTGTGTGTTTAAAGGCAGTCTCATTCTTTATTCTTTCTGTCAACAACCTCTATTACCTTGATCAAGCCACTCACTCCTCTGAAACATCAGCTCCCATCTCTAAACTATGGGGTTTGAACCAGATGATCTCCAACTGCCTTCCAGCTTTACTATTCTGTGAACACTAACATTGTAGGTAGCAGGTGAATATGTTATTTTTAAACTACCCATAAAAGCATTGATAAAACAAAAAACAATAAAGAAATAAATGAATGCATATTATAGTGTTCTTTTTAAAACCACTTTAACATTTTCCCTGGCCTGCATAAAAGTCACTGTGTTACATGTGCGATTCTTAATTATATTTACATTGATCAGTGCTGCTCAGATTTTGGTATATTTTCCTGTATTTGATGAATGAATATCTAAGTAGCCTTTGTTTTAAAAAGCTCTGGCTTAATGTGGCTAAAATAGAACCCTTGGTCTTTGTACCCTGTATGTCAGCCTGTGATCTTCTATCACATTTTCCATTTTAGTAAATGGAACCCCCCCAATAACGTTGATGCTCAAGCAAAAGTGAAAACATGCTCCAGCTTTGGTTGTATGTACTCCAAAGAGTCAGAGTTATATTACAAACATGAAAAAATATTTTCAGCTTTCTTCTTCTCCTCACCATAACCCTCTGAATAGGTTGAGTTTGTATTCCATTGTACAGCAAGAACAACAAGAGTAAAATAAACACAAAAACAAAACAACAACAAAAACCTGAAGCCTCCAGGCTTCCCAGGTCACAAATCTGGTCAGTGGTTGCCAAGGCCTGAGCTTTGATTAGCATATAAACCTGAAATAGGCAAGTCGCCAAGAGCAATTCCTAGTAAATTGGTATTCCAGTGTCAGCATTAAATATTATTAATATTAACTGAAAGCTCAATGCAGGACTAAGTTACCTCTAAAGTCTTTATAGTTCTAAATTCCCATTTCTCTAAATATATGAAAACAGAAGCAAACCTGAATCTACTATTTAAATGTTGCATCTCCCAGGAGTAAGGGAGCCTCCCTGATGTCTTAACATTCAGATTTAAAGCTGTCTATGTGCAGTCTGGGTAAACTAATTTCCTGTGCCAGCATATTACTTTATAAATATAATGGTACTCTAATAAATTCTATAAAATGTAGATAAAATGGCATCTCTTTGAGGTCTTCACCTTTTCCTAAATACAAAGTGTTCTTATGGCATTGGGTGAATACCCTTCTTTTGTCCTTGAATAATTATATTGAGTATTTTTAATTCCATCCTACAGAACCTTCTAATGTAAATTCAGAAAAGAGCTGAAGAAATGTCAATAGCTTTCTGTTGTTGTTTATTTTGTTTCTGTAATCTTTACCAACATTTGAAAAATAGGTGGATTTGAGAGAAACATTCTGTTACTTCTCTTGAAGTAAGATATGGCCACAGATGGCCTGCATGGCCACGCAGCAACGAGGATTGCTCTCCTTTACTGCTCTCTTTTAACACTGTATGTGGTTCATGTAAATAGCAGCAAACATTTCACCAAGGATAGGTGTTCGTTCCCAAACATGGGTTTGATCAGTATGTGCTTCTCCAGTTCAACCTTTAAATATCAAAACCAACCCTTCCCAAGATGTTTGCTTATCTTCTGTGTTCCTGACATTGAACAGTTTCTAAGCTGCCTTCTTTAGCCAGCGGTACCTTTAATTCTTAGGCCCTCCATCAGCTATCAAAAGAAGAAACAGTTGATGGGGGTTGTGGACAGAAGGCATGGGATAAGATGCCTTGCCTTCCTACCTTCCTATTTTATCTTCCACAAGGCAAAAAGGAAGAGCAAAAGGCAGCATGCTTCACAGGACTTCTCAGTACTAGTTGTATGGTCTTCTTGAAATGATTTTCTCCTGCCATCAGAAAACGCTAATTTATAAAGCTTTTTCTTGGGTTATTTTTCACATGAACCATTTACTTCTTTGCCTTCTTTGTGTCAATGAGGTGACATAGTAAAGCACAGACTTCTAGAACTGAGAGGAACCCTAAAGATTTTCCAGTATGACCCCATTATTTATAGGAAAATATTGGGGCCTGGGAAGATACATAATTTGCCTTTTCCTGAGGTAACCAAACTAGCAGGGCCCAGGGCCTTTGGTGCCCTTGTCACTGACCCACATCTGGTGTTCTGTCCAGTATTTCATATGGGTCATTTGGGTGCATCCAAATCTCTAGTTAAACTGAATAAGCCCGTATAGTGCCCTGGGAACTCCTGACTCCATACCTTTCTGCATACTATTATTTTCTCTGCCTGGAATTCATATCTTTTCAACTGAAATTATCTAAATAGAAATCACTTGTCTAATTCTATTTTAAGTGACATCTAATCTATTAACTAAGTATATCTTCTCAGTCAACTAAGGTTTCCAAGAGAAAGAAAAAAGAATGTATTATATGTGAATAGGTTTAAAGGTGGAAACTAGATGCACACTCTCATTTGAATCTGTGGTAACCTAGAGATTGAATCCCCGTTAATGAATTTGAATTTCTTTACCCAATAATTCTAAGAGGTTACAAAGATGGTATTTCCCTGGCCCTTATAGGATTCCCATTTTTCAGTCGTTTGAATGTCTTCCTTGGAGGTGTGATTGCTAAATAGTGCACACCTATTTCAATAATGACTCCTTTGGACAGAAAAGTCCAAAATGATAGTATAATTAGAGGGAATACCACTGTAGCTTCACAGTTAAAGTAATGTTCTTAATAAAGATGATAAAGATGGCAACGCCATTGTTATTACCTGCTACGTCTTGCTATCTCACAGCTCCCTCCATTTATTTACACACATCTTCTGCATAGAATTTCTAAACACTGAAATGTTTAATTCAAACAGTCTTAACATTAATTTTATCGTCAGGAAAGAGATATGCAGTCCTGCTTTCATGCTGATTTAGTTAAGTAAGAGCAAACAGATTTAAAAGTGGCAAATCTTAAAATGTTTACTGATGTTAAATAATTATTGACTTAAATTAAGATCACCCAAACAATACTTTGATATTTCCCTCATGATCTGTTCTATGTCCAATTTAATTTACACAAACTCTGTATGCCCGTTAAAAAAAGAGAGAGAAAGGCTTTGTTTCTGTTACAATATGCCAACATTTTTCATAAAACATTAACCACAGATTATTACTCTTACCCTTGCCAGAGAGCAGACGTCTGTCACCAGGAATAGAATCCAAAACTAAGTGTGAGGACCACATTGCCCCAGATGTGCTAGCATTTCCATTGGGAAATAAAACCTTCCTCCAGCAGCTGGGTTAACAGACCCTTTATCTCATCATATGTAGTACAGGGTCCAGGGAGCAATGACCACATCCTGCCTGGATCAGGTCCCTATCAGGTGTTTGCAGAGGAACAATGTAAAGATACTGGTTTTAAAGCCAACACAACTGACGAGTCGTAGTACTACGTATATTCCCAGAGGCATGAAATTCAGGAACTCAGGAGTATGAGACATCCCAAAGGGAATGATATGGGAAGAATATGGGAGTCTTACCAGTGGTAAAATACAAATGAATCAACAGTGACATCCCTGACCTCTTCTTGGGGATCTAAGGTGAGGATAACTGCTGAGTTAGAATTACTTTTTGATACTGGTCTGGTATGGGCCCATGAGATGTCCTCTGTTTCAGGTTCTTGATTCCTCTCACTCCTTCTAACTCTAGCCCCTATAAAATACATGTGTGAGAAAGTGCCACATTGTCCTGAATGTGATGTTTAATCTTGCCCTAATTAGCATAGACAAATGTAAATTCGGGCTAGAGAGTTGGAACTAGAGGTCTGTGAGTTGAATGGATAAATATGGGATAGTCTAGGATGGCTTCAGTGGATTGAGTCCCTGAAACATCACATTCACAGATTTGAAAATCATTACATCGCGAATTGACATCATTCCATGGAGAGCTATGAGAAATGGATGCATGATATAAGCTTCTGCAAAAGTGACTGAAGTCTAATATTACCCATATACATTTGACTTATCTTGTTCTGTTTTATTTTCCTTGTGACATTGTAATTTTAGAAGTGCTTTAAAATAAATAATCAACTTGTTTATGAGAAAAAGTATCTCTGATCAAAAAGAAATATTTGCTTTATACTATATTATGTTGCCCAACTTTTTATTTGAGTTTAATTCTCAACAAATTGCATAGACATGGGTGCTTGGATAAGTACAAAACTACAGGAGATCTGTAAGAGGCATTTCTATAACTGCCAATATTTTGCCTTAAGCTGATTTTCTTTGAGTTTTTCAGTTTTAATAATTTTTTTTCAACGTTTATTTATTTTTGGGACAGAGAGAGACAGAGCATGAACGGGGGAGGGGCAGAGAGAGAGGGAGACACAGAATCGGAAACAGGCTCCAGGCTCCGAGCCATCAGCCCAGAGCCTGACGCGGGGCTCGAACTCACAGACCGCGAGATCGTGACCTGGCTGAAGTCGGACGCTTAACCGACTGCGCCACCCAGGCGCCCCGAGTTTTTCAGTTTTAATATTAAAGTTGGTTAATGATATAAAAATGATTGCTTTCTCTTAAAAGTTATAAATTTTTAGCAGAAAACAGTACTATTTAAATCTAACTGAAACACCAGTTGTAGGTCAGGGGGTATCATTGTTTATGTCTATGACAACAATCATGCGGCAGTTAAAAAAATTATATGTAGTACAGATAGGTAGACCACTGTTGAATGGTTGCAAGCAAGGCATCTAAATGTATATTAGTATGGTCTTTATTGTACTCATCATTTGTTATATTCCCAAAATAAAGCAGCAATAGCATTTCACAATGCTTTTTTTTTCTAATCACCCTCAAATGATCACATTACAAGTAAGTTTGAGAAGGATAGCAGAGTTTTCTATATGCCTGCTGACTTACAGCATAAAGATAAACTGAAAATGTCTTTGACCAAAGCGAGAGACATGGGAGTGGGTTGGGGAGAGGCTATGATCTTAATCAGTGGTATCATGGCAGCATAATGCCACGCCAGAATAACAGGCATAAGCAGTACAGAGTAGAAACAAAATTAGAAAGCAAAATTACTGGCAATGAGATGAAAGATCCAGTCACAGATCCAACTAGCCTAGAATATTTGGAAGAACTGTCAAGCAAGACTGAGTCATTTATTAAAAGCCACAAAAGACTCAGGAGTAAAAGATACTACATATTAGGCTAAAAAAGCAAGATTGGACCAAAACCTGTTAAGCACTCAAGAGCTAAGAGAGTCAGAGGCAGCAGAGTTTACAATAAGCCAAGAGAGAGGATAATGAGTAAGACAAATCAAAAGAAGGCATAAGAGCCACCATTGTCAAGAAAACCTTAAAATTAAGGCAACTTGTACCTCAGAGATAAAGTTTTTATACATTTCCATCTGGGGTAGAAGCAGTCTTTTAGAGTGCAATCAATTTATGGCTTCCAGCTGGGAGCAGGTGAGCACTGTCAGGAAGGAAGCATGTGGATTTGGAAATATTGCTAACCCCACCCCAAAAAAAGTAAGTCAAGGAAAATAGATTTGTTATAATCATGGCATTTTTATAGCCCAGGAGTATTGATTCAAGATCAAAGACTCTATGGCTTTTGTTAACTATCACTTAGCAGCCTCATTCCCAGAGAACTATTACGACCCACCCCCCCATCCCCACCCCCGCCAGATACACATGAGGTGATGCTTACTGAGAACAACAGATTTTCTACAAATAGGAAGTCTGTCTTGATGTTGATTACATTGCAGAAATCTTAATGACAGCCATGTTTTGTAACTAAGTTTGTTTTCTTTCACCAAAAAAATCACTTTATTAAGTAGCAGTATGATTAATAAATATATACACTACAAAAAAGTATTGTCTAAGGAGATATCAATTTAAAGCATGAATATCAATTATAGACACTTGGAGATGTTTTGAATATCTTTCTTTCCTCATGGTATTTACTATTTATGTTTTCTAGTTTGAGTGCCTTCTTTCTCTGTTGTTACTGGGTTTATTCAGCTTTAATAGTTTTCATAGATCAAGTTGCAAAATCATTTATTACTTTAATGCATGTTAATGATGCATCAGAAAATAACATACAGTTTTTTTTCTTATTTGTGAAACTTTTAGCCCTCTATCAAATGGATGGAGATCTCTATTGCCAGCTTTCTTTTATCAACATTTTTCTTTTCTTGACTACACCAAAATTCATATGGCAACACAATAGGCATGTCATTCCTGTTTTTCCTATAATCATGTTTTGCCTAATATGGGAGAACTTGGTACATGAAGGAATAATCAGATCCCTTCACTTCTAGTGTCCTTTCTCTATTCTTCTATCCCATGTTCACTCTTCGTTCTCCTACCTTTTATCACCTCAGTCTCAAACTTTTAGAGAACAGCCTTTTCACATAGGAGAAATAGATTATAGAGATCCTATAGTATTTATTGCACTCCCAAAACCATCTCTACTTTTATTCATTCAACAAATATTTAGGATATCCATCATGTACCAAGAATTGTGTGAAATGCTGATAATATAATAATGAGCAAAACCAGACAGGTTCTCTTTTCTCATGGAGCTTTCCATTATGTAGAGTAGACATATATTGGACAAATAACCCCACAAACAATAAAGTATAAATGGCATAGTAACCATGAAGTAGTGGTCTATGATACTTGAAGGGTCAGGGGAGGATTATATAAGGAAGTGATGTTAGATCTGATAACTGAAATCTTTAGAGCATTTTTAACTAAGTGAAATGATTGGGGTGGGTTAGAGCATTCCAGGCAGTGGAAACAGCATGCACATAAACCTTGTGGTTGAAACAAGGCAAGGTGAAGGGCAAGAAAGAAGATTGGGGTGCTTAAAGCAGACACATGTGGCACAAGATGATACTGGAAAGGAAAAAATACAGGTTAGACTATTTAAGAGCCCATAAGTTGCATGTTGCAGAACCTTTTGATCTTATCCAAACAGCAGCAGAAAGTTATTAAAAGGTTTGTCGTGTGTGTGTGTGTGTGTGTGTGTGTGCATATGCATACACATGTGTGTGCATGGGCCTGTGCATCTTCTTGGTGGGTGGGATGGTAACAATTGTGGGATGATATGATTGTATTTTCATTTGGAGAGAAGAGAACTAGAGGAACATGATATTGGACCTAAGAAGGCTGTCTGAAATAGCTTTACAGTTGTTATTGTAAAAAATAGTGGTGATTTACGGCTTAGATTAGGGAAGCGATTATAGAGATGGAGAAATGGATATACCAGAGATAAGGAGTATGTCCAGCAGCATTTGAGGATGGGTTGGATATGTGTTTTGAGGGAAAAAAAAGTGACAGGATAGTTCTTAGCTTTCTGTTGTGTGCTGATGGAGGAATTCTGGTATTATAAATTAAGACAGATGTATTAGCTGATGTAACTGATGGTATAAGGTTGAAGTTGACTTCATGAGTATCTGGATCCAGGAAAGCAGATGATGTCTTCAGCATTTTTACTCTCTCTTACTTTGTCTTCTTTGCTCCATGGTGTAGTAGATGACTCATTCTTACCCATGACAGATAAGCATTTTAAATCCATCTAATGACCTAGCATCAGACCTAGAGTTAGACCTAGCGTCTAATGACCTAGCATCAGATAAATCTATGGTTCCTAATCCCAGCTCCCAGGGGACCTCCACCTTTCAAACCCTAGGCCATTTACTGATATCTGTGATTCTGGTATTTTCAGTATACTCTCTCCAGTCCCCACAACTAAGCTCTTTGCAAAAATTTTCTTTTAAATGGAACCATCCTAGGGGCACCTGGGTGTCCAGCTTTGGATCAGGTCATGATCTCCCAGCTCATGAGTTTGAGCCCTGCATCAGGCTCTGTGCTGACAGCTGAGAGCCTGGAGCCTGCTTCAGATTCTGTAACTCCCTCTCTTTCTGCACCTCCCCCACTCTCTCTCTCCCTCTCTCTCTCTCTCAAAAATAAACATTAAAAAATTTTTTTAAAAAATAAACGGAACCATCTTTATTTTAAGCAATTAAAAGATTATCCATGAAACATTTTGAATATTAAACATATTTTGATATTTACTCTCTCATAGAGATGATGAATTTAGGATAAATAAAGTGAAATATGATTTTCCCAATATATATAGTAAATACAGTTTTATATTTTTGAGATCACTGCAATGCAAGTATAGTTACTATGATATAGATATATCCCAAGAGAAGAAATTAATAAAAGAGAAGGAGAGAATAAAGTGAATATGGAGAATAAAAATTAAGTTTATTCAATGAGTGTGCCTTGTATTCTAGGTATTGTGCTAGGTATTTCTACACATGGGTTCACACTTACTCCTCAGTCAACTTTGAGGAGGAAGATGGAACACATTATAGACAAAGGGACTGAGGCTACAGTGACTTGCTCCATATTAAATACCCAGGGATTAATGTTATTCTGGTACATGGTAGTTTCCATAAATAATTTTTGGACAGAAGGTTTGAATGAATGAATACTTGAATTGAGTCTTCATACAAAATGGTATGTGTGTGTGTGTGTGCCATTGGCAATGAGATCTTGAGCAGAGTGCTTTATGAATAGGACTCAGTATAGCCATTCTTGATTTTTTGTAAGTTAAGAACTTATATCTCAAATCATTTTACTTCTTTCTAAAACCAGTCTCAGTGTATTGTCCTGGTTTGTTATCTTTCCACCTCAACCATGTTATGTTTCATGTGTCTGATTTCTCCAATTTGTGTCTTGAATCCATTCTGTTTTTTTCCACAGGTACATACTATTAACATATACATATTATTCACTCTTCCCTGTGCCCTGGACAAGAGTCCATCTCCTTTTCAAATATTCTGTCTTTGGAACCCAATAATATTTTGTTGTCGTTGTTGTTGTTGTTAAGAGTGAGTGTTTTTGTGGGGAGCCTGGGTAGCTCAGTCAGTTAAGTGTCTCACTCTTGATTTCAGCTCAGGTCATGATATCATGGTTTGTGAGTTTGAGCCTTGCATCGGACTCCACGTTGCCAGTGCTGGGCCTGCTTGGGATTCTCTCTCTTCCTCTCTCTCTGCCCCTCTCCTTTTCAAATGCTCTCTCTCTCTCAAGAATAAATTTAAAAAAATAAGAATGAGCAGTTTTACTTGTTACTGTAGGAGTTTGGAGGATGAAAGACATCAGAATGGCTGACTCTCTGTTCCTTTTGCAAACTTGCTATTCTATGTAAACAAGGCCACTATCCAGGAATGAAGGGAGAGACAGAATAATCTGCCTCAGCCTGGCCTCCAGGAAATTAAGGACATTATTTTCACCTGTTTCCATGCCCACCACCTAATGGCAACCAGTTCTGGATTACAAATGTTCCCTGAATGTCACTTCTTCCATTATTTGAGAGCAGTTATGATACCTGATACAAGTCTAATTCATGAAATCCTCACTGCAACTCTATGATGCAGTGACTGTTATTATTCCCATTTTACAGCTGTGAGAACCTAGAAAGTGTAAGAAGCGTGGCAGGGTCACGTGGCAAGTAAACACAGCCTCAGGATTCAAATCCTGATGTCTGGTTCCACAGCCTATGCTCCTAGCCTCAGGCACTGCTGCCTCTCAAACAAGAAAACCCTGACTTACTAAGCATAGAAATTATTGCTATTTATCTTAACGATGCATCTCTCTTTGAAAATAGTGCTATTTGTGGAAGTAATGAAAGTTCCTCTGCATAAATGCTCTGGAAAAGGCCAGTTGCCTCAAAATATTTGGCAAAAAAAGATTTGAACGATCTTTATTTTTATGTGTTATCAATTTTTTTTTCCGTATCCAAATTCGATAGAGAAACCTAACAGGTTGTTTTTGTTTTTTTGTAATCTCCAGACATGATTAAAACGTTGTGTAGTTTTACAATAATGAATGTTAATTGTCAAGGTCTGTTTCCATTTTAAAAATTCATTTTTTGTCGTTGTTGTTGCTTAAATTTGACATCACCCCTCCCATAAAGGAGGCAATGTGTGGTTAAGAAACAACTTGTGCTAGTTGGTGATTATTCGGCAGAAGCTGAAGAGGGGTGAAGAACCCCCACAGAAGTACCCACGAGGGAATTCACCCCTTTTTCAGCTGGTGGAGAGCACTAAATATGCAGAGCGCCATCCAGCCCCAGAAGTGGTGCCGCCCTCGCCTGCCATTCCACAGCCATGCCCCTCTACAAAGGGTAGATCATTAAGCCATCCAGCGGTGGGGAGTATTTTCATATAGCTGTTGCCCTTTATAGCAGCCTGGCAGTGAGTGACCATAATAAATTATGCACTGCTCTGTGAGACTGTGACACAATGCACTGGCGGAACAGCAGGGGTGTTAGAAAATCCATTATTTGAAATTTTTGTTTCTTTTTCTTACTAGATTCCATGCTGTTCTTTTCCTGTCATCTTGTTCCTTTTTTTCCTATCTATTGTTTTGAGGGTTTTGTGTCTGACAGTTCTTTTCTGCTGCTGGTTTTGTCCTTTTTGTTACCTTGTTTCTGCCTTCGTGGGCTCTCCCCCTACCTCCCTTCCTTGGTCTTGTGTGTTGTGAGCCTCGTTCTCCTTTTCTGTCATGCAGTCATTTGCTTTACTTTTCTTTCTCTTTCTGCCTTATTGTCTCATATAATGCAGAAAAACAAATTCTCTTTTTGTCGGCATTCTTTTACATGGTGTTATGTGGTTGTCATTTTCCCTTCAGGATAGATGCACTTTACTGTATGTACTATTCATTTTGGCTCCAAGAATCCAAAACACATGTCCAGAGGAGTGCCAAGGCTGATGGCAATAAAAAACAATCAAAGCAACCAGTAGAATAGTTCTTTGGGAACAGTGCAGACCTATTTCTTCCCTGTGGATCAATTCACATAGAATCTGTAAGTTTTGTTCCTAATTTTAGATTATTCAATACCTTTCTCTTTTCTCCAAGACTAGGTCTATTCCAAAGTCGCAATTGTTTTAACGCTTTTCTTCTCAAATCTATCTATCTGCTATTTCCATAATTGTTTTTCCATTTATGAATACAGCCTGAAAAGATGGTTCTGGTAGTTGGAACATCCACTGATTCAGTTAATCCACCAGTTATTAACTGAGCAACTATAATGTGTCAGGAATTGTGCAGGTGTTCTAAACATTGGTCACCGTGAGTTTTGTTTTTTGTTGTTGTGGTTGTTGTTTTTGCATTCTTTACCTCTTCATGTCCCTTATCCCTAACTTCTTTCTTCTTTCTGTGGCCACACCACATATTATTTGTCATTCTGCCTTCTCCACTCTCTCTACCTTGACTCCTTTGGACCTAGCATTCCCGTTTTTACTCAGATTTATTTACAAAGCACTTGTGATTTTTCTGCCTAAATTCACTGCATTGGATTAGAAAGCTCAAATCTTGTTGGCAGTGAACACCTGAGAATGTGCCAGATTCTTCAAACCCACTTTTGTGTTGCAATTACAAACAAAACAAACAAAAAAAACTCCCCCCCAAAAAAACCAAAAAACAAAAACCCACAGAAATGGTAACCTGACCTCTGGTGTGGCTGTGGATTTCTATAATATTTGCAGTAGCTGAATTTAATTATATCAATATGTATACTAACTAAATAGCAATGAATTAAGTAAACATCTACAATTAAACTCTTCCTTTTATAGTATTTAGTTCCTTGTTTCTTTTAAATGTTTTTTTATCTCTATTTGCTTTTATTTGCTTATTTTCTCATTTTATAAACTTCCTGTCTTCTAATCCATTTCTCCTGAATCACCTTCGATTTTTAGTTTCTACCTCTGTTTCCTTTCTCTACTTTTTACATTTATTTTATTCCAGGGTTATTGCAATTTTAATTTTTGTTGTAGTTGTTATTTTAGACACTGCTATGATAGCTCAAGAAAGTTAGCTTACTGTTTTCTACAGAAAATATTAAATGATTTCTTCTATCTGTACTGGTTTCCTTTATATTTTTAATCTCTCCACCCTTCTCATGTTTCCAAATTTCCAGCTAAGTGTTTTTTCCATTCTGTAATTTCTCTCTCTTTTCTTGGCACATTGAATTGCACCCCTTAATTTTTTCCTACATCAGTTTTTGTTAAAGAAACACTAGACCCTTGAATATCATTTTGCAAATGCATGTGGATGACTTCTCTTTTTATTTTTACTAATTGGCCTTTCAGAACAAACTCCCAAATGTGTACTATAGCTCATTTTATGCACTTACAACAAGTCAGTTGTCCTGTCAGCTTCCAGAAGCAGTGAAATGCTCATGTTAGAGTCTTATGTGTTTCACATTTCCAATTTTTATTTCCTTCTGTGTTGGAAGAAAATAGAGGGAAGGATAGATATAAAGAGCTATGAAATAGTTGTAAAAGTGAAAGGGAGGTAATGCACTAAAAGTAAGTAAGTAAATTTGATATTTAGAACACTTACATCCATAAAGGGTGCTATAGGGAAAATATTCTTGGTGACAGGATAGACGATAAGAACATCAGGAACCTCTCACAGATTTGTTCCTGTGGGTCAAGGTTTTTATAGCTGATTCCACCAAACAACACTGGCTTTGGCATAAATATATCTGGTTCACCCTATAGAATTTCACCCATGTCATTACTAAATGGCTCTGCCTTGACATTTTTCATGTCTTTGACATGGTGCCCTAATTTTTAAAAGTTAGCAATACTAGTCTCTTTTGAATCTGCTATTGCATTTTTATCAGCCAGATTCCACATATGACATAAACACTTGAGTAAGTGATAATATTTTAAACTCAGTATATGAAACAACATGGAAAAATTATGTCATATTTCTTTATTCTGATTTTGTGACTTCTAGCATCACGAATAGCTGAAGCTCAGTTCTTCCTGTGCCTTGAATAGAGCCAATTTTAAAGCAAAACTGTCACTCTTTAAAAATAAGCTTTATCAGTTAATTTATTTCACAGACCCTCTACCCCAAATTTTTAGTTAACCTTGGATTTGTCAGATGGGATAGTTGCCTACAAAAGTAGCCCAGTCTTGGGCTAACTATGACTACATATAAAATGACTAAATGACTAAATATAAAAATGTTATGGGCAACCCACATTCTAGTATAAATTGTCAGCATAAGAAAGAAAATAGATCCATTTGGAGGACTAGATTATTCAAAAAATTCGGGCGTATACAGTGTTAATCTTCAAATTAGGGAGCTTTTAAGTAGGGCATTTCGCACTAAGTCTAATGGCTTGAGTATTTAATTCTTTCCAATAGTTCACCACCGCCAGTATTATCATAGAGTTTAATTTTAGTTAAAAAGGTTTCACTGTCCTCATGACTTTCTTTTTCTTTGGTCACCCACCCCTCCTCATTCTTACCTCTCTCTCTCCCAGCCCTCAATATGGGTGGTTCTCAGGTCTGAGACTACTTTTATCTCACTGAATTTTCATTTTTCTTCTCGTATTTAACTTTATCTTTCTATTTCTTTAATTATATATATTTTTCTCTTTTTTGTTTACTTGGCATTTTTCTTGTTTGAATCTGCCTTATGGTTTCTGATTCTCTTAGAATCATCACTAGTTTTTTAATAAGAATTTGTAGGATTGGCTTACATTGCTAACAATTAATAACTCTCATTTTTTGAGAGTTTATTCTATGCCAGGAAATGTGTTAACATTTTAGGTAGATCATATTATTTAATTCTCAACCAACCCTCTGAGCCACTACTAACATTATCCCTGTTTTTGAGATAAAGAAACCAAAGCATAGAAAGGTTAAGCAATTTGTTCAAAATCCTGCAGGCAGGCAATGGCCAGCCAGGACGCAAGGTCAGAGTTTCTGACTGCAGGCTTGCACCCTTTTACTTCATAGCTCCTCTTGTAAAAGGATGCCGAGCTGTATTAATTTGCTTTGGATCTGTATGTAAGAATGGGCGATTTCCCTACCTTATCTTTCTTCATCATGGATTCTGATGAAAGCTGAGTTACAAGTATAATGGGGGTATTGGATCTTAGAGTGTTATTTTGGTCCATATTCTCCTTGCCCTACACACCTTCTTGGCTTCCTTCTGCCCACCACCATGTGAGATAAGTTTACACATGAAAGTAACTCTTGTTTACCTCTATTACTAGAGGAAACCCTTTCTAAGGGCAAAGTCCATGCCGTCTTCTTTTTCACATCTTTCACATTGCCTTGTATGTGAATAGTTTTCAGATAAAGGACCACAATTATAAACCCTGGCAAATGAGCATTCTCAGGCACTTCTGCTGTGCAGTGCTCGTGTTTTCCTCATACTACAGGATAAAAAAAGGCAAAGGCAAGGCATCACTCTTCTTTGATGTAGAGACATCCCAGAGCCCTTCCCAAGTGGTCTGTTGTGAAGAACTTCGTTCAGTTTTATACATTTTTATTTTCCTCATTTCAGTGAATGCAGAGTACAGAAGAAGAAGCAGGGCAACTTGGCTAAGCAGTTAACTGTTTATTTTGTAGAATCCAACAATCACATATACTTGAAAAGGTTTTGTAGAATTTTTAATAAATACTCCGAAAGAGCTTATGTTTTTATTTTGAATTACAATTCAACAACATTTAATCCCTTGTTATTGCTTTGTCAGACTTTTAATTGAATTATTCAAAACATGAAACAAAAGGAAAGAATTGTAGATAGCACAGTAATATTAGCAGAATTACCAGAGTGCTGAGAATTATTAAAGAGGACATTATGTTTGTTAATCGGGCATTTAATTTTGCTTCTGTTTGTTGATGGAAAACATCCTCTTGGAAAGGATTTTTTCAAAAACCTTAATTGTGACAATGCCTTCTTAATGTCCATGAATATACTGTACAGCAAAAGCTGTTTGAAACCTAATTAGTCAAAAAGATTCCTAATTTCCATTTTAACTCTAGGATGGCTGACCAGCATTCCAGTCAGATTGGTCATTAGTGCACGGGAAAAAGCAGGCCTTTCAATACTGGCTTAAAAAGTGAAAATGCTCAGAGGAAAGATTTTAAACTATTATGAACTATCACCAAAAAAAGGAATACTCTCTCAACTCATATTATGAAGCAGGCATAACCTTAGTATTGAAACCCTACGTTAGAAAGGAAATTGCAGGCTACTCTCATAAACGTTGATACAAAACACCAAAGAAAAATATTAATATGTTGACTCCAGCAATGCATAAAAAAGGTGAACTATGTGGTCTTACTTCAATAAAGCAAGGTTGGTTTAAACAACCCCCCCCCCAGATCAGTTAATGTAAATCATTACATAAACAGGTAGATCTATGTCTTAATCCAGAGGAATAAGTGAAACACAAGTTTCACATGTAATCAATGTGTGTTGTGTGTGTATATATAGATATATGTATATACATATGCATATATATACATACAGCGAAGCAAAAAGTTGAAGTTTTATTCAATGACAGTATATAACTATATAGAGATATACCTATATGAACATAGGGTAAAGAATGAAAAGGATACACATTATTGCTCCTAGTGGATAGAAACTCTAAGATTGGGAAGGGAGAAATTTTATTTACTTTATACAATTGTCTAAATAGGAACAATTGTTAACTATTATGTTTTAAAATATAACTATTTCAATAAGTCAGGATATTTTTATATTTGAGTGCACAGGATGTGACTCTGTAGTTAAAACAATTTCACTACCATTATTGTTACTAAGCTAGGAATTGCTATTATGTGCCATTAACTCAGGCTGAAATATTGGTCTGTCTACTCAAAGAATAAACCAAGTGTATTTGAAATTGTACCCTCCATTTCCAACATTCCTTAAAATAGTTATTAACAAGAACAGGTTAACTTTGGGGAACAGTCTCTTTGTTTTTTAGAAATAATGACTAAAAATAAATTGTCCTAAACTCATTTTACTTGATCTAGGATTCCTTTCCATGAAATTGTCCAAAAAATGGCTAATTTCCATCTAATTAGAAGTGTAATTTGGCAATGCTCTAATTAAAATTATTAGAGTAATTTTTAAAATAAGATGCTTCTTAAAAAACATTAACAGTGGTGGCCACAGCACACAAAGTGTTATTTACCATTTACCAAAAGAATAAATAGGTAGTAAATCATGATATAAACATAACCAAGTTGAAATTGTAAAGACTTGTAGAGTTTTTAAATTTGCCATTGAGTTTGTGAAGATTTATAATATCTTACCAGCTATTATCTACCTATTTATTATAGTAAAGGGATTTTGTTCTTTCATACCTGCCCATGAGAGAAAGCCATTTGTAGCTTCAGCACTCATATATTAAAGAAGTTGTATGCTTTCTTTTAAAATTTTTCATGGAAGACATAAACCTAATCAAACCTTTCTCCCCTCTAGCTGGTAACCTCTGCATGAACTAAAGGGTTGAAATATTGTTTAATCATGCTACATACCACTTTTTACAGTTATGAGAAACATTATTTTGCTGCAGTAGAGGCAACAAAACAAAATGTTTTTACTCTGTGCAAGGAGAAATATATTTTTAAATTATTTATTATTTTAAATGGCATGATTTCTTATGAAACTACATTTTCCTCTTCTGTATTTCAAATATTACTTCTGGGAGAAAAGCACATTTTTAAAACAATGATAATATACATGTAATCTGAGGAACACAGACCCTCTTACTGACTTGTGACTCACAGAGAAACAATGTGCTAATTTCAGTTGGCAATCTTTACTTGATTCCTTCAGTCCAAACTCAACTATTATTAACCTTTGTTTGTGACAATTGAAGAGAATAATGGTTGAATTTAGGGCCTTTAATGTCACATTGAAATCAATAGCTGTAAATGGTAGTTGCCACAGTTCTAACTGATCTGTCACATTCAAACAAAGGAAGGCCTTTCTCAGTTCATAGAAGATAGCTGAGACAATTAAACACACAAACACACACAGGAATCTTAGAAGACCTTTATAACATAGAGGAAATGTACCGAATCTCAGTATTTGTATAAGGTTGGTTTTTTTTCCTTTGCGTGTTTGTTTTAATGATGTTTTTAAAAATACTGTACCTGAAACTGTAAGTCAAATATAGGACAGTTAGTAGACTTCATCCAGACCTCAAAACCTGGCCTCTGTCATAAAAATAAATTGAATTGTCTCTCTTAGTGTGGTGGTGATAGTGAGTGGTAGGGGGGTACTGATGATAAGCCCCTTCATGAGCAGAAATTGCAAAGGCCACCAAATAAAAACAGCTCAAAACCCTGAGTGCCAGAGTTCTGCATGCTTCTGACAACTCTTATCCAGACTTCAACTCCCAACTCAAATCCATCTTTGAGACTTCTGTACATTCATCAGTGTTACACTTTCTGTGCTCGGGTTTGACTTTGTCTTTATACCTTTCTTATTTTTCTGGACATTTGGTGGATGCAAATTAAAAGAGATTTCCATTCATGTTCCCATATATGACTTTGAACCTGAAACTGGTTATAATCATCTGTACATTGATCAATTACATTAAGAACATAAGTCCACTTCTGCTTAGTGTTGTTATGTTGAATGAAGTAATAATAATGTTTCAGTGCTTTATCAGAAAGAAAGAGCTTTGGTAATTTTTTTCCCTATATAATAACAGGCCTCCAAGTTTTATTAAGGCATAATATGAAAAATTCTTATTCACTGAAATGCCATTTCAGCCATCCTTTGAAAAATTAAATTAGTTGTTCTTGGAAGTAGAAACTAGAAAGATTCAATACTACAAGAATATAGGAGATTAAAAAGAGGAAAGTAGACAAGATCATGTTTTTAACTTGCCTTAAGCAAAAGTACCATTTTTTTCCTCCGCTTATAATTTTATAAGACAATATTTTAGACTTACCATTCGCCAAAATTATTAGTTTAAGGACTCCATGCATGACTTAAAAAAAAATTCTACTTCTCAGCAATAAATTCATTTATTCAAGAGGAACATAATCAGTGTCTAATGGGCCTTTTTTCTACTTTATTTCCTCCCACAAGACAATGAGATTCCAAACTCTGTCAAATCAACTACCTGGGAAAAAATCAGCCAGTAAACTGGCTCCATAGGAAAACAAACCCCTGATTTGTAGCATTTGCTGGTTTCTATGGTATAAATGCTCCACCACAAGCGATTTTAAGGTACAACCTGATGTCATTGAATGTAGAGCCTGCCTCAGCCCACTGCTGGAATAGTTAGGCTTCACCTGCAGCCACCTTACTTCTGCAGCCACTCTTAGCACTGCTAGAACACTGAGGATAGAAAATGGCATCAGTCTTCATGAAGGAGAGAAACATAAAGTAATAAAATGGCTGACCCAAACACCAGCTGTTCATATTAGATCATCACACTCATCTGCTTTGAGATAAAGGGAATAAGAACCAGTAACTTTGTAGGTAAAACTAAAACATTTTTAAGGTAAATTTTACTTTTTTATATGCTAAGCCAGATGTTCATTAAAGATGATCATCTTTAATGGGGTGGTCTATGTTCAGTGAAAGAAGTTAGAAATTCAAAAATTCTCTGGGTTCCTAAGTATATCCTGTACTCAACAGATCTTTTTTTCTTAAATTATTCACTTCTGGAAAAAAAAAGAAGGGTTAATAAGAACAATTTAATTTGTAAAGGCTTGCACATAGCTATGTGAATCTTAGGTTATCAGCATTAATTTGAAATCTTTGTAATTCAACATGAGATAATTGAAGGTGTTTATATAAATTCAATATACATGTCTGCATAAATATGTAGAGGCAAAGAGTGAAACAGGATATTGAGTTAGTTGGCCCTTTTATTTGGATGAAAACATAAAAGGAAGACCAACTAGCTTATGCCAAATGAGGGAAATTGTTGACTTGAGCCAAACCACAGGAATGGTAGTACAGCTGACTCAGGAAAGGTGAAGACAACCTGATACCTCAATACCTTCTCTATCTATTGAACCAATTTCCTCTGTGACTCAGCCTTATTGTCACTGTTCTGCAAATATCAGTAGTGGATGAAAGGGTATGCTAGGTCATCCATTGTAGTTAATGCATAGATTTATTGGATTCTAGTCAAAGAACCTACTGAATAAAACAATTATTTGGGGGGAAACTGCTGAGGTATTCTTGTGGCCAATTGTATGTCCAGTGTATTCACATGGTATATGAGAAAAATACATGTTCTCTGTGTGTTTCATAGTTCACATTATCTGTTAAATCAAGCTTTTTAATTGTATCATTCAAATTATCTATCTCCTTGCTAATTTTTCAGTTTGGTCAATTGGTCAGAATCTAAAAGCGATCTATTAAAATGTCATATTATCATTGTTTTCATATATTTTCTTATTTGTTTCCTAGAGTTATAAGTCTTAGGCTAAGCCTTAAAGTTCTATTATCTGCCTTATATTGCTTGCAATATAGTTTCTGCCTATAGTTTTGGGAATCATACATGTTATCATTATGTAATATCATTCTTTACCTTGTCTAGATTTTCATACTTAACATTAAAATGCTATTCCTGAATTCTTTTTTTTCTCTATTTTAGCTATTTGATTTTTTAACTCAATCTAGATATTTTTTATTTTGATAGGCAATTCAGCCTATTCACACATACAGTAGTAATCGATCTGTTTGAGTCATCATTTCATATTATTTTGTGTTTTCTATTTATTTACTTTGTTGGGTTTTTCCCCTTACTTCCTGTTTTCGTTTTTGTTTTTGTTTGTTTTTACTCCAACATGGGACTTTTATTCTTCTGCTCTCAATGATATATAAAGTAATAGTTCTCAGTTAATATTTCAAAGTCAATAATGATAAGGCCGTAATAGGACAGCCTACTTGCCCATTTTACTCCTGAACCCCTCCTTTCTCTACTTCTTTTAGAGACTTTTAGACAAATTACTGCCATGTTCCCTCTACTTTCTTCCCTCCACAATTCCTGAGTTTTACTGAGTAGGTGAAAAATTTTGGTTATAGGTTTTTATTAAACTTGTATTAATTAAGAACCTACTGAATAAAACCACTATTTGGGCAGGGGGGGGGAACCACTGAGGTATTCTTGTAGTCAATTGTATGTCCAGTGTATTCACATGGCATATGAGAAAAATACCATGTTAAAATATATATATTTAATTTGAAGACCTTGTATTACAATTTATATTCTGAGTCTTAGTTATAGAGTTGTCATCATATAAATTGAAACAAGTTGCTTAATACTGTTTATTGTACCATTCTTCTTCCCCCTTCTCAGAAAGAAGAGATTTGCTTCTGATTGAATTTTCATGAGGTTGGGAGTACTTCCTTGAGTATTTTCTTCAGATAAGATATCAGTACATGGGTGGCATATTTTCTGAATCCTTGAATGTTGAAAACTATTGTGCTTTTCCCTTAACATTTGAGTATTATATTGGCTGGTATAAAGATTCTTGGATCATAGTCCTTTTCTTTTAATAGCATAGTCAGATAATCTTTCTTTTGTAAGAAAACTATTTTTTGTTCTGGTAGAAGAAAGAATTTTTTCATTAGCATTGGAGGTCAGACATTTCCTCTGATTATGTCTAGGTGTGTGGCTTTTTTATAAAATTAATCCTGTCTGAGTCTTAGTGAGCCCATTCAGTCAAAAGGCAGAAGTCTTTCTTTAACTCAGAGAATTTTTATTCTATTATTTCCTTGATTATCACTTCTATTCCATGATCAATTTTTCCCCATCTGGAACTCTTCTTTTTTGCATATTATGTCACCTAAATCTTCCTCTAAATCTCTTATTTTATTGCTAATTTTCTTCTTTTTTTCCCCTTTCATTTGATCATCCAGACAACTAATTCAGTTCTCAGCAGTGGTTACTATCTTTTTCCATTCCTCTATTTGATTTTAGAACTCTAAAAATCACTGTTGTCCATTCAAGTAATTATTATTTTTATTTTCTAATTACATCTCCTTGAGAATACTCTTTACATTTAAATTAACATTCTCTTCTATCTCCTTCATTAGCTCTTCCTTAATAGTAGCCACCTGTTCAGCTTGACGTCCTTCCCACAACTTACAGAGTCCATGAAATAGGTAGTAATTTTTCTTTGATTTCCCTGTAATGTAGGTTTTGCCACACAAGAACAGGTTAGGATTTGAGGTTCTCTTTGGCTAAGGTACAGTGGAAGGTTGTGGATGATATGGCACGTTTCCTCTAGTAAGCTAGTGATTACACACCCCCTGAACCACTTCATTGAGAAGGGTGTGAGACCGGCTGCTAAGACTCAGTAGGTGCAAGCGGAAGAAAGTCAATTCCTCCCAAAATATTAATACTTGGAACAATTTATCCCATCCATTCACTACCTTCCAACCCTTCCAGGTGGTCTGCCCCAGCAGGATCAGGTAACCTCCAAGTGGATCATGTGAAACATTGGCAGATGTGCTCCTTTTGCATGATTGGAACACCACTGGCATATGTTGTCCGAGCCCTCTCCAGTGGCCAAGGAGTCTGCTGTATTAACTTCAGGCCTGCTGAGACCTCTGCTCTTCTCTCTGCCCCAAGGTTAATGAAGCCTCACACTTGTTCTTTTCTCTGGGGAACTCAAAGCTTCAGAGGTACTAGCTGACTTATTTAGATATTGAGTTATTCTAGCAACTTTCTATCTTTCCTGAATCCATTTACACAATTTAAAATATTGTCATCAAGTGTAAAGGTTTAACCTTACACAGTTTTTCATTTTCACCTTTATTTTGTTTGGGTTATTTCTATCAAATCTAATTTTCCCAGTGTCTCATTCAGAATATCTTTAGGGTTAAAAATAGCAGGTCAAAACAATGGGATTATAGTCTCCTACAACTTCATCTACAAAATTCTGTAACATGGGGACTACATAATAATAGACATACATAATAAACAATAATGAAGGAACCACCCATTTTGGAAAGGAGAAAGAGGGGTGCCTGGGTGTCTCAGTCACTTGAGCGTCAGACTCATGATCTCATGTTTGGTGAGTCATGATCAGGTCATGATCTCATGTTTGGTGAGTTCGAGCCCTGCATCAAGCTCTGTGCTGACAACTTGGAGCCTGGAGCCAGCTTCGAATTCTGTGTCTCCTGCTCTCTCTACCCCTCCCCTGCTGTCTCCCTCTCTCTCTCAAAGATAAATAAACATAAATTTTTTTTTTAAAAAAAAGAGAAAGAGAATCAAGATATAGTTGCCAATGGTACTAAGCATAGACCACATGCTGCTTGTGGGTTTAGTGGTTACTCACTTCCCATGAAGTAAACCAAATGCTTTATTTAACCAGTCTGGCTGCCATAGGTTCAGCTTCTGCTGCTGGGGGCCAGCTTTTGCCCAGTGTTAACACAGTTAAGTAGTGTTTAGATATTGAACAATTCCATGCCATTCTGCCAGACTTAGAGTTCTTTGGCAATGTAGCTTCTTTAAATCCTACTGAGCTTCTTGCTAATTTCATTTGGGTACTCTCTTAGCTGGAAACCAATTACAAAAAATGTATGAGTCATGATTCTTCAATTTAAGCCTGCCTTAGTTGTCTCTTAGCAAAAAGCCTAGGAGTTCAGCCCATCATCTAAGATGTCATTTGAAGGTCTTTGTCTTAGAGCAGTGGGAGACAGTAGAGATCTGTCCTGGGAGTCCTAAATGAATGGATACATTATACTACAGAGTTGAGTCTGTGTGTGGTGATTGGGGTTGGGGCAACTAGCGCTTTACTTTGAGCAAGGAGTACAAGGAGTACATTCCTCGTGGTAGAGCCATGAGGAATTCTGCGTCCTCAGTGCTCCAACACTCCTAGGAATATCGCTTTCTAGTCAGTACTCTCTTTTAACCTCAGTTATCAGAAGAGTTCCTCCTCCTTCCCAAGACAACTCTTTCTGCTCATGTGCTTAGTCCCAGCTGCGTCTACTTCTTCAATGTCTTACTGTCCTTTCCATCTTCTGTATTTTTCATTTCTGTCTCTTCATGGTCCCTTTCTGCCCTCCTACACATGTGATAAAAGTCCTGTAAGACACCCTGCTCCAGTCCTACCACTCTCTCAGGACACCGGTCCATTTTTCTTCACCCTTTCATTTCCAGTCATGTAGAAAACAGTCTTCATTTCTTCACCATTCATTCTGTCCAAACTTTTTATGCCTACTTTTCTGCCAGTCTAGTCAAAATGCTATCTGAAATGTTACCAATAACATCTTTACAATCTTCTGTCCTCTCATCTTCTGCACAGAATTTGACTTATTTACAACCTCTCCTTGAAATTATTTCCCATCTCTTTATAATTGTACTCTTCTGCTTCATTTCCCATTTCTCTGAACACTACTTTCCCCCCATTTTTGTGGTCTGTTTTTATCTTTCTCCTAAGTTGGGGCTAGAATTCACATTTCCTGGCCCCTGGTTAAATTCTCCGTTTTTGACATTATTTAAATATGTCAGAAGACTCATTCATTCTGCAAAAACTTATTGAGCACCACAAAGTATACACACCATCAGATTTAATTACTGGTGGCTTTACTATACGTGGCTCTTTAAATAATTTCTGCAATTATTTTTAAATACTGCTGCAAATTTTTCAAAATTTGATTTTGACTCATTGACACTGCTTCTACCTGTTCACTGTCAGACTTTGAATAGTCTACAAGATGTGATTCAAGAGGCACTTTATAAAGGCTAAATTGCTCAAATATATCTTTTCTGCTATGTGCCATGATGTCTGAAATATCCACCATTATTGAGTCATTCTATGAGGTGGAGGCATTGTTACATTTTTTTTTCTGGACGTCTCTTAAAATATGAATGTTCTGTGTAAGAAAAAAATCATTAAGCTGTTTATAACATCATGGCTTAAATTATGAAACCAGTTTCCTTGAAAAATGAGAGTGAATGAGATATAGGACGGGACATAATGGCACTGATAAAAGAAATTAGCCCATGGGTATTTAAGGAGGTCTGGGTAGTGTCAGATTACTGTGATGAAGGTGGACAAATGGAAGCATAAAGAAAGTTAGAAAGAATAAACTGAGCTATGTCTTTATCTCAAAAAGGCCTGTGGACTACTTTTAGGAGTGCAACAATTGTACTCTTGTATTCTCTGATGTTATTTTAAATGTAAGGAATTTAGAGTTATCCTTGGTCCTGCCTGTTGACTTGGCCTAGTGGAGGAGGCAATGCAGAGGACTCTGGGGACCCAATGGGATCAGGGAGAGCTATGGTAGATGGAGCAGGCTCCTGGGTATTGACATTTCTACAAGTAATACCATGTGGTAACATATTCCATTAATTTAAGGTACAGTTACCCCTAAGAGAAATAAGGGTGCTATTATATCTAAATAGGTGGCTATCTTCAACCCATGTTTTATTTATTTTTTTAAATTTATTTTTAATTTTTATTTTATTCTCAGGAGCAAGAGAGATAGAGCACAAGCAGGGGAGGGGCAGAGAGAGAGGGAGGCAGAGAATCTGAAGTAGGCTCCAGACTCTGAGCTTATCCGCACAGATCCCAACACGGTGCTTGAACTCATGAACCACGAGATCATGACCTGAACTGAAGTCAGACGCTTAACCTACTTGAGCCACCCAGGTGCCCCCAACCCATATTTTAAATATATGCTGAAGAGAATTGCTAAAATTTCTCCTTCAATCATTTCTGAAGATTGGAATCACGTGTGAAGATTTTTTAAAGGGATACATGGACTACTTTTCCCTGAGATTCCTCAGGAATTTGGGGACATAGGCATTTGTGTGCATGTGTGCGTGCTTCTGTGTGTGTGTGTGTGTGTGTGTGTGTGTGTGTGTGTGTGTAACTCCATAAGTGATTCTGATGCACAGCCAGTGTTGAGAATTACACTGGAAATATGATGAGCTGAGCTTGATTAGATAAACTGCAACCATGGAAAGAAGAGGAGAGACTCTGCTTCCTTGTTAGGAAGCATCTTCTAATTAAATTTAGGAAGCAGCCTCTATGAAAGCTGACAGCAGAGCTTCCTCCACATGCTGCAAAGGAAAGCCTGATGAAAAACAAAGGAACTACCCTCTCTAGAAGCTTATCACAGAGGCAGGCAACCTGTCTTTCTTTAAAAACCTACAGTTTGGGTCTGATTTCTTCCCACCCCTGCACAGAATCTTCACGTTATGACATTTACATACCCTTGCTTTCCCCAGTATGCGCCAAGCTTTCTTGTTCTCTGTAGTACCTTTGCTCATGGCACAGATTTCCTTCTAACATCTGCCCAGTTAAGCCTCTTTGTTCTCTAAGGACAGGTTCAAATCTCTCTACTGATCACTGCTGCCCAAAGTGACCTTGCCCTTTGTACAAGCTGCTGCTTATCTTCAATTATAATGTATTGAGCTCCTACTATGTGCTAGGTACCTGTAATAGCTGGTAAGTGACAGAGCCAGGAAAGCAGAGGTTTAGCGAATCCCAATCACACATTCTTTTCATTATGCTATGCTATGCATGCCTCCCCCACCCCATTCTGCCCTGTACTATGATTACTTGGGCCTTGGCTTCCCTCCTGGATTCCATAAGTAGCTTATGGCCACAGACCATATTATATGCATGTTAGAAATCCCATAATGTCTGCCAAAGTTTTTAAAAATGAGTCAAACAATGACCAAACAGCAGGAATTAGCAGCAGCTGGGGATATAACTTCAACCATGGCTCATATTAGCACTCAGACATCTGGAGAGGTTCCAGTTCTTAAAGCATCTTAAGTCCTAAGTTTCTAGTCATTATACAGTCAAATTTAGCAATAACTTGTAGGAAAAGTCTGCATCTTCAAAGACAGAGAGAGAGAGAGAGAGAGAGAGAGAGAGAGTTCCCTAATAAGCTGAATAAGCCAATTTTAGCAATTACCGAAGAATTAACAAGAAATTGTAGGGGAAAAGTAAATCTACAAGCGCTGAGACTTAGATATTAATGAGGGATATGTCCCAAGACCTTCTCAAATCCCTAAGTATCACTATAATATATAATTTTCCTCATAAAAAGCAGTAAAGTATAACTGAAATATTTAAATGATCCCTGTAGACCCCTAATGATTCTATAGAAATGGAACCAAAGTCATTTATAATGCTATTAACATAAATTCTGAATTGAGCACTGGCTGAAACATTTTCAAACATCACTTTTTCTTGTTTCCCGTATAGAGCATATGGTGTACTCATTTTTGTCTGAGTCACCACCAAATTTATCCAGAACTTCTATTTTCTAAGATGCATCAGTTTTTAAAAGCTATTTCACTTTTTCTTAATGTCCATCGTGAGAGTTAGCCATTAGGTTTCTTCAGGAGTCACTTTCCGCAAAAGTTTTTTGATCAGTTAAAAAAATTATTTTGTACGTCTAACTAAAGAAAAAAGAAAAAGAAGGTCAAGGTTGCACTTCAAGGTAGGTGTTAGCTAGAAAAGCCCTTGAAAGCTCAGCTTATTCCTAGCCAAGTGATTCATTCATACCACCCTTACTACGTGATCCACATTTCTTATAAAATTAGATATTAATTAATATATGTCCTATGGGATCATTCACAAATTGTTGAAACTAAATATGAGAAACTTACTGTAATATGTGGTTGTCTTCTTTAATTCTTCTTTTGTGCTTTTTAGTGTATCCATCAATAATAAGGAATTTACTTATTTATTGACTGTGCATTTACAGTTTATTTTCTCAGAGCTTGTAGTTTATGTTATTGCTTATGCGACGCAAAGAGCCCAATAAATGATAATTATTTAGTCTCTGTCACATGATGCAGCACTACCATCATTGGTTAATGACTATTCTGAATTGTGTTCGTGCTCAAGCATGAAGACACAGTACTTGACTTGGAGCAAGTACTTGACTTGGAGCTGCCTTTATGAAAGAGAACTGAACAAAATGGTCAGACCATCAAAGACAGAATTCCTGGTTCAAAATGTGCCTATAATGGTGCTATTTAGTCTTACTTTGATATTACTACTACCAAAACTAAATGCATGTATGAGAAATGTTACATAATTTTATTTTATATATGCAGATTTTTATCTAGCTGTTTCAATTTTTTTGGAAACAACTTACTTTAAGTTGTAAAATAGACACAGAACTGTCTCAAAGACCTCCTGTATAGACATGATGTGCCATCATTTTAAGGAGCAGCTCAGACCTCAGAGCTCCAAATAGCAGAGCTAGGCAAGAGAGGTGTATGTCTCTAGACAGCTGATGTAGGCCCAGAAACACCAACCGTGTTCTCAGTGTTCCTAGGTACACAGAAAGAAGATAATTAACAGTGATTATCTCAGAAGCATCTCAGATGGAATAAAAAGGACCTGGAAATATAAAACTTGAAGATGAGAGAAATAAAGCATTCTTTTTGCTAATGTAAAAGTTCCTAGATAATAGATAGAAACAAGAATAGTCCATTAGTACTGTGGAGTTGTATTTCTCTGAATTCTTGCTCTAGCGTAAGCATTTTATAGCTTTAAGTAGAAATTTAATCAAAGTTATTTTCTTAATGAAAGCACAGACATTCAATTAATCTTATATTATCCTATATCTCTGTCTGAAAGAGAAAAACTACCCATTATTCTTAAGCCACTCTAAACAGATGGCACTATTATTTAATTTGTAACAAAAACCAAATGCCATAGTGCTTTGGAGGAGTTAATTCGATTTCTTTAGTCTAGGCTTCTTTAGCCTGCCTGCCTTCTTTTTCTTCCTTTCTTCCTTCCTTCCCTCTTGTGTGAAGAAAATCTGACTATCTAGCCATAACCTATTTGAACATAAGAGCAAACATTTACAGTTTTAACTCTTAGTGAATGGCCTCATATAAAATGTAGCAATACATGGTTTTGCAAGACATTTGAATCATGCAATGTGGTTGGTGTAAGTGAATTTCTTGGTTAAGAATTAGCCTAACTTTTATAAGCTTTCTACCAATTTCCTGCATCTGTTTCTTATTATTATGCTATATATAAAACTGGGTAATAGAAATAGGTGATGATCATAGAAAATATATCATCAAAGTATTTTCTTTGGAGTCACATCTCATCTAAGGCAATAAATATTTAGTCAATGATTAGTACCTCTACAGTGCCTATCTTGTACCAGTATTATGGTTGCCTCTACTGATGATATTGCATGATGAAAAAATATGTATATGGCCCCTGACTTTGAACAACTCAAAATCTGTAAGCAAAGGAAAAATTTAACTACATGAAATGAAAATAATTTTAAGCCACTATAAAGCAAAGTGATTTGTGTTGGTCAAAGAATATACATAGAGTTAAATGTGACTTCTTCAGGGTTAACTTAAGCAACCCATCTCCAGTGTACCAGTCACCCTTTCTTTCTTTATCCTCTCATCCTGTTGTGTATTTTTTATTACCTATTTGATATCATATTACATATTTATTCATGTTTCCTTATTGTATTTTCCACTTGAATGAAAACTCCATGAGAACAGTAACTTTTTCTTATTTACTTGTAAAACTCCAGCAACTAAGAGAGTAGGTGAATAAATATTTGACGAATGAATGAATGATAAGCGAGTATCATCAAATAAGGAAAAGATCATTGAGGCCAGGTTATACAACATGCGGCCCACTACTATGCGAATAAATTAAATTCGGCTGATGATGCCTCATCATGTACCATGGCACAGATTTTAATTATACAAGTTCAGATCTTTATTAAGCAACAACTATATCAATGAACAAAAAAAATTATATTGAATAGACTGATCATTTTTATAATTTTTTCAGAGCTGCTGCTAACTCATTGATGTGGAACTCTCCCTGATTTATAGCTAGGAAAATCAGTGTATTTTTATGGCTTTGTTTTATATTGCATCAGGATGAATTACAGCACATCTACTGCTCAAATAGTTATCCATTCCCTGATTAAGAATTAAGAAACGCAGGAACGCCTACGTGGCTCAGTTGTTTAAAAGTCTGACTCCTGATTTCAGCTCAGGTCATGATCTCATGGTTTCTGAGTTTGGGCCCCACATCGGGCTCTGCACTGATGGCGTGGAGCCTGCTTGGGATTCTCTCTCTCTCTCTCTCTCTCTCTCTCTCTCTCTCTTTCTCTCTAAGTAAATAAACTTAAAAAAGAAGAAAACATCCAACTCTCGGTTTCAGCTCAGATGATGATCTCACGGTTCATGAGTTTGCGTCCGAGATTCTCTCTCCCTCCTTCTCTCTCTGCCCCTCCCCTGCTCATGCTCTATCTCTTTCTCTCAAAATAAATAAATAAGCTTTAAGAAAAAAAGGAATAAATATAAGTAAAATGTTCTTTGTATTTTAAGATCTTATATTCATAAATAATAATAATAATAAAAATTATGCTTAAAGTTTGCATTTGAAATTTTCAAAAAGTAAAAATACATTGTATGTTTTTGGTATTGCAGAAGTTATGGGAAATATAAAAATGAAAATATCAATTATCAAAACTCACAAATATGGCATAAGATATCTGTATAAGATATCCTGGGAACTATTTTATGTGTGTGTTATTTGTGTTTTAAATGTAGAGTAAGATATTTATCTAGTGTGCCATTCATGCATGGTGACTTAAAGATATGTTAGTTGCCAGCCGAATACTCATCAAGCATTGCTTTAATCCAGGATTAAATACTAGAAATAAACAAGGTTAGGAGTGTACATTTGTAACCATGATTACATCCAAAAGAGAAATATACTTGATTTTGATATAAATATAAATGACTCTTACCATTCTAATATGGATAATTCAAATTATGACATAATCATAAAAGTGAACTTATGCAGGATTCAAATTGGTAGCAATTACATATCCTAAAATATATTTTTGTTAATGCTATTTGCTATTCATGCAGTCTTCACAAAATTCACATTTACAACTATTCTACTTTTCCCTTTTTCTTTAATAGCTGTTTTAGGCTATTAAGTTCATCCTATCAAATTGCCCCAAACCTAGGAAATAACATTTAGAAGTTGTATTTTATTCAATTGGGAAACAATTTCTTTAATTTATCACACTTTAAACAAATTGTTAGCTTTAACTAAATGTGAAATAGAACAAAGACATCCATTAAAAAGCCCCTTGGTATGAAGAACAAATGCAATAACATTAAATTAAAATTCATAAATGATAACTTTTTTCTACAATGATTCACTGTGACATAATCACAATGTTGTTCAGTAAAATTTCAGCAAATTTCAAATAAATGTAAATGTATAAAATAAATATATAATTCTCAGATGATTGATAAGCGATTACATTAAGGATGCTTTACAAAAGCAAACCTGTATTTTATGTAGTCTGACCATTTTTTTTCTACTTAGTAGTATGTAGTTCTGTTAACTTTTCTAACATATCTTTGGAAATGTATAACCCTACTGATATTTTTTCAAAAATTTTTATCCTATGATCCAATTATATAACAAATTATATCCACTTCTTGATCTATTTAGTAGGTTTCTATAGAACAATGAAAATCAAAATATATATAAAATCTTAAGGAAAGTTAAGTGAACAAATCAGTTCTCTCAAGGGCTGGAGCAAGTGTGTGTGATTTGAATGGGGAATGATATTGTGGATGGAGGGAACAATATTAATAAATTCAGGTATAATAGTTACACAGAAGTGGGCTTATAGGACTGTCTTAGCATTCGATAGTGACAGATTTTGGCTGCATATCATGGTTTATATGTATAAAATAGGTTATTGTCTATTTTGTAATTATTTTAAAACACCTGTGTGGCTACAGTGTAATAGCATTATCATTTTATCCCTTATTTGGGATCTCTGTAGAACTTAAGGTTCAGGAAAATTCCATTATCAATAATATTGGCTTAAATTAAACATTGTGGAGGAATCAAGTTATATGTGTGCTATCTGAGGAAAGATCTATCCATTAGTGAGGCATGGAAGCTGTATGGTGTGGAGGGAGAGGAGGGGATGTTAAAGGCTGACTGTTGGATTGTAAACGGGCTCTGGTCTATTTTGCATCAACTGACAATCCTGTCTCTTTCGCCAATTGCTCCTATAACAACATACAGCATCATAAGTTTTTACTAGTGCCAGGCCAGGGCTATTGACTACTGAGATAGTTGTATATTCTAAATGCCTATTTTTGTTGGTTTGCTTTAAAAAAAATTTACATTTTACCTATAAACATAGTACCTAGCAACAAAAGCAAGGGGATTATCATCATACAGGATTTAGCCCAACATTATTTATAGTAAAACCTGGAAATAATTTCAAAGTGAAAAAATTGAGAAAGTAAAACAGTACATATCTATATGATGAAATATTTTATAAATATTAAAACTAAAGAAGTTTAATAACCTAGGGAAGACACATGATATAAGGTACAAAAGAATATAAAACTGTAAAAATGCTAAGAATTAAATTTTAAGGAAAGTGTATTCTTACTCAAAGAAAACAGAAGGAAATATACCTTTATAAAATTTTTTTGTAATGTTTATTTATTTTTGAGAGAGAAGAGACAGAGCACAGTGGGGGAGGGGCAGAGAGAGAGGGAGACACAGAATTTGAAGCAGGCTCCTGGCTCTGAGCTGTCAGCACAGTCCAGTGCGAGACTCAAACTCACAAACCATGAGGTCATCACCTGAGCCAAAGTCAACACTTAACTGACTGAGCCACCCAGGTGCCCCAGAAATGTACCTTTTTAATAGTGCTGTTGTTTGGTTGCTTTATTATGAGTAATTTTAATTTTTCTTCTTTATTCAGTAATTTTTCATAATTATTGCAAATTATTCTGTAATAATTATGACATCTTCGTATAATCAGGAAAAATTCTTAAAAAATAACATTTAAAGATTTAATGCAAGATACTATATAAATTATATAACATAGTTTTTCTCTTTCAATGTAAGGCAAAAATATCTGATTTTAATCTATAGCAAGATGGAAACAAAATTTGTATGAATACGTTGATTCCAAATACTGTGAGAAGTGGGATCTACTGTATCTCTCACTAGGGATAATTTGACATAAAAGAAAAACCTAGGGGCGCCTGGGTGGCGCAGTTGGTTAAGCGTCCGACTTCAGCCAGGTCACGATCTCGCGGTCCGTGAGTTCGAGCCCCGCATCAGGCTCTGGGCTGATGGCTCAGAGCCTGGAGCCTGTTTCCGATTCTGTGTCTCCCTCTCTCTCTTCCCCTCCCCCATTCATGCTCTGTCTCTCTCTGTCCCAAAAATAAATAAACGTTGAAAAAAAAAAATTTAATAAAAAGAAAAACCTAGAATGATTTAAGCACAATTAAGTTAGTATGTGTGAGAGCACTTGGTAAATCATTAAGTATTTATTAGTATGCTTGTATGATCTAAATAACTTCTTTGATTCCTATCTATGCTTGTAATTTCAATTATATATGTAATTAATAAAGTTCATTCTTTAGATCTCAGATCATCATTGACTCCACCTTGTAAGAATTCACAGACACTGTTTAAAATACAACCTATTTCAGGGCATCTGGGTGCCTCAGTTGATTAAGCGTCCGACTTCGGTCCAGGGCATGATAACATGCTTCATGAGTTTGAGCCCCATGTCGGGCTCTGTACTAACATCTCAGAGTTTGGAGCCTGTTTCAGATTCTATGTCTCCCTCTCTCTCTTCCTCTCCCCCACTCACGTTCTGCTTCTCTCTCTCTCTCTCTCTCTCTCTCTCTCAAAAATAAACATTAAAATTTTTAAAAAAGAAAAATTTTTAAAAAATTTAAAAAAAAAGGGCACCTGGGTGGCTCAGTCAGTTAAGCATCCGACTTCGACTCAGGTCATGATTTTGTGGTTTGTGAATTCGAGTCCCTCCTCAGACTCTGTGCTGACAGTTCAGAGCCTGGAGCCTCCTGCTTCAGATTCTGTGTCTCTCCCTCTCTTTATCCCTCCCATGCTCATGTCTGTCTCTGTCTGTCTCTCAATAATAAATAAACATTTAAAAAAAATTCTTTTAAATAAAATACATCTTATTTCTTTAAAAATGTCAGTCTCTTCACCCTCACAGACATGTATGTCCTCATAAAAAAGACATAATGTCTTTCACTGTCAATTAGTTCTAATTGTATAAATTATCTATAAAACGATAATTGACACGTATTTGTTGCATACACCTTTTACGTCAAGCAGAGTTCTAAAATCTAGTAGTTTCATTTAATTTTACTGTTTATTTTCTTTGGCCCTATGTGTCTGCAAATACTAACTTCTTAATCCATTACAATCTGCCTTCCATCTGTATGATGTCTAGCTATATTTACTCATAAATTGCCAATGACTCTAAGTTGTATAATCTATTGCCTACATTTTAGTTCTCATCCTACTTGATTTCTCTGTGGTATTTTGTATCAAGATGTACATCCACATCTCCTTTATTCAAATTTCTCTTTTCCTCTATTTTTCCTGGTTGTTCTCTTCTCTCTCTGATCATTTCAAGAATTTCTACACCTTAGTATTAATGATCTCAAGGTTTAAGTCTTTTTCCTTCTGTCTTCTCATCCATTCACAAGACTCCGGCCACACTTCAAAATTTTCTCTACACTTCTAAAATTTCTCTTAAGATCCAGATTCCTGTTATCTCTCAACCAGATTCTTTCAGCTAGATGTCCTAAAGGAACTTCAAACTCAATGTATCTGAAGCCCATTTATTATTTTCTCCAAAAACCTGCTTCTCTTGTATTTCCTCACTTGGTTCATGAAATTGCTATCCCCCACCAATGGCAAAACGCAGAATTATTCTTGATTTTCATTCCCCAACTCCAATTTCTTGAAAATATTTAATATTCTTCCTTAAAATTAACTTGAAGTTCTAGATTTACACTTGCACTCCTTTACTTTAGGCCTTTCCTCTCTTTCAGATTGGTCTCCTAGCTTGCACTGCCTTATCCTACCTACCTCCACAGACATATATGGAATTATGTTTCTAAAACATGGATCTAAACATACAACCTTTCATGTTTTCTGTTGCCTAAAGGATAAGGCACAGAATCTTTAGGAAGCTGACCCAAAACTTTATCCGAACTATTCAGCCATGTCTCCTGCCTGGTCCCTTCATAGGTCATTTCTTTTTCCTATTCCCATCACGCCATGAATCCCCATTTTTAAAGTCCGTTCCTATATATTCCTCATTCACATATTATTTCACAGACTTACTCCAGCCTGTGTCATTTTGAGAATCCTTCAAGATTTCAAACTATAATCATCTTCACTATTGTCTCCCCCTTCCTACACAGACACACACCCATGCACACACACACACACACACACACACACACACGTTAGAAGTAAATTAAAGTAATCACTCCACCATTAAGTTCCCATTCACTTGTACACACTTCAGGTTAAAGCACATTGTTTGAGGTTGTTTTTATGTCTGCTTATTATATCAAAATGAAACTATTAAGGAGCGCCTGGGTGGCTCAGTTGGTTGAGCATCTGACTCTTGATTTCGGCTCAGGTCATGATCCCAGAGCTGTGGGATTGAGCCCCTGTCGGGTTCTGCACTGAGCATAGAGCCTGCTTATGATTCTCTCTCTCTTTCTCTTTCTTTCTTCCTACCCCCCCAACTCTGCTCCTCTCCCCTGCTTACACACTCTCTCTCAAAGAAAGAAAGAAAGAAAGAGAGAGAGAGAGGGAGAGAGAGAAAAGAAAAGAAAAAAAGAAAGAAAAGAAAAGAGAGAGAGAGAAGAAACTATTTATAAAGCCTTCTTCATGTTTAGTTGCAGGGTGATTGCAAATGTTCAATAAAAGACATTGGGTAAGATTCAGTAGCTTTTGGTAGTCCCACAAATCCCTTATCAGAAAAAGGATAAAGTAATAAGGAATAGAATTATTTATGTCACCTTTGTGCTATCAACTGTTGCATGGTAAAATCTGGGAATATTAGCAACTGAAAAGGTATGAATAAAGTCATCTTTGTAATGTTGGACTTTGCTTTTGCTCAACCATCCAAATACCTAATTAGGTGCTGCTGCATCTAGTTGTTAATTACATAACCCAGTAAAGTTCACTGCAGTATGCTGGTTTTTAAGTGAAGAAAAAAGGGCAAAATTTTAAACTGTCTAAATTTAGCAGTCCTTTGGGTACTTTTACATTTGTTGAATATTGCAAAAGTAAACACCCATCTGTTTTTAGTACTAATATGATTTTGTATATCAAGCAGTTTGAAGATTTTTCCCCCATGCAAGCTTCATCAGCTGTTTTATCAACAGTGTAGGCTCCAGGCACTTTCGTAAAGTTGAGTTGGGATAAATGAAAGATCCTTGTCAAATTGCTAATCATGAAAGTATTCAGAGTGAAAGGGAGATCATATTTTAATTTAATTTCAGTGCCTCAAGATATTTTTCCTTATGGGCTATATTACCATTCTCTGTTTACATATCCATCTTTTAAGAAATCATAGCTACTCTTAATACATTTCAAATCAAGCTTTCCAGGATCTGGGTGATATATCTCACTTCTTTCTGCAAGAGTGTCTTGAATTATATGAGAGCTTGCTCATTGTGACATACTCAAATGCTAAATGATTTGTAGAGGGATAGAGATATATTGTAATCCCAAAGTCGTTTATATATTCTATTGAATCGGACAAATTTTAGTGCCCTAAGTGGTTATAACTTGATTGTAAGTTCTTTGAGGACAAAGTTGCTGCCTTACTCTTTTGTAATTCCCACATTTCATGGAAAGTTTCAGGTTAATTCTTAGGTACTAAAGAAAAATTGACATTTTCTTACTAGAAAGTCTATGAACTTAAGGACTTGTCATACCTTTCTAAAGGAAGATGGCCAGTGGCAATATATTGTATACAAGTTGCCACAAAAGCGTGTGCCCTGGCTACCTTGACCACAATTCATCGGACCAGATATTGTATCCTGAGCAAAAAAAAAAAAAAAAGGCCACCTAGACTAAATAAAAAGAGGTCAGCAGCTGTCAGGAAGTATGGTGTTATAAGTCAGGCAATAAAGTCACTATATAGTGGATAGTGGCTAACTGTATAATTTAACAATCTTTTGGGGGGGTTGTTTTTGTTTATTTATTTTGAGAGAGGGACAGAGAGAGAGAGAGAGAGAGAGAGAGAGAGAGAGAGCACATGAGCGGAGGAGAAGACAGAGGGGGAGAAAGAATCCCAAGCAGGTTCTGCACTGTCAGCGCAAGCCCTTCATGGAACTCAGATCCACGAACCATGAGGTTAATCATGACCTGAACTGAAATCAAGAGTGAAATGCTTAATGGACTGAGCCACCCAGATGCCCCTAATTTAGCACTCTTAATACAAGCAACAGAAACATTCTGGCTGTCAGAAGTGAAAAGATGATTTATCAGCAGCTACAAGATGTCTTACGTAATCAGGGAAGGCAGGAACATAGGCTTTGAAAGGGGGCATAAATGAAAGGGGTGCAGAGAAGGCGCAGCAAGAATTGTCCAGCTTAAATGCAGCCTCTACCAGTGCTGGTATCTCCCACTACTGCCATTGTTGGATACTGTCAGGAGACACTATACCCTACACCACTACAAATAAACCTTAACCCCTTTTCTGGTTGTGAGATTACAATTTTGCCTGGAGCTTTATTTGGCCATGCCTAGATCACTTCCTTATTTTTAGTTGCCAGGGAGTAAAGAAAGGAAAACTCTCTTCAGTGTAGTGGGGACAGCTTCTGTGTCCTACTGTACTTCATACAGTGGGAATTTACCACAAAATAGAAAGGGTATGACATAGGAAGGACAGCCAAAAAAAAAAAAAAAAAGAATCTTTCTGTTTGTATTGCATCTTCTGTTCTGTGTGCTTGATTTTGAAACATACAGATTTTATAGTAGGTGTTAGAAAAATTGAATCGGAGGACCAAAAAGGCAACATGTAAAAAATGAGAAAGTAAGTTGAAGTAGAAATGGAAAAATGCTGAGAAATAAGAGCAGATTTATTAGTACTAAGGAGTTTCTAATCCTTAAAGCAATAGACGGCAACTCTTAAAGGAACAAGAAAGTAAGAGCTGCTCTTTGTCACTGGCTTCTCTGGTGAGTCACCAGAGCTACTGTGTATGCTACAAGAGAGTGAAGGCATCCCAGACCCTAGAAGACTGGCTCTTCCTCTACCAAAAACATTTCACTTACTTTCTTATATCTTCATGTACACTAGTTATAACCCCCTGACAATGGTGGGAACCTTGGCATGGTTCCTTTTCTCAACACCAGAAAGACTTTAAAACAGAGAACACACACACAGACACACACACACAAACATACACACATCTTATGATAATATACTCTTATAAGCCATGTACTCTTATAAATAAATAAATTGGTAATGATTAAGCTAGGTTCTGATTGCTCAAAATTTGGGGTAAAATCTAGCATCCCTGAATTTTATATCAAGAATTTGTAAATATCACACTTGCAAAGGTCATGTTTAATATCTTCCTCAACCCCTATTTTCACACAAAGACTTTTCAATGAAGTCACCCCACTTTTAGTTATCTCCAAATCCTTTGCAGCTCAAAGTGGGAAATTAGTCCACAGAGCTGGGAAAACAAACAAAGGCCTAGATATTTCTTTTTAGCTCTTGCAGCAGCCGTAGGAAGAAATCCCTTAAGGAACTGTACCAACTTGTTATGGATGAGTTCCCCTTAGCTGAAACCATTCATTGCCAAGGGATTGAGGTTTTCTCCGCTACATTATTTAAAATTGCCTCAGCAGTAATTCCTTCTTGCTTAGATTTCATAAAGTTCCCAGGACAGAAGCATGACTTCCCTAGACTCTCTTCATCCTAAATGTATCAGCATTGTGGGTGCTTCAGGGCAGAAGGCTGTTTTACACTAGTCTCCTCCCTGTGTCACTTAATCATTCACACCAATGTGGGATTATAAAGATAGTGAAGTTTTGTGCTTGTGGTTGTTTTCTAACTGTAGCACTGGAAAACATAGGCTAAGTGAATAGACCAACAGATGTATAAAATATCAATTGTTACACTGTTTACACTAATGCTTTGCATTAAGAAAACAAATGACAAGCTGCCTGAAGTCTGCAAAGAATAAAAACTCCTTATTATACACTTAAATACTCACTTGCCCTTATCTAAAATGAATCCATACACAGTAGTGCAGGCAACTGCCTGCACTTCATTACCCACTGAAGTCTTTTTAGTGTGTTCTGAGCAGTGATTGGGAAGCCTGCTGAGTTTCAGTTTGGCTCAGCTGGTCCACAATTTTGAACCCCTACTGGTGGTATCAGCAAAGCATATGCATAGCCTATTTCTCCATATATTAAGATTTTCCAGGTTACACTGTATAACCTCATTAATAAACAAACTATGAACAATCATTTTTTGCATGATAGATAATACTAGCCTTTGAATTCACAGAAAAATAGCAACTCATATATAAGGAAAGATCAAGGTCTTTGGCGGGGGGGGGGAGGTCAGTATAAATAATTCTAAAAAAATCTATTTTCAAAAATATTCTAAGGTTTTTAGTAAATAATCTTTAATAAAGAAGATTGTAAAGTATCTTATTTTCTGTGTACTATGGCCAACGTATTGTTCTCGTAAAGCATTTGTGTGCCTGAGAAGACAGACATATGGAGCCTGTGTCAATCTTGATTTGGGAGAAAAAAAGGATGATAGAAGCTAATACAAGAGAAAATGAAATGGAAATATCCAGCCTAAGCAAAGGAAAATCATTGTGAATCCCATAAGTGATCAACAAGTCCTGGATCAATTATGGATGCAAACAGGGCAACCGCAGGTCAATTCAGGCAGCTGTCAAGACTCAAAGAGGTCTAATCCAGAAAGAAGTGGGCAAGGGATAAAATGCATAAATGCAATAATTCAGACAAACAGAATGGATTATGAAAACAAAAGCAGACTTTAGAATAGGGTATTGGAGACTCAACACACCTGGAAGAAGTTTCCAGATGACCTCTTCATGTTGTTATTAAGTGGGTTGTCATTAATTGGCTTTATCAACAAGAGTCATGGAACTAGGGTAGGAATTAGTCTATACACGGATTTACCTGGCCATACTGCCTTGATGGTAGACCTGGCTTTCAGATGCATGGTGTAATCTCCTTTATCCATGGACTTCTGCACAGTCATTCTCAATGTTCCACATCATAGTGGTAACTCAACAGGTTTGGAAAGTAGGTATTTAAACTAATCTTTAAGAATATTCTGAACTGTCTAGACAGAGGATACCCATCATTATGCCCTACCATGTCCCTTAAAGCAGTCTTTTTCTAGAAAAAAAAAATAGCCCTGCTTCTTCATATAAGGTCCTTTTTTACTTGGAAGCATGAATCGGCCATTGTTGTCTGGACTAAGCTTGACTCTTTCAAAGACCATCCAGGAAAAGTGGAGTTAAGAGATTTATTTGGGTTCAGCTTAGTTTTCTTGAGCATCTCTCAATGAGATACCCTGAGGTATATGGTCAAATTAGTTTTCTTCTTCCACTTCCTCAGAATATAGCCTAATCCTATCACAGGGAGATTTCCAAATCCAAGTAGGGAGTTGGTGTATCAGCTGAGGCCTCCAGGAACCAGAGACATAGAGGGAATTAGGAGTATGAAACGCTTAATGAGGAACAATGCCTATGAAAGAAAAGGGGAGGAAGTAGGACTAGGTAGGGGGAGCAGCCACACCCCAACAGAAGTATGAGAAAAATCTTTGCTAGCCCAATGGGGAGCTCAAGTGCAAAGATTGGCACTAGAGGAATCTTGCCTTGGATAGAAATGTCTGAGCCCTTGTACCACGACTTTGCTGTTGTTGGCTGGGGACTCCTCACGAAGAGCGTGACCTCAGCTTCAAACCTGCAGCCAACCTGAAGGTGTAAGCAGTTAGAGGATGTCAGCTCACTACACTGTTGGCGACTGGGCTTGAGTCTTTTCCTGAAGAGGATATAAGTGGTGTATGCCTGCTTCTGCATGTATTTGGTAAGAACACTTCAGATCCTAGTTAAGTCACCTGAGCATATCCACACATCAGTTTTGGTGAAAGGTTATATGATTATTCAGTAATTCAAAAAGTTAACCCCTTAAATTAATCTGAGCTCTTCCTCTTCCCCTTCTTCATCCTCCTTCTCCCCTTCTTCTTCTTCCTCTTCCCCTTTTCCTGCCCTTCCCCTTCCCCTTCCCAATGTCCTCATCCTCCTCCTTATTCTCCTTTTTTGGTATTTTGGTATCATATGGGATTCCTGGAATAGAGATATGAGACATTTACACAATAAGATAACAATAGTATTGTGAGGAAGAGTCTCCCTAAGACACTCACTGATAGAATAGCACATGGAACTGTGGGCAGGAGATGTTCATTGACCCATTTTTTGGGCAAGTACATCTTTTCCAGCTTCATTACCATGGTGACGTAATGTGGTGGGTTTCTAATTTAGATTAGCTAGTAAGACCAAGATAATCCTAGGAAATCTGAATCTGACTCCCTGGGGACAAATTGTAGAGGGGAAGATTTGAAATTTGATAAGTTTTAAGAGCTGATCTCCATTAACACTGCCAACTGGGAGTAAAGAAGTGAGCTGGTGGAGAGGTAGCCAGAGAATCAGCTGGTCATCAGAGGATAAAAAGAAAGACTCAAAAAATATTTGGCCATTGGGAATTATGTAAGCAGTATATGGCAATTCTTGTCCATTTGTTAAAAATTCAAGCTTCTGAAACTAATTTTGTGGTAATAGGAACTCATACTAGGAACATTAAAGGAATGGGACATGAAAGAAATGCTGTCTGAAAGGAGGAGAAACAGCATAAACACTGTCACAGGAAATGGCATTTAAAGGACTAAAAAAAGAGAGGCACCTGGATAGCTCAGTTGGTTAAGCATCTGACTCTTGATTTCGCCCAGTTCACAGTCTCCAGATTCATGGGACCCAAGCAGGGCTCTGTGCTGTCAGTGCAGGGCTCCATGTCACAAATCATGAGATCATGACCTGAGCCAAAATCAAGAGTTGGAGGCTCAACTGGCTGAGCCACCCCTAATTCTTCATATTTTAATTCAACACAGTGTTTATGGTCTTTAGTGTCTCAGACTCTATGTTAGGTAATCAGATACGAGAGTAGGATACACCCCTTAAAAGACTAATAGTCTATTAGAAAGAAAAAAAACATAAATGGATGATGATTAAATATTATGATAAATGAAGGAGTAAAGAATGTTATGAAAGTATTTAAAAGGGAGTCATTTACTCATCTGTCCTGTACTGAGGTAGGATGGGAGGAGTGGTCATGGAGGGCTGCCCTGGGGTGTCTATCCAAGGGACAAGAGGTGAAACATTCTGCATAAAAAGATAACAAGAAAGAGAGGCCTGAAGTGAGAAACAGAATGGAGAAGGCTTTATGTGTCTGGGGAGGAGAGAACACACAAGCAGCTCCATGTCATCTTCAGCTTAAGGCACAAATGGAGAAGAAAGAATGTATATTACATATGAAATGTTTTATACACACATACAGTGCCTGTATATATACTACCACATTTTATATTCACATTATTTGTTTGTTTTATGTATTTCCCCCCCCCCTAGATTATGAAGTATTTTTTGTTTTGTTTTTAAGAATAGGGATAGTATATTATACATTTTGGATCACCATTGTCTAACATGAGGTATAATGCATTTGTTTATTAGGTTATCCTGGACCCAATAAATTTATATTCCATTTTCTTCTCAGTAAGTAGCAATAAGAAAGTCAGTGTTAATTCATGCAGTGTGAGCTCTATGGATTCAACAGTATTTGTTGAGAGCCTATTATGTGCCAAACCCTGTGCTACAGGCTCTGAAATAATCTGAAATGAGAAAGCATTAATATCTCCTTTTTTATACTTATATCCAGCTTGTATTTCATTTATATGTCTGCTTTTTTTTTCCTAGTAGACTCTGCTTTCCATGTCCCATTCATCTTATTCTCCAGCACAAACCAGTTCAATGCCTTGTGGTCAATGAATATTTGTTGAAAAAAATAGAACCCACATTGCCTAGAATACCACCAGCGTTCCTTTTATTTAATTTATATTTAAATGCCCTTAGAATTTTTTTAATGTTTAGTTATTTTTGAGAGACACAGAGAAGGGAAGGGGCAGAGAAAGAAGGAGACAAAGAATCTGAAGGAAGCTTCAGGCTCTGAGCTGTCAGCACAGAACCCAACATGGAGCTTGAAGTCAGGAACCGCGAGATCAAGACCAGAACATAAGTTTGACGCTTAACCGTTTGAGCCACCCAGGCGCCCCTAGAGTTGTTTTTTGTTTTTTGTTTTTTAATTTTACAAGAAATTTGTGGCTGTATAATTTACCTATAATAAAAAGAACACATTTAGGTGTAGGGTTTGATGTGTTTTGGCAGATGTCTACACCTGTGTAAACATTATAGTCAAGTTATAGAAAGTTTCCATTACCCTCCAAAAATTTCTTATGCCTCTTCCCACTTAATCCCTCCCCTGCACCCTAACCCTAATCCCAGCAACCATTGCTCTGATTTCTATTAGCTTACTTTGTGTGTGTGTGTGTGTGTGTGTGTGTGTGTGTGTGTGTGTGTGATTTCATAGAAATGTAAGCATACAGCATTTAAACTCTTGGGTACTTCTCTAACTGAACATAATTTTTTTAATTAACTATAAATTGTTCCAGGATTCAGTAGATTAATTTCTTTTTATTACTGAATAATATTCTAACATGTGGATATATAACTATTTGTGTATTCATTCACATTTTAATGAATATTGGGTTGTTACCAATTTGGAGCTTTTTTGAAAGAGTTGCTATGAACAGTCATGTGCAAATCTTTGTGTGGACCTGCTGTCATGTCTCTTGGATACATAATTAAGAGTGGAATTTAGTGGGTGGATTGTATGTGCATGCTTGCCTTTTTTAGGAAATTACCAAATGATTTTCCAAGGCGACTGTATCATTGTTAGAATTCTTAAGTCAGGAAAACCAGTTCAAAGAGAAGACATACTAAACCGTACGTTCATTTAAAACATCCCATTCCCGTGCACAATCTTTGCATTTAGTAATAATTCTACCTGGAGTAGTTAACTCTTTCTGTTCTATTCTATTGACATAGAAGGATAAATACATCAAGTTTGCCTATTACTCTGAAGCTACATTTACTCTTATAAGTATAAATGAAGTAGAAGCCTTTTATAGTTCTGGTTTACAATTGATGGCTGAATTTCACTTTAGGGAGCAATTTTGTTAAAGAAGATGATGGTTTAGGACATGATAATGGGAAAGAAAATTAAGAAGGTGAAATAGATACTCAGATTGATCTTCTGGGCCCTAGTTCTCTCTGTCAGAGAAGTGGACATAATAAAAATGCTAGCTACTTCCTAGCATTCATGTGAATTAAGACTTAGGAGTTCCTTAGTGGAAAGCATTTATCACTGGTAAAATTTTTCAGTGAATTCATTGAAACACCACCTTCTAAGAAAGCCACTTTGACAAGAATTGTACAGAGTTAAAATTACCAGGTAAATTGGAGAGAAATGTTTCTCAAAGTCAAAAATTTCACTTGTAATTTAGCTTATCAAGACATTCTCACAATCTCATTCTCTAATGCTTGTTCTTTTGTACAGGGCATGAAACCAATGAGATTTGATGCCCTAGGAAATTGGTGGAAATGCCTGTCCTACAATGGAGAGGTCATCTTAGGGGTCTCAAACACAGCAGGGTATATCATTTATAGAACTCCTTTTATATTTAACTAGAGACATGCTAGTTACTAGATTAAAAAGTATTATCTTACAGCTCAGATAGAAAAGTGAGCTTTAAAAAAATTTTAAGCTTTAAAGTCACAAGAATTAGAAATTGCTATCTTATGGCCCAGATAGAAAATGAAGCTCTAGGTTCGCCAGGGGGGCTCACTCGGTTAAGCGTCCAACTCTTGATTTCGGCTCAGATCATGATCTTGCAGTTATTGAGATGAAGCCCCACATTGAGCCACACCTGGGGCTCTCCGCTGACAGTACTGAGTCTGCTTCAGATTCTCTGTCTCCTTCTCTCCCTGCCCCTCCCCCTGGCACAAATGTGTGCGCGTGTGCTCTCTCTCTCTCTTTCCCCCTCAAAATAAATAGGTAAACTTTAAAAAAATTTAAAAAAAAAGAAGATTAAGCTTTACAAACAGTTTTTGATAAGTGGAAACAACTGCAGCAAAGTCTACTCAGCGCTACATTTTCCTGTTGCAGTTGTTGTTTGGTTTTCATAAGACTGTATTCCAGATTGTATCAATTGCCAGCAGACACAGGGCTGCTCCCCATTAATGTTGTCAAAGAGGCCAAAATTGTCTCTAGCATACTTTCTTCCTCTCTTCAGCACTTCACAGGTTTGGGCTGGTAGCTTCTCAACTCATGCAGTCCCCTCAAGAACACCATGTGCTTCCCTGGGCTCATCACTCATTCCTTTAAGGGCTTCAGTGATTTCTTCTCTTCTCACACACTTCCATCACAGAAAAATTCATTCTGTTGCCTCAGAGTTTTCTTTGTGATCACATGAATAACAAAGGTGTTGATAAGGGTTGAGGAAGTATACATGCAAACACACACGGTTGCTGTGAGAGAGATTGCAAATTGTGGTCAGGGATGGCTATCATTCATATCAATATGAAGAACCAATGAAGACCTGAGGATCTAGGTAGACTTTTTATGGATCAGGCAGTTTTAACAGTTAAGCTGTTCTTTTTTGTATCATTATCCATTATTTTTCTTCAGAATTATCCCAGATTTGCAAGGAAGTCTTGGATCTCACACTTTTAGGTATTATCTATCAGAAAATGTACTCAGATTTTTCTTCAACCTTGACATAGTCTATATTTTGATGGCTATATAAATAAATCATTGGAAAATGTACTGAGTTTTTATTCATTCTTCTTTCATTGACCCAACTACCTCTTGTCTGCAATGTTTTGTGCCTAGAAATAGAAAAGAAGTGCAGAATTGTTTGATTTTCTTTCCTTGTGTTGGTATGGATAATGTTAATGCCCCAAATTGTCTGAAATAATAATGCCTTTGTGTATTTCCTATCCTGAAGATTTGGGGGGAGGGCATGAGAAATTGTCTAAAATTTATGCATTTGAGATTTTTATTTTTTTAATTTTTTTTAACATTTATTTATTATTGATAGAGAGACACAGAGCTTAGCCAGGGGAGGGGCCAAGAGATGGACAGACACAGAATCTGAAGTAGGCTCCAGGCTCTGAGCTGTCAGCACAGAGCCCAACGCAGGGCTCGAACTCACAAACTGCAAGATCGTGACCCGAGCCGAAGTCGGATGCTTAACCGACTGAGCCACCCAGGCGCCCCTAAATTAAGATTTTTAGAACTGCCTTTAATTGATGACACCATCTGATGTTGTCACTAGAAAATGAGAAGGTCAAGATGCAGAAACACTATTAATTTATGCTTTTAGATCTCAAATATGTAATATCAAATTGTGAGGAAACCAGGAAAGTGTGAATAGTTACAATGTGTCCTTTAATTCCCCAAAGTGTGCAGGTTCATTTTATCATATTATTAGCCTCACCACACTTGTAGTTTTATTAGAACATTCCCTGTTACACCTGTCAATCCAAAAGTTCAATTTACTGACAGTCATTACTTTTTACAATAATATAAGGCAGAAATTGTTTTTAAAATTTCCAGGTAATCAAATTGTGTTTTAGTTGGGTATGAGAATTACTTAGCAGCTGGCTTGGCTGAGTGAGAACACAAGAAGTATCTTAACACCATGAACCTTGCTCATAGAAGTATAGGAGGGTCAAATAATGGTATCTCAAAACAGATGATTTAAGTAAATAATGGTACCAGTGGACCATATGTTTAAAAAAAAAACACTGAAAAACTTTGAACAAATTCCGAATTGTTAAACAATGTGTAAAAGACATTCCACGTATTCACTTAAAGTATTCAACTAGTAAGAACGAACAGAAAAAGAAGTATGACAGATGCTGAAAGTAAATTATAAAGACATGGTGGTCAATAGTATCTAAAGCCACTTAGAAGTCTGTATCAGATTATTAGTGTTTACACTATTGGAACCAAATAATATTTCGTATTTGTTTCAGTAATGCTTATCAGGCTACTTTCCATGTATTATGAGATTCAAGTGATCTTTAAATTATTGTCAAATTCTGTCTTAAAAAGAGCTTTCACAAAGGACATGCAATTCATATCATCTAGAGTTACTGTCATTTCTAGGCTAAGTCCCATGGAAATTCATAACTTAAAAATGAAAGTCACAAAGATGCAACTGCCTTCATAATGCCAATGCAGCGGTTATAAATATTTCATGAACATTGCATGGGCAGGGGCAGATCTCCATTTTCATGAGTTAGAATTTGTACAGCTAAGTCTCCAGATTTTACTATTCATAATGCACAGTATGCCCTGTAGAGCATTCCATATAGTGCTTTTTTAATATTTATGTTTAATGAAGAAATTACTGTTCTGAAAGAGAACAAACCAAATCACAGATTTTTTTGTTAAACTTATGAGTTTTGCTGAATAGAGACAGTAACAATCAACAGAAATTACCTCATTGCTGTATCTTACTTAGCACATAAACGCATAACTTTTAGAGTAATACAAAATGACAAATCAAGACACATTAACGTAAGTGAAAAGGTTCTTTCTAAAGGTTATAACATTAGAAATCTCATCTTAAAAGAATTTGAAAGGTTAAAATGCAAAGAGCAACTTTCTTACATATAAAAATACTAATTACAAATGATATACTTGCCTGCTGTTTCATACTTTAAATATATGTCTGTGTTTTTCTGGGTTTTTCTTTTATTCAAAAAACATTTTAACTTGCTAAGATAATATTACCAAGCTCAATAATGAATTGCTATTGCATATTTTAAGGTAATTTATCAAAGTGCATTATCAGTACCTGTCAGAATAAATTTTGCACTAAAAGTAATAAAAAAAGGACTATTGTGTGTGTTGAAATCAAAGAACATTGCCACAGCTAAGTTATTTTCAATGGAAAGGATAGGTGATTGCCCTCTAAATGATACTTGTCCCATGAGAAAATAGAAGCCTGAAAAATCACAGGAAACAGGCACAGGAAAATGTCTATTCCGTGCTTTTAAAAATGAGCATTTGATATTTTATTTCATTTTTGTCATTGATCAATTCTTTCAAGTAGATCAATGTTGAAGAGTGCTTCACAGATCTTGGTAACATTTACAAAAGTAAACTAAGTTCCTTATCAGCTCATGTATAATCCAAGGCTGAATTATTCTGTATTAGCATATACTATATATCATAATTAGATTGATTAGGAAGTCACAGATTTTCTTTTGAATATATTTCAAGACTAAGTCTTCTAATAATGAAAACAATAAGCTTCAGATGTAATGTCATTCATCTGGGAATCAGCAGCTTAAGTATTTTTTATTAGGTTTAGGCCAATGAGGTCGCTGGAAATTCTGTAATATTTACTGAAATTACCACCAGAAGTTGATGTTTTACTCCTGATATTATTTAACTGGTAGTGGAAAACACTTTTTTCCATTTGGTTCTTTGTAATTTTATTTTCCAAAGGCTCCCTTGAGGAATTTAACCTTTATGTGATGAATTTGCAGTTCACTGGAAGTGTGTTAACCTTAGTTCCCTAATGAGTCTAGGTGTAATACTGAGGCAGAATTGAGAAATATATCATGTAGCTCATTGTCAAGTTGGATTTGTCTTGCACGTATCCACTTTGCTGTTGTTCCAGTACACATTTTGATCACAATTTTTTAATTATGTTCTATATTTAACTGACCTATTTGAACAGGATCCAGAGCTGGTACGGAACATCTGTCGCTGGGTTAGGCAAGCTGTTCAGATTCCTTTTTTTGCCAAGTTGACCCCGAATGTCACTGATATCGTAAGCATCGCAAGAGCTGCAAAGGAAGGTAAGAACTAGACCTGCATCAGTTGTCTAGTTATGGAATTATGGGCCTGAAGTATGTAGCCAGACTAAAGTATATCACCATCCACAAATATATGTGTATATCTTCGTCTAGAGTTTAAGAAAAATACTAAATTGAGCACTTGATCTCACAAATGCAGTAGATTCACACCTGGACTCATGCTAGTAACTGTACTCCAGACTTTGGCCAGGGAAAACAAGAACATTTATAATCTTTCTTGATAAACACCTGCTCCACACACAAAAAAATTATGAAACAAGACCATGGTCACAGCAAACCACTCCAAAATAAATGACCTTGTAATGTAACAATCCAGCAATAGCGTTTGAACATTTAGTGAAGTTTAAAAAAAAAGATACCAGCTTCCACAATATCAAATTTCTTATAAGTTCCCTTTCTATGTGATAGGGCCTAGTACACTGCCTTAAACATATGTTCAATAAACACCGATTGAACCCGATTGAACACATAAATCATGCAGTCAGTGAATGATTTTATAAATCATATGTGCTGTGCCGTATCCAATGGAAGTTGCATCTTGATTTGCAAAGGTATTGCGAACTACCTGGAAAATAACACCAAACACAAAACATTTGGCATCTCTAAATCTGTATAAGAAATGGAAAAATGAATTGGTGGTAATTAAAAATTTGTATTTCTAGTATTTTAAGCATAATAGTAGGAGTGAAATTAGTGAAGATATCTGAGGAGAGGAAATGTTCTTAAGAGAAAGTAGAGTGTGCATTTTCCTGGGTTGTGTGGGTTTGAATGGGTTTTGACCACTGTCCCTTTCACAACTGCAGGTAAATGATGAAGTGTTTTTCATAGGTGGTGCAGATGGCGTTACAGCCACCAACACTGTCTCAGGTCTAATGGGATTAAAAGCCGACGGCACACCCTGGCCAGCAGTGGGCATTGGGAAGCGGACTACATATGGAGGAATATCTGGTAGGTGTTGCCTTCTGCTTGCATTTTGCTTCCTTGAAGGTTGCTGAAAAATCAGAGGTCATGTTGCAAGCAAGTGTAGCATGTCTTTTACGATCCCAAATTCTTATTACTCATTGCTGGTCAAAATTCCTAATAGTTATGACAGATGGTACAGATCGAGTGTGAAGGCTCAAGTGACTGATAGCAGAAGATAAGAGAATATCAAGATAGGGTCGTGTGTGAATTCTATTCTCTTGTATTCTACGCTTTCCTCAGAACTTCTCATTGTCACAATTGTCTTGTCACTTATTAGTAAAGGCTAACGCTGGGACCAGCTAAGAGAAAAAAAACATAAGCACCTGATTATATCTTTTTCATAGTCTGAATTTTTCCCCACTTTTCCTAGAATTTTGAAATCTCCTATCTTCAAAAAATTTGCTTTCATAACTGTCCCCCAAAAATTATTGAAACTGCATTTGTCGCTTTAGGTAAGAAGACATTTGCAGACCTCACACCTTTGCATATCTTTTCTCATCCTCAAACACTTGCGTTTAAAACAGAAACAGAAGTTTTAATCCCAATGTGTCGCTCAGTAAATTTGCCCTGTGCACTCTGTTGCTGTGACAACATGAACTTGGTCTTGCAAAGACAATGCTGTAAGGTTCTTGACTGTACTGGTATGGGGATTAGTCTCCTTGGTGATAGAGACAGTGGTAAATATACATAATATAGCAGTGTCCCACTGTTCGAGAAAAGCATTGCTGAATCAGACCAAAATATCCTTTTCGAAGAGGCTAGATAGACACAAATAAAGCACTATCCATGCTGAGGTATTATGTTTTGAAAGCATGAAGTATGTCTATGAGCCATGATTTTTAAAAATTATATTCTGCTTTTAATTGAATGCCATTCCCATTCCCATAGTGTCAGAAAGAGGAGAGCTGACGAGAAGCTCCTGCTCAGCGTCCAGACACAACTCTGTTTTATCAGGAGCTATCAAACAGAGCCTTAAATATTATTGTAATGCAGAATAACGTGGACTGCGTTAGCATGTGCAGCAGAAAGAGAGTCAAGAGACTCCAGAGTTGGGCTGTAACGTGCACTATGTTTTCTGTCAGCCCATTTCAATTTTTCCAGCCTGCCATGTTGACAGCAAGAGAATAAAGGAGGTCACAGAGGGTGCTGAACATTAAAAATTAATAAAAGAACTATTGCAGTAGTATTTTATATAAGTAACGCCGTTCATGTTTTCTCATTTAAGCTGCAATTTCTGAATATTCTCCCATACTATAACTCAGTCTAATAAAACTACAAAATTACAGCATTAGAAAAAGTCTTTTGTGTTGTAGTCTTTAAGCATACACATACTGGAAATTATAGCATTACCTGAAAACAAGTTCAGCTATACCTCAGGGCCTGTTAACGTTTCCATGAAACTCTATTTCTAAGATTTATAAATTCATATATAAATATTCACTTGGGCTATAAGCTCAGCTAAGCCTGGGTGGAACTTTAATTTTAAACAACAAAAAGTCCCTAACATTTTTAAGGACTTGTACCTCATTTCTAATAGGTTTTGTATTAAGTCCCTTCACATTAAACAATCTGTTTTGAAAACAGCCTTTCTTCATATGGACAAAATTGATAGAATTTTCTCCTTTAAAGCAATGTTTGCTTTAATTTAAAGTTAATAGAATCTGAAAAGCGGTTCAAACAGGCAATAATAATATATTTTAGTACAGAAGCAAGTTCTATAACAGAGTACCTTCAGAATGAGTTATAACAAAACCTAGCCTAGCAAAACTGTGTTAAATATTAATGGCTTCAAATTTTAGGAATGATGGAAATATCTAAATGGCTAAACACCATTCCTAGTTTTATCAAATATAGCTGTCAAGACTTCAAAGGCTGCTTCAATATAGAATATCATATAAAATATGCCAGATATTTTTGTATGATTAAAAAAATTACCACAGCACAGCGCTAATACTTTCCCAAGTATTCTCTCACAGCGCTAGAATGTCTACTTTTAGAAGAGCAGCTTGAATCACAGATTTGTTTTAAGTGAAAGCTAAAAAGTATTAAATTTTGGATCGCCACCTGAAATACAACTCATACTTACCATTGCCAGGGAGGAATATTTTTCCCCTTCAATATTCTCTAGCTTTCTATTCTGTCTTTATTATTTTTTTCTCAAAATAAGACTGCTGCTGTTTGACATGAAGGTTTTGTTTTGTCTAAATGGGAAAATAATCAGGTACTTGAGGTATTGCACATGCTATAGAAAAATGGTCACATTTCTGTAATGTCCTGTTAAAACATTAGCTAATAAGGGGCAGTGACTAGCATTGGGAAGACAGAAGCTCAGCTAAGAAATGTCAGTTGAATTACTTCAAATATGATTAGTTTGGATTCTAGAGTAATTTATTTTTTAAAAAATGTTTATTCATTTTGAGAGAGAGGGAGAGAGCAGAGGAGGAGCAGAGAGAGAAGGTGAAAGAGAGAGAATCCTAAGCAGGCTCCATGCTATCAGCACAGAATCCAACACAGGGCTCAGTCTCCAAAAATGTGAGATCATGACTAGAGCTGAAATCAAGAGTTGGATGCTCAACTGACTGAGCCATCCAGGTGCCCAAAGAGTACTTTAAAGCAATGCTTTTCAACCTTTGGTTTCCAACTCATGAGTGGAAGTTTAATTAACTGTAATCAACATTTTAAAAAAGTCAAATAAAGGGGTGCCTGGGTGGCTGAGTCAGCTAAGTGTCCAACTCTTGATTTTGACTCAGGTCATGATATCATGGTTTGTGGGTCTGAGCCCCACATCGGGCTCTGTGCTGACCGTGCAGAGCCTGCTTGGGATTCTCTGTCTCCCTCTCTCTGCCCCTCTCCTGCTCATGCTCTGGCTGTCTCTCTTTCTAAATAAATAAACAAATAAATAACCTTAAAAAAGTAAAATAAATCAAATAGAATAAAAAACAATGTCATAATGCTTTGCACACAGATGGTATAAACATTGCTCAAACCTCTTGTTCAATATATGTATATTTTTATATTATATTTATATATACATATTTCTATACTCTACATATATACAGTATATATGTATATTTCTATACTAGGTTATGATGTAAAATTCATATTTTATTATGTTTAATTTCAAAAAAGTTGGAAAGCTACTGATTAGAGGATGGTCTCTTTATTTAATAAAAGAAGTCATTAAGCCTCTAGAAGTCATTAAACAAGGTTACTTGTTGCAGTTTAAAATTTTTATCAAGAGGGAGAGTTAGGATCTCATTCTAGGATCTTGTCCTTAGCTTTGTTATTTTAGAAAATGCTTTTTTACAACTCATCTATAGGTGAGTGGGTGGCATAGGGGGCAAAACATATGAACCAATTTCATAATGGAATGATTATAAACCTGCATTTCAATTGGAGAAATACCTGGCAAGATTCATGGTCTGTGAGTCCATTAAAGGTTGAATTATAGAATTAAAAGTGATTTCATAGTGAGAACAGTATCAAAAGAAAGCTTATTCAGTATTTATAAGGGATATTTTCATGAAACCAAGATGGCTAATTAAGTTCTTTACCAGACAATTATTTCTGTCTAAATTACTACCTTTTAAGAATCAACATTCTCTATCTCTCTTTGGGCAGTAGAGACTTTACAGTGCAAATTGTTACCACCTAACTGTCCTTCTTCTGGAATCCGTGAAAAAAACTTTTTGAGTAGATTATTGTTTTGTTTTGTTTTCTGGCAGGGGGGATTCCTTGGTTTTCTTTATTTCATTGTGAGAACCACTGATCCATCAGTAACATTATAAACTCCAATCCCTGAGTGGATTACTAATTATTTTTCCTAGTTTTAGTTTAGTTATTTTTTCTGGTTTAAGTTTCAAATTTTGACCTTTTCCCTGGCCTTGTCCACAAATGGTGAAGTCATCTTAAGATAGCCCCTAACTCAGTGATTACTATCACCTATGTAAATGGTGTCATCCAGCTGTGGTGTGACATTTTCACAGTTAGTCTTCCCTGTGGTTAAGATTCATTTAGGCATGGTTAAGAATGAGTCCTGCGTGACATAACTAAAGATACATATTTCTTGCAACTGATTTCATGAGTACAGTATTTATTAATTTACAGCTGCATTAGGAGAGGTAGTAATCTATTTCAACAGGATAAACTCATTTGAAGGAGTTATTCCTTGTTGTGTTTTAGGTGCTTCTTTCTATTCATGGGGAATGGGCATATTTTTAGGTTTCTTAATATTATTCCATTATCCTATATATGTTTTGATTTTTTAATACATATAAACACACACAAATACCTACACATAGGGAAAAGATCTGAAATTTCTCTGCAGAAGGCACTTTGAAACAATGATAGATGCTTTAGGCTTAATTAAATTCACTTCCTACAAGCTTAAGAAATTAACTCATTGTTTTACATTATTTTATTTGCTACATTTGTTCTGTTTAGCCAAAAAAAGGAAATTCTTGTTCTCAGTTTCAATTTTGAAAGGCTTTTTGAAATTATTGTCTATGCCAACTTATTCAGTTAAAACAATAGGACACATTTTATTTGATAGTAATACTTATAAACTTTACTACTGATTTCTGAATAATTCATCAAGGGTGGCCTTCAAGATTTGCTCTCTACTTCAGGAATCCAAATTCACTAATTACCTATAAGATATTACAGATTTAAGAAATGATTGTGTATTTCTTAACAAGCGACAATGGCATACTCCATAAATGCCCTTACATTCTCAAATAAATAATGAATGATTTGAAATCCAGCTATGTGGGCTATTGGACACTGAACTCTTGAGTTCTTATAGTTACAAGCCTCCTAAAGGTGTTTTCATTGTAAAACCAGCAAGGGAAATACCAATAAAAGAAGGTACAAGTTAGAAATTTGCTAGTAATTTGTAACTCTGTGCTAGTATAGGACTGGAAGTGAGTACAAAAGTATTTAGCTCAGAAAACTTGCACAAATATGAATCAGTATAATAGCTTCAAAAGGAATCTTAACTCTATACCTCATATTTGATGTTTGTGCCTAACAAAGTTACTTAGTCATGAATTGTTGGGACCATACAGTGACTTAGCAGCATTGAACTCAGCTACTGGGAAATATATAAATGAAAATCCAATATAACCCATTCCAATCACAAACTTAAACTTATTTTGATGTATTTATTAGTATATTGTTGAAAAATGAAGATGACAAAACATATGGTAGATTGAAAACCCACAAGTTACATTTTGCTTTAAATATCTATTTACACACATGCAAGCAACTAAAGATTTTGGCAAGATTTCTTTAAGTTCTTACACTATACATCATGAAGTGCAGTATTGGTATTTTTTATAGGAAGTAGTTGTTAATGGCCTGGAGTTTTTTTCATGTCAATCACATAATTAGCCATGCAGAAAATCTTTCTATAAAAACACACCTACTCACTGTCATAAAATCTCAACTATCTATTGTAACCATCTTTATCAATAAGAACTTAGATTTTAATACTGAAATGTCTAAAACACCCTGATAGATAAAGGTAACATTTAAATGAGTAAAAAAAATGCACTGATAAATTATTCCAAAAAGAATAATTAAAAGGAGAACCTTTCACTTTATACTCACTCATCTCTTGTGTGTGTGTGTGTGTGTGTGTGTATGTGTGTGTACAAAATAATGCAAAAAATGTACTCTGTTATTCACATAAATATTCTTAGGCCATCACAAGTTTAACTGATCGAATTATTAAAGACCTTATTATATAAATATATGTACTATATTTGCAGAACAGTTGAAGTAGGCATATCAAATAAAGATGCTGAATTATAATTTTCATTATAAATTATCAGTTTGTTTGAGAGAAGCTCACCATTAGAACTATTCTCATTTAAATCATGCTCATTTGAATATATTTATGTACAGATTGACAAAGAATCCCCTTTTGCATTATATTGCCTTTCCTGGAGCCCGAATTTCACAGTGTTTGGCTGTCGCTGGTCTGTGCAGGAGATCAGAGCCCTAATAATAGATTTTTGACGGTGAGCTCGCCTGCTACCTGCCCTACACAAATCCTCACTGTTCATGTTTGCTTCATGGCAACAAAGCAGACAGAAGGAAAATGCCAAGTGCTGAGTTTGAGGTACAGCCTTGCCTTGGCTTGACATTTCAGCAGAATAGCAGTTTATGAGATGCATAATTTTTCATCTGGGACTCAGCTGCCATATTCATAGACGCTTACAGCTCATCGACGGACTGGAGCAAGGGCAAAGGTTTAAAGCATAGATCAAGGTCTCCATTCTTTCCTTAGGTATTTTAAAATAACTGTTGTCCTGCAGATAAATGATAAAATCAAAAAGTATTTAAGAGCCAACAAATTCATGGCCATGTGGATATTATATATGTTTTCTGTTGTTCAAAATTAGGAAAATAAATTAATGTCTGTATCAGCTTTTAAGAAAATATTCGATAGACTTTGTAAACCAAAGGACTCTGACAAACATATTAAGAAAACTTACCTTTGCAGCAGTGGTAATGAATTATTTAATTTCTTTCCTGTGTGTGTGTGTGTGTGTGTGTGTGTGTGTGTGTTTTCTATAAAGAATGAGTTCAAGCTTGAAATTAATCAAAAAATGTTCTATTATGAAAGTAAAACTAGAGAGTATTGTGTCACTGTTTAAGCTTGAATTTAAATATTCACAGATTCATGCATATCTACTGTACTAAAAAATCAGTGTAGGTACACGTCACTGACTGTTTAATTTAGAACTACACATCTCTGTAAGCTTCAGAAACAGTTCACCATGTCACAGTCTCATACAGAACAATGGTACAGTACATTGGATTAATTAAAGAAGCCTTGCAGAGAACTGAGTTCTCAGTATGTCAAGATTTCAGTTTTATGTTAAATATTTTCTAAAGGCCAGACCCTTAAATCTCAGGGGCTGTACCAAGCAGTGAGCTGTGAATTTAACCATAGGCTAACTGCTAATGATAAGGAAAAGAGTCCTGGTTGAGGCAGCTGTAATACAGTCATTGGATTAGGCTATCAATCACTCTGCTCCCTAAGGAAAAGGGGAAGAAGACCAAACAGTGAAAAGGGAAATTAGGAAAGGAGGGCATGACTAGAATGAGATTCCTCCCCATCCTTATCCATTCGTCGGTTTAAATCCCTAAGCTTTAGACCAAACTCTCCAGCATTGCTCTGACTATAAAGCCAACACATTTATCCCTAACATCGAGAGAACTATCAAAATGTCATTGGCTCTCAGTAGCTGAAGATCTCAAAACCTGCTGGAAGCAAATGCCTGATTACATAATAAAAATGAGATTAACCCTTAATTTTTAGACTTAAGGTTTATATGTATAATTATGTTATGTATAAGGATTTATGTATGTCGGTAAGGGAAATATTCTTATTTAACTTAAAACCTGGAGCCAATTTTTACTTATGGAAGCCCTGTTATGAGGTGAGATTCCAGTAGACCAATGGTTCTCAAACTTAATGTGCCCCAGAACCTAGAGGACTCATTAGAATACAGATTGCTGGGCCCCTCCCTAAGAGATTTAGGAGGGCCCGAGAATCTGCATTGAACAGTAGATGAAGAAAGGTTAGAGTCATTTTAATTTGAAATTCTTATTTCCAAAATAGTGCCAAAGGCTTTTATTAGTGGTAAAATTAAAGAATCATGGCATTCCATAAATAAATATAGAATCTCTGCCCACCGCTACATATCTGAAACAAATTGTAGTAAATAGGATTGGAATTCGCTCTTAAGAAAGGTAGTGGAAAACAATATTTGAGGTCTCATAATAGAAAGAATGTGGCACTCCATTTAAGATTAAGTGTTTCTAGTTATAAAATAAATAAGTCATGGGGATGAAAAGTACACTATAGGGAATATAGTCGATAATATTGTAATAATATTGTATGGTGACAGATGGTGACTACACTTACGGTGGTGAGCATTGAGTAATGCATAGAAATGTCCGATCACTGTGTTGGACACCTGAAACTAAGATTACAGTGTATGTCAACTACAGCTCAATAATAGAAAAATTTAAAGATTAATTTTTATGCGAAGAGAACCCATTCTAAGTGCCATTTAATAGTCCTCTGAAAAGGAAACAGGTGTCAGAGGGAGACAAGGGTAAAATTAAGCTCATGATTGTGAAACGTCTTTTCCTTTTGACTTTGTGCAGATACTAACACATTGAATAATAACAGTTCTCTCTCAAGATAAGCACTTACATATCAATGAATCTAGTTATTTTCTCAGACCCTTAACTGTAGGAAACAATAGTATTGGTAGCTTCCTGCTTTTCTCTCTTCTTTTTTTCCTGTCATCTCCATACAACGGCATCCTTTTATCAATAGAAGGTAAGAGATAACATGTCGTGGGGGGAGGGGAGAAAGCTGTTTCAATGCTGTGTTCCTGCCATTAACATAGTTATACTATGCACTGAGAGTTTCCAGAGTCATGTTTATAGCCTGTTGGTGATACTGTTTGTCAATAATGGAAGCTGCCTGCAGCTTGCCTGGATGATGAGTGTCCTGATGTGCAGCCCCAACAATTTAATACCCTGTGAGTACCTTATAACAAATTACACCCAAAATTTCAAAAGGTTCTTCAATGTGGGGCATAGTGAATCCTCAAGAGATCCATGCAGTATCTGATGCTCGAAGGTACAGACTGCCAAGATGATACAGGACTGATGATAAAGGAAGGGTCATAATAGAGAAAAAAAAATGAATCTGATCAGGCCAGTTAACTTCACTTGCTATGTTTTTGTAAAGTCTAACACTTTAATTCAATGTGTGTACACTCATTATTTCAATGTTCTTCAGATTTTTATGCTCACAAATATGCCACATTAAAAAAATATTAACTATGTACCCCTCATACGTTTTAAGTCAACCTTATAAATTTTAGCCATAAGTTTAAGTGATAATAAAAAATAGTTTCCCACATTCTGAAAATATTAATTCTTAAAATAAAATTGCTGCATTACTCTTTTCAATAAACCTAGTAGAATTGAAATAGCTCAGTGATTTTATACTCATCATAACCCCTTTAAAAATATATAAGGTTTGAAATAATAGTTGAAAGTTTTACATGATTTCTCCCTTGAATTAGTATTTCCAGTCAACTTCCTAACCAAATTTTATCCTATTTTCTTTTATTTTTAAAAGACATCTTGCTTTTGGACATCTTTGTCCAAAGATTTGTCCAAGATTGCTTGGACATCTTGGACATCTTTTATGGATCACCTTATAGAATTTCTCTTTAACAAAATATATGCCTATGAATTGACACTTATATTTTTTAAATTTCTGGATTAAGGCTTTAATGATAATTTTTTCTTCTCTATTGTTATAATTTACAACTTATATTTTACCTTATATAAAGTATATCTTATATCTTATACTCATACTTTATCATAATATAAATATATTATACATAGTGATAATTAGTCAACATAAAAGTAAATTTTATTGGAAATGCTCTTCTTAATTAGGAAAATATGGTTTTTTAAAACAATTTTATTATATATTTATTATTGATGCCTATTTTTCCTAAAAATGTCAGGGCTGGCATTATTCTACTCTACTATTATTTTTTAGATACGAATTTTCAAAATCCTTGTTCATCCAAATCATTAAAGGCGACCGCAAGGAGTTTTATTATAGTCATTTAACTTAAATCTTTGAACACCTTCCACATTACAAGCTAAAAATTACTTAGTAATCTTTGCCAAATACAGTTAGGCAATTTGATGAGCTCCTCTTTCACTTTTGCTGAAGAAGTAACTTGGAAGTCACCTGGCTTTCAAGAATATTGGCTACCCGATCATAAATCACTTCTTTAAAACCAATACCAATATTTTTGAATTATCATTTTGTTTGATACCACAGAATTCTTACTGTTGGGTAATGTGCCATTATAATATTTGAGATCATTGAGAAATAAGCTTTTTTCCAAGGTAGAAAGGACTGTTAAGACATAGGAGTTGGGAACAGAAGAACCAGCATGTAGATATTTTGACTGTACTCCTTGTCAGACATATAAAATTTATGATGTATTACATACGGAAATTGAGGATCTAGAAAATGATTCCCTTAAGTTTAGTTTACCTTTTCTGAAGAGATCACTAGCTTATTTCATTGAACCTTCACACAACTTTATGACAACAAAGCAATACCTTGGTTTTTCTTTTTATATCAATTTGACTATGCTTGTTAAAATAGCACCAACAACTTTAAGAAGAATTTCACGCATGCGCTAACAAATCTCAGTATATAAGTTAATATGTGCTAGTAGAAGTATTTGAAAATTCATATTGCCAGACATTTGTTACTGGTAAAATCGGTCAGCATTTCTGCACTCGTCCGCACTGGCTATTCAAGCAATGAATAGCAGCAATATGAGAATATCAAGGCCTCTGAATAATATGATCCTTATTTGCCCACACTGTACTGAACACTTACATGCATTCTTATTTAAATGATCCTATGATGCAGATATCACTGGCCTCATTTTAAAGCCTTAGAAACTCAAACTCCAGATGGTTAAGCAACTTGCCAAAGTTTACATAACCAGGATATGTCATAGTTTTGATTCAAACTCAGATCTGTCTCCAAAGATGAACTGCAGGCATTTTTATCAATGTCTTAATCCAATATCTGCCATGATAAGTCTCTGTCTACATATATATATATATACACATTAAATTCTCATAGGCTACAAATGTCATTAACTAATCTAACATTTATTGTATCTGGATTTGAAAATTCTGTGGGTGTACTCTTCTGTGACCATTGTCAAAATCATGGCCTATTAACTATATCATTCCATCTCTATATTGAAAACCTGAGTCAAAAAGGTGCATTGGGGAAAAATTCTTGAATTCATTCCAGAGAACAAAAAAATGACAGGAAGCATTCAGACATTTTTCTTATAGTGTAAACATGCAGTGTTTGCTTGAAATGAAGCTGTCATCAATATAGCAATAAATAACCTTATTTCTTACTGACTTAGATAAACTGTATGAGGGCTTGGTCCAGCTGTGATGCTGAGAAAAAACTTTGGGTGTCCTTTTTAATTTCTTCTTTCTAATCTTCAGTCAGTTACAAATGACCATGTGTTCCTGCAACTGTCTCACCTTCTTTTTGGACAGATCTATCTTTTTCCCCAGCAGCAGTATCATCTCCTTTATAATTTCAACTGAGCTTGCAAAAAGAACCACTAACTAATTCAGAGATGCTACTTTTTCATTAGGTGGGGAGAGAGAGAAGGACATTTTGAAGGTGGTGAGGTGAGGAAGAAACTAGACCAAAAAACCTAGCTAAGCCCCTTCTGAAAAGGAAAAAAAGGAAAGTGCACCATTTCTCACTTTCCGTGGTTTAAAACAAAGCAAGATAAAATATAAATTAAATAAAATAAGAAGATGAACCTCTTTTAGCACACATCTGGTATGATATGATATGAGAAATTTTAATCAGTATAAATTAATTTGAAAAGCATATAGATCAGAAGTCAAGAGTTCAAGGAACGTTTCTAAATTGCTCTCAGTTCACTTAGCACATCTGGTTAATGACAGACCTGTTTGGATTATAAGCTTCTTAAAAGCAGACACCATTGCTGTTTCTTCGTGATCTCCTCCAAAGCCTAGGAAAAGCATAGGCACATTGTAGACATGAAAAAAAAAACACCATTTGGTACATAATATTCAGCTGTGTACAATTGAGAAGGTTTTGGGGATGAGACTGCCTCTTAATATTTGAAATCCATCTTGACTTGCTAATGAACTTTTGGTAACTGAGTAAGAAATTTTAACTAATAGAATATAAGCCATCTTATGATACATTCAAAGTGCTAAAAGGAAAAAATTTGCAGTCAAGAATACTCTATCCAGCAAGGTTATGATTCAGAAGACTTCTTGATCGGAAAGAAAAAGACCATGAGCAAGAGTAAGGAAAGGAAGAAGCATAAAAGCAGTTAAAATAAGTATATCTGTAAAAGTGAGCCAAGGGACTCACAGAATAAAACGATCTAAAGTATGATACCATGGACCTAAATCATCAGTGTGAGAAGAGTAAAGAATGGGTTCAAATGTAAGCAGCCAGTAACTTAGTTTAGACTGCTATATACAGAAGATATCATATATAAACCAAATGGTAACCACAAATCAAAAGCCAGTAATATATATGTAAAAAATAAAGAGAAAGGAATCCAAATATATCACTAAAGAAAGCCAACTAATCATGAAAGAAGAGAGCAAGAAAAGAAAGAAATGGAGAAAAACTACAAAAAAAACCATAAAACAAGTAGCAAAATGGCAATAAATACATATATATCAATAATTACTTTGAATGTATATGAACTAAATACTACATTCAAAAACATAAGGTAACAGAATGGATAAAAAAAAAAATAAGATCCATGCCTATGCTGCCTATAAGAGACTCATTTCAGACCTAAAGATACATGCAGATTCAAAGTGAAGGGACAGGCAAGGATTTATCATGCAAATGAATGAAAAAGAAAGCCAGGGTAGCAATATATATGTTGGAAAAGATAGACTTTAAAACAAAGACTGTATGTTTAAGCATCCAGCTTTGTCTCAGGTCATGATCTCACTGGTCCTGAGTTAGAGACCTGCATTGTGCTCTTTGCTGACAGCTCAGAGCCTTGAGCCTGCTTTGGATTCTATGTCTTCCTCTCTCTCTGCCCTCCTCCACTCATGTGCTCACTCTCTTTCTCAAAAATAAATAAACATTAAGAAATTAAAAAACAAAACAAAGCAAAGATTGTAACAAGAGACAAAGGACACTATATAATCATTCTGGGGACAATCCAACAAGGAAATATAATAACTATAAATATTTACACACCCAACATGAGAGAACCCAAATATTTAAAGCAGTTAATAACAAACATAAAGGAAATAATCAATAGTAATACAATAATAGTAGGGGACTTTTACACCCAGCTCACATCGATGTGCAAGTCATCCAAACAGAATATCAGCAAGTAAACAGTTTGCATTGAATGTCACACTGGAACAGATAGATTTAACATATATATTCAGAACATTCCATCCAAAAACAGAATATACGTCCTTTTCAAGTGCACATGGAACATTCTCCAGAATAGATCACATATTATACCACAAAAGAAGTCTCAGCAAATTCAAAAAGATCAAAGTCATATCTGGCATCTTTTCTGACCACAATACTATGAAACTAGAAATCAACCATAAGAAAAAATATGGAAAGAGCACAAATATATGGAGGTTAAGTAACATGCTAGTAAACAATGAATGGGTCAACCAGGAAATCAAAGAGGAAATCAGAAAAATACATGGAGACAAATGAAAATGAAGACACAGAAAAAATACCTGGAGTAAATGAAAATGAAAGTGAAAATGAAAATCTTTGTTATGCAGCAAAAGCAGTTTGAAGAGGAAAATTTATAGCAGCACAGGTCTACCTCAAGAAGTAAGAAAAATCTCAAAAAGAGAGAAATCTAACCCTACACCTAAGAGAGCTAAAAAAGAACAAACAAAACTCCAAACCAGTAGAAGGAAGGAAATAATAAATATTAGAGCAGAAATACATGAAATAGAAACTAAAAAAACAAAAACCAGTAAAACAGATCAATGGAATCAGGAGCTGGTTCTCTGAAAAGATCAACAAAATAAAGAGAGAGAGAGATAGAGGACTCAAACAAAATCAGAAATGAAGGAGGAGAAATAATGACCAACATCTGAGAAATACAAACAATTATAAGAGAATATTATGAAAAATTAAATGCCAAAACACTGAACTACCTAGAAGAAATGGATACATTCCCAGAAATGTATAACCTCCCAAAACTGAGTTAGGAAGAAATATAAAATTTTAACAGATCAGTTACCAGAAATGAAATTGAATTAGTAATAAAAAAAACCTCCAACAAACAAAAGTCCAGGAGCAGTGGCTTCACAGGTGAATTCTGCCAAACATTTAAAGAAGAATTAATGCCTATCCTTCTCAAAGTATTCCAAAAGGTAAAAGAAGAAGAAAAACCCAAATTCACTCTACAAGGCCAGCATTACTCTGATACCAAATGAAATAAAAAAGCCACAGAAAAGAGAACTACAGGCCAATATCTTTTATGAACATAGATGCAAAAATCCTAAAAAAAAATTTGCAAATTGAATCGAACAATACATTAAAAATACCGTTCAGGGGGCGCCTGGGTGGCTCAGTCGGCTAAGCGTCCGACTTCAGCTCAGGTCACGATCTCACAGTTCGTGGGTTCGAGCCCTGCGTCGGGCTCTGTGCTGACCGCTCAGAGCCTGGAGCCTGTTTCAGATTCTGTGTCTCCCTCTCTCTCTGACCCTCCCCCGTTCATGCTCTATCTCTCTCTGTCTCAAAAATAAATAAACGTTAAAAAAAATTTTTTTTAAAAACACCATTCAGTACGACCAAGTGGGATTTATTCCTGGGATGTAAGGGTCTTTCAATATTCACAAATCAATGTGATACACCACATTAATAACAGAAAGGATAAGAATGATAATTTCATATGATCATTTCAATAGACACAGAAAAAGCATTTGAAAGTACACCCTTCTTTCATGAATAAAAACCCTCAACAAAGTAGGTTTAGAGGGAACATACCTCAACATAATAAAGGTCATTTGTCAAAAACCCACCACTGACATCATATTCAAATGTCAGGAACAAGACAAGGATGTCCACTCTCACCACTTTTATTCAACACAGTACTGGAAGTCCTTGCCACAGCAATCAGACAAGAAAAAGGAATCCACATTGGCAAGGAAAAAGTAAAACTTTCACTATTTGCAGATGGGATGATACTATACATAGAAAACCCTCAAGACTCCTTCAAAAACCTACTAGAACTGATAAATGAATTAGGAAGTTTACACGATACAAAATCAATATACAGAAATCCATTGCATTTGTATACACTAATAATAAAGCAACAAAAAGAGAAATTAAGAAAGCAATCTCATTTATAATTGCACCAAAAATAATAAAATACCTAAGAATAAACCTAACCAAAGAGGCAAAAGACCTGTACTCTGAAAATTATAAAATAATGATGAAAGAAATTAAAGACAATGCCTAAAAATGGAAATACATTCCATGTTCATGGATTGGAAGAGCAAATATTGTTAAAATGTCCATACTACCAAAGCTATCTACAGACTTAATGAAATCCTTATTTGAATACTAACAGCATTTTTCACAGAACTATAACAAACAATCCTAAAATTTATATGGAACTACAAAATACCTGACTAGTCAAAACAATGTTGAAAAATAAAAACAAAGCTGGAGGTATCACAATTCCAGATTTCAAGTTGTATTATAAAGCTATAGTAATCAAAACAATATGGTACTTGCCCAAAAATAGACACACAGATGAAAAGAACCATATGGAAAGCCCAGAAACAGTTGCACAATTATATGGTCAATTAATCTTTGTCCAAAGAAGCAAGAATATGTAGTGGGAAAAATATAGACTCTTCAACAAATGGTGCTGGGAAAACTGGCCAGTTACATACAAAAGAATGAAATGGACCACTTTCTTATAGCATACACAAAAATAAACTCAAAATGGATTAAAGACCTAAATGTGAAACCTGAAACCATAAAAGTCCTTAAACAGAACCCAGGCATCAATGTCTCTGACACTGGCCATAGCATCTTTTTTTTTAGGTATGTCTCCTGAGGCAAGGTAAATAAAACAAAAATAAACTATTGGGACTATATTAAAATAAAAGGCTTTTCACAGTGAAAGAAACAATCAACAAAACTAAAAGACAACCTACCGAATGGGAGAAAATATTTGCAAAGGACAAATCTGATTAAGGGTTAGCATCCAAAATATATAAAGAACATATACAGCTCAACACCCAAAAAACAAAACAATTAAAAAATAGGCAGAAGATATCAACAGACATTTCTTCAAAGACATACACAAATACATGTCAACAAACACATGAAAAGATGCTTAACATCACTCATCATCAGGGAAATGGTAATCAAAAAACTACAATGAGATATCACCTCACACCTGGCAGAATGGCTATAATCAAAAACACAAGAAACAAGTGTTGGCGAAGATGTGGAGAAAAAGGCACCCTCTTGCACTGTTGGTGGGAATGAAAACTGGTGCAGCCATTGTAGAAAACAGTATAGAAGTTCCTCAAAAAATTGGGGCGCCTGGGTGGCGCAGTCGGTTAAGCGCCCGACTTCAGCCAGGTCACGATCTCGCGGTCCGTGAGTTCGAGCCCCGCGTCAGGCTCTGGGCTGATGGCTCAGAGCCTGGAGCCTGTTTCCGATTCTGTGTCTCCCTCTCTCTCTGCCCCTCCCCCGTTCATGCTCTGCCTCTCTCTGTCCCAAAAATAAATAAGCGTTGAAAAAAAAAATCTTTAAAAAAAAAGAAGTTCCTCAAAAAATTAAAACTAAATCTACCTTATGATTCAGTAATCACACTACTAGGTGTTTACCCAAAGAATACGAAAACACAAATTCAAAGGGATACATGCACGCCTATGTGTACTGCAGCATTATTTACAATAACCAAACTAGGGAAGCAACCAAGTGTCCATTGATAGGTGAATGGATACAGAAGATGCCGTATATATTTACAGTGGAATATTATTCAGCCATAAAAATAACGAAATCTTGCCATTTGCAACAATGTGGATAGAGCTAGAGAGTATAATGCTAAGCAAAATAAGTCAAAGAAAGACAAATGCCATATGATTTCACTTCTGCAGAATTTAAGAAATAAAACAAACACACAAAGGGGAAAAAAGAGACAAACCAAAAACAGACTCTTAACCATAGAGAACAAACTGATGGTTAGCAGAGGGGAGGTGGGGATGGGGATGGGTGAAATAGACAAAGGGACCACTGAATATTGTATAGGATTGTTGACTTGCTATATTGTACACCTAAAACTAATATAACAATAATGTACTAGAATTAAAATTAAATAATAAAAAAAAGAATATAGGCCATTTTACTAGGTACTAGATGCTAAGAGTTTTTCACGTATTATGTCATTTAATCATTACAATAACCTGGTCAGATGGTCACATTTATTGACCTGTATTAGTGAAAAAGAAACTGAAGTCAAGTAAATTCTGTAATGACACATAGCTCATATCCAGGTGTATTGGGATTCATTCTATCTGACTTTTGATATTATGAATTTAACCACTGTGTTACAGTTGCTCCCCCACCCCTGTTCATTCTGTATTAATTTACTCTATTAGTTTTTGTAAAGTTCTTAACATTTTGTAGGATGGAAATATCTAGAGACCCACTTTTGTATTTCTTAAGCAAAAAAAAAAAATTAGACTGAAAACAATCTATAAATATAGCACTAAGATTAATCACTGTTTAAAAAAAAACTCACAGGAATGACAGGTCACAATTACACTGTAAGTGGTCTAGTAAACCTCTCAGTATTCCTATTAACCTCTGTGCTTCATGCATTTCTCATATTAATATCCTGAGAAATAACACAAAGAAACATATGTACTTTTCAAGGCAGATGCCAAAGGTTTAATGGATCAAATTATTTCTGCGCTGGATTTTTATTCATGAGTTCCAAATGTTTGGTCTTTTACTTTAGTTTAGTCCAATATTAAATGGAATTATAAATTTCTCTATTAAGTAGTATAAAATAAAAACATAATAGAAATGAATTGGGCTAACAATAATAACTTGAGTTGTTGAAATATGTTTCTGCCTTAGCTTTTCTAGCTCCCTAAACCCTTGTTTTAACAGTAAGTTAGACTCGGTGAGAATATGGTAACTTTTTTGTAGAAATAATGTATATGTGTGTGTATCTGTTTGTTCCTTTTACATTATTCTAAATCATTCCCAAAGGCTTTTCTTTAGTTTTACCTTTTTTTTTTTAATTTTAGAGAGAATGAGAGCATGACTGGGAGAGAGGGGCAGAAAGAGAGAGAATCTCAAGCATACTCCACACTCAGCACAGAGCCCAGCACGGGGCTTGGGATCCCATGACCCTGGGATCATGACCTGAGCCGAAATAAGAGTCAGACACTCAAGTGACTGAGCCCTCAGGTGCCCCTAGTTTTACCATTTTTATATGGGGTTATAACATAGTAGGGACCACCAAGGTCTTCAGCATGATAATAGTCACCTTAGGAGATTATTAAATAAGGTGATCCTGGGCTCAAAGGATATCTAATTCAGTAGATCTGAGACGAGACCAGGAGTATATATGATTTTTTTTTCATCAAGAATCTCAGTGGATTCTGATACCCATTTATCTTTAATCTTCAGTTCCTGTCTTAAAAGGGGTGGTGGAGGAGAAAACCTTAATATGGGGAATGCCACCATTATAAGATATAATAATTTCGTATAATAAAGTTTGAGATGTTTGTTTTAGGGAGAATGGAATGAACTAATTTACCTTTTATAGGTTAAATGTAGTCAATGATCATTCTTATTTTAGTAATTTAAATTCAGAAACTTAGATTTTAAATAAGTAGACCCTCAGGTGGACTCTAAAATTGTCACTAAAATATATGAAGATATAAAGAATGACAAAAATTCAAAGGAACAACAAAAACTTGACCCTTAGTTGCCATAATTGTCAAGCAATTTTCACTAACATTCTGTTTGGTGACCTTTATTGATGGGTATTAAACTCTGGGTGATGGGGTATATCATTAAAAGCCCTTCTTTGCCACTCCTAGTTCTGGACCAGGTATTTCTGAGAATGTGTTTGTGATTAGATGTATCAAAAGAGCTGTTATTATAAGAATATTTTTGATAAGTGGTCCAGTTTTGTTTGTTTTTTTCCTAAACCAAGAATAGATAAAAACAGTCAAAAAGCATTGAAGCACTTTTATACCTGTTTTAAGGCAAGCAGGATTGTTGCTGTTCAATAGGAGAGACTCTCGAATGAATGAAGACTTCATATCTTTCTCTCTGTGAGGGTTAGCAAGGGGTCACTAGAGGCAATACCTAATGTTTAAGAGCTCTAATCCTTATAAACTAAGATTCTCAAGTAGAATTAGAGACTCCAAGTTTTCTCATATCTGTTCCCTGGGAATTATGTAGTTTTACATGTATTCCATCTGTACAGAGTGTCAGATCAAAGCAAGGAGAAAAAGATAAAACTTTCCCACTTTAATCTCACAAAGTCCCATGGTCTGCTAGATTCTGCCAATTTGGCTTTGAAATGTGAACGTGAATGTTATGTCTACCTTTAGTCCTGAAGAGGGAATTTGCCCAACCAAGCAGACCATAAAACAGGGGGCAGTTCACATTGGGCTGAGATGAGAAGATACAGAATACATAAGGAAATAGTCAAAAGAGAGAGAGAGAGAGAGAGAGAAAAGAAAAACAGTAAAGAAGCAAAAATGCAGTAGCACAAATAAAATCCACATAGCTGTAATGGCAGAGCAAAATGAAAACCTTGGAAACTTGAATCAGTGTTGTGAAGGATAGCCTTAGGAATTTCTCCAAGAACACAGAGAAACAGAACAATTAAAATCGTGAAAGGGAAGGTGATGGACATACCAACAACCCAAAAAGGAATTCCTGATGAAGGTAGCAGGATGGGCGTGGGCAGCAGATAATAAAAGAAAAAAAAATGATAATACCTAGCCTTGCTAGGTACTTGCCATGAGTACTTGTTATGTATCAGTCACTATTCTAGCTCACTTCCTGATTTAACTCTTTTAGTAGGCACTTTTCATATGTAAACTCATAATGAAAAATGTACATTTTAGAACATTTTTTTAACTTTCCTAAATTAAAATGAAATTCAGTTGGAAAGAATTCACTGATTACCAGAACAGCACAGAGACCTTTACCTAGCATAATTTATAAAATATTTCGAATTACAAGATTGTGTAGGTAAAATTAGGCTAGCCACAGGTATAGTCTCAGTAAGACTAAATTCCAGAAGGAAACAGAGTGGTATATATTTTTAGGAGAAAGGGTAATCACACATCCAAGTTGATAATTAGTGTGTCAGTTCAGGAGGAAAATTCTCAGATATACAAGGGCTCAGAAAATACGACATATCATTCTTTAAAAATATTATTGAAGATATATGTACTAAATAACGGAGTAATATATTACAACAGTGGTTTTCAAATTACGGTTTCTGGACCAGCAGCAAGCATCACTTGGGAACTTATTAGAAGCACAAATTTTTCAGGGACAACCCCAGACTTACTAAATCAGAAGCTCTGTAGTGTGGGGCCCAGCAGTCTGTTTTAACAAGCCCTCCAGGTGATTCTGATGCATGCTAAAGTATGAGAACCATTGAATTAAATTAATGAATTCAAGAATTAGAAGGCATTCCATAAATTTTAAGCTTTTTAAAAAAACTAACCTTATATTTAGGTTTAAATAATTATTAGAAATTGAGTTTTAAAACGGAATGCCTGTGTCAAAAATCAATCCTGAAAAAAAGCCACAAATATTAACAAAATTTTAAAATGGAATAACTTAGATTTAAATCCTAGATTCTTTTAATAAAGAGCAATTTATGAGAAACAACAAAAGTAAGTAGGCAGGGAATTCAGATGTGCAAAATTTCTTACTCTAAATAGGAGATTTTTTTAGTTTCACTGTTGACTTAGATAATTTTTAAAAATGTAGGTTGAGGGGCACCTGGGTGGCTCAGTGGGTTGAGCGTCCGACTTCGGCTTAGGTCATGATCTCACAGTTTGTGGGTTCCAGCCCCGCGTCGGGCTCTGTGCTGTTGGCTCAGAGCCCGGAGCCTGTTTCAATTCTGTGTCTCCCTCTCTCTCTGCCCCTTCCCCGCTCATGATCTGTCTCTCAAAAATGAATAAACGTTAAAAATTTTTAAAAAAATAAAAATAAAAATGTAGGTTGAGACAGCCTTTTGAAGAACTTAAGGATAACTATTATTTGAAAAAGTAAAAATTGTAAAAGTATATATATATATATATATATATATATATATATATATATACTATATACTTATTTATAATTCTCTATCTTTTTAATGTCTTGAGATCTATAACTATTACCCTTCCATTTCTGATAATTTGTGCATTCCTTTTTTCTTTTTCTTGATTGGTCTGGTTAGAAGTTATTAATTTTATTGATCTTTTCAAAGAACTGTCTTTGGCTTTCTGATTTTCTCTGGCCTTTGTTCACTTTCTTATTTCATTTCTTACCTTTCATTTGTTTCCTTTATTTCTCCCTGTTTTGGATTTTATTTGCTCCTCTTTCTAGATTCTCAGGGTAGAAAGTGGACATATAGATAATTAACTTAGGCCTTTTTCCTTTCTTTACTATAAACATATAGCTATAAATTCCCTCTGAGAATTACTTTAAGCACATCTGACAAATCAATTACTTACTTATTATGTTTATGATCTGCTACTACACAATAAAATGTAAACTTCCCAAGAACAGCGTTGTTTTGCTTTTTTACTCACTGTTGTATCATCTGTTGCTAGAACAGCTGGCACATAAGAAGTGTTCAATAGATGATGTTGATAGAGTAAATTTTCAAATTCAGGCCTCAAACAAAGAATGGTTGTGTCATAATACAATTAGAAAATAATCTCTCTGAAAGTTGTGGTAAGCAGCATGGTGGTCAAATGCATAGACTTGTGAATTCATACATTTTGAGTCTGGAAAACAGCACCATCTGCCTGAGTTTTCTCATCTGTATAAAAGGAATAAGAATTATACCTACTTTAAGGGTCTTCGTGATGCTTAAGCTAAATGATACATATAAAATATGGGTAACAGTTATGTAGTGCTTCTTCCTTGCCAATGCTACAAAAATAGTCTCAGAATATTTCTGTAATAGAAAAGTCATTATGAAGCTAGCTGACTAAAAGTTGACGTTTGATAAAACACCAAATAAAAGTTTGGGATCAATTTCACTTATGAATCTGAATACATATTAATTGCTAAGAAACTAAATTCAATAATATATAAAAAATCATTGTCCAACTTGACCAAAGAAGTGTATTCCAGGATTTCAAGGATGACTTAATATTATGAATATTATTTATATAATATCATCAGGATTGTTATTTAATATTGTTCTGGAAGTAATATGTAACATGAAGAAAAGATCAAAGTTTTTGGAAAATATACTTAGTTATCTGGATATGCTCTGCTCATATACCTAAGAAATGCAAAACAAAATATTAAATCTCAGAATTAATAAAAGTATAGGATAGTGTAATGGCAATAGTGGCACTAAGGTATCATAACAGCTACTTCTTGTCAAAGGGCCCGTGAGTAGCAGGCACTGAGCTAAGCAACTTTTATAAGAATCATTTTGTAAATGAGGAAAATTGTACAGTGCTCTTCAGGCAGCAGTGTCTTCACTGTACAGCAGACATATAAACATAAGTTACTCGCCTATACACCAGCACTCCCACTAGCACAAAACACACACACACACACACACACACACACACACACACAAACCAAAAACCCACAAATATCCATCCTTAATAAAGAATGCATGGGCTTAAAGAAGCAACCTAACTACAACATAGGAAAGCAAATTTGAATAAATGACAAAACATAGTATGTTCTTATATTTAAAGACTCATTATTATAAATATGATATTTATTTCATTTTTTAAGTTTATTTATTTTGCGAGAGACACAGACAGTGTGAGTGGGGAAGGGACAGAGAGAGAGGGAGACAGGGAATCCCAAGCAGGCTCCGCACTGTCAGCACAGAGCTCCATGTGGGGCTTGATCTCATGAACCATGAGATCATCACCTGAGCCAAAACAAAGAGTCAGAGGCTTAACCACCTGTGCCATCCAGGAGCCCCTCAAATTAAGTTATAGATTTAATGCAATTACAAAATTACAATGAGCTTTTTTTCTCCAAGACATGCAAAAAAGTTAGAAGCAAGAGCAAACGGGAAAAAAAATGTACTAAGTAATTTTTTCAACCAGAAGAAAGTGAAAAAATACATATAACCAATAATTCAAAGCAATTTCTAATTTATGATAATTAAAACATATTTGCTGGTACAAAAATCAACAGACCAACCAAAGCAACAGACAGAGAACCCTGAAAGACTTTGTACTGCAAAGAATGTAACATATTATAAAAGAAGACTCTCTAGTCAACTGACAAAAGTTGTTTTATGAATCAATAGATATATTAGCTATTTGGAAAAAAAATCTAAGTGTAGCCTTTCTCTATAATATACAACAAAATATACGTTAAAAACTTAAAAGAACTAATGCACTAAGCTATTAAAAAAAGAAAAATGGGTAATTATCCTATTTGAAAATGGAAAGTTGAAAGAAAAGAAAAAAAAATCACAGTGAAGATGTTAAATGGATCTACATGTAACTTTAAAATTTCTATGCATAAAAAATGAACAAATTAAAAGGTGAATATAAAACAGTTTTCATTAGATAATAATGCAGTTACTTCAAAGTATATGTCTTCTCATTCAGAGAATACCACATAATACGCTACTTATATCCTCAACAAAAGATTCAGAATCACACACTAACACCACTGAGTTTGCTTTCTTTATTTTTTTTTTAAGTTTATTTATTTATTTTTGAGATAGAGACAGAACAAGCAGGGGAGGGGCAGAGAGAGAGTGAAAGGGAGAATACCACATTGTCCCCATGGAGCCCGATGTGGGGCTCAAACTCACAAACTGTAAAATCATGACCTGAGCCCAAACCAAGAGTTGGATGCGTAACTGACTGAGCTACCCAGGCGCCCCCTGAGTTTGCTTTGCTATGACATCCCACTCTTATGACATCCCACAGTGTCAAGGTTTACATCAGTTAAAGCATCTCTTTGCTGGTCTGGCTTAAACTAGAGGTAGATTTCTAAACAGAAAATGAACAATAACTAAAAGGGAAAAAACTCTTAAAACTCAGTTTGCAGAGACATGTAAAATAAGCAGAAGTAAGTTTTGTTTTGAGTATCAAATTGGTAAAAAATTTAAAAGTAATGTTTTATTCAAAAGATGGTAGGGAAGTAGATTTTTACACTCAATTGGTAGAATTAGAATTTGATCTACATTAAAAAAAAAATTATGCCCTGAATACCTAACTGTTGTCATTTAGTGATATTCCTTGACTTACTGCCTTTGCTGGATTCTCTATTTCTGGATCCCATATATTCCTTGCTCATTCTTAGCATATCTTTCTGGTCCTAGCTTGTGAACATGCTGGAATTCTAAGCATTCTGAGAAATTGTAGTAAACTTTTCAGTTCATGCATATTTGAAAATACCTTTATTCTATCTTTATACTTAATAATTTGAGTGTAAAATTCTACATTACAATTATTTTTGAAAAACATTTTAGGTCGTTTTCCAATTTATTCTATCAGTTGGTATATTGGTATCTGCTAAATTGGTATTGCTAAAGAGACATACACCCATATTTTTCCCCTCTCAGATCCTTTTAGTAGTATCTACTCTATTCTTTGTGATCTGGTTTTAACAAGGATTTTCCTTTAATTTATTGTTGAGCTCTAGCCCTTTTCTATCTGGAACTTTATACCTTTAGGTTTAAGAAATTTTCTAGTGTTATTTTGTCTGGTATAATTTGCCTTCTTGTTCATTTTTTTCCATTCTTTTTAAAAGTCCTATTCTCTCTCTCTCTCTCTCTGTTTCCTATCTGAATCTTATTGTCTTTTACTTTTTATCGTTATTTCTTTTGAGAGATTGTTTTTATATCATCTTCAACCCTCTAACTTTTTATTGTTTGTTATATTTTCTTCCAGTTCTTTCTTTTTTTCCAACAGTTTCTTTTTTCTTTCATGATGATCATGATGATCTTTTAAATGCAGAACCTTCTCTTTCACTTTGTGAGGATATTGACTGGTTTTGTTCTTTCAGTTTTCCTTCATTCTTATTTGACCTCTAGTTGCTCTGATTTACTTATTTATTTTGATGATTTCGTTTGGTTTCTCTTCTTCATGTAGGAGACCTTCTGAAATGTCTGGAGATTTGGGACCCTCTTTCTGGATTCAGTTTTAAATGTCAGAGCTAAAAAAGAAGGGGGGCACCTGGGTGGCTCAGTCACTTGAGCATCTGATTCTTGATTTCATCTCAGGTCATGATCTCATGAGATCATGGTTATAAGATCAAACCCCTCATTGGGCTCCACACCCAGTGGAGTCAAGATTCTCTCTACTTCTCCCTCTGTCCCTCCCCTGCTTGCACTCTCACTCCCTCTAAACAAACAAACAAACAAACAAACAAATAAATGTGAAGCACTAAAAAACTGATTGGAAGTTCTGAGTATGTGAGTGAAGTTTATCAGCTAAAGAGTTTAAACATAGAATGACTAAATGGTAAACTATACTTTTTCCCAGGCTCACAAATTTAAATACCTTGAAATCTTTTCTCTGGGAATAAGTAGTCTCTCAGCAGAAGAATTGTCAAGGCTCCTATCATGCAAGCACATATCTTCCTATGTAAAAGGGAAGGAGGGTGAGTGGTAGTCTCAGTGTTTAATAGGCAGACTTTTATTTCATGTCCCTACTTTTTATTATCATCTCAAACACAACCTTCCACTGGTTTTGCTATCTGGTGGATCTCTGGTACACTTCCTCCATGAAGATAAATCTCTGGTTTTCAGTGGACCAGTGGAAACTTGATTGCTCAGGGTCGGAGAGGGGACCTGGGGTCCAGTTGACTCCACATACACATCCTCAAACAATTTGCCATTTTCAACCCTTTGTGATCCCTGCCTCCCACCATCCTGCTGTGTTCCAGGATCCTTTACCTTTCTGGGAGTTCTTCATGGTAACTGGTTGTAGGTTTCTGCTAAACTGGTTACTTCTTCTCAATCTACTTTTCATCTTCCAAAATTTCTCATCTGCTGCGAATGCCTTCCTCATTCCCTTTGTCTTCATTAATTTATGCTTATTTTCTTTTAAGATTTACTGACTGTCATTTAGGTGGAGTTTTCAGGAAGGAGTATATCGGTATGGTAAGTCTGCAGTATTTAACAAAAGTATGTGTAACATTTAATATAAATAAAAAACAATACTTTGAAACATTTCAGTATAAGACCCTTGATATTTTAGAGATTCAATATATCACATACTATGTTTAAAGTAAATTCTTGCCATGCGCAAACTCAAGTTCATTGTCTACCAAGAGTTATGGAAAAACTATTTTTCTGAAATACCATTGCCTTAGTAAGAGTTTAATATATATGTATATATACGTGTGTGTGTTTGTATGTCTGTGTGTATACATGTGCACACAATTAAAATTGAAAAACTAATAGTACATTTTCTTGTACAAGGAAAATATATTCTGCATTATCAGAATTCCAGATTTTAGATTTCTCTAGCACTTTGCATCATTGCTAAATGACAGGAAACATTGTTTCTTTCTTAAATGATGCCTTTTTGCCAATTATACACATCAGATTAACCTCATTTTGTTGTCCTCATTTTTCTCTACATAGTTTTGAAACTTTTTGAAGGGAGCAACAGCAGGAAGTTTGCTTGGGGGTTAGTAATACCACCAGATAATTCAGCATAATTGGAGCATTGCTCTGTGACTTTCTAAATCTAGGCATTGAGGTAAGAACACTGAGGAACATTTAATAGCACAGCTTAGTCATGGGCTAGAATATTATTAAGAACAATTGTACATCTCTTTCCCTGTCCACTCACCTTCTGGAGCTTCTGGCTGTCCTGCCCTAAATTATAATATGATAAAGGACAGTTAGGTAGTAAATGCAACTTTTTAAATTTGGAACTTCAAAGAACACTGCTCTGTTATAGACTGAGACATTATTCTTGGCTTTTCTGGTACATTCTTATCTGACATGAAGTCCTGAAGTAGGCAAACTCTTATTGATATTACTGGTCATTAGGTAATTGTTCAAGACAAAAAAGGAAACCCCTCTGAATATGAAAAATGCTAAGCCACAACCAAAGAGAAATTAATAGTGTTTTTAGTTTCTTTAGTCTTGATCTTTGCATTTCCTGGACCTGGCTGAATCATGAGATGAGTGAAAATAAGCACTTATATGGCACATGAGAGCTACATAAGGTGAGCTAGGTGACCGCAAACTGAATACATAGATCAGCATTGCCAAAGAAAATGGGTTAAAGAAAGTGCCTTACCATGGAAACCGAGAAGACAAGCTTATTACCCATGAATGTTCAGTTAAATTATGAAGAAAAGATTAGTGGATTGGAGACAAATTGAGCATGATCTTGATCAAAATGCATCTGGATGCTAAATTGATCCATAACTTGAAATCAGTTATTCAAATGTATTTATATTTTCTTTCATTGAATATATATCTAATAAGTATTAATTCTTTGCTATTTTAAATTGCTCGAGAATATAAGACTAAACAAGGTAGATAAACACTTTGCCATTATGGAGAGAAATGTTCTAATTGAGGAGATAGGAATGAAATAAAGAGGTACCTAATAAAATAGAATAATAAATTCTATAAAGAAAAAGTTGGATAAGGGACGAGGGAGAAATGTGATCACTGTTTTAGAAAATATGGTCAAGAAAATCCTGAATGAAGTGTGGGCACAAGTCATGTCTATACCTGCAGAAGAAAGCACCTCACAGGCCCTGAGATGGCAGGATGTTCAGGAACTGCAGTGAGGATGTGTGATTTCAAGTAAGATGAACAGAAAAGAGAGTGATCATGAGATTAGAAGGGTAACCAGAGATCATGTAGACCCTGTATAGATTTTGTATTTTATGCTAATTTTAGAGTAGCTATATGATCTGACCTCTGTTTTTAAATAAAAGGTCACAATGCCTATTATGTAGCAGATGGATCATAAGGCATGAGAATAGAGGCAGGGAGATAATTTTGAAGGCTAATGTAGGGTCCTGGCAAAAAACCATGGTGACTTTGGCAGCGTTGTAGCATGAAGGTAGTGGAGGGGTGTGAATGTTGTATACAGAATGTGTTTTGTAGATGAGTCAGTGGGATTGGCTGATGGATTGAATGTTGAAAATGAGAGGAAGAGAAATTATAGATGACTGCAAGGAGTTTGGGCAAAGCATCTGAATGAATAATGGTGCCCTTTAAAGTGATGAGGAACCCTGGAGAAGAAGAGCTTTGGGGCAGGGGAGTCTGGGCAAGATAAGTAGTTCATTTTTAGATGTATTACATTCTCTGTCTCTTAGACTTAGAAGTGAAGATGTGCAGTCACTGGCTGGATATTTGCTTCTGAAGCTTAGGAGAAAGGAATTGCTTAATGCAAAAATTGAGCATCTGTACTGTAAACAGTGCATGATATTTAAAAGTCATGGGATACGTATAATTCGGGAACAAAATTATTTAATAATAATATTCTGGGGATAAGATGATGCCTAATGAAACATACACACAGTAGCAAGTTGGGACCTGATGAGATAAACTAGAAATTACATACAGATAAGGAAAAGAAAGGATCCAAAGATTATTTCAACATTTTATGATCAGGAAGAGCAGGAGAATCCAGCAAAGGAAGCTGAGGAGGATCAGGAGAAGGCATAATATGGAAAGCACAATAGTAGCAATGCACATTTCTGTGAACTGAGAAGATGAGAAACTAACTCACCATGGAGACTAAAGGAAGGTTTTCTGAAGGAACGATTGAGCTGCATCTTCAAGGTTTCAGGCTTATAAATGATTGGAAAACTATACTACCCACCTCTCACAGAGTCTAAATCTTGTTACATTCTTGTAGGAAATATGTGATATATACTCAAATAGCCCAAGTAATACTTCCAAATTTCCCAGTATTCTTCTGAGTATGTTCTGACTCTCACATACTTGACGAACTCTGTGTGGCAAGTGTTTATATAACTATTATTACCCAGAATTTATAGATAAGGAAATAAGGTTAATGGATCTAAGGGCAAATAGACTACTGCTCAGTGAGAAAATCGAGGGTAGATCCCTTGGCTTCTGAATCTTAGTCCCCTATACTTTTTACTCCACCACCTATTACAATAGAAAATGTGATGAATGCCAAAAGAAGAACTCAAAGAAGCTTCCATAGAAGGAGGGGAGGGAGCAATCACTTCTCACTGGAAGGATCAAGGAAGGCTTTGTGGGCAATGTGGCATTATAATGAGAATTTGAAGAAGGGATAGAATTCCAGAATAAAAGTTGTTTCGTCCTGGCATCTAGGGCCCTGGATGATTTTGTCCTAGCCTGTTCTTTCTCACAGCTATCCTGGGCCATGATCCACCATGCTGGGCTGCTGACACTCTATATCCTCTCAAACTCTCTCTCGTTGCCTTACCTACAAAACTGCCTATGATTAGAACGGCTCTTTCATGTATTCTTCAAAATGCAGATCTGTGTTTTCCTTACATTCCCCCAACCACTTTGGAAGACCATCCACCTGAGTCCATGCAGTTTGTACCTTTCTTTGTCATGCTTATGTGGTATTCTACTTCTCATCTCTTGTCTGTCTTCCTTAGACTGTGAGCTTCAGGAAAGAAGGGACTTGCCCAGCATATAATTGGTGCTATTGCCATGTACTAGGATACTGTGGTCACCAGATCACTCCTTGCCTGCATGGAGCTTTCCAGTGTAGCAGCACTGAATAAATGCTCAATGGATCTTTCTGCTATTATTATTATTACCATCATTGTTAATGAGTATATGTGCTTTGGTTCATATTTTTCTAAATTCCTTGTACTTATTAGATACATGTATCTGAGCTAATGTTTATTTCACTTAAAGTTTATTTTACTCTATATTATTCTTTAAAGTAGAAGCTTCTAAAGTAAAGATGACCTTAACTTTATGGTGTATAAAGTATGCTTTGAGTAGAATGGGCATCAAATAATAATTTACAGCCTATGTTGATGTGCTTCCTTGAAATAGATATTTTCTCCAACTTTACCCCTAAAATTCAACAGGAAAATTGAAAAGATGGCTTGTGAACTTGTTACTGTGTATATGTTTCATTAGGCATCATCTTATCCCCAGAATATTATTACTAAATGATTTTGTTCCCGAGTTATACAGATACCAAGAAATTTTGGGGCTGCAGGGTTTCAAATAATGCAAATGACATATATCAGACAAGCAAGACACCTGCATTTTAATACGTGTGAATTCATGCAAGAAAGAGAATGGGATTGAGAGAGCTGGATAAATGTCTTACAAAAAAGCAATAAACACAGAAATCCTCCAGAAAAACTGGTGAAGTAATTTAATCACATACCCACGATATCTATATTCCTAGATAAATGCAGAAGACTTACCAATTTGTAAATAGCTTACCACCTTTCCCCAACCCTGTCCAACACTTGAAAGCCATGACTGGTAAACACACAAAAGCAAAGATGTACACTTTAAAGGTTTAACTGCCATTTTGCAGTCATAGTGTAGGTGGTTGTACTGTATTGAAATTGATAACTTGTGAGGGGGATAATTCAGTTATAGATGAATATCAGTGTTGTCCCTTTAGCATAGTTTCTAAATTTCTGCATTCCTTTTTTTTTTTTTTCAAAGATTTCAGGGGTCAGAAGATAGAGTTTTACCTCTGGCCTTGTTGGGCCCATGGCAAACTGTATTTTGAAAGCCTTCAACAGGTTAGAATATTCCATTTCTAAAAGTCATCTCTTTGCTGGAGACTGTTAGCTAATTTGCCATAAAAATGAATTTAATTCTGAAAATTATACACCATGAATTTAAAATATAGTCATCTACAAGTTGTCTTTTGAAATACGTATTTTATATTTATTGAAAGAAAATGTTCCCACATTTCTGTCTTTGATTTTGTGATACCACATGCAAAGTGCCCTTTATTTCCTGTTCTCCCAAGTAACTTTGGGGTTGAAAGTTTTGCACATTGATTTCAACTCAAATATAATTTTTCATTTAATTGCCATTCTCCTCTAAAACCTATGAGGAAAAGTGCAGTTTGTTTATTTTAACACAACAGAAAATAAAGGCCAGTGATAAGCCACAAGCTACTTATTTGATCTCAGAGACACTTTATAATCAGAAAGTTCAAGGTGCTTGTTGTTAAATATTTTAGAGAAATTATCCCCCTAAGTCTGGTCAGAGAGATAGCTTGTAGTATCTTTTCCTCAGTCAAAAAAAGGTTGAAATGGGTAAAGATCACTATGTCATTAATCTACTTAAAGATTAACCTTTGAAACAGCCAAGATTTGTAACATGCTTGCTCTTCTTCAAAGCTCAACTGTGTTTAGCACCATGGAAAGTTTTATGATTGAATATATGTAATTATAGTATATGGAGATTTAAAAATAACTCAAGGGATCGAACAAAGTTTCCCAGTAATTAATCATTAATGAAGATCTTAAATCTGTGCTTTAAATACAGACAAAACTAGTTATAATGATCTCATTAGTGCCTTATTAAGGTTATCTATTTTAGTATTTGTCAGGAGAATTCAGATGGAAATGAACTCCTTAACATATTTAGAAAGAGTTGTTGATCATTTGCTCAGATAAAAGACATACCATGGCTGATTAATTGTTGTGTAAATAAAGATTCACGCTAGAAGCAACAGAATAGCTTCTAGCTAAATGTATCCCTCTCAAAAAAATAAGCTTCCTTGCCTGTACTCACAGCCCTGTTTTTATCTGTTTTACTAATTTAGACAGGAGATAATTTTAAAATGTAGAAAGTTGGAGAAAAAGTAGTGAAAGAGGTAAAGATGACTGTGGGTTGTGATTTCCTAGGACTTGGCTGAGTGTCAAATCGAATGGAGACCTTTCATAGGTGTTCAAAACTTGGGTTGTTTAAAAGAGAAAAATGTGCTTTTTTGCCTTTGATGAAATCTGTTGCCCTCAGTTCAAATTGCAGGGAAAAAAATATTTATCACTTTTAAAGATGCTCACAATTATGTCAGGATACTAGTTTGCTCTTAAAAAGGAACACTGTGATATAAGGGCAAATGAAACTAAGGTTATTGATATAAATATACTTCAAAACAGAACACAGTGAATATTAAATCATAAGGGAGCACGCTAGAGATCAATTATTCAAAGTGTGGAAGTCTTTCCATTCAAATACTGTGATTCAGTGGTTCACCCAGTGGGAGAATGGAGAATACAGCTATTTTGGGATGTGGAGAATGGACAATAAATTGAAAATGGTCTGTGTATTTATGCCCTAGTAATTAGTTCTCTGCATTGTTTTAATCTGAACTAATATAATTGATGCTTTGCAGGGCTTTCAAAATATAGTTCAGCTAAGTGTGGATAATATGCAGATTTCTTGAAAAACATTGAATTTAAAATGACAGTCTCTTTGATTTGTATTACAATTCAACCTTCAACACACACTGCCTCTTCTAAGATTATAAGTGGAGGCTATGATAAGTATTACCAGATGTGACTGATCTCTAAAACCTAAAAAAACCTACTTACTTAAAGTTTTTCTGAGCTGGTCTTTTTCTTCTAACACCCCATTTTATTTCTGACTGGGAACTCTGAAATAAACTCCTACCTGGTTTTACTTCATTTCTCTCCCATCTCCTGTATATTCTCTACCCTACACCTAATTTTCTTTAATTTTCAAACTCCTTATGCACACAGATTCACCCCTAAACCCCTCTCCAGCTGGAATTTTCCCTGCCTGCTCCCCCTCTGCAGAGCCAGCTGTGTTCCAATCTCAGGGAACCACTCTGCTCTGCCCCGGGTTTCTTATTTCTTGCTTTTCCCATGTCTGGGGAAATCCCAGTTTTCCTTCAGTGTGCAAACAAATCTTCTCTGTGAACTCTCTAGCTAAATTAGATGTTCCCTTCAAGGGCTTCCACATACTCCCAGTGTGCTCCTGTCAAAGGACTTGCCATTTGTGGGGTTATTATTTGTTTATATCTCTCTCTGACTACTCTGAAAGTTCTTTCAGTACAGAAATGCTCTGTTAGTTGTTAAAAAATAGTAATAATACCCCATTAGCAAAGTCCCTGGTATGTAGTAGTAGATGCTTAATAAATGCTTGGGGAATCAACACAAGAGAAAGAACAGAAATCTTCCTGACTAAAATTGCTCAAAATACATGAAAGAGTTTATGACAGGACTTACATAACTAACTTGCTTTTAAAATGTTCAGCATAGGTTGGGCTGGGTCTTGAAGAACTTGACTGGACAAAATTTCTTTCTTTGTCCCTTGCACTTTTATTTCCTCTTTTAGCAGATGGATTCCAAGGGTCCTATTGCCTTTCCTCGGTTGAACCAGATATTTATTGACCGAGCCCCACCTTAAGGTGGTGATTGCTTATATTCCAACTATTTTCTGGCCTCAGTCTCACAGCAGCATTTACCTGTTCTATGTTTTATCCCTTCACAACCTCATAGTTTAAGTCCATGTGAAAGAGAAGTGGTGTAAAGGGCTTAGCTAATTAACTTCCACAGGTAATGCATTATATATTTTAATTAGATTCTTCTGGAGCTCCATGATGTAACCCCAAGGAGTATCTCGAATATGAGGAATGTCAGCATTTGGTTCAGATATGCAAGAAGGCAGATTTGAGGAAGAAGAAGGATCAAGGATTACAGAGTCTACAGACATTACAGTGCAGTGCTGATGGCTTTCAGCACTACAGTGATGCAAATCCTTTCATCAGGAAAGCAAGACCTTCTCTCATTGTTTATGAGGCTCACACTCCTAATAGGAGATTGTTAGGTTTCTTAGGGATTGGTTGTCTTCCTGCCTCCTTTTCTCCCCTGCTGCTTTGCTTTAACAAACATTGAGTGTCCAAGTATGTATGCCAGGCCATCTGCTGGAATGCAGAGGTGAAGGAAACATCTATGGCCCCAGGCCTTGAAGGTGCTTGTAATCTAGTAAAGGAATAACTCTTAAACATTTAGTAGGTAATAGCAATTGTGCTAAGTGGTATGAAGAAAACTACCCATTAGATGAGCATATATCTCCAATATTTCAATATAAATACCCACAAAGTTAGTGTTAAGCACTACTATATATATAGTTCACACACTGCAATTTTTGTGGATTGAGTGTCAGGTAATTTGAATGTCCAAATACAAGGTACCTTTGATTATAAGACAATCTTCATTTTCCAGTGAGAAAATTGAGGGAAAAAACACAGTTTTCAGCCAATTTGAATGAATAAATTTTATGAATGTGAAGATAATTTTCAAATACCTATTAATAATATTTAATATCTTAATTTCTTTATCCATCCATACATAAAATTGCATTGTGTACAAAATAATGTTAATTTGGAGATCATCTTTTTCCCTGTTCATTTCATGAACAGTTTTATTCAAGCTCTTATATACATATCATCAATAACTGGCTTCTCAGCAATGAAACTACTTTTATAGTTTTCCAATACAGTTTTCCCAAAGACATATTTATTTTCATCTAAGTTATTTGAGATAAAATAGTTTGTGAAATCATATATGATTTTGTGAGTGAAAATTTTATATCAAGCTACAAATGCCAATTCACTTCAATTTTGGACTTTTTTTCTTATTAATCATATAAAGATATATTTATGATTTTGACAACTTTTAAATTTTAAATTGACTTTTATTCTAATATCCAGCCTATTTAGTTGTGAGGTCCTTCCCCATTATGCTGGAATAACAATTAAATCAGTGTTATCTTTATTTTCCTGATTATTTAAAATAATTCTATCAGATAAATACCTAAATATCCAAAACATCATATGAAGTAATATATTTAAAATATAAGTTTATTCAGGGAGTGCCTGGGTGGTTCAGTCGGTTAAGCTTCTGACTTCAGCTCAGGTCATGATCTCATAGTCCATGAGTTCGAGCCCCACATTGGGCTCTGTGCTGACAGCTCAGAGCCTGGAGCCTGTTCTGTATTCTGTGTCTCCCTCTCTCTCTGCTCCTCCCCTGCTCACATTCTGTCTCTCTTTCTCTCAAAAATAAATAAACATTAAAAAAATAAAATAAGATATAAGTTTATTCAAAGAGTACTACATAATTGAAAGACTTTAAGATCTTGAATATAAGGTAACTCTCTTTTCAGAGGGATAAGTTTTAGGAGGTACAGTTCATCTTACATTGGAGTATTTATGGCTCAGTTTAAAGTAAATTATTCAGCTTTGGACTGAATTATATCCCCCCCACCCCAGTTCATATGATGAAGCCATGACCCCAATACATTTGGAGATAGGGCCTGTGAGGAGGTAATAAAAGTTAAATGAGGTCATAAGGGTGATGCCCCCCTAAGAAGAAGAAGAGACACTAGAGCTCTCTCTCTTCCATGTTAGGACATAGTTAAAAGATTTCTGACTAAAAGCCAAAAAGAGAGGCCTCCCAAGGAGTGAGCTGAATCAGCTGGCACTTTTATCTTGAACTTCCCAGACTCCAGAGCTATAAAAATAAATTTGTATTGTTTAGGCCATCCAGTCTATGGTATTTTGTTATGGCAGCCCAAGCTGCTTAACGCAGTGAATAAATACACATTACAGCAGGCAAGCATAATGGTAAAAGGCAACAATCAGAGGAAAGACCTAAAATGCTTCTCCTTTCTCTGCAGGAGGTGTAGTACCCTTGGATGGCAGAAATTACATCCACACATTGGTCCCAACTGGGCTAGGAAAACGGAAGACAGTGACAGTTAGGCAGTGAGTGACAAGGCCACCAGTAATATACGAGTAGCCCTCATACCATATTATCCCACATTGTAATAATCTCAAACTCAATAGACTTATCACATCTAAATTATTATCAACAAAGAAGTTATAGAAAAATTTTATAGGGATAATAAACATAAAAAGGAAGATAAGAATCACCAGTTATTCTAACATCTGGATCTAGTCACTATTCACCTTTAGTATATGTGTGTGCATGTACACACAAACAATTTCAATTTTATCATCATAGAAAAACACTGTATATTCAGTTTTATTCTCATTCTTTTTCACTTAAAATTATACCATCATAAGTATTTTGTCATGCCATTAGAAATTCTTCATGGTTGTCATTTGTAATAGTTACATAATATGCCTAGGTTTCCTAGATTAAAAAAAAAAGCTCTCAAGTTAAAATTTATCATTAGGCACTGAGAGATCTAGCCTTTGGAGCAAGTGGGGTGGGGCCAGCTGGAGCTGTTGACAAATATATTCTTCTTGAGGGGCTAATGGTGGCTATTCCCAGGGAAAGCTGACTGCTGAGTCAAGTCTCTGCTTGGTGTCATCTTTGCCCCAAGAACAAATTTTGAGCTCCCCCAACAAGTAAGTAGGGATCCTGTGCTCTGCTAACTACACTGACAGAAAAGCCAAATGATGTGCCGCCATGTGGTACTCTGAGCTCCTTTGCTTTCATGTTTCTCCTCTCATTTAATCCTCTAAAGAATCATGGTGAACATTTCAAGATAAGAGAACCAGGATTCAGAGAAGGGAGATGATTGTCTACGTATGTTCATTTAATGAGGGTCAGAATAAAAGGATTCTGGTGTGATGTTAAGTACAATACTCTCTCACTAACAATAGAGCTTCTCCTTAGTGGCTTAGCAGAAAGCACATAGCTGAAAAAAGAATATGCCACCTGATCTTTCAGACTGGCTATGGAGTTTTGTGAAGTTGGATTCTAACTCTACACTTCCTCAAAACTGACAGACATGAAATCAGATCTTAAGCCTTCTTATCCTCACCAAAATTGAAGAATGATCTGGAATATAATCCTCTGCAACCTACAACTTCAGGCTGCCTTGAAGGCTTATCCCAGATCAAAGAGAAAAGATTGTGTTCCCAACTCCCATACTCTCTTTTTAAATCAGCATTTGGGCTAAGATGCTGAGCTCTTCAGGAACTTTCTGCTGTGGGTCAGATAAATTACTCTGACCTAAATAAGACTCTTGTTTCTTACTAGTCTGCTAAAGGGAGGGACAGGACTAGATGATGTAGCACTCATTTGAAATATTCACATAAGATACAAAGAAAATTACAAATCCACCAGAGGTCACTTGACAAGGTATAATGGAGTATCAAACTAAATTTCAGGGAAGACCAATGATCCAAGATCCTTAACTGCAGGCTACAGTTATATTATTTATTTGGGTATTGGGTAGCACTCCTAGATTCTGCCTTCATGCTCCCTGTGCACTCTGTCGATGTGCAGAGTGTTCTTCTCCTGACAGCTGAGCATTCTGAGCACAACTGCACTATTTTTCATTCTCTGGCTGATATTCTCCCTTGACATGCTAAGCCAAGTGGATGTTGCTGCCTAGGGACATTTATTAATGCCCTTCTGAACTCAGAGGGACGAATCATACAGATTTTATAGCACAGTATTTCTCTGAAATTCATATTCTATTAAAATTATTATGAGCTAATACTTGGGAAACTTAGATTAAGTTCTTTAGTTCTGGATATCTCCATCTTTTTATCTAAAAAAATCTGGTAATTGGTAATAACTTTATTCAATAGTACTATTTGTCTAAATTCGTATGACTTAAAAGTAATTTTTACTTTTACTGGAAGCACAATATATTACTTTTCCTCAATAAAAATGTTGTAGAATACATTTGATATGGAGTGTTTAATTTATAAAATTCTGAAGAGAGGAATCTAACTTATGCTATAGTAAAGAAATGGAGTTTTCTTAGAAAATTGATCATTTAAGTGGAGATTAACAAAATGTTCTGACTTCTGAGTTGATGGGTTCCACGTTTGAAATTGAGCAAGTCAGTAAGAGACATAGAATAATTAAAGAAAAAATATGTTTGAAAGTTTGATGACAAAGTTAAATATCAGGTTTATCTCATAATCAGTATTGATATAAAAAACCTACACCATAGGGGCACCTGGGTCACTCAGTTTCGGCTCAGGTCATGATCTCACAGTCATGAGATGGAGCCCTGCATTGAGCCAGGCATTGGACTCCACACTGAACTTGGAGCCTGTTTAAGAGTCTCTCCCTCTGCCCCTCCCCCACTCATTCTCATGTGCACACGCCCACTCTTTCTCCCTCTACATAATAGAAAATAGACAATATTTATGCATCACAGTGACACAAATTCTGCCGCATTCAAATCCCCAGAGATAGGGTTGATAAAGGCAAATGTTATTCTTAAAGCAATGTGTTGTATCTGGATATTAAAAAGACCCTGATTCAATTATTTATCCATTAAAAATATACACATAAGAGTGCCTACCATATGCTAGGTACTGTTCTGGACTTTGAGCATAGAGCAATCAGCAGGACAGGTGGTAAGGGCAGGGAGAGGAGGAAAACAATAGATAATAATTTCAGATACTTCTAACTACTATGAAAATAGTGAAACTAGGTGATATAATTGTGATAGAAGAAGAAAGGGGTGGAGCTTTCGATTGGGGCTCAGGGTAGGCGTTTCTGAGAAATGACAGTTGAGCTGCGACTTGTATGATAAAAAGGTGGGAGTCATTCAATACTTTGGGTACTTAGGGAACCAGGCAGAGGGAAAAGGGCATCCTACTACCATGATTTTAGGAATTTTAGAAACTTTAAATTCTAGTGAGGCAAGAGTGTGATGAACAATAAGAGTAGGATGATGTAATTCATAAGTAGGAGTCCCAGCAACCAATAAGGCAGTGTCCAGGGGTAAAAGGGATAATGAATAAAAACTGACTTCCCCATTATTGTCCACTGGGGGGAGATTGACATGGTTTTCTTAGAGTAGATAGGACAAAATGTAACTGAAAACTATGATTTTGTCTTTCCCATTACTAAATCTTTGACATATGCTAGAGAATAACATTTCTCTAAAAATAGAAACATTTTTAGGTCCAGAAGGGTCAGCATGTTTTGCCTTGATCGAGAAATCTCTGATGTGTTGCTAGAAACGGAGCACCAAGGTTATTATCAGTAGACCCAGGTTCAAGTTCTGATTTAAATATTTGTTGGCTTTATGGTATTGGATTGTGCTTGCTTGATCCTTCTGAACCTTGTTTCTTATACATAAAATATGATAATAGTTGTGAGGGTCAGCTGACATTTAGGAAGCTTAAGTTAGGGACAATGACAGGAAAATTTATCACCACATAAAAGTTCAAATAGAATTTAAGAACATACCTTGTACATTTGTCTTACTTTAGTAAAACAAGATGATAAATCAAAACTCGTATTGTTTCAATGAATCATTGGTGTTTTCAATTCAGAAATGTATAGACTGAGAAATTTGCCACTGATGTATTAAAAATGAGAATTGCCAGTCAGAGCAATCTATAGCTAACCAAAAATAGCTGGATCATGGTCTGGTTCTTCTGGTTGTTTCAGCCTGAACTCATTGTTTTAGTGTTAGTCTGATTGCATGTTTAGCCATTATTTTGGATAAAAAACCAAGCTGGTAATATCAAAGTCATGTTCAGTCACGTTATAAAGCTTTAAGATTATAAAAATTTTGGTCGCCAAATGAAAAGGTTAATTTTTCAATTATTTGAGGTAAGTGTTTGACATTTTGTTTGTATTTTTATTTTTATTTTTGTCATAATCTTCATTATACCCAATGTTATAGAATGCTTTGTCAGGCCAAATAGAAAGGAAAATGTAGATTTCTAATCCACTATCTATTAAGCCAGAAAAGTCAGGCAAGCAAAGAGAAAGGTATTAATTTAGAAAAAATAATTATTTTTCCTATCACTTTATTCTTAATCACTATTGAGGGTGTAAGTTTTCTTCATTATAAGAATGATCCTCACTGGAGTTTCTTAAGTGTAAAGAACAGTCGTTCCAGAAACTTTTAATGAAACCTCACAGCATGTTGTAGCAGAAGATTCTAAGTGTAGAGTTAATAAAATTGTGACCTATTTGTTTTTAAGTTCATGGGAGTCAGTATCCATCATCTTATCTGCATTAGATTTGTCTCTGAATATAGATTAACATTTTTTACAACTTTTTTTCAATATTATGATCATGGTAGGGAAATGGTTATTTCTAACCTCAGGTAAAGCCGTACAGTGATTTCATGTGACAGAATTTTATCTGGGTTTCAAGAAATCCTAATAACAGCATTTACAATTCTTCTATGCAATTTCTCTTCCTCTTGTTACTGCAGAAGTATGGAAAACACGTTCCTACTTTAAAAAGCTAAAAGAAAAAAAATCAGCAGTTTAATCTGAGTGTTAGGAAAAGGATCACAAATCCTGCTATGGTATTTTGTATTTAAGCTAGTTTCTGTAAAGGCCCCTGACATGCCCCCTGGGAGCTAAATATTGACAAGCATGCTTTGGCAATCAAGATCAAGCTTGTTGAATTAACACAGCTCAAGTCTTGCATTGACACTCTAACCCAAGATTGAGAACTCTTATCTTACCCCATTTATTTTGGCTTTATAGGTGATACTGTACACTTGAATTAGGGATTTTCACTGTATCTTAAATGCTGCAACTGTGGATTAATTTGATTTCAGAATATACTAGTCCTTATCATGTTCACAGTGGAAATTATAAATGAAGTGTAACATTCATTGTTTTCTTTCCCAGCATGGATCAAGAATAAAACTGACTATATACCTAAGTCTGATATTATCTTTTCTACCAGAAAATGTCTTATAATTTCCACCTCCTGAAAGGCAAAGAGAAATAAGAAGAATGATATTGTCCTTTCTGTATTTTCCAGGGAAAAGTAAACGTATCCCAAATTGCTAGTTCTTTAAAGGCTTTGATCAAAAGTTAAGACAAAATATTAGTCATAAAAGAAATACATATTATTTTTCATCATGATTCCTAAAACTCAAATGGCAATCTTCTGATGATAATAGTATTTATAGAACTTAAAATTGTCTTTAAGTTTTAGAGGAAAATATAACCTTTTCAATCTTTCAGGAAGTTGAGAAATAAATTTTATAAGTAACTGGGAATAAAGGTGGTATTGGTAGTGGTAGTTAGAAAGTAGCACTCATTAAGGGCTTACAGACTCTATGTGGGCATTTTACCTGTAGTTTGTTGTTTAACTCTGTGAGGTAGGTACTTTCACTGTAGTATACTTTCACCTATAAAGAAACTGACTCAAGGAAGCTTTAGAAACTTCTCTGGCCATGCCTACTCTTACTTCCTTTCCCATGGCTATACCCACAGTCACGGTAGTAACTAGGTATTTCCTATACCTGTACAGAGCTCAAACCACAATAGAAGAGTCATGGGTGTATTGTTATCATTCAAGGTGATGTTCTCCCAGTGCTAGAGGGAACAAAAAGGAAGTAATGTGGTATTGAGGATAATCCAGAAAGGCCCCCAAATGATATAATATTTTGAGTGGGACTTAAGGGATGAATAGAAGAAGGTGAACATTTCAGACAGTGGGGATAAGAAGAGAAATGACACAGAGGTATAAATAAATGTGATCTCAAGAAACTGCAAATTAGTTCAATGTTTCAAGAGTTGCTGGGTGGAAGCCACACAAATGATGCAAAGAATTTATTGACTTTGAAGGTTAGAACCATACTTACCAGCTGATGACCTCTGTATCTTCACTGTGAACTAAATATATACCCAAATCAGGCCTCCTAGAGTGATTATGAGGGATAAAGGATAGAGTGCATGCCAAATGTCCCATCTGGTCTTGCTTCTCAATTCTAAGAACACCATTTTATGTTCTCCAGTAAATTCATACCCACTGCGACCTTCAGAAGTAACTCTGGAACTACCTTATGGAGCTTATTTCTTCAAATAAAATAGCCATTTGGCACAATTTCACTTCTCATTTTCCTCCTTCCTATGGCAAGATAGGTGAGAGATGAAAACTGGCTCTTTGATGATACATATGTTCTTTTTCTATCTCTTTCTAAAAGAGAGTTGTCATAATTTGATCCTCACTGGCAAGTGTCATTTGGTATTAAATCTTTCCATTTTTGTGCAGTTGGATTTCTAAAATACTTTTGAACTGATATGATTTCAAATACATACATTAATAATAAAGTATAATCATAAGGATGACATACATAGAGTCAAAGTTGTCCATCACGGTGCCCAGCATCTAGAAGCACCCCATTAGTCCCCCTTCCCTTTCTCTCCCTTTGCCTTTATATTAAAATCCCCTTCAAAATCTATTCAGTGCTACACAAAAAGAAAATGCTGTGCATTTTGCCAAGGGCCTGTTTGTCACACGTCTTAGTGATTCTAGACTAAGTCTCCACTATCTGCATACATTCCATTCTACATCTCAGTGACTGTTTACAGGTTCTTTACGCAAGGTGAAGACTTTTCTCCTTGTTCCATAAAATCAGTATATATGTTCTCGCTTACATACCTTCTTTCAAAACACTCTGAAGTTGGGAATGCCTGAGGTTCACTTATCTGATTTTGTTCTTTTGATGATCACCTTCTTCAAATACATCCTGAAACTCACCCACTCTCTGAACTGCTCTGAAAGTGTCCACTATGTTTCTTGGGCTTTTAGATGTGTTACATGATATAGTTATGTGCAGTCTACAAACTCTCTCTCCAGCAAAATATAACTCCATTTAGGTTAGGGAGCTAATTTCTCTATGTATTTGACACAAAATGAAGTTTTGCTTTTGAAAATCAAAAACATTTTTTAAAGCCCAATTGCACACACAATAAAGTGTGTGTGTGTGTGTGTGTGTGTGTGTGTGTGTGTGTGTGTATACATGCACAAAAGGAAGGGGAACTAATGGGGTGCTTCTATATATTCACATAGCTATTTCATGAGTTGCTTAAATATTTTAACTTTAGGGTAGTTGTAAGATGTATCACAGATATTTTTACTTCCAGTCCAGGTTTTTGCAAATTAAGCTAAATGCAATTAAATTAAAATGCTCTAAACCACCCTTTTGGTAATTATTTAAATGGAGGTGCTCTTCACATTAAATAACCGACTATCCACACCTATCCAAAATACTTTATATAGTTTTTTGAAATATATTTCTGTATATTATTTTAAAAAATTTTTAATGTTTATTTAGGTGTGTGTGTGTGAGAGAGAGAGAGAGTGAGAGAGAGAGAAAGAGACATAGCATGAGCATGGAAAATGCAGAGACAGAGGAAGACACAGAATCTGAAGGAGACCTAAGGCTTTGAGCTATCAGCACAGAGCCCAATGTAGGGCTCAAACTCACAAACCATAAGATCATGACCTGAGCTGAAGTCAGACGCTCAACCAACTAAGGCACTCAGATGCCCCTCTATATCTTATTTCCTATGTTAGTAGAGAACACTGCCATGTACGTTCATCACAAGAAAGATACAGAAATCTTAAAAACCAAATATTTAGAAACTGATGTAACTAGTTATAAAACCATAATTATATAAGAGAATGTTCTTTTATAACAAGAAGTCTTCACATCTGTCATCCAGTGTTTTAATGCCTATAGTACTTATTAGCTGACTATTTCTATTATTGCCATTCTGCAAGCAACTGCCATTCTTGAAACTGATTGATGTTTAGGAATAAAGCACATTTATTACATGTTGCCAACTTCAGAAAAGCAATCTTATAACCTACAGCGCTTTTTGAGAAGTGATGATACCTTATATTTCTGGAACTAATCACTGCTAAAGAAAGTAAAAGGGTGAAAACATAATATTTTTTTTCCTATGAAGAACTTTCATTGCATTATATGCCATTCAACTATAAAATGATTATAGTGTTTTCTTTGCCAAGAATGACAGTGGCGAAAGGTAACTTTATATATATGTAGAAATATGTGTACATACCTATCTATCTATATATGCCGGGGTCCATATCATTTCCTTATTTTAGTCTGGCTAGCCTACTTTGAACAGATATGAGCAAAGGATGAGGACAGAAAAACAAGAATTAAAATTTTTTGTTGGCTTTTAAGGTGAGCAAAAATGAATGCTATTAATATTAATTGTTTTACTATTTTACTACTTCTTCCAAATTGTGATTATACAGTCATCAATCAACATTCCTTGAGGTTCTTGCCTTCATTTTACTACCTTGGCTCTTTGCACTGACTTTGCCTCAATTTATGCCACCTGATCTCATCTGCTGGCCTTAAGTCACTACCCCACTTTGACTGAATGCTTTGGTCCTCAGTTCCCTGGTCTATTACTCAACTTCTGCCATCATCACTAAGAGATACAAATTGCAGAAATCCTTAAAAATCTAACTGACACATAATAAGGCAGTAAATATTAACTTCCATCACTGCCATCATCCTCATCATCAGAAACTTCATAATCCATGTTGCTATATATCCATCAATTTCCAAAACTACTTTTAAAATGATGTGGTAGCTAATGTTTGTGTAACCCTTTTACTATTTCAAAGAATTTTCAATATTTTATTTGATTCTTACAACAACCTTATGAGATAGGTGTTATTAGCTTTATTTTTAGAGTGATTAATATCCAGCTTACAGTTGTTACTAAGAGGAAAGCAGAATTTATACCAAAGTTTTATGACTCTAAAGATCACACATGGTTTTTCAGTTGGACAACATTTTAGCAGATACTTTCCAGTAGTCAACACTGTCTCAAGCTTTTTCAGATCTAGGTTACTGTATGTAAATAAGACACTCACAGAATACCAGTTATACAGGACTCTATGCACAGCAAACCTAAATATAAATAATGGGCTATATTTCATGTTCTTACGTAGCTCAGATATTTCCCACCTAGATAATCTCAAGTACTTACCCAAATTCAAATGTATTATCCTCTACAAACCTTAAAAATCACTATAGTTAATGATATTAACC